>NC_060122.1:137804870-138482370 GCF_021461395.2 Schistocerca americana | reverse complement strand
CGGACCTCGTGTAATTCTTAGAGAACCTCCCACATATGGACTAAGCGTGTGTTCATTTCTGTACTGTCTCTGATAAACTGACACTGTTCACTGTGTGGGTCACATCTAAACTGTGTGTGGATCGCACATTCATCTTTTGTTACTGTTAAATGTAATGTAGTAATCTATGCCTTATTTACTTTGTGCTGCTGAAAAATAGCCCCTTTCCTTTTCGTTTCTTCACTGGAATACATGTTCCACTCCATTTTCCACCTTCTCCATTCAGTTCCCTTATTTTTCCATTATCCAATAGCTGTGATGTACGTTGCGCAGTGAAGTAGTTTTCGCACTGTCAGCATTGTCACACAAATGTCACAGGCTGGTAACAGCTTGATACAGAGATGCATCTATTTCCAGAGAACACTAGCAGGCTCACACTAGCGAATGCCTACAAAAGGTGCTCTACTAAACTATGTATGGTTTTCTTTGACAGTGGCATGTGATGTGTGGGTAGAGGGCTTCAGATACCTGTTCTGGTGCACAGTGGGTCTCAAAAGCATTGGTAAATCATTCTTCTCATTTGAACAGCGGAAGCAACGTCTCATGATGGATCACCATGTGAATCTTCATTGAGATATAATCCACTATATAAAAATACGAGCAGAGGATGTGAGAGACAGTGACGCACATTTGCAGTCGTGAGCAGATGCCACCCTGCCTAAAACCATATGAGCAGAGATTAGAATACACATTTCCTGTTGGTTGAAATAAGCAAAAGAATTTGGTGGTCAGCTATAAATGTGAATTGTTTCTGTGCAAGAAGTCATTAAAGTAAGGGAATTGCTGGCAGCATCACCAATAGTGCCCATAGAATCAGCAGAGATAAAATACCATAATGGAAATGATGGTTCGTCAGAGGCTTAATAAACTACTCCAATCTGACTCCAGTGATCCAGCAGCTATATCCTTAAGATGTTTTCTTCGTTTTCCATATTTGTGTATGCTCGTTTAACTGCATTCTATTTATCAATTACACTCCTGGAAATGGAAAAAAGAACACATTGACACCGGTGTGTCAGACCCACCATACTTGCTCCGGACACTGCGAGAGGGCTGTACAAGCAATGATCACACGCACGGCACAGCGGACACACCAGGAACCGCGGTGTTGGCCGTCGAATTGCGCTAGCTGCGCAGCATTTGTGCACCGCCGCCGTCAGTGTCAGCCAGTTTGCCGTGGCATACGGAGCTCCATCGCAGTCTTTAACACTGGTAGCATGCCGCGACAGCGTGGACGTGAACCGTATGTGCAGTTGACGGACTTTGAGCGAGGGCGTATAGTGGGCATGCGGGAGGCCGGGTGGACGTACCGCCGAATTGCTCAACACGTGGGGCGTGAGGTCTCCACAGTACATCGATGTTGTCGCCAGTGGTCGGCGGAAGGTGCACGTGCCCGTCGACCTGGGACCGGACCGCAGCGACGCACGGATGCACGCCAAGACCGTAGGATCCTACGCAGTGCCGTAGGGGACCGCACCGCCACTTCCCAGCAAATTAGGGACACTGTTGCTCCTGGGGTATCGGCGAGAACCATTCGCAACCGTCTCCACGAAGCTGGGCTACGGTCCCGCACACCGTTAGGCCGTCTTCCGCTCACGCCCCAACGTCGTGCAGCCCGCCTCCAGTGGTGTCGCGACAGGCGTGAATGGAGGGACGAATGGAGACGTGTCGTCTTCAGCGATGAGAGTCGCTTCTGCCTTCGTGCCAATGATGGTCGTATGCGTGTTTGGCGCCGTGCAGGTGAGCGCCACAATCAGGACTGCATACGACCGAGGCACACAGGGCCAACACCCGGCATCATGGTGTGGGGAGCGATCTCCTACACTGGCCGTACACCACTGGTGATCGTCGAGGGGACACTGAATAGTGCACGGTACATCCAAACCGTCATCGAACCCATCGTTCTACCATTCTTAGACCGGCAAGGGAACTTGCTGTTCCAACAGGACAATGCACGTCCGCATGTATCCCGTGCCACCCAACGTGCTCTAGAAGGTGTAAGTCAACTACCCTGGCCAGCAAGATCTCCGGATCTGTCCCCCATTGAGCATGTTTGGGACTGGATGAAGCGTCGTCTCACGCGGTCTGCACGTCCAGCACGAACGCTGGTCCAACTGAGGCGCCAGGTCGAAATGGCATGGCAAGCCGTTCCACAGGACTACATCCAGCATCTCTACGATCGTCTCCATGGGAGAATAGCAGCCTGCATTGCTGCGAAAGGTGGATATACACTGTACTAGTGCCGACATTGTGCATGCTCTGTTGCCTGTGTCTATGTGCCTGTGGTTCTGTCAGTGTGATCATGTGATGTATCTGACCCCAGGAATGTGCCAATAAAGTTTCCCCTTCCTGGGACAATGAATTCACGGTGTTCTTATTTCAATTTCCAGGAGTGTATTTCTTCTTCTTGTTCTTCTTCTGTTGCAAATGTGATGGATGTGTGCTAACTTGGACATGCTTCTAATTCTCTATGACCTATGAAGGTGATGTGTTCATCGCATAGCCCAGTTAGTCTAGGATGTATTCACCACTCCCGAGAATGCCACCGCCACAGCCTGGTTAGTCATCACCATCAACGTGGTATATGCTGATGACATCAACTCGTTTGCCGACACAGATGCATCCTGAGCCATCTCGCAATCGTCATGGACATTCATGGCATCAGATATCTCTTCAACATCAGTCTGGGCCTAACGCCAACAGTACTCCTGCCTATTATGTTGTGGAGTAAGCCTTGCAGTTGCACTGGACTCCTCTGTGGTTGTGATGCATTTAGAGACAGGATCTCATAATCCAGCACTGATAACTTGAATGTGAGCTACTCAGATCCTGCAACTTTTCTCGATGACCGCCAAAATCGTCAATAACCTGTGGTATTCTGCCTTACATCTAACACAGCTCTATACTACGACCTCATACACTTTCTGGAAGAGCGTGTGTTGCTAACGACGAGAAGAGCATCATCCAAATTTTGGAACCAACTGGCATGATTTCACAGGGCTAGTCAATCACTGAATGGTCTGAAAAATTCGTCAAGCGTGTCGTACCCGGCCATTTTTCCAACAGGTACGAAAGAGGGTCGAGTAAGGCACTCAACTATGTATTCCACATCGATATATACTTGCACATCTGTGATCCATGTAATAGGGTATCCAGTTTCATTCCACTTCTGGAAGACGGTGTTTATGTCCAGAATCTAGACCAGAAAGATACATATTGGTTTTCATGGTTGCTTATGGCTAGCAATAGAAGTTACCTGAAGGACATTCACAGCATACAAGTAAGTACTAAACCTCTGATGACCACAGGATTACAATTTCAAAGCATCCCATTCCCCATACGCTCCAGAACCTACAAAAATTCGAGTAGTGAAGCCATGATTATCCTATTCACATATACACCCTGGCTTTTGACAGGCCAGAAGATGATGACCATGAACACACAATACGGAAAAAGCACAAAATTGTTGGACTGTCTATTTTTCAAAACTAGCCAGTCAGCCCCCCAAACTCTTAGATTTATTGCTAGTCTCTGAGGGGGATAATCAACACACTATGAGGATAAAAATTATGTCTCACCTACTTTCAACCCAAATCAGAAATTACTGAGGCAAGGTTTTTTGCCATAGATGCTTCAACTCTTATGCAGAGTGGGTATCTAGAAAGGCACGTCACTGCTTGGCCTATTAACTGGAACATCTGGAAATGCCTCATAACAATAAAATTCTTGAAGTTGAAGAATGTCCACAGCTAGAAGTGATGCCCCTTGGTCGTTGATGCCAACTTTCAGTACTTTATAGCTCTTGTTGTGGTTTGTGAAGGTGAGCCTTCCGCCTCCCATACTATAATCAGAGAACAAGATGTACTGTGTGTGGTATAATATCCAACTGTACACTTGTATGACACTAGTTGCAACAAATTCGAGTTACATGGGAAATTTGTGGGATTTCTTGCTATAACGTCCTCCAATACTAAATTGTGATCCCTTGATGCCTCATAACATGTCCTACCAACCGATCCCTTCTTCTAGTCAAGTTGTGCCACAAACTCCTCCCCAATTGTATTCAATACCTCCTCATTAGTTATGTGATCTACCCATCTGATCTTTAGCATTCTTCTGTAGCACCACATTTCGAAAGCTTCTATTCTCTTCTCCTCCAAACTATTTATCGTCCATGTTTCACTTCCATGCGCCATACAAATACTTTCAGAAACGACTTCCAGACACTTAAATCTATACTCGATGTTAGCAAATTCCTCTTCTTCAGAAACACTTCCCTTGCCATTGCCAGTCTACATTTTATATCCTCTCTGCTTCGACGATCATCAGTTATTTTGCTCCCAAAATAGCAAAACTCCTTTACTACTTTAAGTGTCCCATTTCCTAATCTAATTCCCTCAGCATCACCCGACTTAATTCGACAACATTCCATTATCCTCGTTTTGCTTTTGTTGATGTTCATCTTATATCCTCCTTCCAACACACTGTCCATTCCGTTCAACTGCTCTTCTAAGTCCTTTGCTGTCTCTGGCAGAATTACAATATCATCGGCGAACCTCAAAGTTTTTATTTCTTCTGTATGGATTTTAATACCTTTCTTTTGTTTCCTTTACTGCTTGCTCAATATACATATTGAATAGCATCGGGGAGAGGCTACACCCCTGTCTCACTCCCTTCCCAACCACTGCTTCCCTTTCATGCCCCTCGACTCATAACTGCTATCTGGTTTCTGTACAAATTGTAAATAGCCTTTCGCTCCCTCTATTTTACCCCTGCCGCCTTCAGAATTTGAAAGAGAGTATTCCAGTCAACATTGTCAACAGCTTTCTCTAACTCTACAAATGCTAGAAATGTAGGTTTGCCTTTCCTTGATCTATTTTCTAAGATAAGGTGTAGGGTCAATATTGCCTCACGTGTACCAATATTTCTACGGAATCCGAACTGATCTTCCCCGAGGTCGGCTTCTACCAGTTTTTCCATTCGTCTGTAAAGAATTCGCGTTAGTATTTTGCAGCTGTGACTTATTAAACTAATAGTTCGGTGATTTTCACATCTGCCAACACCTGCTTTCTTTGGGATTGGAATTATTATATTCTTCTTGAAGTCTGAGGGTATTTCGCCTGTCTCATACATCTTGTTCACCAGATGGTAGAGTTTAGTCAGGATTAGCTCTCCCAAAGCTGTCAGTAATTCTAATGGAATGTTGTCTACTCCTGGGGCCTTGTTTCGACTTAGTTCTTTCAGTGCTCTGTCAAACTCTTCACGCAGTATCATACCTCCCACTTCATCTTCATCTACATCCTCTTCTATTTCCGTAATATTGTCCTCAAGCACGTCGCCCTTGTATAGATCCTCTATATACTCCTTCCACCGTTCTGCTTTCCCTTCTTTGCTTAGAACTGGGTTTCCATCTGAGCTCTTGATGTTCATACAAGTGGTTCTCTTTTCTCCAAAGGTCTCTTTAATTTTCCTGTAGGCAGTATCTATCTTACCGCTAGTGAGATAAGCTTCTACATCCTTACATTTGTCCTCTAACCATCCCTGCTTAGCCCTTTTGCACTTTACAGTCTGGAGCCGCGCGATCGCTACGGCCGCAGGTTCGAATCCTGCCTCGAGCTTGGATGTGTGTGATGTCCCTAGGTTAGTTAGGTTTAAGTAGTTCTGAGTTCTAGGGGACTGATAACCACAGACGTTAAGTCCCATAGTGCTCAGAGCCATTTGAACCATTTGAACCTTTTGCACTTCCTGTCGATCTCATTTTTGAGACGTTTGTATTCCTTTTTGACTGTTTCATTTACTGCATTTTTATATTTTTTCCTTTCATCAATTAACTTCAATATTTCTTCTGATACCCAAGGATTTCTACTAGCCTTCGTCTTTTTGCCTACTTGATCCTCTGCTGCTTCACTACTTCATCTCTCAGAGCTACCCATTCTTCTTCTACTGTATTTCTTTCCCCCATTCCTGTCAATTGTTCCCTTATGCTCTCCCTGAATCTCTGTACAACCTCTGGTTAGTCAGTTTATCCTGGTCCCATCTCCTCAAATTCCCACCTTTTTGCAGTTTCTTCAGTTTTAATCTACAGTTCATAACCAATAGATTGTGGTCAGAGTCCACATCTGCCCCTGGATGTGGTGGTGGTGGTGGTGGTGGTGGTGTGTTGGGGCTTATGGGCGCTCAACATCGAGGTCATCAGCGCCCTGACACACATTAAAAGGAACGAATGTGGATAGACCTAAGAAAACTAAAGCACACACTCAAAGAAAGCAGGAAAAGAAGGAAAATGCTACGTAAGAAAGTAAAACCTAAGGAAAGGGGAAACATAGCAACAAGTCTAACAATTTAAAACCTGGTTTCTACATTTCTGTCTTACCGTTGTATAATCTGATACCTTCTAGCATCTCAAGGCTTCTTCCATGTATACAACCTTCTTTCATGATTCTTGAACCAACTGTTAGCTATGATTAAGTTATGCTCTGTGCAAAAATCTACCAGGCGGCTTCCTCTTTCATTTCTTCCCCCCTAATCCATGATCACCTGCTACGTTTCCTTCTCTCCCTTTTCCTACTATCGAATTCCAGTCACCCATGACTATTAAATTTTCACTGTCTGAATAATTTCTTTTATCTCATCATACATTTCATCAATTTCTTCGTCATCTGCAGAGCTAGTTGGCATATAAACTTGTACTACTGTAGTAGGCATGGGCTTCGTGTCTATCTTGGCCACAATAATGCGTTCAATATGCTGTTTGTAGTAGCTTACCCGCACTCCTATTTTTTTTATTCATTATTAAACCTACTCCTGCATTATCCCTATTTGATTTTGTATTTATAGCGCTGTATTCACCTGACCAAAAGTCTTGTTCCTCCTGCCACCGAACTTCACTAATTCTCACTATATCTAACTTTAACCTATCCATTTCCCTTTCTAAATTTTCTAATTTCTAAGTCCCGAATTGGGGACTGTTTTACCTCCGGAATATTTTACCCAAGGTACGCCATCATCATTTAACCATACAGTAAAGCTACATACCCTCGGGAAAGATTATGGTCGTAGTTTCTCCTTGCTTTCAGCTGTTCGCAGTACCAGCACAGTAAGGCCGTTTTGGTTAGTGTTAAAAGGCCAGATCAGTCAATCATCCAAACTGTTGCCCCTGCATCTACTGAAAAGGCTGCTGCCCCTCTTCAGGAACCACACGTTTGTCTGGCCTCTCAACAGATTCCCCTCCGTTGTGGTTGCACCTACGGTACGGCTATCTGTATCGCTGAGGCACTGAAGCCTCCCCACCAACGGCAAGGTCAATGGTGCATTGGGGGGGGGGGGGCATTTTTGTAATACATACTTATGTTTTACTAAAATAGACTATCATCTTAAGGTTAATGTGGTTTTATTCCATTTGTAGTAGTACAGTACGTAATTTAATAGTGTTTTCCATCAGTTTATTGAAGATACTAATAAAAATCAGAAAAATTAATCAACGACAATATATTCCTTCACATTAACTAAAACGGTCTGGTAATGCTCAGGTAGTTTACTGATTCCATACCTTTAGAAACTCACTGAATCTGATATAAAGGTATCATCTAACCACGTTGAAAGGTCTTGAGTGTTCAATAAGGAGCAGGAAAGGAAAACATTTGAGGGCATAAGGTCAGAAGAACAAGTGCGTGGGGGCTGACTTTCCAAACAACCTCATGAGTAATTTAGTTTGTGAAATTAGCTGAGCGCATTATCATGTAGCAGTAATATACAGTTTTGTCTAGCATTTTTCTTAAACTGTGACTGAAATGATCTCAGTTGTTGGCAAGAAATGCCAGCTGCAATGGACACACCTCTGGGCAGGAGTTTATAATGAACAATACTCTTTCTGAACCACCAGATGCAAAATAATATATTCACACAGCCCTTTGCTAGTATTTGTGTCTTGTTAGTTAGAGCCCAACTTCAATTTCTTCTTAAGAAGTTAACATAAATGCACCATAACTTTATACCAATAACTTTATTGTACAGGAAGGCTCTATGTGCAAACTGAAGACGTTGAAGCAAATATGCAGTAATATTCGCCCCCTATAGTTTTTGCTGCTTTGGACAAGGGCATGCAGTACTACTACTTCTGATTTCAGTACGTTGCCTATAGAATTCAAATGCTTCACAATCGTTAAATGGTCACAGTTCATCACACGACAGTTATCGAGACTTCCTGAATGTGGAAATTGGTTCATGCCAGAACGACCTTTCTTGAAACAACAAAATCCTTTTCTTCTGTGTTTTGTCCTAAAGTTCTTACCCTACACACAATATGAAGGTTTCGAGTTGCCACCACTGCCTTAGTCTCTCTAATTCAGCCCAAAGAAAAGAATATTTCACAGACGCTGGACCTATTTCCACTTGCGACTTATTTACAATGCGTAAACAACACTCTTAAGTTTCAATTATGCAAAATCTAATACATAACTGCAAGACAAATACTAGCAGTTCAAACAAGAAAATGACAGTTGATAAATAGACTCATGGCGCTGTGCTGCAGTCACCTGAATGGGTGGCGGTTGGCGTCAGGTGGTGGGTGGCGTATGGTCGGTAACTGGTTGCCAGCGACCGCAAGAGGGCAAGGAAACTGGAAATTATTGCTGTTACTGATGGGTTACCAAGTGAAGCGAATTCCATCAGCTGATAACTTTTGCAGACTGCCGAAATGCGGTTTAAAAAACAGGGGAACGGGTGGATTCAAACTCGCGACTTTATTGTCTAACTTTGGACCATAAGCTGATAACGCAACACGAGAAGAAGATAGAACTTGCTCCACACGCTTCAGAGTCCTACAGTGTAGCCAAATCGTGCCTTTGTCCGGACTTAGAATCCTGAAAGAAATGGTTCAAATGGCTCTGAGCACTATGCGACTTAACTTCTGAGGTCATCAGTCGCCTAGAACTTAGAACTAATTAAACCTAACTAACCTAAGGACATCACACACATCCATGCCCGAGGCAGGATTCGAACCTGTGACCGTAGCGGTCGCTCGACTCCAGACTGTAGCGCCTAGAACCGCAAGGCCACTTCGGCCGGCAATCCTGAAAGAGACCTGGTTTTACCGATCACTGTAAATGAACGACTAGGACTTAGCCTCTGCAGCAGCCGGCTGGCGATCCGGTTTTGTGTCTAAGACTGCAACTTTACTTGGACCAGAAAATGGCATATTACCAACTATGTATCATTAATATGTTGTCCGGTAACATTGTGTCCACACGAATTGCAGCTACATAAACGACGATATTACCAGCCGCTGTTGGCTGGCGATGTTTGCAGCAATACATTTACAGGCTAGAACTGCTTACACGAGATCAGAAGCATCAGGCCTTTCCTCATCTGCCTCCTAATTTTTACTTTTTCTGATATGAAATTTCAATTATTAATGCAACAAATCAAGTTCTGATACACCTAACCTTTCTCTGATTTAATAAGAGAGTAATAGCAGTCAGATCATCTTATTCTCTAATTAACGGTATAGGACTGTGTAGAGGTTGGAATCTGCTTGTGAAACGTTGGAGAGATAGGTTAGAGCAGGGATTGTGGCTGACCCCTGGCGCATGGGTGCCAATGGACAGAAGTGCAGATTTAGGGCACAGCAGGTAGGCACAGCAATTGCATTCAGGTGTGGCGGCGAAGGGTAATTTCGCCAACTAAGTGACAATACTGGCAGATTTGCCCTGCACGAAAACTAAGCCGCAGCGAATGTTCAAATGTATGTGAATTCCTAAGGGACCAAACTACTGAGGTCATCGGTCCCTAGACTTACACACTACTTAAACTAACTTACTCTAACAGCAATACACAAACCCATGCCCGAGAGAGGGCTCTAACCTCCGGCGAGAAAGTCCACGCAATCCGTGAAATTGGCGCCTCAAACCGCCCGGCCATTTCGCGCGGCGCCATAGCGAATATTCCCAGTGGAAGAGTGATCAGCTATTCCTGTGTGGCACTCCTATATTGCTTTTATAAGCTCTGTTGAGTTTCTGGCGATTTCGCAGAATACAGGACTGAGGGTCCACATTTCTACAGACGCCTATTTTTACCCTGGTGTGAAAGCAAGTAAGACATTCCGAAAGACGTCCTGTGCGTCCTGTTTTACCAACATATGCAGACTCGACTGACTGGCGCCACAACCGTGGAATGCTAGGAATTTCGCCATCCACAGGCAGAAAGAAGCGCCCCGAAAATTCGCGAAAAAACAGAGTACCTTCTCATTTTTTTTTCCACGCGGAACGATCGGTTATTGGTTGACTAGAAAACATGCGTTCATGGCGGAGGTCCTAGGCCCAGAATTCTCAGCACAGAGCAGGCCAATGGGCACCGGATTGGAAACTTTGTTTTTCATAATACGTGCTGGGACAAAAACTACTAATACTATTGGTGGAAGCTAGGAAAAGTCTTATAATTGACGGGCAAAGTTTTTAGAGCGAAATTACGCTCAGAGCAGACGTTGAGAGAGCCGTGTCTTCACTTTCTTTGCCAGATTTCTGCGGACTGTACCGAAGACTTCACATGCCGGGAGTGTGGATGTTCGTCGATCTACAGACGGAGAGAGCCGAAGACAATGTCTGCAACTATACTGTTGGCAGGTGGGTATTCTGGTGACATCCACCAACATGTTTGCAGTCATCTCGTCTGGTTCAAATGGCTCTGAGCACTATGGGACTTAACATCTGAGATCATCAGTCCCCTAGAACTTAGAACTACTTAAACCTAACTAACCTAAGGACATCACACACATCCATGCCCGAGGTAGGATTCGAACCTGCGGCCATAGCGGTCGCGCGGTTTCACACTGAAGCGCCTAGGACCGCTTGGCCACTCCGGCCGGCCATCTCGTCTGCTCGCGATTAGTATGGTGATGTCGCAAAGCAGCTTCGACAGATTAGGTCGCAATAAAGTTAGGCCTTTTTTGATTCAAGTAAATACACACAGGCTCTCCTTAAGTGAATTCACAGGCATAGTGTACGTGTAGCTTTCTGTCTTTCTCTCCTTTATGGAAGCACTGTATTGACACGATTCCATTTAGTTTAATGAACCTGTCAGGAAGTACTTTATAATTTTCGTATTTTTCCTTATCAGATGGCCTTCAGAGACACTTAAGTGTACTATCAGTCGAATGTTCTCGAAGTGTGTGCAACGAAATGTTTTTATGTTTTCTATTGATAAAATTGGGATTTACTTGGACCATGTATTTAATTTCGTAATCAGCACCTTCCTCTCAAGAAATTAATCAGTATAACAGCTGTGAAAATGTCACTTGCAATTCAATTCTAGGGCCACCATGTTATTAAAATTGCGTTAAATTTAACTCCGTTACGAAACTACTTTGGGAGTTTGGATTTCAGGGAGCGAACTGCGTCTCAGTAGGTCCAGCTGATGCAAATCAGGCAAGCTCACACACGGCATTTCGCTACTATTGCCACAAAATGGAAGATTGCGAGCAGGCGGAAGTTAGTGTGGCTCTCCTACTTTTGCATTACACAAGCAATAACGTTAGTAACAACAACAGAAATTGGGGCTTTGTGGGTGTGTTATTTTTGAAACAAGCAGAATTGTTCAAAACATTTAGCTCGTTGACTGGTTTTGGACACAGCTTATTCTAAAATTTTACCAAAATGTCGAAATACTGTTCCGAATATCTAGTGCAAGCAAGTGATCCGAGAACTGCTAAAACCAATACAAATATAAACACTTTCATCAGTTACAAATCAAGTGACGATCACCCTTCTGTTTTTAGCTACTGGTGATTCGTACTGAAGTTTAATGCACTATTCACCAATAAACCTCTTAGTATGTAATGCTTCAATAGAAGATTTCATTAGTGTAAGTTTGAAACGAGAATACAGTTTTTGTTTTTATTTCATAGTGAACCCGGCAATGCTTCGCAGTTAAAAAATATATGTGGAAATTGAATATACCTCATAACACGCCCCCCCCCGCCCCCATTCTCCCTCCCCCCCCCCCTCTCTCTCTCTCTCTCTCTCTCTCTCTCTCTCTCTCTCTCTCTCTCTCTCTCTCTCTCTCTCTCTCTCTGTGTGTGTGTGTGTGTGTGTGTGTGTGTGTGTGTGTGTGTGTGTGTGTGTGTGTGTGTGTGCGTGCGCGTGTGTGCGCGTCCCCCCCTCTCTCCTAGAAATGCGTTAATACTCCACAGCCCACATGATGTGCGGCAGAGGAAATTTTGGTACCACTAAATAATACCCACTTCCCTATTCCACTCGTGAATAGCCCGTGGGAGGGATAATTGTCAGTAAGCCTCTGTGTCAGCCCGAATTTTCCAAATATTTTCGTTGTGGCCAAATTGGAAAATGTAAATGGGAGGAAGCAATATGTGATGATACACTTCCCTGAAAGCACTCTTTCGAAATTTCAGTACCAAACTACTCCATGACGCACAACACCTCTCCTAGTGTCTGCCACTGAAGTCATAGGAAGCCCTTCAGATGGCTCCTTGGAGCTGGCATTCAGCCAAGGCTACATACTGGTAGCTATGCAAAATGCAAAGGTCGTCGACACAAAAGACTGGGGTCACCAGAGCCCCTTTGGAGGTATAATGATGATGATGATGATGATGATGATGATAATAATAATAATAATAATGGCGTGTGACGAGGGCCTCCCGTCGGTAGACCGCTCGCCTGGTGCAAGTCTTTCGATTTGACGCCACTTCGGCGACTTGCGCCTCGATGGGGATGAAATAATGATGATTAGGACAACACAACACCCAGTCCCTGAGCGGAGAAAATCTCCGACCCAGCCGGGAATCGAACCCGGGCCCTTAGGATTGACAGTCTGCCAGCCCACTGATGGTGATGAAGAAAGGGACACTCAATTTGGAGCCCTGAGGAACACTATTCTCTTGAGCCCACAGGGAAATGAAGGTTGTACCAACTTTAACATAAAGTGGTCAGTGGGATAAAAACTGACGAATAAAAATCCATAGGAAGTCCTGAACGCCGCAGTCATGGAGAGTAAGTAACATGAAATGGCACCTACTGGTGTTGTATGCCTTATGTAGAGATAAAAAAAGACTTCAATGAGATGTGGTTTGGAAAAAGTGTCAGATTGCTGTCTCCAGCGGAACCAGATCGTATGTTACGGATTATCCCTCCTGGAAACCACATTATAAGAGGATAGAAGGCCCCATGATTCGAGAACTCAAAACAGTTGTTTGACTACTATCCTTTCAATCAATTTGCAGAGAAGGCTAACTGACCGGTAGTTGTCGATGAACGTTAAGCTTAGCCCTGTTTAGAGAAAAAACACCTTTTAGTTAGATACCGTAGAGAGAACTGTGTTTATGAGTGTCTGTAAGTCACTTTCAGATGCTGGATCATCAGATTATCAATACAATCAGTTCCTATGGCTGTATCATGTTCCACAAGAATCAGTGCATCAGTCAACCTACCACCGTGAAGGAGGAGACCCAAAAGAGTTATTGATCTATGGCAGTCCAGCAAGTAAATTACAGAGATAAAGAGCATACATTCCCACGGAGGAGATATGGCACTTCCAGCATTCCTTCTTACAGCATTTAATCAGGCAGCGAGCCTTTGCATGGATCAACTTAAAAGTGATGAGGGCAGTCTGAGGGATTTCACTTGAGATGTTGCAGGCCCATTATATACCTGAACAGCTGTACCAATGTCTTTAGTCCATCATGGTACTAGCATTTGATAGAGGGGGCGGGGTGCTGTAGAAAGGGGACTGACAGTTCCAGAGGCACAGGTGGTCATGTCAGAGACATCACTCACGTCAGAGACATCACTCTCAACCTTGTCGATGCAGCCTTACAGAGAGGGAATGGAGGTGACAGTAGAGGTAAAAACTGCCAGTTGGCTCTTTGGAGAGCCAAGTATGACAATTAGCCTGTCAGGCGGTGACAAAGAAGTAACATCACCGAAACGTGGTCACTGTCACGAAGATCTTCGTACGCTGAACATAGTAGTGAATCCACGAGATTCGGAAAAGAGATTTTAAGGTCGATAGCTGAAAATGTGGCATGGGCAGCACTAAAGTTGGTAGGAGTACCGACACTGAGGAGACGCTGATCAATAGCAGAAGGAACTTCATCTGTCCCCTACCTAGACAACGAGGTATTCCGCTGCAGGGATGGTTTAAAAAGGGGGGGGGGGCGGCCAGGAAACAAACTGCGAGGTCATTGGTCTCTTGTTACCGGTAAAATAATTACACAATGGAACGAAGAACAGAAAGGAAATGTATAGCACAATAACAGGAGAAAGGAAGAACCAGAAGAACAACAGGACAACCAACACTACCGTGGACAAAACAGGAAAAGAAAACCACAGAAGGAAGCAAGAATCAGGTATAATGAGTAAAAACAAGATAGCACATGACCGTGACTGGCCGACCAAGAGAATAAAAAGGAAAAGCCAGCCACTGTGCGACACATTAAACCATCCATCCTAAAAGCATTAGCGCAGAGAACACAAAGGGACAAAGGGCATGCGCTAAAACTTATATAGAATGAAATAACCCACCGTCACATATAAAACGTAAAACTAAATTAGACAATGAGGCGTTGTCAGCTAAAATTAATGGCAACGAGTCCGGTAATGGAAGAGTCCGTCGCAGGGCAGCCAAAGAAGGACAGCTCACCAACATATGGGCCACTGTCAGCCGGGCGCTGCACCGTAACTGAGGTGGGTCATCACGGCGCGGGAGGCAGCCATGTGTCACCCAAGCGTGGCCAATGCAGAGCCGGCAAAGAAACACAGAGTCCCTGCGAGAGGCCTGTGTGGAGGACTGCCACACATTCGTATTCTCCTTAATGGTATGCAGTTTCTTGTGTGTACTGAGGTTATGCAACTTCGTCTCCCAAACCCGCAAAACTTTGCGGTGTAGTACTGAACACAGGTCAGTTGCAGAGAAGCGGATTTCCATAAGCGGTTTCCGCGTAGCCTGTTTGGCCACCCTGTCAGCAAGTTCGTTGCCTGGGATTCTAATGTGACCTGGGGTCCAGACGAACACCACTGAACGATTAGACTGTTACAGAGCATAGATGGACTCCTGGATGCTCGCTATCAAAGGATGACGAGGGTAGCATTGGTCAATAGCTTGTAGGCTGCTCAAGAGTCAGTACATAGAAGAAACGACTCCCCATGGAATGAATGGATGTGCTTAATCTGGTACCGCGCGCCGCGGAATTTGAATCCGTGCCAGACGTCATGGACGTCTAAGACCCCTAGAGGTCTCTGCACCATCACGCCGTAAGCTGTGGCGGCGCGCGCCTCCGGGCCTGCATTTAGTGAGAGGGCGCCACAGTGGACACGGGGTTCCAGCGGCCAATTGCGGCGCCCCCGATAGAGTATTTAAGCGTTTACCTCTCACTCAGCCAGCGAGCCTAATCCTGAGTACGTCTCTGGACACGTCGCCTCTGTGTACGAGTGGACGTCGTTGTTAGGTTTCATTGTGACTCCGTTGTTTCGATCTTGTTGTTGTTCGTTCTGTCCTTCGTTGGTCGTGTCCGTCCTCTCCCGTTGTGTTGTTGTTCACGGGCCACTCCGCGGGTCCCACCGCGCTTTCCGTCACTTCAACCCCGCGACCGTTCCGGTCGCAGTTACAACACTCAAGAGCATAAGAGAGAGCCACCAGCTCGGCAGTGAAAACACTGCAGCCATCGAGCAAGGAATGCTGTTCAATATGTCCTCCATGGACATACGCAAAGCCAATCTAAGCATCAGCCAACGAGCCGTCAGTGAAAACCACTTCGTGGCCTCGATACATGTTAAGAACTGAGAGGAAGTGGCAGCGGAGAGCTGCGGTGTTAACTGAGTCCTTAGGGCCATGTGAAAGGTCCAGGCGAAGCCATGGCCTAGGTGTACACCATGGAGGTGTACGTGAATGGACCTCAGATATAAGTGGTAAAGGCAAGGACTCCAGTTTGGAAAGAAGGGATTGGAAGCCCTGACCTGGTCCGCCGATGCGGGAGATGAACCGCTGTGGGTGGGAAAAGGAGACGGTGATTCGGATGTTCAGGAGAACAACGAACGTGTGCAACATATCTGGCCAGCAGTTGTGCACACCTAACCTGTAATAGAGGGACTCCGGCCTCTACAAGGACGCTGGTCATCAGACTCGTCCAAAAAGCTCCTTCGCTAGGCGAACGAGACAGTGGTGCACTGGGTCGAGTAAACGCAACACTGAGGGCGCCGCCAAACCATAAACCTGACTCCCATAGTAAAGGCAGGATTGAACAAGGGCTCTGTAGAGCTGCAGCAGCGTAGAGCGATCTGCTCAGGCAGCGGAGGGCATTTTGCGCTGCCAGCACTTCCACTTAAGCTGACGAAGGTGAGGAAGCCAAGTCAATTGGGCGTCGAAAACCAATCCTATGAATCGATATGTCTCCACTACAGTGAGAGGATTGTCATTAAGGTAAAGTTCTGGTTCCGGATGAACAGTACCACGCCGACAGAAGGGCATAACACATGACTTTGCGGCCGAAAACTGCAAACCATGGCTAGAGTCCATGACTGTGTCTTGTGGATGGCTCCCTGTAGGCGACGCTCAGCAACACCAGTACTGGTGGAGCAGTACAAAGTGCAGAAGTCGTCTGCATACAGAGAAAGTGAGATGGACGGCCCTAAAGCTGCTGCTAGACCATTAATGGCCACTAAAAACTGAGAGACACTCAATACAGAGCCCTGCAGGACCCCATTCTCCTGAATATTGGGGGAACTATGGTAGGCACCGAACTGGACACGGAAAGTACGAAGAGACAGGAAATTTTGGATAAAAATCGGGAGCAGGCCTTGGAGACTCCACACGTATAATGTGGCAAAGATACGATGTCGCCAGGTGGTGTCATATGCTTTTCGTAAATCAAAAAGACGGCAACCAGGTGTTGGCGTCTGGAAAAGGCTGAAATGGCAGACTCGAGGGACACAAGATTATCAGTGGTAGATCGACCCCAGCGGAACCGCCCTAACATGGAGCCAGTTGGCCAGGTGACTCCAGGACCCAAACCAATAGCTGACATACCATACATTCCAGCAACTTACAAAGAACATTGATGAGTTTGATGGGCCGATAGCTATCCGCATCAAACGGGTTTTTACCGGGTTTCAGTACTGGAATGATGCTGCTTTCCCGCCATTGCGGTGGAAAGACGCCATCACACCAGATTCGGTTGAAGATGACGAGGAGATGTCGCTTGTAGATGTTTAATCATCTGATTGTGGATGCGATCAGGCCCAGGAGCTGTGTCGGGGCAAAGTACGAGGGCACTGAGGAGCTCCCACTCTGTAAATGGGGCGCTATAGTGAATGAGGGAACTTTCCCTTCCAGCCGCCGTTTGAGTGTGCGAAAGGTTGAGGGGTAATTCTCCAACGCAGAGGCTCGAGCATAGTGGTCAGCAAAGTGCTCCGCAATCGCATTTGCGTCGGTAGATAACACGCCATTTATGGGAACACTTGTTGGGGTCTGATACAAGAAAACACGCTTGACCTTTGCCCAGACTTGGGAAGGTGACGTTTGCTACCCAATGGCCGAGACATATCTCTTCCAACACGCCTGCTTCTATCGTTTGATAAGTTGGCGAACTTGGGCTATTAGGTGCTCCAAGGAAGGGAGCTTCAGGGAAGGGTGCCGCTTATGCCACTGTAGAGCTCGCCGACGCTCCTTAACTGCTTCAGTGACTTCCGGCGACTACCAAGGGACTGCCTTTCGCCGGGGGCACCCTAAAGGGCGAGGGATCGTATTTTCTACCACAGAAACGATTGTTGTAGTGACGTGCTCAACCATCACATCAATGTTACCGTGTGGGGGAGATTGGTTGGTTGGTTGGTTTAAAAGAGAGGGAAAGGGACCAAACAACGAGGTCATCGCTCCCTTGTTCCTAATAAAATAATGCCACAAGTGTGAGAATAAAACAGACGAGACATATAACACAAAACAGAAAGAATGGACAGACCACAAGAACGAAGAAAAGGCAATGAACACTAAAAGGACTAAAAGGGCCAAAAGGACAAGAGAACAACAGAGAGATGCAAGATACAGTTAGAAGGGAGTAAAACAAGGAAGCAGATTACAGTGGCTGGCCCACCACGAAAATAAAAAGGAAATCCAGTCAACCAGCAACACATTAAAACCTCCACCCTAAAAGCACTAGGGGGAGAACACAGAGGGACAAAGGACATGCACTAAAACTCAGATCAAATGATAAAACCCACCCTCACAGATGAAACGTAAAACCAAATCAGCTGATGAGGTGGTGTCTGCTAAAATCAATGACAAAGAGTTCGGCAACCGAAGATGAAGTCACAGGGCAGCCAAAGAAGGACATAGTAGAAGAATATGGGCCACTGTCAACCGGACGCTGCACTGACACTCAGGTGAGTCTTCACGGCACAGGAGGTAGCCGAGGGTCGCCCAGGCATGGCCAACGTGGAGCCAGCAGAGAACCACAGAGTCCCTGTGAGATACCCTCATCAAGGACTTCCACACATTCATGGTCCCCTCAATGGCTAGCAGTTTGTTGTGCTTACTAAGATTTTGCCATTCTGTCTCCCAAAGCTGAAAAACTTTGCACCGTAATAACCAATGCAGGTCAGTTGTGGGGATGCCCATCTCCAAAAGTGGTTTCCGTGTAGCCTGTCAGCAAGTTCATTTCCTGGGATTCTGACATGACCAGGGGTCCAGAGGAACACCACTGAACGACTGGACCATTCCAGGGCATAGATGGACTCCTGGATGGACACTACTAACAGGTGACGAGAGTAGCAGTGGTCGATAGCTTTCAGGCTGCTCAAGGAGTCAGTACATAAAAGAAAAGACTCCCCAGGGCATGTACAGTGATACTGAAGTGCACGAGAAACGGCCACCAGCTCTGCAGTGAATACACTGCATCCATCGGGTAAGGAATGCTGTTCAATATGGCCGCCGTGAACGTAGGTAAAGCCAACGCGACCATCAGCCATCGAGCCATCGGTGTAAATCATTTCAGAGCCACGGAACACGTCAAGAATCGAGAGGAAGTGACAGAGCCACAGGGTTAACAGAGTCCTTAGGATTACTAGAAAGGTCCAGATGAAGCTGCGATCGAGGCATACACCATGAGGTGTATGTGAACGGACCGCAAGTAGAGGTGGTGAAGGGAAGAATTCCAGTTCGGAGAGGAGGGACCACACGCGAACCACAATCGCTAGCCCCGACCTGGGCGACTGATGAGGGAGATGGACAGCCGCAGGTGGGAAAAGGAGACGGTAATTCGGATGCTCAGGAGAACTACAAATGTGTGCTACGTAACTGGCGAGCAGTTGTGCATGTCTGATTTGCAATGGAAGGACCCCAGCCTCCACCAGTACGCTGGTCACCGGACTCGTCCTAAAAGCTCCTGTCACTAGCCAAACCCCGCAGTGGCGTGCATATACGGTCGAGTGAATGCGACGCTGAGGGCGCTGCCTAGCCATGAACCACACTCCAATAGTCAATTCAGGATTGGACAAGGGCTCTGTAGAGCTCCAGCATCTTAGGGCTATCTGCACCATAATTTATGTTGCTTAGGCAACGGAGGGCATTGAGGCGCTGCCAGCACTTCTGCTTAAGCTGACAAAGATGACGGAGCCAAGTCAATCGAACGTCGAAAACCACTCCTTAGAATCGATATGTCGCCACTACAGTGAGAGGATCATCATGAAGATAAAGTTCTTGGTCCGGATGAATGGTACGACGCCGAAAGAAGTGCATGACACACGACTTTGGGGCTGAAAACTGGAAGCCGTGGGCTAGAGCCCATGATTGTGCCTTGTGAATGGCTCCCTGCAGGCAATGCTCAGTAACACCAGCACTGGGGCAGCAGTACGAAATTCAGAAGTCTGCATACAGAGAAGGTGAGACGGAGGGCCTGTCAGCTATTGCTAGACGGTTAATGGTCGCTAAAAATAGAGAGCCCTGTGGGACAGAGCCTTGTGGGACTCCATTCTCCTGGATATCGATGGAACTATGGGAGGCACCGACTTGGACACGGAAAGCACGAAGAGACAGGAAGTTTTGGATAAAAATCGAGAGCAGGCCACGGAGACCCCACTCATACAATGTAGTAAGGATATGATGTCGCCAGGTCGTGTTGTATGTTTTACATAAGTCAAAAAAGATGGCAACCAGGTGTTGCCGTATGGAAAAGGCTGTTCAGATGGCAGACTCAAGGGACACAAGGTTATCAGTGGTAGAGCGACTCTGGCAGAAGCCGCCCTGACATGGAGCCAGCAGGCCACGTGACTCCAGGACCCAACACAACAGCCGACATACCACACATTCCAGTAGCTTACAAAGAACATTGGTGAGGCTCATGGACCAATAGCTAGCCACATCAAGCGGGCTTTTACCAGATTTGAGCACCGGAATGATGGTGCTCTCCCACCATTAGGATGGAAAGATGCCATTGCACCAGATCTGGTTGAAGACTAGGAGATATCACTTTTAGTCAGATGAGAGATGTTTAATCATCTGGCTGTGGATCCAATCAGGCCCAGGAGCTGTGTCGGGGAAATGTGCAAGGGCACTGAGGAGCTCCCACTCTGTACACAAGGCGTTATAGGATTCACTGTGGCATGTAGTGAATGAGAGTACGTTCCCTTCCAGCCGCCGTTTGAGGGAGCGAAAGGCTGGGGAAGGGGGGGGGGAGATAATTCTCATACGCAGAGCCTCGAGCAAAGCGCTCAGCAATCGTGTTTGCGTCAGTAGATAACACGCCATTTATGGTAACACCAGGAACATCTGTTGGGGGTCTGGTACCCGAAAAGACGTTTGACCTTTGCCCAAACTTGGGAAGGTGATGTATGGCACCCAATGGTCGAGACGTATCTCGACTAGCATTCCTGCTTCAGTCGTTTGTTAAGTTGGCAAACATGGGTATGGAGCCATTTAAAGGCTATGAGGTGCTCTACGGAAGGGTGCTGCTTATGCCGCTGTAGAGCTCGCCGACGCTCCTTAATTGCATCAGCGACTTCCGGTGACCACCAAGGGACTGCCTTATACCTCGGGTACCCTAAAGAGCGAGGCACCGCGTTTTCTGCCGCAGGAACAATTGTTGTTGTCACCTGTTCAACCATCACATCGATGTTACCATGTGGCGGACATTCAACGGTGACAGCAGAGGTGAAAGTTTCCCAGTCCACCTTGTTTAAAGCCCATATGGGAAGCGTCCATGGGTCTCATGCTGAGGCAGTGACAGAAAGATGGGGAAGTGGTCACTACAACACAGGGCGTCATGTGCTCTCCAGTGGATAGATGGGAGAAGTCCTGGACTGCTAATTGATTAAGCAATGGCCGAGTAGCTACCATGAGCCACACCAAAATGTGTGACGGCCCCAGAGGTCGAACTGAAACAGTAAAGTTTCGAAATCTCTGCCTCAGCCAGTAAGCATGGTGCCACCCCACAAGGGGTTATGGACATTAAAATCTCCCAAAAGTAGGAAACATTTAGGGAGTTGGTCAATCAGTGCAGCTAATACATTCAGGGGTACTGCACCATCTGGAGGAAGATATACATTGCAGACAGATATTCCCTGTGTCGCCCTTATTCTGACAGGCACAGCATCAAGAGGGGTTTGAAGGGCACAGGTTCACTACATACTGAATCCAGGACAATAACGCAAACTCCTCCTGACACACAATTACAGTCTCTACAGTTCCTGTAGTATCCCTTATAGCCACAGAGGGCAGGGGTTTGCATTACCGGGAACCAGGTTTCCTGGAGGGCAATGCAGAAAGCAGGTTTAAAGCTTAACAGCTGCTGTAGGTCATCCAGGCGGTGGGAAACACCGCCGCAACTCCACTGGAGGATGACGTCATCGTAAGGCTGGGAAGACATGGAACATTCAATGAGGCAGTTTACGCCCCAGAGTCACCTGCTGCCACCGATTTATTGCCTGAGCAATCTATATCAATTTTTTTTATAAGGATCTGGCGAGATCTAGGTACTAGCATATGCCAGAATCTCCACCTCATCCACAGATGACGAGCTTGGAGGTAGCAGTGGTGTGGGTGCCACAGCTATTCCCTCAGTCTCGGGGACCTTATTTTTGGATTTCTCTCGTTTCTTGGGTTTCCTTGGCTGGGATGACTTCACTGACTCAGTCTCCGGGACTGAGGATGAGCATGAAGCCCTGCGACCAGCTGCGTTGGTGTCTTCTGCCACTGGCGGGTGTCATCTTTCCCACTAGCAGAAACCAGGAAAACGAGTGACCCAAGGGACCCCTTCCTAGCGAGAGCAGCCAAAGAAGTACGCTTCTCTGGCTTAGAAGTCGGGACGGACGTCCCTGATGGTTGGGGGCTGTTGCTCCTGAAGTAGGTGGTGCAGGAGCAACAGGGAGGTACCCCACCATCAAGGGGACAGGTGTAGTCTTCTGGCCCTAAGAGGTGACTGGGGTTGGCAGAGCTGATGGGGCTAGAAATGTTGTAGCAGGATGTAGGCGTTCAAGTTTCCTCTTAGCCTCAGTGTAGGTAAATTGGCCCAGGGCCTTGTACTCCATTGATTTTCCTTGTACTCCACGATTTTCCTTTCTTTCTGGAGAAGCCTGCAGTCTGGCGAGCAAGGCGAATTGTGCTCTCCACAGTTGCCACAGATGGGTGGCGGGGCTCATGGAGTATTGTGATGTGATGGGCATCTGCAATCTCGATATGTGACACTGGAAGTACAGCGGGAAGACATATGACCGAACCTCCAGCATTTAAAGAGCCACATTGGGGGAGGGATATAGGGTTTTACATCACAGCGGTAGACCATAACCTTGACCTTCTCAAGTAATATATCACCCTCAAAGACCAAGATGAAGGCACCAGTGGCAACTTGATTATCCTTCAGACCCCGGTGGACTTACCGAACGAAATGTACACCTTGCCATTCTAAATTGGTGTGCAGCTTATAGTCTGACTGCAAAAGAAGGACCTTGTGAAATATGATACCCTGGACCATATTCAAGCTCTTATGAGGCGTGATGGTTACAGAAACATCCGCCAGCTTCTCACAAGCGAGTAACGCCCGTGACTGGGCAGAGGATGGTCTTTTGATCAAGACTGACCCAGATCTCATTTTGCACAAGCCCTCCACCTCCCCAAACTTGTCCTCTAAATGCTCAACAAAAAATTGAGGCTTGAAAGATTCCCCATCAGCTCTTGAACATAAAAGGTACCAGGGCGATAAGAGCTGCTGCCATCCTTAGCCTGATGTTCCTCCCATGGTCTGGCCAGGGAGGGGAACGATTTCGAGTCGTGCTTCTGTGCACTGAACTGAGCCCATAAACGCATAGAGACTGCTGGTGTTTGACCACACTGCAAGAGATGATGTACAACGCTTCGTGGCGTGCACATGGGGGTTTTTTAGGCTAGGCAGTCGTGCGAGTTGTCCTGATGAACACTCACCAATCGATGTGCAGGCAGGGAAATCAGGACGCGCTCAGTGTAAAGACACTTCAGCTATCAAGATATTAGCAGTAAATTTTCAGAGTGTTCGGAATAAAGTTCCTGAATTTAGTGCCCTCCAGGAAGCGTGTGGCGCGCAAATTATTCTCGGGGCTGAGACCTGGCTGAATCCTGAGATAAGAAGTTCTGAAATATTTAATGAGGGTTGGAACGTGTATCGTAAAGACAGATTAGGCACCGTAGGAGGTGGTGTCTTCATTGCAGTTGGCAAAAATATTGTGTCTACTGAGGTCGAAGTAGAGTGTGATTGTGAAGTTATCTGGACACGTTTAACAGGGCTAGGAGAAATAAAGTTAATTGTTGGGTGTTATTACCGGCCACCAGGTTCCACCATGACAGTTCTAGAATCATTCAAAGGGAGTCTACATTCTGTATCGCAGAAGTACCCGGATCATGCAATATTAGTCGGAGGCGACTTCAACCTACCTAGCATAGACTGGGATGTATATGGATTCATCACAGGTGGTACAGACAAGCCGTCGTGTGAATTACTTTTGAACACGTTATCCGAAAACTGTCTTGAGCAGCTAAATCGACAGCGTAATGGAAATATTTTAGATCTGGTAGCCACGAAACAGACCAGACCTCATCGACGGTGTCAGTGTTGAGACAGGGATTAGTGATTATGATGTTGTCATTTCGACTACGGTTACGAAAGTTAAAAAGTCGGTCAAGAAGGCTAGGAGAGTATTCTTACTAGAAAGAGCAGATAAGCAGTTGTTAGCATCCCACTTAGTAAACGAATCGGCTTCATTTACTTCCGGTACGATGGACGTGGAAGAATTATGGGCAAATTTTAAACACATTGTAAATCATGCATTGGACAAGTATGTGCCGAAAAAGTGGGTTACGGACGGAAAAGACCCACCGTGGTTTAACAGCGCAATTCGGAGAATGCTCAGGAAGCAAAGGCAGTTGCACTCGCGGTACAAGAAAGATCGGGAGAATGAGGGCAGGCAAAAGTTAGTAGAGATTCGTGCTGCTGTAAAAAGAGCGATGCGCGAAGCATAAAAACACAACCACAGTCATACCTTAGCAAAAGATCTTGCTGAAAACCCAAGGAAATTCTGGTCTTACGTAAAATCGGTAAGCGGGTCGAAGGCTTCCATCCAGTCACTCACTGATCAGTCTGGCCTGGCAACGGAAGACAGTAAAACGAAAGCTGAAATTTTAAATACCGCCGTTTGAGTCTCGTACGGATTCCCGTATGAAGGACATAGTGATAGACATCCCTGGGGTTGTGAAGCAGCGGAATGGGTTGAAAATAAATAAATCGCCAAGTCCTGATGGGATTCCTATTCGATTTTACAGAGAATACTCTACTGCATTAACTCCTTACTTGGCTTGCATTTATCGCGAATCTCTTGCCCAAAGTAAAGTCCCGAGCGACTGCAAAAAAGCGCAGGTGACGCCTGTATATAAGAAGGGTAGAAGGACGGATCCTCAAAATTATAGTCCAATATCCTTAACATCGGTTTGTTGCAGTATTCTCGAACATATTCTCAGTTCGAATATAATTAATTTCCTTGAGACAGAAGTTGCTGTCCATGCATCAGCACGGCTTTAGAAAGCATCGCTCCTGCGAAACGCAACTCGCCCTGTTTTCACATGATATCTTGCGAACCGCGGATGAAGGGTATCAGACGGATACCATATTCCTTGACTTCCGGAAAGCGTTTGACTCGGAGCCCCACTGCAGACTCCTAAGTAAGGTACGAGTATATGGGATTGGTTCCCAAGTATGTGAGTGGCTCGAGGACTTCTTAAGTAATAGAACCCAGTACGTTGTCCACGATGGTGAGTGTTCATCGGAGGTGAGGGTATCATGTGGAGTGCCCCGGGGAAGTTTAGCAGGTCCGCTGTTGTTTTCTATCTACATAAATGATCTTTTGGATAGGGTGGATAGCAATGTGCGGCTGTTTGCTGATGATGCTGTGGTGTACGGGAAGGTATCGTCGTTGAGTGACTGTAGGGGGATACAATACGACTTGGACAGGATTTGTGATTGGTGTAAAGAATGGCAGCGAACTCTAAATATAGATAAACGTAAATTATTGCAGATGAATAGGAAAAAGAATCCTGTAATGTCTGAATACTCCATTAGTAGTGTAGCGCTTGACACAGTCACGTCGATTAAATATTTGGGCGTAACATTGCAGAGCGATATGAAGTGGGACAAGCATATAATGGCAGGTGTGGGGAAGGTGGATAGTCGTCTTCGGTTCATTGGCAGAATTTTGGGAAGATGTGGCTCATCTGTAAAGGATACCGCTTATAAAACACTAATACGACCTATTCTTGAGTACTGCTCGAGCGTTTGGGTTCCCTATCAGGTCGGATTGAGGGAGGACATAGAAGCAATTCAGAGGCGGGCTGATAGATTTGTTACTGGTAGGTTTGATCATCACACGAGTGTTAGCATCAGGAATTCGGGTGGGAGTCTCTGGAGGAAAGGAGGCGTTCTTTTCATGAATCGCTACTGAGGAAATTTAGATAACCAGCATTTGAGGCTGACTGCAGTACAATTTTACTGCCGCTAACTTATATTTCGCGGAAAGATCACAAAGATAAGAGAGATTAGGACATGTACAGAGGCATATAGGCAGTTATTTTTCCCTCGTTCTGTTTGGGGGTGGAACAGGGAGGTGCTCTGTATATACTTACTATTATAAAGGACTTCTTATGAAATACTATTACTGTTGCATAAGTTTGTAAGTGCTGCTCTAAGCAAAATTTATTAATGTCAATATTCCTGAAATTAATATAGTTCATGGAAAATGTGGTAACTCCTCCTTTCTCCATATTATATCAACAGGTTTGCTCAACTCTAATTCTTCGACGCAAATAAGCAACTCATTAAGCTTGCCTCTTAGTCCTCTGATATTCTGATAGAATAAGGATAACTGATTTTGTGCACTTGCTGTATTACAATTGGGTTAACCTAATTTTTCTGTCAATTTTTGAGCATCCCCAGCTTCAATCAGGGGCTGACGTTGGGGTACTCCCATAGGCAGCAATATTCCTTGATCTGTCCCTGATAGAACATGTGGGATCAGCTCGGATGTCATCTCTGTCTCAGTGCCGGTGTCCAGGATATCAAGGGCCAGTTAAAACAGTAGTGGGCCACCTTGCCTCAGGAGTGTATACAATGGCTTTACGAAACCCACCTGCAATGGAATCAGTGCATGCCCCCGGCCAAACTGTGTACTACATCATACTGACAAGTGGATTCAAACAGGCAAGCTATTTGTAACGTTTACTCCATTCTGTTATCAAAGTAACCTCACATATCCTTTCAACCCGTGAAGTTTCACTGTGTTTCTTCCTCCCCTTCTACATGCTTCTCTTTTTTTGTCTGGCAGTGAATTACTGTTCGGTATAGCATAAGATCAACAGATTCGTAGCTGATACAAGCAATTCATCAAAATAAAGAATAAAGACTAGAGTTTAACATTTCATCGACAAAGGCATCAGTAGAAATGGATGACTATTTCACCTCCATAATAAAACAAAGAGTTGGGAGAGGGCCACGAGTATCCTTGAATGAAACCTGTAGAATAATTACAGGTGGTCTTAAGGTAACACTCCCTGATAAGCCTATATTCTAGCTAGAATTGCTACTTGTTGCATTAAGACATGAAGTGAGAAACTACAGAACGGTTTAAGATGGTATATGATAAAGACCAATGTCTAAGGACATTAAACGTGACCAACGTCCAGGAAATCTTCTCAGCACTACAAGTCTTTTAGGTACTCATATAGCGCTTTTACATTCGAATAATGGTGACCTAGACTCAACACCCTCTACAACTACACGTCCCTTGAAGAAGCCCTAGTATCTATCTAAAATATAGAATGGAAGACTTGAAAATCTGTAAACAGATCCCTGTAATCTAGGGATAGTGTCTTTCGCTAGTTATAGAAATATCCTGGGTCCCGCTTTCGATCATAGTCACTGGTTGAATTTCGAAATGCCCCTCATTAAGCCAATGCCCTTGTTAAAGATATTGGAGTAGCGGACAGAGATTCAGGGTACACTTTTGCTTTGAGTTGGGAAAATGTCTCTCAAATGCGAAACAATCTGAAATGCTCAATGACATGAGGTGCAAAAGGCAATGGAAACCATTGCCTTTAAGCCACTATGTGTGTCCACAGGAATTGTGGCTTATGATTAAAAAAGTATCATGACCACCTCTCCATTGGCAAAAGATTCCGGATTATTCCCACTTTCAGATTTCAAGGAGGGGACTGCCGCAGAGGAGGTGACTGTGCGAAAAATATTGTATAACAAACGAAAGAGTAACATTCAATGAACCAGAGCGTGGAATGTCAGAAATCGGAATATGATGGCGAAGCTATAAAATCTAAAAACGGAAATGTAAAGGCTCAATCTAGATATACTTGTGGTCAGTGAAGTGAAACTGAAAGAAGATAATTTCTGGATAGATGAATATAGAATCAGAGTTGTATCTAGATGTAAGATACAGTCTTCTGTTTGTCCCACAAGGTATCTTTATTGCTTGTGCAATCCCATGGTTTATTTTTACACTTCTGTTTGATTTGAGGTACCTTTAGGGGAAAGCAATTTTAATAAAGTTGCTTTGTATTTCCCATTTGATTCAGAAATATTGTAAACACCTATCCATTTCACACCTTTGAGCAGCAAAAAGTGGAATTACAGGAGTAGGATTCGTCGTGAATAGGAAGATAAGGTAGAGACTGAATTGCCGTATACAGTTCAGTGGTATGGTTATTCTCAACAGGACCAGTAGCAAACCAAAGCTAAAAAAGCAGTTCAGATAAGTAGAAGATGAAGAGACAGAGAAAGTATGAGGGCATCGAACGTGTAATTCAGTATGTAAAAGAAGATGAAAATCTGATAATCATGAATAGCTAATGCTGTAGTATGGGAAGCAACAGAAGACAGTTATGGAAAGATAAATGGCTCGGTAATAGGAATAGACACTATAAACACTGAGTTCTGGATTAAATTTCTGCAAGCAACTGCGAAAACACTGTTCAAAAATCACAAAAGGAGGTAGTATGCCTGGAACAGGTCCGAAACACGGGAAGATTCCAGCTGGCTTACCTCACTGAAAGACAGTTTCCAAGATTACATACTAGACCGTAAGGCACATCCAGGAGCAGATATGGACTCAGATAACAATTTAGTTATTATGAAGAATAGATTGCAGTTTAACAAGATCGTTCGGAAGAATAACGTGGGAAGAAGACACTGAAGAGACACTAGGTTGGATCCAGAGAGTGTAGCTACTAGCACATCCTTCGTAGGTATGAGTACAATGCCTGTAACAACGTTGATGGTCGCCACATCGTGCCGCTTTTGTAATGCATCATTACTGTTACATACGTACAGCATATTGGGTAATTTTTCGTTTCGGAGTAATGTAAGCGTGTAATGCTTAAGAGTCAATGTGCCTAAATAACAAATGTATTTTTCGTTAAGTTTTCTTTCGAATTGTTATCTAATAATTGCACTGTGTCAAGCACAATTCAATTCCTCAAGAATAAATGGACGATTTAAACATATGAATTGAAACCGTCATAGAACGGAGACCGTACTTTTCCGGAAATGGGCTCCTATTCATAACATTATGTACTCACTCTCTCTAGAATCCTACAAGCTTGTAACGGGAATTTCCAGAACACTGTAGAAAAGTCAATCTTCGGTGAAATTAAAAGCAAAGGCATCAACATTAGAAGTGCAACCAGAATTCCGTTGTTAAATGCAGAGGAGATAGCGGATTGGTGGAAACAATGATGAGAAACTGTCTGATGACGCGGTACAAGAATAAATGGGAGATTATACGGAACACATATGGGATCCAGTATTAGAGTTTAATAGAAATTTTGAAAAATCTGTCGTGAGATAAGGCGGAACGCAAAGGCAAACATTTCTTCGGAATTCCTAAAATAATTAGGCGAAGTCGCAATCAAAGAATTGTTCAAGTTGCTTTGTAGGTTAGGAGACTAGACAAATACTGATACCCTCAGACTTTCGGAAAAATACACACACAGTCCCTAAGATATTAAGGATAGCTAAGAGCGAGAAGTATCAGTCTAACATTGTCTGAATCCAAGTTGCCGACAAGAATGCTACACAGAAGAAAGAAAATTTACTTTCTGTTTGATGATGATCAGATTGGCCTTAGGGAAGGTATGGACACCAGAGAGGCAGATCTCATGTTGCGATTGATAAGAGAATACCGACTTAAGAAAATCAGATCTAGAAAAAGCGTCCGACAATGTAAACGATGCAAGATGATAGAAATCCGCAAGAAAATATGTGTAAACTATCGTGAAAGAGGGGGTAATATATATAAAGAGGCAAAAATCAGAATAGAAGCCCAAGATCGAAATGCTCAGATTAGAAAGGGTATAAGACAAGGATGCCATCTTTTGCCCCATTCTTCAATCTATGCGCCAGAGAAGCAATGACGGTAATAAAAGCAAGGTTCAGGAGTGGGATTAAAATTCAGAAGAAAATAATATCAGTGATAAGATTCGCTGATGACGTTGCTGTCCTCAGTGACATCGAGGAAGAACTACGCCACTTGTTGAACTGCACACTATGAATTGAGAGTTAACTGAAGAAAGACGAGAGTAGTTCAGTACCTGAAATGAGATTATCGATTAACTAGCATAAAAATTGAGGATCGAAAAGTAGACGACATGACGGAATCCTGCTACCTTGGAAGCAAAATAATACATAACAGAAAAAGCGTGGAAGGCATAAAAAGCAAACTAGCACGGCCAACGAAGGCTTTCCTTGTCAAATTAAGTCCATTGGTGTCTAATATCGTTCTTAATTTGACGAAGAAAATTTCTGAGAGTATATACGAAGCGTGGTTTTTAAGTAAGTACCGTTTTGAAATTAAAAAAGACGTGCTAAGATATCTCAATAATTTTATTTTTACATGAAAGCCTGTACTTTAATCTACTTTTCTACATAATTTCCGTCAATATTGAGGTACTTGTCATAACGTTGTACCAGTTTTCGAATACTCTCTTCATAGAAGTCTGCCGCCTGACTTGTTAACCACTGAATCACCACTGTTTTGACTTCGTCGTCGTCTTGAAGACGCTGACCGCCCAGGTGTTTCTTCAAGTGCAGGAACAGATGGTAGTCACTGGGCGCAAGATCGGGGCTGTACGGAGGATGATATAGAGTTTCCCATCGAAAAGGTGTGATGAGATATTTGGTCCGATTCGCCATATGCGGACGGGCATTGTCTTGCAGCAAAACGATGCCCTTGCTCAACTTCCATGGACTGTTGCTTTGATTCTGGTGTGCCGTAGGCCACCAATGTTTCATCGCCCGTAACAATTTGGCTTAAGAGATCAACGCCCTCGTTGTGGTACCGCTCAAGGAAAGTCAATGTACTGTCTAAACGTTTGGTTTTGTGCACATCCATCAACATTTTCGGTACCCATCGTGCGCACAATTTTCGGTAATTCAAGTGCTCGGTCACAATGCCATACAAAACACGACGAGAAACATTAGGAAAGTCATTCCGCAAGGAGGAAATCGTAAAGCATCTGTTTTCTCTCACCGTATTGTCCACTTCCTGCACCAAACTTTCATTAACGACCGAAGGACGCCCACTCCGTTGTTCATCATGCAAATTTGTGCGGCCATCTTTCTTTCCATTCCATCACTCAATGTTTTTTCTCCGTAAACTGCACAGCTCTCACGATGAATATCTATCCCTTTTAGGCCTTTAGCACTAAGAAATCTTGTAACAGCCCGTACTTCACAGTCGGCGGGACTCACGATTATCGGGGGCATCTTACACTTTCAGTAGACAACGTAAACAAGGAAGAATCAGACTGCAATGGCGTCAGTGCGTAGATTAAGGTACAGGATTTCATGTAAAAATAAAATTATTGGGATATCTTAGCACGTCTATTTTTAATTTCAAAACGCTACTTACTTAAAAAAACACGCCTCGTACTTTGAGCACGGCATTGTATGGAAATGAATCATGGACTGTGTGAAAACCGCAAAAGAAAGGAACTGAAGCGTTTGAGATGTGGTGCTACAGACGGATGTTGAAAATCTGGTGACTGATAAGATAAAAAATGAACAAGTTCTCTGCGGGCTCGGCGAGTAGATGGCTATGTGAAAGATCCTGACAAGGAGAAGAGACAGGATGATAGGACTAGTGTTAAGATATCGAAGAAAACTTCCTCGGTACTTGAGGGATTGTACACGGGTAAAATGGTTAAGGACGACAGAGACTGGAATATATCTGACCAATAATTGAAGGCGTTGGATGCAATGCTACTCTGATTTAAAGTTCGCACAGAAAAAGAATTAGTGATGAAAAAATCCAGATTAAACACCGGAATGGAAGGAACACAAATATCCATGAGCTCCTTGATGGTGAAAGCCATCTCCGTTCCTCGGGAGAGTCACAAATTCTTCAGTAAACGCAAACCTGTCCGTTGTATTCTTGTTTGGGAAAAGGTGCGCTGGAAGAAAGGACAGTAGTACTTAAAATGTTTATGCTGAAACAATTTAATAGTATTTATAGACTAATTAGCATTGAAGTTTTAAACGTTAATTTCCCTGCTGTTGATAATCAGTTTTGGCGTAAAACATTATGACCACTGCGCACCGCCTGGTGCGTTGCTTGCGCGTGACACAGTAACAAAAGTACCGCATGATCAAAGTCAGTATAAATTTGAAAACTGATTAAATCACGAAAAAATGTAGATAGAGAGGTACAAATTGACACACATGCTTGGAATGACATGGGGTTTTATTAGAACCAAAAAAATACAAAAGTTCAAAAAATGCCCGACAGATGGCACTTCATCTGATCAGAATAGCAATAACTGGCATAACAAAGTAACAAAGCAAAGATAATGTTCTTTACAGGAAATGCTGAATATGTCCACCATCATTCCTCAACAATAGCTGTAGTCGAGGAATAATGTTGTGAAGCACTGTAAAGCAAGTCCGGAGTTATGGTGAGGCATTGGCGTCGGATGTTTTCTTCAGCATCCCTAGAGATGTCGGTCGATCACGATACACTTGCAACTTCAGGTAACCCCAAAGCCAATAATCGCACAGACTGAGGTCTGGGGACCTGGGAGGCCAAGTATGACGAAAGTGGCGACTGAGCACACGATCACCACCAAACGATGCGCGCAAGAGATCTTTCACGCGTCTAGCAATATGGGGTGGAGCGCCATCCTGCACAAACATCGTACGTTCCAGCAGGTGTTTATCAGCCAGGCTGGGGATGATGCGATTCTGCAACATATCGGCGTACCTCTCACCCGTCACGGTAGCACTTACAAAACCAGAATCACCCATTTCCTCGAAGAAAAAATGCCCGATAACTGTACATGTGGTAAATCCAACCCATACCGTGACTTTCTCGTCGTGCAATGGAGTTTCCACGACAGTTCCAGGATTTTCGGTAGACCAAATTCTGCAGTTGTGGGCGTTGACAGACCCTCGGAGCGTGAAATGAGCTTCGTCCGTCCACAACACGTTACTCAACCAATCGTCATCTTCCGCCTTTTGAAACGCCCACAACGCAAATGCCCTCCGCTTCATTAAATCGCCAGGTAACAGTTCATGATGCCGATGTATTTTGTACGGATAGCATCGGGGGGTACGCCTAAGTGCCAACCAAACAGTAGTGTATGGAATGCCGGTGTGACGTGCGACTGCACGAGCGCTGACTTCCCCTTGCATAGACGAACCCGCTACAGTCTCCATTTCTTCCTGAACTGTCTCAGCAGCATTACGCCTTGTGCTCGGTCGGCCACTACGGGGTATATCGTCCAAACAACCCGTGGCTTCGAACTTCGAAATCATTCTCGCCACAGCTCCATTTGTCAACGGACCTATACCCGTTCGAATCCCCTTCCTATCGTCATAGGATCGTAACGCTGAACTAGCACAGTCCCCATTCTGATAATACAGCTTCACTAAAAGCGCCTTTTAGGTAACGTCAACATGCCGCGACTGCTGACGCATCTGATTCTCTCTCTCATTACAGCTCCTTTTATGTACGATTGTCATGCGCAGTTACTGACGTTTCGCTGTCCAGCGCCATCTGTCGGACATATTGTGAACTTCGGTTTTTTTTTTTTCTAATAAAAACCCATGTCATTCCAAGCATGGGTGTCAATTTTTAGCTCTCTATCTACATTATTCCGTCGTTTATCAAGTTTTCAAATTTATACTGACTTTTTGATCACCCCGTATGTAAGCGAAGCAGACATGTACGGGGGATCACTCCAGTGAAGATACGGGCTGCAAATTGTGAAATCCACTGAGAAAGCGACTTTGACAATGGGCAGGTCATAATTTCGCAGAGCCTGTGAAGGAGTATCTCGAAAACGAAAGTTGGTCGAATGTTTATGTGCTACTGTCGCGAGCATCTACGGAAGAAGGACAGTTACACTACCACTAGGCGCTAAAAGGTTGCACGTACACGACTCCTCACAGAACGTGGGCTTCGGAGGCTTGTCTGCTCTGGAAAGCAGGACAGATGGTGATCTGTGGCATTTCTGCCGAAAGAGCATAATGCTGGTGCATGCACAAGTGTTTCGGAGCACACCGTTCATTGTACATTGTTGAAAATGGAGCTCCGCAGCAGACCACCCCAACGTGATCTCTTGTTGACCTAACAACATAGTTACGATTGCAGCGGGCTTGGGCCCACCGGGATTCGACAGTCGATCAATGGAAACGTGTCGGTTCTTCGGGTGAATCACATTTTTGCTTCACTAGTTCGACGGTCGTCTCCACAAATGCCGTCCTCGAAGTGAACGGCGCTCGAAACGTGGAACACGCCACAGACGCAAGCTGGTGGGAGCAGCATTATACTATGGGAGACGTTCTTCTAGGTTTGCATGGGACCTAACCGAAGACACGCTAATAGCTGCGAACCACTTGCTTCATGCTTCACGTCTTCCCCGACGGCGATATCATCTTTCAGCAGTATAATTATCCATGTCTCTGAGCCAGAACCATGCTACAGTGGTTTGAGGAGCACAATAGTGAACTCGCATTGGTGTCTCGGCGACCGAATTCGCCTTATGTAAATCCTATGGAACCCATCTGAGTAGCTATCCGGCGCCATCACTGCGCCAACCGCAGTGGCCATGCGGTTCTAGGCGCTTCAGTCTGGAACCGCGCAACCGCTACGGTCGCAGGTTCGAATCCTGCCTCGGGCATGGGTGTGTGTGTGGTGTCCTTAGGTTACTTAGGTTTAATTAGTTCTAAGTTCTAGATGTTAAGTCCCATAGTGCTCAGAGCCATTTTTTGAGCCATCACTGCGTACAGATGTCAGTGGCCCGTTACGCGAATTGCATGACCTGTGCGTCGACATCTAAAACCACATACCTCCGCGAAACTGCCAACAAACTATTGGATCCCTGAAACGCAGAATCAGTGGTGTATTGCGTTTCGAAAACGGAAAAATAAGTCATTATGCAGATGGTCATAATGTTTTGGCTCATCAGCACACAATTTAAGACCGAAATACTAAAAGTTCAGTTGTGTAGCAGGTAACACACAATAAAGTGACATTGACAGATAGCAAGCAGTACGTATTTTCAGAGCCAATCTGGCAATAGACCTACACTACTGGCCAATAAAATTGCTACCAACAAGAAATGCAGATGATAAACGGGAATTCATTGGACAAGTATATCAAGTATATTATACTAGAACTGACGTGTGATTACATTTTCTCGCAATTTGGATGCATAGATCCTGAGAAATCAGTACCCAGAACAACCACCTCTGGCCGTAATAACGGCCTTGATACGCCTGGGCATTGAGTCAAACAGAGCTTGGATGGCGTGTACAGGTACCGCTGCCCATGCAGCTTCAACACGATACCACATTTCATCAAGAGTAGTGACTGGCGTATTGTGACGAGCCAGTTGCTCGGCCACCATTGACCAGACGTTTTCAATTGGTGAGAGATCTGGAGAATGTGCTGGCCAGGGCAGCAGTCGAACATTTTATGTACCCAGAAAGGCCGTACAGGACCTGCAACATGAGGTCGTGCATTATCCTGCTGAAATGCAGGGTTTCGCAGGGATCGAATGAAGGGTAGAGCCACGGGTCGCAACACATGTGAAATATAACGACCACTGTTCAAAGTGCCGTCAATGCGAACAAGAGGTGACCGAGACGTGTAACCAATGGCACCCCATACCATCACGCCGGGTGATACGCCAGTATGGCGATGACGAATACACGCTTCCAATGTGCGTTAACCGCGATGTCGCCAAACACGGATGCGACCATCATGATGTTGTAAACATAACCTGGATTCATCCGGAAAAAAAATGACGTTTTGCCATTCGTAAACCCAGGTCCGTCGCTGAGTGTACCATCGCAGACACTCCTGTCTGTGATGCAGCGTCAAGGGTAACCGCAGCCATGGTCTCCGAGCCGATAGTCCATGCTGCTGCAAACGTCGTCGAACTGTTCGTGCAGATGGTTGTTGTCTTGCAAACGTCCCCATCTGTTGACTCAGGGATCGAGACGTGGCTGCACGATCCGTTACAGCCATGCGAATAAGATGCCTGTCTTCTCGACTGCTAGTGATACGAGGCCGTTAGGATCCAGCACGGCGTTCCGTATCACCCTCCTGAACCCACCGATTCCATATTCTGCTAACAGTCATTGGATCTCGACCAACGCGAGCAGCAATGTCGCGATACGATAAACCACAATCGCAATAGGCTACAATCCGACCATTATCAAAGTCGGAAACGTGATGGTACGCATTTCTCCTCCTTACACGAGGCATTGTAACGTTTCACCAGGCAACGCCGGTCAACTGCTGTTTTTGTATGACAAATCGGTTGGAAACTTTCCTCATGTCAGCATGTTGTAGGTGTCGCCACCGGCGCCAACCATGTGTGAATGCTCTGAAAAGCTAATCATTTGCATATCACAGCATCTTCTTCCTGTCGGTTAAATTTCACGTTTGTAGCACGTCATCTTCGTGGTGTAGCAATTTTAATGGCCAGTAGTGTATTTGAACATTCTAAGTATTAAGGCGTCCTGAAAAGTAGCGCCTCCTACTTTTTTATGCAAAAACTCTTAAATATTTTTAAATAAAACTTAATTAACAGTCAACACGTTTATTCTTCTGTCTACGTATTCATTTCTCAACGTAGTCACCCTGGTGAGGAACACATTTCTCCCAACAAGAGACTGGTTTGTTGAGACCTTCACTGTAGAAGGTTTTACTTAGTTGAGGGCCCACAACCTCAGATCTGCTTGCACAGCTACATCATTATCAAAGTGAAGTCCTCGAAGGTGTTCTTTAAGTTTTCGAAACAGAGGAAAATTGTATGGGGCCAACTCGGGAATGTGTGGAGGATGATCGATGACAGTGGATCCAAGGTGTCGGATTGTTGCAGATGCCCTAGCTCTCTTATGTCGTCTGGCATTGTCATACTGAAGGAAAGGAGGCGCCATGTGTGGCCGAACTCTTCGATTTCGAAATTCGATTACAGCGTTCTGTTTCTCACGCACTTACATAACACACTACCATGTTAGAATTCTGAGTCCTCTAGTGGCAGAGGGACTCAAATATGTAGACAAGAAGAATAAAGATTTAGAATGTTAACAGCGTTTGTTTTGTAAATAAAGCTTTAAGAATTTTCACATAAAAAAATTCGGAGGCATCACTTTTCGGCATTTCCTCGCTATTGCAGAATATTTAAGCGGACTTACATAATTACGCATCTGAGTAGTGTAAGTATAGCCTGTTCTTAATTCATGAACTGACGAATAATAGGATTACTTTCGCTATGCTTTTACCATTTATTATGGCCACTAGAGAAATCAACGAAGTATAATTCCCGACATCCACGCATGATTTTGGGAACGATTGGTATGAATGCCAAATATCTTCTGGCTTAATGAAGACCACTATTTAAGCGACAGTTGTTTATGTTGGCAGTAACGACCTGTTCCCGAGGAATCTGGCACACTTGTATTGTGCTTCATTGTACCTGACCAAGCGGAATGTTTTGTCTCCATTGTAGACGGTCAGTTGACTACCTACAGAGCAGGAGGCGGTATTACAGGTATTTTTTTGTGTAAAGTTGTAAAATGAAACGAAGTGCTCACAATTGAACTTCGTTGTAAGACAACATGCACATCTAGATTATGCTGATGAATCACCTCAACAACTAATACTGTATGAAAGTTGCTGCTTCTGCATTAATAGAGAACCCACTATGAAAAATCTGTTTAAGTTCCAGGTACGTCTTCCTCTCTTGACTGAACTTTTGATAAATCTGAACTTGGTGCTTACATAAATCACAGACCTCTTGACCGTAAACTGACAAAAGACGCTGATAAAATTGCTAGCAAGAACTTCTGTGCGGATATGTTAAATCGATTTCATGAGGATGACCATTTCTTGGACAACATCTTTTCTGACGAGTCGACTTTTCACTTAAGTGGCATGGTTAACACACATTACTGTAGGATTTGGGTATACGACCCCTTTTTTTCCGTGAGAGAACCATCAACAGTATGGTGTACCTGGATATGTTACAACAATTTTTGATACCACAGGTCGATGAGGATGACCAAGAACACAGTGTTTACTTCATGCAACATGGTGCACCACCCCACTACCTGACTGACGTCCGGGATTTTCTCAGCGACTGCTTTCCAGGTCAATGGATAGGCCGTGATGCGCCAATTGCATGGCCCCCACGTTCCCCAGGTCTGATACTATTCGATTTCTTTTTTTCTTTTTTTTTGTATGGGCATTCATCAAGGATATCTTGTTTGTACTTCCTGTGTCGGTTTCTCTAGCTGACCTGAGCAAGAATTTACGCCGCCACTGCGAAAGTTATACCGGCAGTGCTACAGCGGGTTTGGGAAGAAGCTGAGTTCCGGTAGGATATGTGCAGTATAACCAACGAAAGCCACACACATCATCTTAAGTTTAAGGCAAAAAAAACCTTAGTGTGTTTCCCTACAAAATAACACTAAACCCAGATCCATACCTTCTTTCAATAAATGTGTATGAATTTTTAAACTACTTTTTGAACCACCTTGTTTTAGTTTCATCCTCTGTGGATCAGTTTGCACGATAAATTTTAATGCTATGGGTCTCTGCACTTAAAAATACAAGACAACAGACAAAGATTTGCGGCCGCAGTAGAAACTATTCTGCTATTGGCAAGTCATAAAATACTATTTCGGAAAACAAATTATAGAAGGTCTGTATAGCTGGCCAACATCGAACCAGACTAGAATGACGGCAACTTCAGAGCGGTACTGAAAATATATGAAACCTGGGGACGCGGCTCTCAGAAAGCACATAGAAACCGCGACATTAAGTACACTTTACACAAATCCGAGCATCCAGAATGAAATACCCGCTTGTGGGTCTTTAATTCACGAAAATTTGATCAGTAAAATACAGAAGTCACGACTTTTTATTTAGTTTGGCAGGTGAAACATACGATGCATCACGGACAGAGCAAACGTCGCTGTGTTTACACTATGTGGAAGAATCATTTCAGCTAAGTTCTTGCGGAAGACCTCTTAGATTTTTCTCCAATCTGAGACTTAACATCTTGAGGGCTAGAGATAGTGATCATGTACAAGCTTGAAAGTTATTAACTTTATATGTCATTTGTGTGGGCAGGTCTCTGATGGCGCGTCCACAATAAGTGGATCTCTTCGCGGGGCACGAACTTTAATTTGAGAAAATTTTCCCCAAGGTACCATGCACACTGCGTGCTCAGTCTTAATCTGGTTCTGTCTCATGCTTGCTCTGTTCAGACAGTTCGAAATTGCATAAGCACAGTATCCTCAGTCAGATTTCATTAAAGTTCTTCACAATGTACAAATACTCTAAAAGAAAAAGTTACGAAGTTCTGTGGTGAGCATATCAGAATGACCAGTCTTTTGTCCACGTGTGAAACCAGATGGGATAAAAGACACTATTCAAAAACAAAAAATTAAAAAATATTAATATTCCAATCTTGTACACTCTGGAATTACTTAAAGAGAGCCAGAATCTTGATACATCGGCTATGGCCAGCCGGCTTCGTTGTGAGTTAAAAGAGTGAACTCCTGGTCTCGGTTTATGTATTTAAAGAAATGTGTTCTTTAACTTTGCCTATAAACACACTGCTTCAAAAAGTCGATGGGTCTCTCACAGGCAACTGAACACACATTGTATGTTTTGTGACATCTTGAGTAACATACGTGAAAACACAAATTCAGAGTACTATTCTCTGAAATAAAGGTGACAGAAGAAGAAGCCAGAATCGAACTACTACTCCCTCTTACTACTTCACAACAGAGACATGTCGAATGTGGGATTCATTTGCGACATTCCGAAACTAGTAATCCGAAGAGGCGATACCACAACCCTTTTTTTAAGCGCCTCACAGACCGTCAATAATACTGGGCAATATTTCCTGACGGACAATAATGCAGAAAGTGCAGATGTCAGATTGAGAAGTTTTGCAATAATACTGAGAACATCAAAAGCTTTTGAAATTTATTGCGCTGCCTGGAAATACTGTGCCGTCTTTGGGTAGTATTGACAATATCCTTGACAGTCTGTCGTGTGCTATAGTCTCTAGGCACATTTCCATTCCCCGGTTGTTATCATCGGCGTTGGAAATGAGCGCAAAACAAGGAGAACGAGAATTTTTATTAAAGTGGATTGAGCTTTGTTGTCAACCAATCCGATCACACAAGGTGCAATGTTCTTGAGCAGTCTACTGAGAACTTTAACAATATTGCACAATATTATTGACTGTTTAGAGGGCCCTTTATCGTTGACAACTTTCCATGTATGTGGACTATTACGGAAGGTATTGAGCCATGACCTAGGAGACTAAATGAGAAGCATCGTTCGTTCCTGTATGCACTGCAATCTGCATTTTGTTGCACCCTGTTCCCTCAATTGCTGCAGGAACAGCCTCTTCAGAATGTTGAATAAGACTACAAGGCACATACTTTGGGAGTGCAGTGTGGTCCGTTCTTCCTGGTGCATTCTCTTTTGCAGTTCCTTGTGTTATTAATCGTCACACTTGCGAACTGTGATGATTAACGGACCTCTACACTTTCGCTGATACTTCCTCCTGACACGCGACGCAGCAGGCTTCCCAACCAGAACAAATATGCAGCGCTTCAGTCGGTTGTCTGAAGTAACTTACGAAATAAGGCGCATAATTGACAACATACGGAAGTTTCAGTCTGGCCATGAGTCGTACATGGATAGCCGCATAGTAAGGAGACCGCTAGTGATAAGCGGGAAATCCGGGTTCGAGTCCCGGTCCGGCACAAATTTGCATTGTCCTCATTCCATTCTACAACAACTGATGGCAGTCTTTATTCGCAATTGCGAATTCATTTGATGTATCTTAACATAAATGGGCAAGGCAAAACAACTCTAAATAGCGTCAAAATATGAAGTGCGTAATGGTATGGTATCTTTTAAGGCTACAACATCATTATTATTCAGAGTAATATTGGCAACAATTTTACTGTTTTTTCCCCGCTTCAGAAGCTGGGATAAATTACATGTTCCGGTCTGATTTGGGTTTCCCAAAATTCTTCTACCGAATTACTGGGTTGTTTTCTAACAGCTTATGGTCATAGCGCTCTCTTTGTCCTTTAGCAGCAATTTGAAAACATCCTACATATAGTCTATTATCATGATTTATTTCGACGTAAATAGCATTTAATTAATGTTGTGACGTGTCCCTGAATAGTGCGACAGTGTTGGTGTTTCTGCTGTATAAAAGATTGAAGCCTGTACTGTTCTCCTTTGCAGTTCCACCAAAAGAAAAAGGCAAACTTAACACAGCAAGGATCAGGTTTCAAAAGGATTGCAATACCTAATAACAGCGCTTCGAAAGAATTTGAAGTAAAAGATTTTCAGCCAGCTCTGTTTTTAAAAAATACGCAGAATTTTCATCGCTATCAACATTAACTGCACACTTAGCAAAATATCCAAGTTAAGAACGAAGTTGTACGACTCAAACTGATTATTGATAAACTGTTTACCTGTAGCACTTAAAATAATTTGCGCTGCCTTCGTCATCAAATTAAGTTTTGCACTTATCTTTACATAAGAACGTTGATAAAAGTTCGAGTAAATTAATCTAACAAACTATTAAACTATCTCACCTTTCTAATTTCGGATCTCTCATCATTCCAATTGTCCCACCGGTGTACAACACGAGTACTTTACTCTCGGGTTGGGCTCCTGGCTCAGACATAGAGAGCAACGAACTTGACGAAGCGATCTCATCGTTTTTATTGCTTGATGCACTCTTTAGCGACGAGGACATCTCTGTTTTTATTAAACTTAATCTTTAACAACTGATACTTCACACAGTCTGCACAAGCGATCGTTTCTAACGCTCCGCCAACACTACGCTAGCAGCGCAATCTAAGCTTTTGACACTCAGATGTCTACATGTACTACGCTCGTCAGTGGCACAAGTGGTCTACGTCGCACACAAGGAGATTTTATTTTTCTAACCTCCTTGAGTGAAGAAATCTCTTTCCTGATATTTGTGTATCTTCTTTGGACAAACAACATTAATGGCGGCGAGAGAGTGTTTATGGTTAATCCCGGAGCCAGCTGAGTCCTGTAGAATCAGTATTAATATATACCCCTAAAGAACTGCTGTGACATTATGACGTGAAGACATTTGATGCAAACATGCGAAAAACTTCTTTGTCATGGACTGGGTTAATAATGACGGCGTACACGAGTATGATTTGTTATTTACTCAATAAAAACTCCGCACAGTATGCAGCAAGTTGTTAATATGCAGTCACCGCTGAGTTTGAAATAATTTAAACATATTTTGTGCTTCGAAGTAGACTGTAAACCATAGCTTCAAACTGTCGTAGTCGGGTATTTGGTACCCAAGTCAGCTGCTTTTTCTTGCTTAGATGTTAGCATGCTTCTTCACTGCAGAGAAGTGTTTAAAAATATGCAAGCATTTTCTTTATCGCCAACATTTACGTCGTTTTTTCAGTTATTTGCAGTGCTCTCAGAAACCCATTCAAAAATGCAAGTGGCACCGCTTTGTGACTTTTACCAATTTCAGTACGACTTTACTTTCATAATTATTCACAGCTATACAAATTTTATTTTCAAAAATTTATTTAAAACTAAGCTCTTTAGGTCAAATACATTATCCGAGAGAGAAGAAAAATGTCGGAAGATTAGTGTTCAGTTAAAATCTTTCTTCATGCAGTAAATAAACATGTGTAATAGCAATTGCACCATTCACAGCTAATGTGCTCAGTGGAATATAACACTTTTAATTCCATGTATTTTGTTAAATAAATTATGCTTAGTGTACACAGTTTTACATTTGTTGCTGGATCATAGTATCTTTCACCTGCATGGATGATTTTGCTTAAAGAGTAGGGCTAACTATTAATAGGGTTTTATTTCAAACAAAAATTATATAATTAAAGATAATATATACATTTTCATTGAATAAGAAATCAGTACGTTTTTCATAATCTATGTTGCGCTTAAATTTATTGGCTGTAGTGGATTGTCGACACTGGAAGAGCTCATAAGGTAATGGGGAAAAATGGAATGAGTTAGAATGACGGTTTCACCTACATGTAGTTGTTGGCCAAAGTATTTTTTAAAAAAAAATGGACACCTACCGATGACACACACACACACACACACACACACACACACACACACACACACACACACAGAAGGGCAAGCAGGTGGTGCAGTACTATGATAACCATGACTTGCAGAAATGAATGAAGATGTTGCACAAACTTTTTGTGCAAGTAGGAGAAATGTTATCAAGGCATATTTTGTTTTAACCTTCCATATCACTGAAATTGAATACCAGGTTTGTTGCCACAATATGCTGGTTAACACAGTCTACTTTGTTGTCTGTAGTATGAAATGAACTGTTATGCTATTATGTTTATTATTACTGTGACATGTTAACTTCCTGCAGTTCTAGGTGTTTGTAATTCTGGCATTTGTTCTAGAAAAAGTTCTAAATAACAAACTCTGTGTCACAGACTCAGAGATCGATTAGAACAGAAATAAAAAAACCAATACTGTATCTGAAAGGTAAAAAAAAAGTTATTTTTAGTTAACAGATCTATGCAAGGATCAGTGTAAGGTTTGTTTAGCTGTCATATAGCTTAACAGCTGCATTGATAATGTAGGTTGAAAGTAGGATATGGGATACAAATATGAACTGGGGGCCCCTTCTCATCATGTGCTGAAAGAAACATTGTGTGCTAAGAGTAATTTGCTTATCAGGTCTGGCATTGGTTTAGAAAAAAATCCTACATTTTCAACATACTTTTGTATTTATCTTTTGATTTAGGCTTTTTGTGAAAGAGTATGTTAAGGGCAATTATTAATTGCTGTTGGGCTACGAGAAACACGTGGAGCACAATTTCAGTTACAATGTGTACAATGACTTTAGGTATTTCGGCGACGTAACACTTTTACTAAAGTGAAGATTTGAGAAGTATTACACATCTTGCAAGTAATATCCTGTGGAATGCATTAATGTAGAGCTTGGCAAGTTACTCAGGAAAAAGAATATTCGCACACAAGTGTGATTGATGGATTGCTCTTCATGTGGTAGCATCATAACAGTGTGGATTTGTACCAAATGAAGAAATATTTTGCACAGTTAATATAGTTAATGGCCAGAAGCAGTACAGTCTGACCATAGTGGTATTTGTCCTTTACTAAGTATTTCTGACAACAAAGCTACTTGCAAAGTGAAGTAATACAGCTTGGTTAAGTTCAAGCAGTTGAGAAAACAATCACTTAAAGTTTTCTGTCAAAATGCAAGAAGTCTTACAAATAAAGCAATGAATCAAACAACGGAAACTCCAGGTATGAATATCAGCAGTGTAGGAAAAGATAGATTGCTAAATACCATAAAGAAGATGCGTCAAGTTGCAGACAGCCACAATTAAGAGAGTCTCTTTTAGTCATGCCTGTCTACAACTTGACGTGTCTTCTTTATGGTAAATAAAGTGATGAACATAGACTATCAGTACCAGGAAATGAAGTGGAATTTTGCTGAATATGCTGTTCTTACAGAACACCAACTTGAATTCACTGCAAAAGAAAATGTATTGAGCTATCAAAATAAAATAATTATTTCTGACATCAGACCTGATTGCTTGAAATTAAAATATGGAGCATGAGAGTAACCTGTTTTCAACAGTCATGTCAAATTCGCAATAGAATTATAAAACACAAAGAAACAACCACATTGTTAATCCTTTATTATACTTTCAAATTGGTACCTCGTGTGATCATGACGCCCTTGGCTTACAAGATATTCAGCAGGTAAGATGTAATGTTTGTCTCATCTGTAGCATTTCATTATGTATGTATGCCATGTGGGTGATGCTAATGGGAAGCAGCACAAGGAGCTCAAATGGTGGCTAAGTTTGGCGATGAATTCTAGCTGGGAGCTGGGCAGTGCTGGCAGTCTTCTTAACAATAAACACACTACACGCTCCAGTGCAGCACACCGATAGAATGTTGCATACCATTCTGAATGGGACCCTCACCTTCATTCCCGGGACTGTGAAGAAAACCTCAGGATGTTCTCCATGGCAATGGGATGGGTGGCCGTTGAGGCAAAACAGTGGGCAGCCTCAAGGGAACCTGCCACACTTAAGTTGTAGAAGGCCTGATCATTATGTGAGGCTCTTCCCAAGTTGACATCCCAGCAGCTTATGGCAACAAAATCCAATGAAACCCTTTAACAGTCCCAGCAGCATGGGTGGACTGTCAGGAAGTATTAATGCCCAACCTACCAAAAAAAGTTGAGAAGGAAGCCCTCCAGATTTGCACTCAACCATAATAAAGCAAAGAATAGTAACTGGGCACCATTGTATTTATTTTGATGAAGAGAGGAGGCCTTAGCTTTTGAGATATTTTCCCCAGCCTCCACTTGAGCTACTATTAAAGCTGTGAAAAGGCTCTTTAATGGCACCATTCTTACAGAGGTTTCCACACGCAGCAGAATCACTGAGGACATAGAACTTGACTGGCTTCATAACTATTTGTGAAGTTCACAACACCCTCAACTTTTCAAGGGTGTTGTGCCATGCTGCAACATCGAGTACATCAACATAAGACAGTTACGGGAAGAACGGTCAGAAATATGAGTGGCTAAAATGGGAATATAATGGAGAAACCAAATGGTATGTGGAGGAAACACCAGTTTTCATTTTAATTTTCAATACACCTACATCATGAAAATGTATAAATGCTGGGTACATGTATATTAAGATATAACCTTTCATATAAAATCCAGTTAAGTGTTTCAAATGTCAGAGGTTTGGCCACAATGCCATTCAGTGGAACAGCAAACATACTTGTGGTAGATATGGACAGTCAGCAAAATGAAATAGAGTTTTCATGTCTGCTCCGCCAAAGTATGCTAATTGGTGAGGTGACCATCCTGTGTCAATGGAAGTATACATTACAGAGTGAAAAATTCATGAAATTAACAGTTTCTTGTGGTGAAGCAAAACACACATCCAAATCATCGCAGCCATGACACTAAAGAAGCCTCTATGTAAATCTAAGACTGTTACATAGACTGATACTGCTACAAATATCCATATTGGCAGATGCACTTGAAAGGAAATAAGTATTATGTTCATCTACATTTATACTCCGCAAGCCACCCAACGGTGTGTGGCGGAGGGCACTTTACGTGCCACTGTCATTACCTCCCTTTCCTGTTCCAGTCGCGTATGGTTCGCGGGAAGAACGACTGTCTGAAAGCCCCCGTGCGCGCTCTAATCTCTCTAATTTTACATTCGTGATCTCCTTGGGAGGTATAAGTAGGGGGAAGCAATATATTCGATACCTCATCCAGAAACGCACCCTCTTGAAACCTGGCGAGCAAGCTACACCGCGATGCAGAGCGCCTCTCTTGCAGAGTCTGCCACTTGAGTTTGTTAAACATCTCCGTAACGCTATCACGGTTACCAAATAACCCTGTGACGAAACACGCCGCTCTTCTTTGGATCTTCTCTATCTCCTCCGTCAACCCGATCTGGTACGGATCGCACACTGATGAGCAATACTCAAGTATAGGTCGAACGAGTGTTTTGTAGGCCACCTCCTTTGTTGATGGACTACATTTTCTAAGGACTCTCCCAATGAATCTCAGCCGGGTACCCACATTACCAACAATCAATTTTATATGATCGTTCCACTTCAAATCGTTCCGCACCCATACTCCCAGATATTTTACAGAAGTAACTGCTACCAATGTTTGTTCCGCTATCATATAATCATACAATAAAGGATCCTTCTTTCTATGTATTCGCAATACATTACATTTGTCTATGTTAAGGGTCAGTTGCCACTCCCTGCACCAAGTGCCTATCTGTTGCAGATCTTCCTGCATTTCGCTACAATTTTCTAATGCTGCAACTTCTCTGTATACTACAGCATCATCCGCGAAAAGCCGCATGGGACTTCCGACACTATCTACTAGGTCATTTATATATATATTGTGAAAAGCAATGGTCCCATAACACTCCCCCGTGGCACGCCAGAGGTTACTTTAACACATGTAGACGTCTCTCCATTGATAACAACATGCTGTGTTCTGTTTGCTAAAAACTCTTCAATCCAACCACACAGCTGGTCTGATATTCCTTAGGCTCTTACTTTGTTTATCAGGCGACAGTGCGGAACTGTATCGAACGCCTTCCGGAAGTCAAGAAAAATAGCATCTACCTGGGAGCCTGTATCTATATTTTCTGGGTCTCATGAACAAATAAAGCGAGTTGGGTCTCGCACGATCGCTGTTTCCGGAATCCATGTTGATTCCTACATAGTAGATTCTGGGTTTCCAAAAACGACATGATACTCGAGCATGATGTTGCCCACATCTACTCACAAATTGATTCTTCGTCTAACAGCCAAACAATCTACACTGATAAATGGCTTCCATATGTCTGTGGAATATAGGCAAGATTCAAAACACACACATACAGGTGCTAAAACACTCAACGCAGGATAGACCATTAAGCATACGTCTACAGCAAGTACTCTTCCAACATTTTGGCACCCTTACTATTATACTACACATTCTGCAGGAAGGATGACCTCAGTGGCGAGAGAGCAAAAAGTGATGCTGTGTTCATCAGTGAGGCATGAGCAGTAGTGGCTGATACTAATATACTAGTTTCTTTTTTTTTATTTTTCTTCTGTATTTCCTTTATTGCATCATAGGTGAGGTGTGGAGATGCCATTGATGGCATAGCGGACCAATCCTGGCATGAAACTTACATGCAATAGAGGGTGGAGAGCGCATCTCGTCTGCACCTGGAGACCTTGCATCTCCAACATTCCTCATTTTCTAACTTTTAGCATTCCTGCTCAAAATCTAAGATGTCAGTCAAAGTAGATGTGTGCCAGCAAGTATGATCCCCTATAGACCACCAGTTACGTGGGTCAGTGTTCAGATTGTATTTGTGGGTTCTTCTTGAATTGATCCTTATAGCACTTCAGATGAGCACCATGTGGCCTTGTACCTGTGCTCACATCATTGTGCCTTTGTTGAGGAAATCTGCCATTTCTCAGTCCATGATTAATAATTGTAGCTTCCATACAGTACAGCTTTGCCTTCTCAAGAACAAGTCCATCCCATTTTATGTGCATAATGTATCTAAGCTTCTGTTGATTGAAACATTCTGGTTCCTTAAGGCAATATAGTGTCCAGATTTCACAGCAGTAGAGCAGGATAGAAACAACTACTACTTGATAAACCATCAGTTTGGTGTGTAGTGTCAGATCTTTATCCAGGAAGACCCTTAATGACCTTCAGGGAGTCCATGCAAGCAAAAAAGATTCACAGTTAGCGATAAAACACTTCCTTCCAGCAACACATAAAATGAAAGGATTCAAAACAGTGTCCCTAGAGATGCAAAACAATCAAGTCTGATAACACATAGAGTAACAATTTTTTATCTAAATTTAGATTAAGAAGAAAAGTCTCTGAAGTGATTAGTTCATGCAACCCACTTGTCTTGCTGGTAGATAAAGTTGCTCAGTACAGCAGAGCTGATGTGTGGGACTTTCAAAAGCAGTCTGGGCAGCCTGTCCTCTGTTCTCTGTATCTTTCTCAGGTGAGCAGTTAGTTGATGGTACACTTCCTAGATAGGGGTACTCATGCACCTGTTCCAGAGATGTGCTGGAAATAAAGATATTGTAATCTGGAAAGACAGACCCAGGAGTTGGCTGTGCTCGCACCCCTTTCTGGAGTGTTGATGGTGAGGCCAAAGTCCTTTCATATACACTATTGAAACAATTCACAGGTAACACTCCAGGTGTATGAGCTCGTGAAGCATTGTCATCTGCGTACTGCAGTTTAGTTACTTTGTGAGAGTTGTGAACCTTTTAGAATGGAGTGTGGACTGACTGAATAGTCTTGTCCTCTGTCAGATCTGTATTTAAGTTCTACACCTGCATTTTTTACAGACAATGTCTCCTAAAACATGGCTGTGATATAAAGGACAAACAATGGGAACCTGAGGGCACATCATTGTTTGAACCCTTCAGTAATAGGCTAATTATCAGATGTTTCATTGTAATGTAGCACTTCCCCTGACATATCATACTGGAGAGCTTGAATCAGTGCAACAAAGTGTCCAGGGCAGTCAAAACATTTTAAGACCTTTGACATAGCTCCACTGGTCACTGTATCGAAGACCTTTTCTATTAGATTAGATTAATACTTGTTCCATAGATCATGAATACGACACCTTCGTAATGATGTGGAACGTGTCAGGTTAATAAAAGATGTCTGTACAAGATATTGCATTACACAAAATATTGCATGACACTAATGTTTAAGTTTTTTTTTCCTTAATTTATATCTAAAAATTCAGCCAATGAGTAGAAGGAGTTGTCATCTAGAAATCCTTTTAATTTATTTTTAAATGTTAGTTGGCTATCTGTCAGGCTTTTGATGCTGTTTGGTAGGTGACCAAAGACTTTTGTGGCAGCATAATTTACCCCTTTCTGTGCCAAAGTCAGATTTATCCCTGCATAGTGAAGATCATCCTTTCTCCTGGTGTTATAGCTATGCACACTGCTATTACTTTTGAACTGGGTTGGATTATTAACAACAAATTTCATAAGTGAATATATATACTGTGAGGAACCCTAGATCCTTAAATAGATGTCTGCAGGATGACCATGGGTGGGCTCCAGCAATTATTCTGATTACACGTTTTTGAGCAATGAATACTTTTCTACTCAACGATGAATTACCCCAGAATATGATGCCATACGAAAGCAGTGAATGAAAGTAGGCATAGTAAGCTAATTTATTGAGATACTTATCACCAAAATTTGCAATAACCCTAATAGCATACATAGCTGAACTCAGGCGTTTCCGCAGACCATCAATGTGTTGCTTCCAGTTTAACCTCTCATCAATGGACACACCTAAAAATTTTGAAAATTCTACCTTCGCTACAGACTTCTGTTCAAAGTCTATATTTATTACTGGAGTTGTGCTATTTACTGTACGGAACTGTATATACTGTGTTTTATCAAAATTTAAAGAGAGTCCATTTGCTGAGAACCACTTAATAATTTTGTGAAAAACATCATTTACAATTACATCACTTAGTTCTTGGTTTTTGGATATTATAGAACACTAATAGTAAAGACTTAAGTTGTTCCCTGCATTTCTCCTACAATCGTCCTAGACACATCATATCAAAAGTGCTGTTGGAGGGTCAAAATTAACATTGAGATTCAAGAAGTACAGTCACTGAAAGTGTCTGGATGCAGTTGAACAAAATTCTAGCAAAAAATTTTACCTGCTATAGAGAGCACAGATTGCCACAATACTTCATCAACTGCTTTGTAGCCTTTTTTGAAGTGGGTGATAATTGTTGAGTTTTCATATCAGCCGATACGTTACAAATTTTCCACATTAGAAGAAAAACAGAGAAGAATCTGGTTTTTAGAAGCAAGTCACCACTTTCAATTATATCCAGAGGGATGTCGTCAGGTCCAGATGGATTTCTTGGTGTCATGCTGTCCAGAGCCTTGCCAAATTCATGAAAAGTTGGTGGAGCTGTCATTCAAGGTTTACTACAGTTTAAGAATTAGCTGGAGTGTTCTTTCCACTGAACCAAAATGTCCTGTCTGTCAGTGAAGAGTGTCATACTGACAGACTCATTAAGGGTTCCTGATGAACAGTTCCACATCTCTCTCTCACTCCAGTGAGAAAATGCCACAAGACTCTGGCACTTGACAGACGTTAAACTTACTTGTTTCTTTGTTGCCACCAGTTTTGACTTTATTGTTCTTGATTATTATTGTTTCACTTTGACATTGCACCGAGCGAGATGGTGCAATGGTGAGCATACTGGTCTCACATTCGGGAGGATGACTGTTTAATCCCGCATCGAGCCATTCTGATTTAAGTTTCCTGTGATTTCCCTAAATCGCTCCAGGCGAATGCAGAGATGGTGATTTTGAAAGGGCACAGCATACTTCTTCCCTTTCCTTCCCTAATCCAATGAGACCAATGACCTCACTGTCCAATCTCCTCCCCCAAACTTTGACATTACTGTATGAGCTCTTGAAAACTTTTTTTTTTTTTTCCATGGAAGATGGATGTTGAGCAGGACATAGGTAAGTGTACTCCTGGACATTTTTGAGATTCTTAATCAATTTGTTATTGTCATGAAACCAGTCATTTCTCTTCTTTTCACTGAAACAAATGACCTCCTCTGCTGTCTTTATGATGGTGTCTTTTTAAAATGATCCTTTCCTGTTTAACATCTGTTATGTTAGCTGGCATTTTGCGGAGTTCATCTAAAAGTGCATCTTGCAAGGGAGAGCAAATTTTTTTATCCAGCAGGCTGTTGATATTGAATTTTCTCCTGGAAGAATTTGAGAGACATACCACTCTTTAAAATCACTCTCGTCGCCCACTTACAAGTATGTGCTGTAGTTATTCATATGTTATTTAAGATCACTGTGTGCTTAATGTACCTACTACCATTTGGCTAAAATTGCAGAGAGTTAATAAAGGAACCTCATCGTTGGTTCCTTCTGCAAAGCCTTAATACTCTGTGAATCATGTGCCCCAGAGTCTAATCTTGACTGTGAATATATGCATCTTCAATGGTAATGCACTTTAGCTCAGCAACAAGATATATCTCTGCCACAGGTCTATACTCTGGCTCACCTGCACTTGCAAGCAATGCTCAGTGGGAAGTTTGTATTGATCTCTATGTGAGTGGTAACTTACCAATCTGGTTACATCTGCAAAGAATAACAGCCACCAAAACAAAGCTTCTCAAACAGTTACTCAGAAGAGCCCACTGAACATTGTACAGTCTGATGACAGTATTTGAATAATGAGATGAGGTCCAGGACAGAATGGAGCACATCACAAGTGCTGATGTATCTGTTCTATGGACCACAGGACAGCAAAAGAGGCAATCTGTTCCCTGGTGAAATAGGAGGAAATCAATCACAAGCATTTGAGGAAGGAAGAGTACAAATACAATGGTTGCCGTACAGTGAACTCACCATGTCTTATAGTACAGGCAGTTATAGAACATTTTTACGACATAACTTTAAGTGCACAATAAGATAATGCATTCCAATAATATCAGGGTAGCTATGGACTGGAGAATGTTGACATCCAGTATACCAACACAGAAATGCATAACAGTTCCTTCTCCATGCAGAGGTTAGAATCTTCTTTCACTGTAATGGAAAATACAGCTCCTGGCCCTGACTAAATTCCTCATGGCATGCTACTGAAACTAAATTTAGAATCAAATGAAATCCTCCTGGAATCTTTTAAGAATATATGTTTGGAAGGACATTTATCCCTGCTCCTGGAAGAAGTGATTTTGATTCCTCTACTGAAACTAGGGAAGGATTGCATGTCTATAAATAGTTGTCTCGATTTTGCTTTTACTGGTTGTGTTGGAAGATCTAAGAGGATTGATCAAAAGTCACATTATGTGGATTCTGAAGAAAAGACTCTTTTTGAGTCACTTCTATTGTGGTTTCAGAAGATATTGTTCTACCCCAAACTTTTGACAACTGGAAGTGGCTATACAGGAGTCTTTCCTTTGGAAGCAACACAACATAGGCATATTTTTTGACCCAGAGATGGTGTATGGCACTAATTGGAGGTACAATAGCTTACATCATCTGCAACTAAGTATTTTGTATGCATCCCCTTATTTTACTTCAATTCTTCCTTTGTTGTTGTTCTCTTCAGTCAGAAGGCTAGTTTGATGATGCTCCCCCCTCACTAGTCAACAATGTGCAAACTTCTTCATATCTGCACAACTACTGCAATCTACACCCATTTGACTCTCTCTCTCTTCTCCATTACAAAATTGATTATTTCTTGACACCTCAGTCTGTGTTGTATGAACCTGTCCCCTGCTTCTGTCAAGTTGTGTGAAGATGTTCTGTTTTTCTCAATTCAATACCATACTTTTAATTAGGTGTTTCATCTACCCATCTATGCTTCAACGCTTCAAAATTCTTCTGTAGTATGACATTTTCAAAAGCTTCTATTCTCATGTTTCCAACCTGTGTATTATCTACATTTCACATCCATACAGACTAACACTCTAGATAAATACCCAAAGAAAGACTTTGTAACATTTAAATATGTATTTGATGTTAACAGATTTCTCTTGGAAGTTCATCTTATAATCTCTTTACAAACCATTATCCATTCTGTTCAACTGATCTTTCAAATCCATTGATATCTCTTACGGAATTACAGTTTCATTGACAGAGCTCAAATGTCTTATTTCTTCTCCCTGAAATTTAATTCATGTTCCAAATTTCTCCTTGTCTCTTTTTACTGCTTGCTCAGTGTACAGATTGAATAATCTCTGGAAGAAGCTACAACCCTGACTCGTGCTCTGGTTTCTGTACTAGTTGAAGAAAGTTTTTGCTCTCTGTATTTTATCCCTTCCATATTCAGAATTTCAAAGGATATATTCCAGTCAACATGTTCAAAAGCTTTCTCTGAATCTGCAAATGCAAGAAATGCTCATTGTTTCTCTTCTCTGTATCTTCTGGATGTGCTGTAGGGTCAGTACTGCATTGAGCAATTCTGCCTTTCTCTGGAACCCAAACTGATCTTCCCAGAGGTCAGCTTTTACTAGTTTTTCCATTCTTGTGTATATAATTTGAGACAGCATTTTGAAACCATGACTTAGAAAAATGATGGGTCAGTAATATTCACACCTGTCTATTAGAAATCCTTGGATAATACATGAGAAATTGAATATAAATGACAAAAAGAGGAAACAAAGATGAGGTGACTTACCGAACGAAAGCGCTGGCAGGTCGATAGACACACAAACAAACACAAACATACACACAAAATTCAAGCTTTCGCAACAAACTGTTGCCTCATCAGGAAAGAGGGAAGGAGAGGGGAAGACGAAAGGAAGTGGGTTTTAAGGGAGAGGGTAAGGAGTCATTCCAATCCCGGGAGCGGAAAGACTTACCTTAGGGGGAAAAAAGGACATATTTCTGCTTGTGTCTGTATGTGTGGATGGATATGTGCGTGTGTGCGAGTGTATACCTGTCCTTTTTTCCCCCTAAGGTAAGTCTTTCCGCTCCCGGGATTGGAATGACTCCTTACCCTCTCCCTTAAAACCCACTTCCTTTCGTCTTCCCCTCTCCTTCCCTCTTTCCTGATGAGGCAACAGTTTGTTGTGAAAGCTTGAATTTTGTGTGTATGTTTGTGTTTGTTTGTGTGTCTATCGACCTGCCAGCGCTTTCGTTCGGTAAGTAACCTCATCTTTGTTTTTATATATAATTCTTCCAACGTGGAATGTTTCCTTCTATTATATTGATAACAAAAAGAGGAAGTATAGAAATGCAGCAGACTGAAAGGCAGTGCAAAATGGCAAAGCAGGAATTCATAGATGAGAAATCTAAGGCTATATAGACATACGTAGATGCCACCTAAAGGAAAATTGAAGAGATTTTTGGAGAAAAGGGATGCACCTGCATCATTATTAAGAGTCCAGGTGGCAGGCCAGAATGAATCAAGCTGAAAGGTGGCTGGAAGAAAACCAAACATGAAAATAATGTCATAGAAAAAGAAGAGGGAGTAGACAAAGATGACATGAGAGAGACATTATTGTGAGGAGGATTTGACAGAGCAATGAAAGATTTAATTTGAAACAAGGGCCATGAAGTTGATGAGAATCCTTAAGAATTATTGAAATTGTTCTACTTTGTGCAGAAGATACATGAGATGGATGAAATCAAACTTCAAGAAGAATGTAATAATTCATATTCCAATGAAGTGTGAATATTACCGAACCTTCAGTTGAGTAAGTCATGGTTTAAAGATGCTGACTGGAGTTATGTACAGAAGAATGAAAAACTGGTAGAAGCTGACATCAAGGGAGATCAATATGGATTCTTGCATAATGAAGGAACACGTGAGATAATGCTGACCCTATGACTTTTCTTGGAATTCAGACTAACCTATGTTTGTGTCATTTGTAGATTTAGAAAAAACTCTTTGAAATTCTGAAGATAGCAGGAATAAATATATGGAGCAAAAAGTAATCTACTACTTGTTCAGAAATAAAACTGCAATTTGAAGAGTCAAAGGATGTGAGAGGGAAACAGTAGTTGAGAATGGAATGAGGTGAGGTTGTGTCCTATCCCCAGTGGTTCCTGATCTTTATACTGAGAAATCAGTAAAGGAAACCAAGAGGAATTTTGGTAAGGGAAGAACTCTGAGTTTTGTTGATGACATTGTAATTCTGTCAGAGATGGCGTAGGACTTGGAATAGCAGTTGCATAGAATGTATGGTGTCTTGAAAAGAGGTTATAAGCTGATTATCATCAAAATCAAAACAAAAGTAATGAAATATAGTTGAATTAATTTGTACTGAAAGTACTAAACAAGTTTTCTGATTTGGGCAGCAAAATAACTGGTGATGTTCAAAGCAGAGGGTACCTGAAACCCATTCCAGTAATAGCAAGAAAACATTTCTGAAAAAAAAAAAAACGAGATTCGTTAACATATAATATAATTTTAAGTGTTAGAAAGTCTTTTCAAAGATATTTGTCTTGTGTGTATCCTTGTAGAGTGAAATATGGAAGAGAAACAATTCAGACAAGAAGAGAATAGAAGCTTTTGAAATGAAGTGCTGAAGATTAGATGGATAGGTTGGATTACTAATGAAGAATTACTGAATAGAGCTTTATGGTACATCTTGACTAAAAATAATGGATTGGTTGATCGAACACCTCCTGATTCATCAGTTAGTTACCAGTTTGGTAAGGGAAGGAAGTGTGAAGAGTAAAAAATTTCTGAGGGAGACCAAGGCTTGAGTGCAGTAAGCAGCTAAAAGTTAATTTAAGTTGCAATACTCATGCAGAGGTTAACTTGAATTATCTGCTTTGTAGAGTTGATTTGTTACTGTTGCTGTAGAAAAGGGTTGCCACAAGTTCTGGAAATCAGGGAATTTCAAACATGTCAGGGAAATTTGGAAAAATCTTGTTTCTGTCTCAGTAGATGCAATGATTCATTTACTGAGATGTCATGCATCATCACTGGCTGGATGCAGCTGAATATGTGAGCCACTTCCCTACTCCCTCATTCTTACTGCTTCCTCTCTTTCTACCAGCACCTTCTGTTTCTGCTGCCACTTCTTGCTGCTAGCCTAGCATCTGCTGATGAGAGGCAGGGAGGCATGAGGAGTGGTTCATTTGGATCTGATTCTCAGAGACTGTTGATGCAGTGGCCAGAGACAGCTGTCATGTGTGCATGAGTTGTGTCTAAATGATTGTGAAATGTGTGTGTGCTCTCGTTTCCTGACAAAGGCTATGGCCAAAAATGTAGTTGTGAGAGTGTGGTTGCCTGCAGCCCAGTTATCATCTTTACGGTGAGTTGCTACCCATCCTCATTAGTACTGATTTTCAGAGTATACATGCAAGTTATCTGTTGCATGGATTGATCACCGTGGTCTCATTTCATCAACATGGTGTCTGTGACATGTAAGTAGCTGATCACACCAGTGGACTTCCATGATGGGCCAAACCTGCAGGCCATTTCTGTGGGTATCTCTAACGGAATGGGCTTGCCAATCTGAAGCCCATCATTGCCCTGCCCATCGTATTTAGTCTCACCGATCTCCCCACAGGCTGGTTCAGTTTGTGTGTGGCATAATGTGGTGGATTTTTGTGGTTTATCAACAGACTCAGGACTGTGGTGCCCCTTGGCAGCCCAGAGGTCACTGGCAATGGATTTTAGGAATTGCAACTGTGTCACAGCAAGAACATTGTACAGTGTAGTGTTTTTTAGACATTTTATTTATTGCAGTACATTTGGCACTTTGAAAGTAGTTTATATATTAGAAAGTATGGATGATAAGGGGAAGAATTGTGGCAGTCACTGGCAGATTGTACACAATGTACTCACATATTTTGTGAAAGAAAAACCACAAAATAACTGTAAGATGATAGACATAACACGGTGGGCAATAACCAACAGTAACAAACATAGCAGCACCATCATTTTATTGGGAGTCACCTATGGTGTTGGTTTACACAAGTCTTACCTGCTTTATGTCCTCCTTTCAAGAGGCCTACTTTTTTCTGAGGTTATTTCTGAAACCAGTGAAGATATTTTAAATCTGTTTTGCAACTCCAACAAAATACATATTTTTGTCACCAAATGTGTTTCGTTTTATTGAAATAAAATAACATCAGTGGTCTTAATGAAACATATATATACCATTTGTCTTGCTTTCTCCATCTAAATACAGTTCATTGCAAAAGATGTTGATGTTAGTACTTAAGATTTTTGCTCACATGTTTAGAAATGCAGACGTCCTTACATTTTTTGTCAACAAAATTTGTCTCTCCATGGGGCCAACAGCTTTTTTGTGAATATGTGTGTGCTCGCACAGGTCCCTCAGCTATTGCAGCCTTTATTCTTTTCCAGGCTGTTTTCCCTTCCCCTTCCTTCTCCTTCCCTGTTCTTCTTCCATTCCCTTTGCCCCTTCATTTCCTTTTCTTTATGTTGGCCTGGCTACCCTCGTGACTTTGCTTCATCTTACAGTTTTGTTTGGTTGCTTTTCCTCTTCCTTTTTGGCCATTCTTTTTTGGTCCCCCTCAGGGGTTTGACCTCCATCTCCAAATTTGTCCAGACTCCAATTGTCCAGACTACATGATGGAAGTCAGGTTTATGGCTTAGCGGCTCCTACCTTTCTGAAAATGCTTGATCTTGTTCACCATTGTTGGATGCATCTGGCTATTGGTACCTTTCGCACTAGTCCCATTGACAGTCCCTTCACAGAAGCAGGAATTCCCCCCTCTACAAATACGACAAAGCCAACTTCTGGTTTCTTACGCAATCACCATTCGCAGACTCCATGACCATCCCGTGTACTCTGTCCTCTTTGCAAACAAGGGACGTCTCCCTCCTGATCACTGCCCATGGGTAGGATTGCCAGTTGATATGCGTCTCACTTCCCTCTTTTGGGATCTACATCTCAACTCATTGGAATGTGCCCCATGTATTTACTCTCACACACATCCCTTGGATGGTACCTAGACTATGGATTAGGACCAAACTAATCCAGGATCTTAAAGTCTCTGTCTCTTCTGGATTCTTGTACATTCCGTCCTTGCAGAGTTCCAGCATTCATCTCGTATTAGGTTAGAACACCATTTATTTCCAGAATCATGTAGTGTGTTCACTGCCATTACCGGGGTCCTCCATTTTGTTACTCAGGCCTCCCTCCACAGTGTTTTAATATGTTCTGACTCATTGAGGAGCCTGCTACTCTCGTCATACTTTGGCTTCTGCTATTCATGACTCTCTCTCCTTCCTTGGTCATGCCGCCTGCTCAGTTGTCTTTCTCTGGGTCCCAAGTCATGTGGGTATCAGGGAATGAACTGGCTGACGATTTGGCTAGATAAGCTGATACTCACCCTCCATTACCTTTCACGACTCCAGCTGTGGATATGCAGATCTATGTCAAATCTCTCATTGTCCACAGGTGGAATGACATCTGGTGCACTATTGCTCGAAGTAATAAACTCCGTGCAATAAAGGAGATTACAATGCTTTGATGCTCTTCCTTCTGTTCCTCTTGGAAGGCATCCACTGCTTTATGCCATCTACACACTGATCATTCCAGGCTCACCCACTGCTTCCTCCTGTGTTACAAACCACACCCACAACATGGTTGTGGAGCCAGATTGACAGTATCCCATATATTGGCAGAATGTTCCCTTCTTTTGGCCCTTCATGCTAAGTATAGTCTTCCTTAATTTTAATATTAGCAGACAATTCATGGATGGTTAAACTGGTCCTCAGTTTCCTCCATGAAAGTGGTTATTTCCAGATATAAGGTTTTGCTTTGCTCCAGGAGCAGAGGCAATGTGGTTATGGTTGGGGCCTCTCTTGATGTTTTCTTGGCCTGAGAAGCCATGACCACTCCTCCTGGTAAAGACCATTCTTATTTTCCAGTTTTTAGATTTGGTCTAATCTTTTATGCCTTTTACTGTGTGTGTTTTAACTTCCTTGTTTTATAGTTTGACTGCCCTGACTGGATCCACCCACTTTTAGCAGCCCCCTTTTCTTCTGTTAGTAACTTTGAAATCGTGGGACTGATTATCTCACCGTTTGTTCCCATAAATCCTCTCAATTAAACAATCAATCAGTCTCAAAATTTGTCAGGGGAAAATGCTAAAACTTGTCTATAAGTCTGGAAATCAGGGAATTTCCCTTGGGGAAACTTGTGACAACCCTGTTGAAAAAAAATAAAATAAAATAACAATAAGTTGAAGTCCTAGAATACCAAAGACTGACCAAGTGGGTGGTAATTTCCACATTAATTTGTTTCAACATAATTTATTTCTGTGTTGAGATCAGTCCAGCAATATGACAAGCCATGGTACAACTGTACAAAGTTGGCACTGTGATGTGCCTTTAAGAATTGGTTACATATTTACAGATTAGATTAACACACAGTCTACTTTGAAACTCTGAGTGAAACTGATAACACAACAGTGTTTCTGCACACACAAAATATACATTTAGCTACAGTGATGTGATTGTTAAAACTGAAAATTAAAGAAATGCAAGGAATTTTTGCAGATATCAGAACAGTAAATGACACTGTATGAATCATAATATAAAATAACATTACACAGTATATGAATCTCATTACAGATCTGTCTATTTCATACTGAAAATTGTCAGATACATAAATACTACTATTCATATTACATTTTAGTGGATTATTCATAAAATATTGAATATAATTTTTTCCTAGCATGTTTCCTAGCTATAAGAAAAATTTACTTCATTTTGGTAATAACAGTTGTTGTGACTCGCTGATCTTTCAAAGTGCCGCCGCGCAGTTACGCATGTCCTCTACATGCGGTGCTGACTGCCAGCCATGCAGGAGCAGCGCCACCTAAGCGGCCAGCCAGCCAGCGGCTGCTAGACTCGGACACAGTTACGATTTGACTGTTAAAGTGTACACATGTCTTACTCTGTTTACTTGTTCTGTGACTTTCATGTATTGCGTCTTCCTTGAAATATATTTGTTCAACTTGAAGTTATAACACTTGGTGACGAGGTAGTGATTTTTCTTTTCCATCGTTGACCCACATGTTTCCATGGCTACTTTAGAGCAGCTATTGCAAGGTCTCATAGAACAGCAAATGCTTCTCACAAATATGATTCGTGATTTCTTCACGGCATCAGATGCAGGGCATCTCTCATTGTTGTCTCTACCTACTTTTCCTCCTTACCATGAGACAGCGGAAGACTGGTCTGATTGCGAAAAACGTCTTCAACAGCACTTCTTGGCATTTCGTGTCGCGGATGTAAGTCTCTGTTCCTTGCATGGATTTCACCTCAAAAGTATCGATTGTTGTCGCAATTGGCTCCTTTGGAAGATCCTGCGTCTTTGTCCTTTGCAAAAATGTGCTCACTTCTGTCTGTCTATTTTCAAAAGCAAACACATGTGGTAGCCTCTCGTGTTGCCTTTTATTGCTGCCAAATACAACTGAATCAATCCTATTGCACTTGGGCTGCTGAACTTCACGGCCTCAGTAGAAAGCGTCAATTTGTTACTGAAGTTGACAAAGAATCCTATGCCGATTCCATGGTGCGGGATGCTATTATCCAATCGGCGCCCGACGAAGAAGTTAGGCAACGTGCCCTTCAGTTGGCAAATCCAACTCTAGATGAAGCCTATCCATCGCTCAGTTTTTTTAAATTTCTCGCGCCACTGGAGCACAAATAGAGGCATGGGGCGACATCGAGGAAATACAACCTCTGTGTGATGTTGACAAAGCATGTGGTGTGTACCCGCCAGCCAACATGGCCGCAGTACACTCCCAAGCACAGCCTGGGCCTAACCGTAAACAAACCTCTAAGAAACTGCAGCAAAACCCACGGCAACTTCCTTCATGTCCGTGGTGTTTTACAAAACATTCACGAGAGGATTGTCCACAATGTTGGGCTGTGTGTCACAAATGCAAAAAAAAAAAAAAAGGGTCATGTGTCATCCATTTGCAAATCCGACCACGTACATGATGTTCATGAACATGACGCTGATTCTGGTTCTGTGTTGTCTGTCAATTGTACTTCTTCCCTTTCAGGGAATTTATTCCTCACTGTCCGAATGCTTGGTCGAGATGTTCGCATGCAGGTGTATACTGGTTCTGCCGACACTATCATCAATTCTCAGACATACCTTCAGTTGGGTTCTCCAATCCTGTCACCTGTCACTAGGCAATTACGGACTTACAATAAACAGAAGATTTCTCTCCTGGGACAATTTGATGCTGAGGTATCTTACAAATCTGTTGTTCGCACTGTTCCCATATTTGTGGTGGACCATAGTAACGTGGAGAATCCTTTTGGTTTCGATGCCTTTCGCGTTTTTGGGTTCTCCATAGATGACTCTGTCAATATCGTCTCTGATGCTATTCCTTATGCTCAATTGGATTCCTTGTTGAAGACATTTTCGTTCCTTTTTTTCTCCTGGGTTAAGCCATGCAAACGACTTTGAAGCTCATATCATACTCAAACCCACTGCTCGGCCTAAGTTTTTTCAGGCTCGGTCCATTCCTGTGGCCCATCGTGATCAGGTCAAACGGGAGCTGGATTGTCTCACCACTTCAGGGGTCTTGCTTCCTGTCACTTCCAGTGAGTGGTCCTCTCCTGTCATTGTTGTTGCTAAGCCAAATGGTGATATTCATCTTTGTGGTGATTTCAAAGCCACTGTAAATGCTCAATGCCTTAGCGACACTTACCGTATGCCTCAACCTGAAGAATTGTTCACTAAACTTGCTGGAGGCCAGTATTTTTCTAAACTTGACCTGTCAGAAGCTTATTATCAACTTCCTCTCGACGCTGCTTCCTGGCAGTTTCTGGTCCTTAACACGCCTTTTGGCCTCTACCAATACCAATGATTGCCATTCAGGGTTTGCAGCACCCCTGCTCTCTGCCTCTGGGTGTATAAATTACCAGGACGGCATTCTTGTCACTGGCTCCACCACTGACAAACATCTTCAAAATCTCTGCACACTTTTTCGTGTCTTACAGACTGCCAGTCTTAAGTGTAATCTTCAGAAATCAAAATTTTTTTCTGGCATCTATCACGTACTTGGGGTTTCGACTCTCTCGGGATGGTATTCGTCCACTTCAGCAAACTGTCACTGCGATCAATGCCCTTCCTCACCCTACATCTGTTAAGGAACTGCAGGCCTTCTTGGGGAAAATAGCATACTATCACAAGTTTTTACCATCTGCTGCTTCGGTGGCTTAGCTGTTGCATCGCCTGTTGCACAAAAACGTGCCTTTTCACTGGTCCGCATCATGTGATGCGGCTTTCCAGAAATTGAAGACTATGCTGAAACAGGCCCCGTGCCTGGCTACTAATCGACCTGATCAACATCTTGTTCTTGCCACGGACGCCTCTCAATACGGGGTCGGTGCAGTCCTTGTACACCATTTTTCTGATGGTTCTGAACAACCCATTGCTTATGCCTCCAAAACGCTCACGGATGCCCAACAAAACTATTCTCAAATTGAAAAAGAAGCTTTGGCCATTATTTATGCTCTTCATAAGTTTGGTGTTTTTCTATATGGATCCAAATTTCATGTTGTTATGGTTCACAAACCACTTGTTTCCTTGTTTCATCCATCAACGTCACTTCCCGACAAGGCTCCACACCGCCTCCAGTGTTGGGCTCTTTACTTGTCTCGTTTCTATTATGAGATTCATTTCCAGCCGACAGCTCAACATGTGAATGCTGATGCACTGTCTCACCATCCCATAGGTCCTGATCTGGCATTCGATAGGGACAAACTTTTGTGTTTCCACCTGGATGTTGCCGAGCAGTGGGTTGTGGACGGGTTCCCCATCACCGGGGGACCAGCTGGCAGCTGCTACATGTTCTGAACCTACCCTCTCCCGGGTTTTACGCTGTATTCAGAAGGGTTGGCCAGATCATCCATCTGCTAAGACTTCTGATCCGTTGCGGAACTACGCTTCGCATTACCGCCTCATGGCTAGGGATGGTGTTATCCTCCTTTCTAACGAAAATACTTCGCCGGGTGTTGTGGTACCTGCGTCTTTGCGTGCTTCGGTCTTGCGCCTCCTCCACCAAGGGCACTGGGGTGTCTCTCACACAAAATCTCTGGCACGCTGTCATGTGTACTGGCCCGGCATCGACTCTGAAATCACATACTTGGTTGCTGCCTGCGGCCCTTGTGTGTCACAGGCCGCCGCCCCGATGTCATCTTTGTCACCGTGGCCTTTGCCTGAGAAGCCCTGGGAGCATATTCACGCTGACAGGACCTTTTTTAGGTACTTATTGGCTTCTCATTACTGACGCCTACTCTAACTTTCCTTTCATTGTCCGTTGCACGTCGCCTACCACCGCGGCAACCACCAATGCTCTAGCTCACATTTTCTCTTTGGTAGGTCTTCCCTCTACTCTTGTTACTGATAATGGTCCACAATTTGCCTCTTCCAATTTTGCGGATTTTTGTGCCCATCATGACGTCTGCCCATCTGCAGTCAAACGGTGGGGCTGAACGACTGGTCCACACATTTAAGGCTCAGATGAGGAAACTCCTGACTTCTTCTGCTGCTGATGATGCGCTTCTCCAATTTCTGGCTTCTTACCATTTCATCCCCATGGGCGACCACAGCCCAGCTGAGCTCTTACATGGCCGACAGCCCCGCACGCTACTTCATCTTCTGCGGCCTCCCACCTGACAGCCGCAGGTGCCTTCGCTTGGCCAGTTCACCACCGATGACCTTGTATGGGTACGGGGATATGGCAGGCAGCCAAATTGGAGTCCTGGCCGTATCTTACAACACCGTGGCCAATGCCTGTATGAAATCCAGACGGACACAGGTGTTGCAGTTCATCATTTGGACCAGCTTCAGCCTCATGTGCCGGCAATGCCTGTTGCGGATGCCGCTACACCACCTTCGGCTCTACCTGACGCTCGGGATACTGGAATCTCTCATTACTCACAACACAGTCCTCTCACCATCATATCGGTGCCAGCACAAGAACTGATGCCACCAGTAGACGTGCCCATGCAGGAACCAGATCACCATCATCTATCGGAGCAACTCTACTCACCTCCTTCTCCTACGGACATGGACACATCGCCCATGTCTCCTGTTATAACAACCGGACTTGCCGCAACAGGCAGATTGGTGCACGGGGCCCCAGCAGATTTGACCCCCACATCTCCTGTCATCTCGACCCATTACCATTGGGGACACTTCCGTCCGTACAGGAAGCCTCCTCCACGAGACTTTATGGCCAGTCAAACAACACCTATGGACGTTAGCAATCTACAGGCCTCCTCCATCAAGACCTGTGCAAAACATTCAAAGGGGGGAAAAGTGTTGTGACTCGCCAATCTTTCAAAGTGCCGCCGCGCAGTTACGCTCATCCTCTACATGTGGCGCTGTCTGCCAGCCACGCAGCAGCAGCACCGCCTAAGCGGCCAGCCAGCCAGCGGCCGCTAGACTTGGACTCAGTTACGATTTGACTGTTAAAGTGTACACATGTCTTACTCTGTTTACTTGTTCTGTGACTTTCATCATGTATTGTGTCTTCCTTGAAATATATTTGTTCAACTTGAAGTTATAACAACAGTCTTTCAAAACTGAGTTTGGCAGACTGGATAATGTTTTGCAGTTACATAGTAAGACATATTTTAATTTGAATCTGTTCTTTACCTTTAAATAACATCGGATTTTAAATATGTCATAGACAATGGTTGGAACTGTATTTTAATGATTTTAAGAAAATAGTATGGTTTCAAACATTCTTACCAATTACAGTGTGTACTTGAGGCATAAGAATACATTCAACAGGTTTATTTAATTCTATCAGTTTCGGAAGTATGTATTACTTCTGTTGCCCATACTTGGCTGTGCTTAGAATTGCTGTAATGTAAGAGAGAATCTGCTAGTAATAAATTCAGACAGGCACTAGCTGTTATATTTTAGGGTGAAAGAGATGACATGTAAGTGTAACCCCGCAATTCCAGGGAAAAATTTCAACCCAAGTTAGTGCACATGTGCTTTACTACATACAAAAATAAAAATGTAGGGGTATGACATATGTACATAGATACTCCATAAGCCACCTTACGATGTATGGTGAAGGGTATCTTGTACCTCTACTAGTCATTACCTCCCCTGTTCCACTCACAAATAGAGTGAGGAGGAAATGATTCTGTATGAGGCCTAATTTCTTGTATCTTATCTTCTAGGTTCTTACACGCAACGTATGTTGATGGCAGTAGAGTTGTTCAGCAGTCAGCTTCAAATGTTGGTTCTCTAAATTTTCTCATTAATGTTCCTCGAAAAGAACGTCACCTTCCTTCCAGGGATTCCCCATTAGAGTGCCTGAAGCATCTCCATAACGCTTACATGTTGTTTGAACCTACTGGTAACAAATCTAACAGCCTGCCTCTGAATTGCTTTGATGTCTTCCTTTAATCCGACCTGGTGCAGCTCCCAGACTCGAGCAGTGCTCAAGAACAGGTCACACCAGCATCCTATATGTGGTCTCCTTTACATGTGAACCACATTTTCCTAAAATTCTCCCAATAAACTGCAGTTGACCATTCACCTTCCCTACCACAGTTCTCACATGCTCTTTCCATCTCCTATTGCTTTGCAATCTTACTCCCAGGTATTTAAATGGCTTCACTGTGTCATGCAGGACATTACTAATACTGTATCTGAACATTACAGGTTTGTTCTTCCTAACCATCTGCATTAACTTATATTTCTCCACATTTAGAGCTAGCTGGCATTCGTCAAACCAATTAGAAATTTTGTCTAAGTCATCTTGCTTCTTCCTACAATCACTCAACTTCGACACCTTACCCTACACTACAACATCATCAGCAAAATACTGCAGATTACTGCCCACCCTGTCCACCAAATTATTTATGTTTATAGAGAGCAACAGCTGTTATATCATACTTCCTTGGGCCACTCCTGACGATACCCCTGTCTCTGATGAACACTCACTGTCGAAGACAATATACTGTATTCTATTACTTAAAAGTCTTTGAGACACTCATATATCTGTGGACTTATCCCATATGCTCATACCTCCAGTAACAGCCTGCTGTGGGGCACCATGTAAAATACTTTTCAAAAATCTAGAAATATGGAATCAGCCTGTTGCCCTTCATCCCTAGTTTGCAGTACTTCTGAGAAAAGGGCAAGGTGAGTTTCGCACAAGCAATGCTTTCTAAAACCATGCTGATTCATGGACATAAGGTTCTCTGTCCCAAGAAAGTTTATTTTATTTGAACTGAGACTATTTTCAAGAGTTCTGCAGCAAACTGAAGTTAAGGATATTGGTCTGTAATTTTGTGGGTCCGTTCTTTTATCCTTCTTATATACAGGAGTCATCTGCACTTTTTGCCAGTTGCTTGGAACTTTGTGCTGGGTGAGAGATTCATGATAGAAGCAAGATGGCTAAGGGATCAGGGCCATGGAGTACTCTTTATAGAACTGGGGGTTTCATCCAGACCTGGTGATTTATTTGTTTTCAAATTGTTCAGTTGTTTCTGTATTTCAGAGATGCTTATTACTGTTTTGTCTGTACAAGAGTCTGTCCAATGGTCAAATGATGATATGTTTTTATGATTCTCTTGTGTGAACAATTTCTTGAATGTGAAATTTAAAACATCAGCTTTCATTTTACTGTCTTCAACTGCCACACCAGACTGGTCAACAAGGAACTGGATGGAAGCCTTAGGCCCATTCAGTGATTTTACATATGACCAGAATTTTCTTGGGTTCTCTGCCAGACTGTTGAAGTTGCCCTCCAAGAATAGCAGTTATGTTGATGTAAGGAGGAAGAACAGCCCATTTCACACTTAAAATCCTACCAGCCATATAAGCAAACAAATGGGAAGTTTGGAACCAAATATCACCACCATTGCCCTGATGCCGGCTAATACTATAAAATGTTACATTATGAAATAGTGTGCATGTGGTGTTGCATTATGAAATATGTTTGTGTGGTATTCAGTACTGAGAAATAAATAATCAGTCTAGCACTAGCCTTTTGTATTATGAAATAACTTCTTTACAAAACAGCATTGCCCACCAATGATAAACAAAATGGTGCTACACTTTCTAAACAGACAAGTCTTGTGTTTGGAGGATGGAGGCTCCAGTCTCCATGTGACCATCTTGATTTAAGTTTTTGCTGATTTACTTCAGGCTGGTTCCTGCAAGAAGGCTGTGGCTGATTACTTGTTCTACCCTTGTGAAGTTGACCTGTAAGTATTTATATAAATGCATGTATCTATGAACTATAAATTATGGACAACTCTAGGAATAGTGTGGACTCAAACTGACTTCCTTGATCAGACATAATGTGTAGGTAGCATCCAAAATGTATGCGTATCAGCTAGTTGCCTCTGTCCATCTTGTACGCCTGTCTATGGCCACAAATAAATACCTGTAATCCTCTGACTGTGGAAGAGTTCCAACCAGGTCCACATGAATATGTGTGAATCTAGCAGAGGTACTTGGAAAATTTCCAGTATCAGCATGTACATGTTGGCCCACTTTACTTTGCTGATAAGGAATGCAGGAATGTACCCGAAGGTGTGTATCTCTTTTCATAGCAGGCCACAGAAATGTGATTTTGGAATTGGCTCCTGGGTGCGAAAGGCTGTGGACACTGCCAAATGCCATCTTTCGGAACTTCTCTGAAATGAATGGTGTTGGCTTGCCTTGAGAAACATCGCACAACAGCTTCAGCTTAGAGTTAAGATGCCGGAATTTGTTTGAACTTCAGACACGTAGACAGGTCCTTTAACAGTTGCCGTAGTTCTGAATCCATGATCTGTTCCACTGAAAGCATATCATAGTCTGTAATCTCTGAAATCTCACAGATATATGGAAAATAGTCACATTCTAAATACTGTGCATCTCCTGTATGGTGTATGTCTGTCACTGATCTTAGCTTCTATTTGCAGGTGGGAGTATCTAATGACTTCGTAGATCACCAACAATTCCCTGTCATATACACTCCACTTCTGTTATGATACCTGTAATTTCTTGGAGGAAAACTGCAGTGGCTGCCATAGCCTTTCTGCAAGCTCATGAAATGCTGCCCCAATTGCTGAATGACTCGTGTCTACAACAATAGCTAACTGTGCATAGTGAACTGGATGTACAAGCAACACTATAGATCACGAAATGCTTTGTCCATTTCTTGTATCCACCTAATCAGTCACTGACCCTTGGCATCATGTCCCCTAAGTGCATTGGTGACTGGTAGACATTGCTGGTAGATGATGTCAATAAAAATGTATTAACCTCATATATCATCTCAGCTCTTGGTAGTTTGCCGGCTTCAGCAGAGACTGTATCATATGATCAGATTAGAGCGCGCACGGAGGCTTTCAGACAGTCGTTCTTCCCGCAAACCATACATGACTGGAACAGGAAAGGGAGGTAATGACAGTGGCATGTAAAGTGCCCTCTGCCACACACAGTTGGGTGGCTTGCGGAGTATAAATGTAGATGTAGATCTTCTCTGTCAGAGGCAATATACCTTCTAATGACAGTATGTCGAAGGAAAGTAACTTAGTTCTTGTGCATGATGCATTTATTTTCATTTAATGCCACTCCATGGTCGAAGAGTTGTTTGCAAACTTGAAACAGATGCTGTTCATGCATTTGAGAATCTGGCAAGAACACCAAAATGTCATGAAGATAAGCAAAACAAAATGCTAATCCTGTTATCCCCTCCTCAATAAAACACTGCCAAGCCTGTGCTGCACATTCTTAACTTTGAAAGGCATAAATAAAGACTAGAATATACCAAATGGAACAATCACTGCTGTCTTTGGAACATCACTTGGAGCTACTGGTATATGATTGTATGCTTTCTTGCAGTTAAGAATGCTAAAAATTTTCATACTTGCCAGAGAACGTGTGAAGTCCTGTGTGTAAGGTACTGGTATCTATTTGGGATGATCCTTGAGCTTACTACCTGGTAACCCCCACACACCTTCCATGATCCATCATTCTTGTGTACTAAGTGTAGGAGTGAAGACCGCAGACTGTCTGACCGGCGAATTGATCCCAACTGTAACGTTTCTTCTAATATCACCTTTGTTTCTCTGTCAGCCTCTCTAATGTAATTCTCCATGCTCATTTTGAGACTGACTGTCATGGCATGATAGGAATATAGTGCACCATACTATGTTTAATTCCTTTGCAATTGAACTGTTTAGCCGACTTGTCTATTGTTCCTATTGCCTGGTTGTCTAAAAGTTTCTGATTTTCCTCTTCATTACATAGCTCCTCAGATACGGAGTTACCAATGACCTGAAGCTTCTCACAGGTTGTATGCCCTTTAATGTCTAATATTGTACTGTTGTCTGTCAGATTTAAAAAATATTCTCATTGTAAATTAACTGCCAATGTGAAATGTGCTAGAAAATCAGTGTCCAGTATAGGTTCTGATGCACCAGCTGCCACAAAAGACCATATAAACTGTTTGAAAAAAAATCCAGATTAGTCTACATCTACATCCATACTCCACAAGCCACCTAATGGTGTGTGGCGGAGGGTACTTTGAGTACCTCTATTGGTTCTCCCTTCTATTCCAGTCTCATATTGTTCGTGGAAATAAAGATTGTAGTATGCCTCTGTGTGGGCTCTAATCTCTCTGATTTTATCCTCATGGTCTCTTCGCAAGATATACATAGGAGGGAGCAATATACCACTTAACTCCTTGGTAAAGGTATGTTCTCTAAACTTCAACAAAAGCCTGTACTGAGCTACTGAGTGTCTCTCCTGCAGAGTCTTCCACTGGAGTTTATCTGTCATCTCCGTAACGCTTTCACGCGTACTAAATGATCCTGTAACGAAGTGTGCTGCTCTCCTTTGGATCTTCTCTACCTCTTCTATCAACCCTATCTGGTACGAATCCCACACTTTATTCCTATATGCGTTAATCATAGATTTATTCACTGCTTTCAAATGTGGCTGTACACGTTGTTGGTTGCACAGTGCATGGTTGAAAGGAAGCATGCTGATGTCTGAGCCAGTATCCATCAAAACCCTTGTGCTTGTATGTCTGTCTAATATGAACTTCGTGTTCAAAGGCGCAGGAGATGTAGGTAGCGATAGTTGGTGTTGCTGAATGAAAACACTGCATTGTTACCATACAAACCTCAAGTCTTTGAGTAGGAGCATAGCGATATGCATCTTGCAGCATCTCTCCCAAAATGTTTATGGTACCAACACACTTTACGTGCATCCTCTGCTGGCTTTGTGTTTCACATCTAGCCTGATTTCTTGTCTGATTAATGTTAACTTGTCATTGCTGTTGCATGCACAGCTCTGTTGTCAGGTCCTCTATTGTAGCTTTTAAATCTCAAATCTCATTTGAAATGTTTGTTGTGACATAGTCTATAGTTGTGGCCCAAGTTCTGCATTGCTGACCTTGGCAGTTGTCGTACGTGAAATCTGTTGATGTCATTGGGACTGTTGCAGTTTGCTCGCGGGTCTCGCAGATTCTGTCTGCAGCAAATCATAGTTTGTCAGCTGGTCTCTCCTTGTATGTGGCTATTGCAGTCCTTACTTAAGCTGGAAGCTGTTGTTGTCATACATGTAACAGCAACCCATCAAGAGACTGTCAAACTATCTAACAGACAGTACTATGTCCCCACTTCTCTTGATAGAGTACCTCCTTGAGTCTGATGCCAATTGACTTCATGCACCCACAAAATTAGTACTACTTTCTGTCTACCATATGCTCCATCTGTAAATGGCTTCACTATAATGGTTGATGCCAAGGTGACTTTCCATTCTTGTTGACTACTTCCTGTTGTTGAAATATATTTTCCATTTATGTAAACCATGTAAGTTGCTGGAAAGTAATGAATGTAGGTGCTCATAATTGCAACCATTCAGTGGCTGAATTGCTAAAACCAGCACATAGATTTGTTGCTGTTTTTTATTGTGGTCATGCTGTACTATCATCTTCATTTCTGACAGTGTTGTCTACTGGACTGTGCTAGCATTGTTGAACCAACATCATTTCTTTTGTCCTGCATATGATTAAAGTTTGTATCTTCCAAAAGATGTTGCTGCAAGGTTTCTATTTCATTATGAAGCCTGTGAATTCTTCCGTTGTCTGATAGTATTGACTGTTGATATCATTCATTGTTCTTAAGTTTGCCATAGACTTTCACTGATCAACAAAAAGTCTGAAAATCCGTAGTTGGAGGTCATCAGTTATGTAAGCAAGGACCTACACCACATAAATAGAATATGCATAGTGTATAGTGAATGAACAAAACTCTGTGTTAGTTCAAATCTTGCCAAATTACTTAATGACAAGAAGAATCAACAAATGCTAAGAAATTATTTTACATTGTGGCAATGACAAAAAATAACATCCACCAAAAAACACCTCACACACTCTTGGCATCACGTAGCACAAATCGACAGAGAAAATGTCACTGCCACACATTTTTCCACAATGCTGAAAGAGGCCTTTTCTTGTAGCTAAATATGAAAATGTATGCAAAATAAACAATCACCTACTTACCACATTACCAACTATAGTCACTGAATATAAGACTATCAGTGCTGTTGTAGATCCCAATGATGTCATCAGTTCCTTAGCAGAAATCTTAAAGCTGTTTGATCCAACTCAGCTGTAAAAAGGGTACTCAATTATTTTACTATGAAGCCTGAACTGCCAAAATTCTTTGCAACAGCACAAGACTGTTTGCAAAGAAGATGCTGACCAATAGTTGAAGTAACAATCTTAACAGGATAGTGAGGGGGTGAATCAGCATTTATTCTACAGGCACCCATCATTTAAACAGATGTCCTCTTAAATGTCAAGTGATTGCAATTTCCTGTAAAACTTGTATTCTCATTCATGATAAATAAATCACAGTGGCAGTCTATTAACTAGTGTGGAATGGATTTGTGATCACCATGCTTCTGTCCTGAGTAACTTTACTAAAGAATAGATTTACTCAAGAATTTATTTGTTGCTGCACATGGAGAGGAATAAATAAATATGTGTGTGTGTGTGTGTGTGTGTGTGTGTGTTTTTCTCAGCATAATACTTGAACCCTCTCCCCCCAAACAGTTTCAACCAAACTTAGTATTTTATTTTCAGGCTGCTTGATGGTTCTGTTAAATATGAGTATTCATAAATTGAAAACTATGAAACTGTTTGTAAATTACACCTATAAGTGGATTTGAATATTAAAACACAAAATAAAAATTAAAAATGTAGTAGAAGCCATTACACAAAATTCACTGATGTAATATGGAAAAAAACCAGGCACATCTCACTGATTACTTGACAAAAAATTAGTCAAGCACCTGCAAGTTAATGTTATAAACATATGACGTAACAAAATTTCTTATAAGATCCTATAGTGGTGCACCATTGTATTTAAGTATAATTTAATTAAACAGAAGTACCAGTTTTGAATAAGTGCAAACAAAATGCTATACAGTATTTATTCCTAATAAACCTGTAAATAATGTAATATAAATATTTAGGACCAAAGATGGACTACATCTGTCATCAGATGATGGTGTCTCTGTGTACTGTGATGCTGTTTTGTTACAAAACACAACAGATGGGAAGATTCAAGCATCAAGAAGTCAGGCAGATAAAGAAAGAAATCCAGATAGAATTAGTCTTGACAGGTAAGTTACAGCTGACTTTTGTCAGACGGTACTGATGAATACAATGTTACCTTAGTACAGAGATCTTCCAAAACACCTACTTCAGCTTTTTTGTTGCTTTATTCAGATCTAAACATTTATGAAAGATTACCCATTACATTTCTACATTTTGAATCTGATAAATTTTATCAACTAAACCTGTGACACCTCAAACATTGGAAACTCCAGGTAGGCCTATCAACGATGTAGGAAAAGACCACTTGCTATTTACCATCAAGAAGACTTGTCAAGTTGCAGGCAGGCACAATTAAAAGACACTCACATAAATTTTTCAGCCACAGCCTTTGTCAGTAAAACACACACACACACACACACACACACACACGCACAGACACGCGCGCGCGAGTGCGACTGCCAACTCTAGCATCTTGGGACGGAATGCGTCACATGGGATGCAAGCACTAATCTGGAGGAGGTGGGGAAGCGGAAGGGGGAGGAATAGTAGTGTATGGGTGGGGAGAGAGACGAATGCCATCTGGTGGAGTGTGCAGGCACTAGACGACCAGAAGGTGCTGCGTCAGTAGGTTGTGGGGCAGGCAGGCAGGGAAAAAAGGTGAGGAGTGGGGAAAGATGGGCAGACGCATTGGCAGAGGGCTGCAAATAAACAGGATGGGAGATGAGAATGGGGAGGAGATGATAGGATAGAGGGGCTGGAAACTGTTGGGTGGAGGGTATGGGGACAGTTATGTCACTGTAGGTTGAGACCGTCATAATTACAGGAGCAGAGAATGTATTGCAAGGATAGCTCCCATCTGTGCAATACAGAAAAGCTGGTGGTGGAGGCAAGGATCCACATGGCTCAGGTAGTGAAGCAGCCATTGAAATCAAGTGTGTTATCTTCAGCTGCATGTTGTGCCACAGGGTGGTCTACTTTGCTCTTGGCCACAGTTTGGCTGTGGCCTATCGTCCTGGTAAACAGTTGGTTGGTAATCATACCAATGTGAAAATCTGTGCAATGATTGCAGGAGAACTGGTAAATGACATGGCTGCTTTCACGGGTGGCCCAGTCCCTGATGGGGTTGAATAAACCTGTGACAGGGCTGGAATAGGAAGTAGACCACCCTGTGGCACGACATGCATCTGAAGATAACACACTTGATTTCAATTGCTGCTTCACTACCTGAGCCATCTGGATCCTCCCCTACACCACCAGCTATTCTGAATTGCGCAGATGGGAGCTATCCTTACAACACATTCTCTGCTCCTGTAATTATGCTAGCCTCAACCTACAGTAACATACTGTCCCCACACCCTCAACCCTACAGTTTCCACCCCCTCTATCGTACCATCTCATCCTCATTTTCATGTCCCACACTGTTTATTTGCAGCCCTCTGCCAATGCATCCACCCATCTTTCTGAGCTCCTCTCCTTTTTTTCACAATTTTTCCCAACATCCCTGCCCTTCAAACCTCCTGACGATGTGCCTCTTGGCAGCTTAGTCCCTGCACACTCCACCAGACACCATTTGTCTCTCTCCTCACCTGTGCAGTACTATTCCTTCCCCTCCCCCTCCCCCTCCGGAAGATTGCTGCTTGCATCCCACATGATGTTGCATTATTCCAGCCTGAGATGCTGGAGTTAGCGGCCATGTGTGTGTGTGTGTGCGTGTGTGTGTGTGTGTGTGTGTGTGTGTGTGTGTGTGTGTGTCTTTTCCTACATTGTTGATAAACCTGTGACACCTCTCATTAAAGCTGAATTTCTTACATTACATTAAAGAAGTATGTCTATTTACTTCATAGTTTTGTTTTGACTAATTGAGTCAGTAGGTGTGCCAGTGGTGGTTGAGTTTGTTTAGTAGCAGATCCATAAACCAAAAATTGATATGTTTTTAACCCCTGACATGGTGTCAAGTGTGTAATAATCTTTCACAGAGTACTCTTTATGTAATAAATGCTCAGTTGTACCTTGGTTTGTGTACCATTTTAAACTGTAAGACACCTTGTAACTGAATGGCCTATCAAATATAGGAGAATATTATCTAATAAAACAATGGAAAATCCAGGATGGAATGTAACAATATTACGAAAAGGAAAAGTTGCTACTCACCATATAGCGGAGATGCTGAGTTGCAGATAGGCACAACAAAAAGACTCACAACTAAAGTTTTCGGCCATTGGCCTTCATCAACAATAGACAAAACACACACACACACACACACACATACACACACACACACAGGCGCGCACGCGCATGCGCCCTCGCGCGCAAACGCAACTCGCACACACAGCTGCACTCTCAGGCAACTGAAATCACACTGCAAGCAGCAGCATCAGTGCATGATGGGAGTGGCGACTGGGTGGGGGTAAGGAGGAGGCTGGGGCAAGGAGGGGAAGGGATAGTATGGTGGGAGGTGGCAGGCAGTGAAGTGCTGCAGGTTAGATGGCAGGGAGGGGAGAGCTGGGTGTGATGGTGGAATGACAGTTGTGTAGTGCTGGAATGGGAACAGGGAAGGGGCTGGATGGGTGAGTACAGTGACTAACGAAGGTTGAGGCCAGGAGGGTTACTGGAATGTGGGATGTATTCCAGGGAAAGTGCCCACATATACAATTCAGAAAAGCTGGTGTTGGTGGGAAGGATATGTATGGCACAGGCTGTGAAGCAGCCTTCCACCAACACCAGCTTTTCTGAATTGCGCAGGTGGAAACTTTCCCCTCAATGCATTCCTATGTTCCTATAAGCCTCCTGGCCTCAACCTTCGTTAGTCACTGTCCTCACCCATCCAGCCCCTTCCCTGTTCCCATTCCATCACTACACAGCTGTCACTCCACATTCACACCCAGTCTCTTTCTTTCTCTCCTTTTCCACTACTTTGCCCCCCGCCTCCCCACCTCTCAGCTGCCCACCATCTAACCTGCAGCACTTCACTGTCCACCACCAATATGTACAAGTTAATAAAATTCAAAATTCATAAACTTAAATTGAACATTTAATTCCCAGTGTGGTTTCTGAAGCTACAAATGAATTGAGATGGCTATCTGTGAGTGCTTAACCACTGTTTCAAAAGCAGTTGATTAAATAAATAAAAAATCAATTTTTAGACTTAACCAAAGATTTGACACGATAAACCATTTAACTCCTCTAGGCAAGCTTGAATACTTTAAGAATCAGTAATGGGACCTCTTCTTTTCCTGATTTATCTCAGTGATCTAGATTTGCCTGTTGATTCACATAACATTATTTTGTTTGCCAATGGCACAACGTTATTAGTAAAAATAGAAAAAATTAAGCAATGGAAAATCCAGGATGGAATGTAACAATATTGTAAAAAGGAAAGTTGCCACTCACTATATAGTGGAGATGCTGAGTCAAAGATAGGAGCAACAAAAAGACTGTCACAGTAACTGAAGTCACAGTAACTGAAGCCACACTGCATGAAAACAATAACAATCAGTTCCATAGCTGTCAAAATATCATCTTTCATTACCCTGATATCGCCATCAGCTGTCATCCCACAATAAATGAAGTGTCTTCTTATATGGATAGAAAATAACCTAGAATGGATCAGACATATTAAATACATCAATTACAATATGAATAGTCCCACAGGCTGTTATAAAAAGCTATATAAAAGAATATTCCTTAATGACTGCTGCCTACATATATTTTAATGCACATCAAGAATATGGACTAATATTATGGGGAAATTTCCCAGAAGCACAGGCGATGTTTCTTAGAATGAAAAAGAGAGCCATTGTGGCTATTACAGGGAGTCAAACTATACAGTGTTGTAAACTATTATTTACAGCACTAGAAGTACTGCCATCAGAATGCATGTATATTATGGACAAACTAATGTATGATTAAAAGCCTGTATCTGGCAATGATAGCAGTGTGAGAAAAACTGTGATGTACACAATCACAACACAAGATAAAAAGGAAACTTACATTCAGTACCAGCTAATAGAAGTTTGTTTGAAAACATAGATACTATATAGGAATAACGATTTTTCATAAGTTGCCAGGTGATTTAAAATGTATATGAAGTACAAACGAATCTGATAAAACTATTAGAGAATATCAGCTGTTCTACTACTTCTGTTTGGTAAGTGAATAGGTGAACTTCAATATATGTGCAAATAAACATGATAACTAGAATTAAGCCAAGTCCAATATCATCTAGTATACTGTAATGCCTATGATTGAACAGGTATAATAAATAAATAAATAAATATAAACTTCAGAAGGGTTGATATTAATGAAATTCTGCATAGGGAGATATATTTTATCCTAACTTCAGGAATTCAAGGTTGATGAAGAAATTGCTTTATAGAATCTTGTTGGACTTATATTATATTTGTGTAAATTATGAGATAATCATCAAATTTTGTTTTCTTTTTACAGGAGAGGTTTGACAAAATTTCCCCAACTTTCTGAGGAGCCAAAACTTCGTTTACTTTCTCTACAGCATAATCTTATTTCAAGGGTAGACAGTTTAACAGACTCTGGTCTCTCTAAGCTTGTTTTTCTTGATATGTATGACAATCAACTAGAAAAGATTTCAGGACTCGAGAGCCTTGAGAATTTAAGAGTGCTCTTGATGGGAAAAAATAGGTGTGTATAAAACTGAATTATTCTGTTAATATAGATAGCTGCTCTTTATTATGCAGTGGTCAAAATAGTTTTGGGATTAGGCCTCATCTTGGTACAACAATAAATTCTGACACAGTCTAGCACAACCTGAACTACAGCTATATTGTGCTAATACAGTAACAGGAAAAGACCATTCAAACAACAGCTATACTCTGCAAACCACTGTGAAGTGCATGGTAGAGCATACATCCAATTGTACCAGTTATTAGGATTTCTTCCCATTCATGTATGGAATGCAGGAAGAAAGACTGTTTAAAGGCCTGAGTGCATTCTGTAATTAATTTAATCTTGTCCTCATGATCCCTGTGTGAATGATACATCAGTTATTGTTGTATATTCCTAGAAAATCAATTAAAGCAGGTTTTTGAAACTTCATAAGTAGACTTTCTTGGGATAGTTTATGTCTATCTCCAAGAGTTTGCCATTTCAGCTTCTTCTACATCTCTTGACACTCTCTGATGGATCAGACAAACCTGTGGTGCCCTTCCCTATATACATTCCCTATTAGTCCTGTTTGGTATGAATCTCACACACTTGAGCAGTATTCTAGAAGGGTCACATGAATGATTTGTAAGCAATCTCCTTTGTAGACTCATTGAATTTCCCCAGTATTTACCAATAAACCAAAGTCTGCCACCTGTTTTCCACCTGTTGTTGTTGTTGTTGTTGTTGTTGTTGTTGTGGTCTTCAGTCCTGAGACTGGTTTGATGCAGCTCTCCATGCTACTCTACCCTGTGCAAGCTTCTTCATCTCCCAGTACTTACTGCAACCTACATCCTTCTGAATCTGCTTAGTGTGTCCATCTGTTGGTCTCCCTCTATGATTTTTACCCTCAATGCTAAATTTGTGATCCCTTGATGCCTCAGAACATATCCTACCAACCGGTCCCTTCTTCTTGTCAACTTGTGCCACAAACTCCTCTTCCCCCAATTCTATTCAATAACTCCTCATTAGTTATGTGATCTACCCATCTAATCTTCAGCATTCTTCTGTAACGCCACATTTCAAAAGCTTCTATTCTCTTCTTGTCCAAACTATTTATCGTCCATGTTTCACTTCTATACACGGCTACACTCCATACAAATACTTTCAGAAACAACTTCCTGATACTTAAATCTATACTTAATGTTAGCAAATTTCTCTTCTTCAGGAACACTTTCCTTGCCATTGCCAGTCTACATTTTATATCCTCTCTACTTCGACCATCATCAGTTATTTTGCTCCCAAAATAGCAAAACTCCTTTACTGCTTTAAATGTCTCATTTCCTAATCTAATTCCCTCAGCATCACCTCACTTAATTTGACTACATTCCATTATCCTTGTTTTGCATTTGTTGATGTTCATCTTATATCCTCCTTTCAAGACACTGTCCATTCCGTTCAACAGCTCTTCCAAGTCCTTTGCTGTCTCTCACAGAATTACAATGTCATCGACAAACCTCAAAGTTTTTATTTCTTCTCTGTGGATTTTAATACCTACTCCGAATTTTTCTTTTGTTTCCTTTACTGCTTGCTCAATATACAGATTGAATAACATTGGGGAGAGGCTACAACCCTGTCTCACTCCCTTCTCAACCACTGCTTCCCTTTCATGGCCCTCGACTCTTATAACTCCCATTTGGTTTCTGTACAAATTGTAAATAGCCTTTTGCTCCCTGTATTTTACCCCTGCCACCTTTAGAATTTGAAAGAGAGTATTCCAGTCAATATTGTCAAAAGCTTTCTCTAAGTCTACAAATGCTAGAAACATAGGTTTGCCTTTACTTAATCTATTTTCTAAGATAAGTCATAAGGTCAGTATTGCTTCACATGTTCCATCATTTCTACGGAATCCAAACTGATCTTCCCCAAGGTCAGCTTCTACCAGTTTTTCCTTTCATCTGTAAACAATTCACGTTAGTATTTTGCAGATGTGACTTATTAAACCCTGTTACCCAAGGATTTCTACTAGCCCTCGTCTTCTTACCTACTTGATCCTCTTCTGCCTTCGCTACTTCATCCCTTAGAGCTACCCATTCTTCTTCTACTGTATTTCTTTCCCCACTACTGTCAATTGTTCTCTTATGCTCTCCCTGAAACTCTGAACAACCTCTGCTTTAGTCAGTTTATCCAGGTCCCATCTCCTTAAATTCCCACCTTTTTGCAGTTTCTTCAGTTTTATTCTATGGTTCATAACCAATAGATTGTGGTCAGAGTCCACATCTGCCCCTGGAAAAGTCTTACAGTTTAAAACCTGGTTCCTAAATCTCTGTCTTACCATTATATAATCTATCTGATATCTTCTAGTATCTCCAGGATTCTTCCATGTATACAAACTTCTCTTATGAGTCTTGAACCAAGTGTTAACTATGATTAAGTTATGCTCTGTGCAAAATTGTACCAGACGGCTTCCTCTTTCATTTTTTACCCCCAGTCCATATTCACCTACTATGTTTCCTTCTGTCCCATTTCCTACTCTCGAATTCCAGTCACCCATGACTATTACATTTTCATCTCCCTTCACTACCTGAATCATTTCTTTTATCTCATTATACATTTCATCAATTTCTTCATCATCAGCAGAGCTAGTTGGCATATAAACTTGTACTACTGTAGTAGGCATGGGCTTCATGTCTATCTTGGCCACAATAATGCATTCACTATGCTGTTTGTAGTAGATTACCCACACTCCTATTTTTTTATTCATTATTAAACCTACTCCTTCATTACCCCTATTTGATTTTATATTTATAACCCTGTATTCACCTGATCAAAAGTCTTGTTCCTCCTGCCACCGAACTTCACTAATTCCCACTATATCTAACTTTAACCTATCCATTTCCCTTTTTAAATTTTCTAACCTATCTGCCCGATTAAGGGATCTGACATTCCATGCTCCAACCGATAGAACGCCAGTTTTCTTTCTCCTGATAATGACGTCCTCTTGAGTAGTCCCCGCCCGGAGATCCGAATAGGGGACTATTTTACCTCCGGAATATTTTACCCAAGAGGATGCCATCATCATTTAACCATACAGCAAAGTTGCATGCCCTCAGCAAAAATTATGGCTGTAGTTTGCCCTTGCTTTCAGCCGTTCGCAGTACCAGCACAGCAAGGCCATTTAGCTTAGTGTTACAAGGCCAGATCAGTCAATCATCCAGACTGTTGCCCCTGCAACTACTGAAAAGGCTGCTGCCCCTCTTCAGGAACCACATGTTTGTCTGGCCTCTCAACAGATACCCCTCTGTTGTGTTTGCACCTACGGTATGGCCATCTGTATCGCTGAGGCACGGAAGCCTCCCCACCAACGGCAAGGCCCATGGTTCATGGGGTTCTGACTGACCCTATATGGTCATTCCATTTCATGTCCCTATGAAGTGTTACACACAGATATTTGTATGACTGTGGATCATTGATGTCATAGTATACTATGTTTTTTTTTTTTTTTGTGAAGTGGACAGATTTACATTTCTGAACATGTAAAGCAAGTTTCCAATCTTTGCACCACTTTGAAATCTTTTTGTTCAGACTGTAAATCTTTTGTAGATAACTACATCATCTGCAAAAAGTCTGAAGTTACTATTAATATTGTCTGCAAGATCATTAATATACAACATGAACAGCAAGGAAGCCAACACACTTCATTTCAGTACACACGATGTTATGTCTACTTCTGTTGATGACTCTCCATCCAAGATAACAGCCTATGTTCTCTCTAAGAACAAATAATCAGTTCAATCACATGTTTCATCTGATACCCAGTATCATCATACTTTTGATGATAAGTGTAGTTGTGGTACTGAGTCAAATGCTTTTCAGAAATCAAGAAATACTGCATCTACTTGACTGCCTCGATTCACAATTTTCACAATATCATGTGAGAAAAGTGGGAGCTGGGTTTCGCATGACCCATATTTTTGAAATCCATGCTGGTTGGCATGGAGAAGGTTGTTTGAGATACCATATTATCTTTGAGCTCAGAATATGTTCTGATAGTCTATACCAAATGGATGCCAAGGACACTGGATAGCAGTTTCATGGAGATCACTTCTGCGACTCTTCTTGTAGACAGGTGTTACATGTGCTTTCTTCCATCTACTTGGTACAGTTTATTGTTCCAGGGATTTATGACTGATTATAGTTAACTGAGGAGCTATCTCAGCAGCAAATTGAGTATAGAATCTGATAGGAACTCCATTGAGCTCTGGGGCTTTGTTCAATTTTAATGATTTCAGCTGTTTCTCAATGCTACTGACACTAATGTCTATTTCTCTCATCTCTTCAGTTGTATGAGAAATAAGTATCTTGCCAGTTCTCCATTAGACTCATGTCAGGCAGAATATGTTTGCTCAGACAATTTTCTTGAGCTAGCTGGCAGTGGGCAAGACCTCTGTTGCCAGCTGCCACTGCATTGATTAGGAGCAGAAGATTATACTCACATTTATGTCCATGGTGCAGTTTTCTTCTCTGTTCCCAATGCCATTTCTTGGTTTTGATGAGTCTGTGGGAAGCTGGGAGAGTTATCTGCACTGGTTCTTGCTGCACTGTCAGATAAGGCCTCTTGTCAATCCAGTTGACAGGGCCACATTGCTGTTGTCCGGGAGTGAGGGGTTTATGTGAAGTTATTGAAAATTTGAAGCCCTCCATTGAATCCAAGAAGCATTCCTTTGATGAGCTTTGTCAGTTGCTTATGCAGTATTTCAGCCGTCTAACCCACATGGTAGCAGAGCAGTTGCAATTAACCAGCACCACAAGAGCCTTGGCGAACTGTATGTGGCCTGGATTGCAGATTTACAAGGCCTCTCACTCAAGTGTCATTCTCAGTGCCTCAAATGTGCTACCTCTTAAGCAGACTCGCTAATACAGGGAGTAATTGTTAGATTATCTCCTGATTGTGAGGGTCCGACTAGGGCATTGGCCTCCTCTGACTCTTTTTTAGCCACCACCCAAATTGTGGAATCATATGAATTTAAGCAGCAGCAAATGTTGTCCTTTCTGATGATTGGCAGGTGACTCACTTGGTTGTGCTTGGTAAACAGCCCTTGGTGCTGCACAAGATACCCCAGGTGGTCTTGCCTCCTGCCAAGTCACTTTGTGATGTCACCATTAACAATTCCTTGCAGCGGCATCAAGGCACGGTGCATCCTCACGCATGGCAAGCTCAGTGCGTTCATGCCACTCGCAGTGTTTTAATACCCATTAGCTGCATTTTTCTTGTTCTTGACATGGGTCCCCTTCTGGTCGTTAGATGAGCCAGCTGTCCTGCCCAACTGTCATTTGTTGCATGTTCACCACAACTGCCTGCACATGGAGACTATATGTGGGGCATGCCAGTGGGTAGGTCAATTGACAACTGTTTGTGACAGTCAGTGAGCCATGAATCAGTCATTGGTTGAACCAGTGTTTTCACTGGACTCTGGGGCTGCTTCTGAAATACCATGCATGTCACCACAATATACTGTTTTGGTGACATTGATTATGGATGGGCAGTTGGTTGAATTTCCAATTGACATGAGAGCATCAGTCAGACTTATTAATTCGGACATGTACAGGAGCTTGGGGTGCTTGGAGTTTCAACAGTCACTCCATCAGGTCATTTGTTATGAGGGAAATTCTCTGTCTCCACATATAGCAAGAATTTGGAATGGAAACTTACAATGTTAGTGGTAAATTTACCACTGGTGCAAAATATCTTTTGACTTGTCTTTTATGTTTATGCCTTTCATATTGTGCATTTAATGTTTCAGTACATTCCTTTCCATGATTTGGACTTCTGACTGCAGTCCTATAGCCCACTGTTTGACAATACATTAGGCCGAAAAGAAATTTTTGGGACACATCTTTCTCTTAAGCCATTGGTAGTCCTGAAATTTTGTCACCCCTCTCCCATTTCCTACACCATGTGCAACAAGATAAAAGCTGTTGCAGCACAGTAGGATCAGGTTATCATTTTTCTTATTTCATTGAGTCAGTGGGCCACTCCTTTGGTGATAATTCAGAAGCCCAACAGCACCATGCACCTTTGCAGCAATTTTAAACAGACGGTCATTGCGTAATGTGTGGCAGATTTGTATACCATTCTACGACATGTAGAGTGTTGGTGAAGTTGTCAGGAGGCCAGTATTTTTTGCACTTTGACTTGTGTGAAGCTTACCTGCAGTTGTCATTGGACACAGTTTCTTGCACTTTCCTGGTTCTCAACACCCCCTTTGGACTTTACCAGTTTAATTGCATGCATTTTGGAATATCGTCTGTGCCAGGAATTTACTAATGATATTTGAAGCAGTTGATTCAGAACATTCCTTGTTGTGTCAGTTACCTTGATGACATATGGGTCACAGACCCTACTTGGGAGGAGCATATACAGAACCTTCAGTCTGTTCTCCAATGCCTCTTGCAGAATGGACTTCATTACAGGCTGGAAAAGTGCAGTTTTTTTCCCCTGAAGGTGCATTTTTTGGGTCATTTGCTTAGTAAAGATGGTCTCATCCCCACTAATGAGCACATCAAGGTCATTGTCAACCTACCGGAGAGACCTGATGGAGCTCCATTCTTCTATGAGCAAGATTTCATATCATGCTATCGTCCTCTGAACCAGCCGTTGGTTTCCTTATTTTGACCTTGTTCCAAGCTGTCAGACAGGACTGCCTACTATTTTCAGTGGTGTCATTAACTATTCTTAAGACATTCATTGCCAGTCCACTGTGCAACATACCAATGCTTATGTACTTTTGTGGCTATCGGTGGGGCCTGATCTGGCGTTCGACTAGCAAGAGGCTCCCAGGGGGCCTGATCTGGCGTTCGACTAGCAAGAGGCTCCCATGTTCATGCTGGATGATGCCTTGCAGCAAACCCTGTAGGATTTTCTGTTGACAGCACAAAAGGTCATGACCACCATGGCTGTTGGCCTGCTTTTCCATAAAACCGTTTCAGCAATTCAGATGGGTTGGCCAGAGCATGTCCTGTCATGTGCAGACCAAGTGTGGCATACATTTTTTCTCCTCTGTGCTCCACTTAACATTTCCCAGGAGATCCTCATGCTTGCCAAAGAGGAGCAGTGTTGTTGAGTGGTTATCTCTCTGGCATTACATCCTTACATTTTCCAGTTGCTGCATATGCCACACTTGAGTACGACTCAGATGAAGGCGTCGGCACATTGTTATGTCTGCTATCTGGTGATCAGTTGTGACATTGAGCATCTCGTATGGGCTTGTGAGACTTGTGCTCAGAATGAGACTGCTCCATTGTGCCAGTTCTCTACTTTGACAGCCCTGGAGCACCCTTCTGACAGGGTGCACATGAATTTTGCAGGCCCATTTTTGTGCAGCATGAGGTTACAGATGGTTGAGGCAATGTCGAATTTCCTGTATATAGCCGAGGTGTTGCCCATATTGTCAACTGCCACTGTTGGCATGTTGCCAGTTATTTTCTCCAATGAAGGATCCTCTAGGATTCTTGTGTCCAATAATTGTGGGCAATTTATGTTTCAGGAATTTAACGACTTCTGCATCCACAATGGTATTCTGTGTATGGCTGCCACCCCATTTCATCCTGCTTCTAAACCTTAGGTTAAGGACTTTGTGCATACATTCAAGATCCAGATGAAGAAGTCCATGTTTGCCTCTTCCTGCGATGATGCGTTGTCAAATTTTATGGCTATGTACAGGTGATGTCAATTAGTGGGTTCTGTCCAGCATCACATTTGCATGGGTGCCAGCCACAGGGTCTCTCCACGTTTGCATGGGTGCCAGCCACAGGGTCTGTTCGATTTGTTACACACTGAGTTGCGTGCCACAGACTGCTGTGGCCTGCTGTTTTTTCCTCCTGTGGCTGCTGTTTAGGCTCAGTTCTTCGACTGTGCAGCACATAGGTCGGTAGTTTCTCTGGTGGATGTTAGTTGGGAGCAGCAAACTCATCATGTCAATCAGTTGTGCCCATGCTCTGTTGGAGTGTCACTGCTGCGGCCTTCCAGATGGCTGAGCAGCAGGGTTGATTACAATATTGTTCTTGGAGCAGGCTCCTACTTGCAGCAGCATTCCTCAATGTTGCCAACCCCTCTGTGTCCTTCACCTTCCTCCCCTTCGCCTGCAGCCTCAGGCCCCAGTGTGGCTCATGTCTCTGCCTGCCATGGAGGAGACTAAGGATTTTGATCCCACCCACCTATCCTACCTCCCTTTGCCAATGGAGATAGCCCCATCCCTACTACCACCAGTGGACTGGTCGTTGCTGCAGCGTCCGTGTGCTTCCACCCTTCCAATGGAGCTGGGAGCATTATTTTTGCCTTCTCTGGTGGCCAGTACACTGCTGGGTTCTCAAGCACATGCTCTGGTTCTGTACCATAGGTTGCGACCCAAGCCTGGCCATTTTTAGCCCTATGTGTTCTTTTCAGGGTGGAGGGATTTAGCACGCCATGTAGTGCATGTCCCGATGGAGGGAGATTAACTGGCATGGATAGAAAAATGGAGTAGATCAGGAATCTGCTATGCGGCACCTCAAATGAGCAGACCTGCTGATGTCAGTGTTTATTTGCAAGCAGCAGTAAGCATAGTGGGCCAGTGTGCCTGCAGAGTTAGACAGCCATGGACCTACTCTAGTACACATTCTGAGAGTTGTCATGTGCTCTGTCATTATCTGTCAATGCCAACCCCTTGCTGAGTTACTGTCATGTGTGTACCTCTGTGGGTACAGGTGCTCTGCTAGTGGTAGTTCAGTTTGCTGAGAGAGTTAGTCCCATTCATGGAGTTCTGTTGCCCAGTTGTTACTGAGTCACCATTGGCTTAAGTACCACGTGGATTGGGTTGAGTAGCGGTGTTGTCATGCCTTCTGCAGGTACTAAATGTATGAGTGTGGGTATGTTCCACACCCACCCCCAGAAATGTTCTCCAGTTTAAAATCTAATTTTGAAATGTCTATCTGAAATCTTCTGGTATCTTCAGGCTTTTTTCACATGTGCAATCTTCCTTCATGGCCTCTAAACCATGTGTTACCAATCATTAAACTGTGCTCTTTGCAAATTTTACCAGGTGGTGTCCTTTTTCATTCCTTTCCCCCGGTCTTTGTTCTCCTACTGTTTTCCCTTTTCTTCTATCAGGTTCCGGTCTCTTATTACAAATAAATTCTCATCTCTCTTAATTACTTGAATAATTCTTTTATCTCTCAAACATCCTTTCAAACTTTTGGAGCTAGTAGGCATATTAACTTTGTGCAGCTGTGCTGGATCTCACTTTTGTGTCTGTTGTGCCTAAGGAGATCCTATGATAATGCTTTCACTATCCTGTTCACAGTTTCTGATCATCATTCCTATTTTTCTTATTCATTATTAGGCATATTCATGCATTACCCCTACTTCATTTTATGTTGATGACCCTGTACTGTTCTGTACAGAATGACTGTTTTTTTGAGCAGCATATTTTATTAACTTCCACAGTGTCTGACATCAACCTATACAGTTTTCTTTTTAAATCCTGCAATTTACCTGCTTCATTTAGGGATCCAACACACCATGTTCTGAGCAATAGAACAAAAATTCTGTTTTTCCTGATGTGAACATTCTTTTGAGTAATCCCCACCTGGAGATCAAAAAGGGGGACTATTTTGACTTTGGAATATTTCACCCAAGATGATGCCATCATTATGAAAGCATGCAGCAAAGCTGCTTCTCCTTGGAAAATTTAAGGGCTTAAGTTTGTTGTTGCTTTCAAATTTTCACCATACCAATGTAGTGAGGCCATATTGATTAATGTTGCAAGGCCACATTAATCGCCACACTGCTGCCCCTGCAACTACTGAATAGGATGCTGTCCCTCTTCAGGAACCATTTGTTAATCTGGTCACCCCATGGATGCTGCTTCTATGTGATTGCACCTATGGTGTGGATATATGTATTACTGAGGTACACAAGCCATCCCACACAGCAAATTCCATGTTTCATATAGATGAGGAATGCAATATGTCAGCAATAGTCCTCGGTACGAATGAAAACATTTTAGGTTAAGCCATAGATGGTTATGGGTAGCCACTGAAATACTAAATAACAGTTGTTATTTCACTATGCATTTTGAGAGATTGCAAGTCCAGTATCAAGTAGGTTAACTCAAATGATGTGTGTTAATATGATTTTCTCAGAAACCTGTGGTTCTATCTTTTGTCAGTTACAGGATGCATTTTAAAAGCATATTTATATTACTTCCTTTTCACATAAAGTACAAATTTGATATGGAAAAGTGACATGAGATCACTGAAAGATAGTGCCACAGATATCTAGAAAGTCATGCATTATTAAGTGCCTTGTGTTTCTTAATCGTCTCTTGAACTATACAAACATTCAACGGCTTCTTAAAGTGCTTCTACAGTTTTTATTTGTTTTTAGTTACACCTCCAACGCAACTGATTTTTGATCTTGCCTACATCTCTGTTCTTAGATGTACATGTGGGTGTAGAGTACCAGTCTATGTTCACTTGAAATTCTACAGTGGTTTAGGACCATTATGTACTGTACAATTCATTTATTTTATTAGGCCTAAAAATTGTCAATTTCATTTTGAATTCCATTTTGACTTTGCCAAATCCACTTTCAGGCATTATTCTTCAGGAAGAATATGTAGCATGCAAGTAATTACAGGTCTGACTTTCCTGCAAACCTGAAGGAGAGCGTCTGTGAAGTTTGGAAAGTAGGAGACATGGTACTGGCAGAAGTAAAGCTGTGAGGATGGGCTGTGAGTTGTGCTTGGGTGGCACAGTTGGTAGAGCACTTGCCCGCAAAAGGCAAAGGTCCTGATTTCGTGTCTCGGTCCGGCAGACAGTTTTGATCTGCCAGGAAGTTTCATATCAGTGCACACTCCACCGGAGAGTGAAAATCCCTTTCTGGCATATTTGTGATACTGCAAGGAGCATGTATATCTCTTATTTGTTTGTGATTCTGAGGGAGGGCAAAGAATTTACACTGCACACTTAACGTGTAACAAATGATTCACTGTACACATTGCTATCCACAGCATTGGGAACTCCAATTCTAGAAGGTAAACAGCCTGTTTTTCTCTCTTGGAATCAACAAATTTCTGAAACGTGTTTTCATTTTTCTGCAAAAACCATAAACAAGTAGACACTTGGAGAAATCTTCCTGTTATGTTGCAAAAACCTTCTTAGACATTCTCAGGAGTAAATTTGCAACTTGGGCCCTAGCAATATTTTGTACGCCCACACAAATTGCCCAAACATCTTCTGTAGTCATTATGCAAATAACATTTGAATAACAACAGCATAGCTACATAAGCAGTCACCCCTTTTGTGTTCCATCCATGAATAAGTTAATGGAATGGAATGAAGCCATAATATATGAGACAATAGAAAAATCATCCTTCATTGGAAACTGTGATTTGTAGATGTAAATATCACTTGCTAGTAATTGTGAGACTTATTAAAAACTTCACATCTGCATCAATTTCCAGGATACGAAGGATAGAAGGTTTAAATAACCTTGTTAAACTGGAAGTGTTGGATCTACATGGAAATCAGATATACCAAGTTGGAGGACTGTCATCACTGAATGAGTTAAAAGTGTTAAATCTCGCTGGAAATCAGATTAGAGTGATAGGTGCAACAGATTTAAATGGACTGAGTTCTCTGCAAGAACTAAATCTTCGGAGAAATAGATTGAAGCGCCTCTTAGGATTTGGTGAAACAATACACTTGAGAAAACTTTTCCTCAGTAATAATGATCTTCAGCAGTGAGTATATAAATGTTAATAAAACATTATGAATGTCGTAGGAATGGTGCTGTTGCTTTTTTTATATATTTTGAAAATTATTATTTTAAATGTATAATATTTAAATTGACTTTAATTTAAGAGTGGTCATAGCTTTTGCAGACTTGACCTGACTGGTAATATGCTAAATTTTTGTATTGTGGAGGATGTTGTTATGTTTTTAAGAGCACTCACATCTTTATGTAAGTGCACTTGTATTAATGTTATCCATAAACTAGTATTGGCTGCTTTACATGATCTTTAATTAACACTCATTTTAATGAATCTGCTCTTATGTAATCTGTTTTTGTCCTGTAGTCCAACCTATGCTGCTCTTTACATCTTCATATTGCACTTACTGTAGCATCTTGTAGGACTATTCTTGATATGGGAAACTTGATAAAACTTGTCATTAACTTTGTGTGTGATGGTCCACCTATTTTTTTGTTTTTGCTTTTGTTTTTATTCTTGTTGAAATACTTATTAACCAGTGACATCCTTGTTTTTACTTCTTTGTTACATCTTATGATAATAATTATTCTATATCCTAAATATTTCAATCTGTATTACTGGTTTTGTGTTAATATGAAACATTTTACTGTTTTAAATTACATTTTTTACTAAAGCAACTTTATATAGATATGGAAATGATAAAGGTAATGATTCAACATGCAGCAGAAATTTCAAACACTGCCCTTCCTTGTAGTTAACATCTAACACATGTACCCTTGCACAGCTACCTTGCCCTGGCCTGCTTCATTGTCATGATGCTGCAGACCAGATTGAGATGAAGGCCTTTGAGTGCTGGAACAAGGATAAGAGAAGGAAAGGGATTAGGTTGTCGAATGTGGTGGGATATCTGGGGTGATGACAGGAAGGGAGAAGTTGCAAGGTAATGGGACAGAAGTGTGGCATCAGGGAACTCACCTTGGAACATACAATGAAGTGAAGGAGATGACTAGATGGAGTGGACAAGAAAGGAGAAAGGAAACTGTGGAGAGAACTGTCACAGTGCGAGTGCAAATTAGAGTTAAGTGAGTAGCAATTGACAATGGTGGAGCTATATATGGTGTTAGAGGTAATGGAGATTGAAGTCCAAGAGGATTCCAGAACTGAAAGCTGTATTGTAAGGATGATTTCTATTTATGCAATTCAGAGAAGTGTTGGGAATGGGGGATTGAGATGGTACAGGATGTTAAACAGTCACTGAAGTTAAGTATGTTGTACTTAATGGCATGTTCTGCAACTTGGTGGTCAACTATGCTCTTATCCAAATGGCCAGGTGGCCATGACCATGCAAAAGGCTGTGCAAAAGTTGCTGTAGAATTGGTGTATGACATGATTTGTTTTGAAGGTGGACCTGACCCTGATAATGCATTATATGCCTGTGACAGACCTAGAATAGGATGTTCTGGATACACATATAGGGGAGGATTTACAAATGGGTCATCTTAAGGAATATGACCAGGTGACAAGGTGTTCAAAGTAAGCATAAATATTTATATATTGTAGATTAGGAGTGTACAGAATACTACTTTGCAATAGATGGGCCAGAGTTTGAGAAGGTGTTTATCAATTCAGGGCACAACTGAAGACATATTTATTTATTCCATTACTTAATTTCCACTCAGGACAATCTAATATTATTTTAAGCTTCCTATATCAAAATTTCCCTGTTCCTCAAAATTTTATGAAACTTCGTTACAGTGTTGCAAGAATATGAATGGTGTGATTAATTATTCATTCACACATCATATTCCACAAATTTCATCATGAAGAAAAGCCTTCAGGAATGTGTAATGATTCAAGTTACACATTAACAGGTGTAATCAACCTCTTTGGGCTACTTCTGTAAAGTATACTAACAACAAGTTATGTCTCGTGCTAATTACTCAAAATGATGATTATGGTAATTATATCTAGATTACTTTATATACAGGAGGTGAATGAAAATATGGAAGCACTAAAAACATAACACACTGCCATGCTTAACACTGTGTAGGAAACCGTTTGGCATTCAAAACAGCTTCCAGCTTTCTCAGAATGGATAAATAAAGGTCCTTTGTGGCTTTCACGGGAATCTAATACCATTTATCTTCCAAAATAGTTGTAAGTTCAGGTAATGATGATGGAGGCGGATAGTGACCATGCACCTTTGCACCAAAGTACACCACAAAAGCTCTATAATACTGAGATTTGATGATTGTGGTTGTCAGAGGAGATGTGACAGTTCATCCTCATGCTCACAAAATCAGCCCTAGAAGGTGTGAGCTGTATGAAGAAGTGCTCTTTTGTCATGGAACACAACACCACCACTGAGGAACAAACATTTTATGATGAGATGGACCTAATCAGCCAGAATGTTCATGTAATCCTCGGCCATAATGCATCCTTGCAGAATACCCATGGGGCCAATGGAATATCGTAATATTGCTGCCCAAACCATTACTGACGCAAAAGACACTGCAGAACTGGATGTCACACTGCTGAACCCTGTCAGCACCAAAACAACATGAAGAGAGCTCCATAAGCAAGGAATAGCAGGGTGAACTGGGATTCCAAAACCCTCATCAGGGATGTCCATAACAGGAAAACATGGTGCCAAAGGCATAAAACGTCAACTATGGAGCAATGGAAAAAAGTAAGTTGGTCGGATGAGTCTCATTTCACACTTTTTCTGGCCAAGTTTACATCCCAAGTGTGAAATGTGGTGGGCACCACAGCCTCTTCAATGATCATATGTCATGATAGCTCAACACACACTTTTGTCCACATTGTGACTTAATGGATGATGTTTTTCCACTTTCCCTGTATGCAGTATAAATCTTCAATATGGTGCCTCTTGAAACACTTTGACTACTTTGGCTGCCTTGGTTATGGAAGCACCCACCATATGAGCACCAACAATGTTGTTACCTTTGTTATGGAGACACCCACTCTATGAGCACTAAGAATTTTCTCATGTTTGAAATCACTTAGCTCTGAAAAAAGCACTTGCAACTACACACAACACTGCTCTGACAATGACTGACACTTGCAATGTATTGAGGGCATTGCACAGATGCCATTTCCAGTCATACATGACAGCGCTACCTGCAGGATTGGCTAGCATCTGCTTTTATGTTCAAGCACACATTTCTATTGTCCAACCCCTGCTGTAAGTTAGAAGAAAAACAGCTACTTTGAAAAATTCCATTGCTTCTCCTCCAATATTACTCATACTGCAAAAAAAGCATATGAGTAACTTTATGTAAAACACTATTAGCCATCCATACAAGGTGTCCCAGGAGGAATGGTCAGTGTTCATGCATATGACAAGAACAATCATTCAAAACAAAAAAAGTCTGTTAAACATGGGCTTTAAAATGTATACCTTAAGACTTATGAGTAATTCACCACCTTTGATACTGTGAAACAGGTCTCTTCTACTGTAGACCCTTTGATTTCCATATTTTGGGAGGAGGTAGTGTGGACCAAACAAGGCAAAATTGTCTAGTAAACATGGGCTCTAAAATGTATATCTTAAGATCTATGAGCACTTTTTTTCAGTACAAGAGATCTGTTTCACAGTATCGAAGCATGAACAATTGCTCATGGTTCTTGAGGTATGCACTTTACAACCCATACTTGCGGGACATTTTTCTCTTGTTTTGGCCCATTCTACCATCTCTCAAAACATGGAAAGCAAAGAGCTTGCATACAAGAGATTTTTTTTTTCCACAGTATCAAAGGTGAAGAACTGCTCATAGCCCTTCAGGTATGCATTTTAGAGCAAAAGTGTTCTACACTTTTTTGATTTGAGTGATTGTTCCTGTATATCCCTTGAATATTGGTCATTCCTCCTGGGACATCTTGTATACAGGCAAAATCAAGATATGTCTAATATAAATAGTACTGTTATATGGAATTTACATTCTTGAGTCCAGACATTCTGATAAATTGTAGAAGGAGTGACTAGCCATCAAGTAAGCATGCTGGGGTGCTTAGTATGATATGTTTAGTTTTTGCTAATGGCAACACTACTGTTTGTCAGAGGTTACTGGCATGCTAGCTATTCCTCTATTGTTGTCTTGGCTACCAATTGTTGTAGTTATTTTTACTGTGTCACTTTTTGTGTGCCTGTGTTTCCCAGAATTGGTCAGCAGAACACTACTGGTGTATTACACGCTCCATGTGCCTGGTCGTGTAAGTAAATATATATTTCAAAGATGATGTGACTTACCAAATGAAAGTGCTGGCAGGTCGACAGACACACAAACAAACAAAAACATACACACAAAATTCAAGCTTTCGCAACAAACTGTTGCCTCATTGCAAAAGCTTGAATTTTGTGTGTATGTTTGTGTTTGTTTGTGTGTCTGTCGACCTGCCAGCACTTTCATTTGGTAAGTCTTTGTTTTTAGATATATTTTTCCTACGTGGAATGTTTCCCTTTATTATAAATATATATTTCATATTTACATGCAACTGTGCACAGTTATTTGCACTGGACCAGTAATTTGAATTAACTGATTAGTTTGTTACTTATTCAGGGAAATGATGCCAGAAGAAATATCAAACTGTGCAACAGTGGCAGTGGTGACTCAGACAAGTTGGTGGAAGTAATACAAGAAAGTGAGGATGACAGTGATTCTGAACAAAATATCCTGTCTGTTACTGAAGATGACAGTAGAGATTTGGGTGAAAGTGGAAATGTGAAGTTTTTACTGGCAGGGATAGCCTTACAAAGTGGAGAAAAACTGAATACTTCATCCAGAGTAATGCTAGACATAAGAATATAGTGGAAGTGTTTTCTGCTCCTAGAAGGATTGCAGATGACTTCAGTAATGAAATTGTTGCTTTTCATAAAATAATAGACAACAGTACATTAGACAATACTGTCATTCATAAAAATTTGTGTACAGAAAAGAAAAGTGAATCATCGCAGTACTCTTGGGATACAGATGCAAAGGAAATATCAGAAACTGAAATACTTGCTTTACCAGGATGTCTGTATCTGATTGGAATAAAGAAAGGACCTCACACTAATGCACTCAAGCAATGGAACTCGGACCGAACAGGAATGCAAGTTCTAATATCATGTATAGGTTACAAGAGATTTTTGTTTTAGATGAACTAGCTGCCATTCATCCTTTCTTGCCAACCTGGGAACCTGTGGCTTTCCAGGGGCACTGCAGTTTTGTACAATATATTCTGAATAAGCCTGCAAAATATAGAATAAAGACCTTTGCTATATGCTACTCAAAAATATTTTCAAACATAACTTGGAAGTACAAGGCAAGTGACATAATGATGTGCCTGATTCCTGATGTTAAAGGTAGCAATAGAAACATCACATTTGATAATGTGATACAACACAACACAAAAATAATTTGACACAGCACAAAATAAACACCTGTTACCTTTTGGTGACATCTCTCTTAAATAAGCAGCTCATTTGTGTTGGCACACTGAAGAAGGACAAAAAAGAAAACCTGTTGAATTTTAGGCAGCCAAAAATTGAGAAGTTGGGTCTTCAAGTTACAGATTTAAAAAAGGTGTCACTCTCTCATTGTATATACCAAAGTAAAATCAAATCCATGATATTGCTATTTTCAATGCTTGAATTACCAAAACTTAACAATAAAACAAACAGCCTGAAATAATAATGGACTACAACATGACAAAAGGGAATGTTGACACTGTGAATCAATTATGTGATGCATACAACATCTTGCACATAACAAGACAATGGCCCATGTGTTTCTTTTATTCTTTCATGGATATTGCAGGAATCAGTACACAGATTTTGTATTTCTCACATCCAAAAAACCCACATTATGCAAGCAGAACTGTTTGAAGAATGTAGTAATGGCATTAATGAAGCCCCAGCGAACAAAAAGATCCAAAATACCTTGTCTGTCTTGTGACATTTTAGCAGTCTTGCTTAAATGTAAAGAACCCTTGGAAAAGAGAGACATATATCTGTCTGCTTCTCAACTATGAGCAGGCGAGAAATGTTGGAGGTGTATAACTTATGGCCAAGCAAAAGATGTATCAACTGTAGGGTTAAGTTTATGTTCCTAACGTAAGTTCTATAAATAATTGTCCTTTGTGTTAACTTTATTTTTCTTTTCAAGACAAGTGACATTTTGAAATGCACAGAGTAAGAGATCTAGAGTTCAGCTGTTCTGTTGTTGGAGTGTGATATTGGTCCTGTAACAAACAGGGAGTTTCCAAATAATAATTCAGAAACTAAAATACTGTGTTTTGTGATTAATTGTACAAGAACATCAACAGCTGGTGATCCCAATGTGATTTGAACACACAGCCTTCTGATCTGGAGTACATGTAATATATGCAAAAAGTTTGTTTATAAGGAACATGAAACAGTGCTTACACTCACAACAACTGTAATGATTAAATCCTTTCTTCTTCTGTGGCCAACATTCATGAGTGTAAAGTCTAGGGGACAGGTACTCGACTGAAAAATAAAATAAGTAAACCTCAGGTGAAACATTTTGTATTGATGAAGTATTTAAATTTTGCCCTAAAAAGTTCAAACAATCAATCAGGTTCACAAAAAAGGTATAGAATCAAAATGCTCAATAATGGTATTCGCAAAATAAATGCCATTCTTCCAAAGTTTGAGATCATGTTATGTGAATTATGTTCTGAGGCATAAAATACCCCACATGTCTACTCAACTAATGGAAATGTAGTATACCTTCTCATGGTTTAACAAGCTATTCTTTCACTTTGTTTTTTAAAAGTTTGAGGATGTTAAATTTTTTATCTGGTGTGAACTGATAACCTGGTATAAACTTTTACATCAGGATATAAAAGTCCTTTCTGGATGCTAGAGAGGGTTGCATAGTCTATACAGAAGTTATTTCTACTTCTGATGTTGTGGTTGTGAATTGCTGAGTTTGTCCTAAATTCACTCTCGTTACGAATCACAAATACCTTTAGGGGTTTACTTACTGGCACTGCTGCAAAATGTTGGGTTATCAACTTTACTCAATATTCTTATTGCACACTTTGTAGAATAAAAACTCTTTTCACCTTAGCTGCAGTGTTCCAGAAAAAATGCTATTGGACAGAATTGAGTGAAAGTATGTGAACTATGCTAGCAATCCTGTCTGCAGGTCAGCAAAGTGAGAGAGATTTCTGAGCACAAAGCTAGCAGAACTGAGATTTGTTGTTAACTTATCCACATGCTGGTGCCACCTCAGTTTATTATCCATTGGATGCTCAGGAACTTCACACATGGACCCTCATCCAGCATGTGCCCACTAATTTCTATTCTAGTACCTGTAAGTCATTTTTATTTGTTTAGAATTTCATAATACAAGTCTTTGCAAGCTGTTAGCTGTGAATCAGTTGTAACACTGTTCTGTTACTCTCCTGACTGTGTCAGGTATGAATGTATTGGATCCTTTGTCAAAACACAGGTTCCACCAGCAAACATTGCAGTCTTTGAACTGTTCTCCAACGCACCCATTAAATCATTATATGGACCAGGAATAGAAGTGGGCCTAGTATTGAACCCTGTGGACACTACATTCGATGTCACTCCCCCCCATGAATTTAATCTTATTTCTGTCAGATCATTTGCTAATGTGACCCTTTGTTTACTACTGTTAAATACAACTCCCTCAGAACAAGGAGAAGACCTTCAATGGCATGCTATTTTAGTTTCCCCAGCAGAATTTTATGGTCAACTTAGTCAAAGCCTTAGATAGGTTGTAAATCAGTTCTGGTTGTGGGGAATTCTTGGAAGGCTTTTAATGGGTGATTTTGAGGTAGTGATTGTGGATCAAATTGGGATCATGGTGAGAACTGTTCAAGGTAGGATCCATTGCCAGGTTTGTGGTTGGAAAGGTTTTGTGATTGGGTTGCAATGTGATACTTCCAGTCAACGTTACATGTAAAGGAAAGTAGGCCCTTCACCAAAGCAGCATGGTTCAATGCAGGTTTAGGGCTCTTTACAGCAACACACCATTACTCTCACCTCAACCTTCACTGGATGTAATTATCCCAACAGCCTAGTTCTAAAGCAGATTTCCTAGGCCATCACATCCAATCGTTGTACTGCTGATCCATCCAAAAAACAAGTCAGAGCATACCACTTGTCACCCAGTATTATCCCAGTCTTGAATGTATTAATCAGCTACTTCGACAAGGCTATGACTTCTTAAAATCATGCCCTAACATGTGAATAGCTTTTCGTCACCCTCCCAATCCCTGCAATATTTTTGTCACACCCTATGCTCCTTCTGCACCCATCTCCCTAGCCCTGTGACCATCCCCACTGCAAGACTATCAAAGGGAGAGCCACATGTGAAATGATACATGTTATATATCAGTTGTTATGTAAACTCTGTTTGGCCTTTTACATTGGCATGACTACCACCTACTTATCAGTCAGGATGAATGGGCACAGGCAAAGGGTATATACTGGCAACACACAATATCCTATCGCAGAGCATGCTCTACAACATAACAGTCACAATCTCAGTGCCTGTTTCACTACATGGACCATCTGGATTCTTCCCCCCCCCCCCCCCCCCCCCCCCCGCCACATACCAGTTTCTCAGAACTCTGCTGGTGGGAAGTAATGCTATAACATGCTCTTGGTTCTGTCCATCCACCTGGCCCTAATTTATGTTAATGCTTCCATCTCAGTATTTCTTCCTAGCAACGACTCCTTTCTTTGCCCCATTTTGGTTTTCTGCATCTTTCATTTACTGACCTGCCTATTTTTTGCCGTCCCCCCTCACACATCTGTTTCATACAACGCATGTAGATTATCGCTCTTATTAACTCATACAAAATGTTTTAGTAGTAATTTCTGTCTTTCATATTACTCTGTTCTCCACCTTTAAGCTCCCAGGTTTACAAATCTTGTCCAGTGCAGTCCCCAACAATCAGTCTTCCATTGTCATTCCATCAACTAATTCTCCGCTGGCCCAGGGGTCTGGGTGACTTTTCTGAACTGTACCCCTTTCCCTAAACCTCTCCAGTCCTTTTTCTTCATCACTCTTTCTTCCCCTTCAACTCTTCTCCCAGAAGAGGGAGCCACTGGCTCCTAAAGCTTGTAAAAGTTAAGCCTTTTAGAGTGTGTGTGTGTGTGTGTGTGTGTGTGTGTGTGTGTGTGTGTGTGTGTGTTTTGTCCTGCCATCTCTTGGTGAGTAGATTTTCTATCTATCCATTTAAATTTTACTGTCAATAACTGATTATTTTCATTGTTATATTAATCCAACAGGATTTAAACACAACTTAATTGGGGGTCATTGTAAATACACAAAAAATACTCATTGGGATAAAACATGGAATCAATGTAAGTTCTTATTAAACAATAAACATGTTCACAATTGCAATTTATACTGTGGTACTATATGTTGCACAAGATAGTGCTAGTGGAATATGAGCAAACTAACAGTTGTTTATGGCACAAAAGGCTGAATCAGAGTTTTCCATGGTATTCACACTAGTATAATAATAATAATAATAATAATTATTATTATTATTATTATTATTATTATTATTATTATACTTTATTCAACATTGAATGATTCATTGCATATGTATAAAACAGGTTACAATTCTTGATATGTAGCACAATAATAGATTCTACTGAATATGTCATTCATTACCAAAATGATTAAATTACAAATAAAATGGTTTGCTTAACATTATTTACATATTTTTTTCGAAGCACTTCTTATTCTGCATGTAAGTATGGTATTCTTCTAATGTGTAAAATGGATTTTGTAACATGAATTTCTTTAGCTGAAATTTAAGTTTCATTGTGGGTAGGGTCATAACTTTACTGGGCACTGCATTGGCTATCTGTGGACCCTGCATATTGTGGACCCTTTTCATAGAGTGCTGTTCTGTGGCTGCTGATGTAAGATTTTTCTTTATTTCTGGTATTGTACTGATATAAATTGGAACAAATGTTGGGCTGCAGTCTTTTAACAAGTAATATAGCTTTTACAATGTACATGTTTACTACAGGTAGTACACCAGTTTTTGGAAACAAGCCATGGCATGATTCCTTATATTTTGCTCCACAGATGATTCTTATAGCCCTTTTCTGAAGAATCACTAGCTTATTTAGGTTTGCTTTTGTTATTTCTCCCCATATTTCTATTCCATAATTCAGGTGAGAGGAAAATAGAGTATTGTATGCAGTCTTTAGGACAACAGTGTCTTTGCAGAACTTGCTGATCATATTAACTGCAAATATATTCTTAGACAATTTACATGCTAGAGTGTCAACATGTGTGTCCTACTTTAGATTGCTTTGAATTGTTAAACCAAGTAATTTTATACTAAACTCTTTTTTTACTAATTCATTGCCTATGTATATTTTAATTTCATCATTAAAAGTATTGTTGTTAAACTCCATGAGACAGGTTTCACTACTGCTTAAATTTAAGTGTCTTTCATTAAAATACTATACAATTTCATTTGTCACATTATTACAATGGGTCTCTAGTTCATTAAATGATCCCTTTTTACACACAATGGATGTATCATCTGCATGCAGAACTATTGTGGAACTCTGAGTGAAATATCTTATGTCATTTACATAAATCAAAAACAGAAGAGAATACTGAGCTCTGGGGCACTCCATATCTTATATTAGTGATTTTGGATTTGTGAACACCACTTTCAGTTGTAAGCAGTATAAACTGTTTTCGGTTTCTCATGTAAGATTTTATTATTTATTAGGTCATGGACAGTGCCTCTGATGCCAATGTTCCATAGCTTTTTTAATAGGACAGTGGCGTTCTCACAGACAAAAGCTTTCTCAAGGTTGAGGTATATACCTGCAACATGTTGCGTGTTCTTGATGCCATTTATTATCTCTTCAATTAACTGAGCAGCTGCTGTGCTGGTTGATTTACATTTTAAGGATCCATTTTGGTTTTCAAACATTAGGGTGTGCATCTGGAGAAAGTTTATAATTCAGCTGTATATGGCTTTTTCAACTGTTTTTGAAAAGACTGGAAGTATTGAGATGGGTCTGTAGTTTTGAATTTTGAATTTGTCTCCTTTTTTAAACGTTGGTGTTATGTGAGCTATTTTCAGTCTGTCTGGGAAGATGCCTGATTCTATTATATTATTTACTGCTACAGACAGAGGTACAGACACACTTTTACTACATTAATACTGAGGTCAACATGTCCTGCAAAATTGGAAGAATTTAGAGAGCTAATGATATTAATTACTTATTTGCAATTTTTGGGGGCTAGATATACACTACTCTTAAATGGACTGCCTTTAAAATTATGCTGCAGGTTATTATGTTTGTCATTGATAGCTTCCACTACTGAAGAGAAATATTCATTGAATACATTAGCAATTTCAAATTGATCTTCAACTACGATCCCATTGCGGTCAACTTTAAATTCTATACAACATTTGTCTCTGCCTGTTCTAAAACTGTTTATCATCAAGCCACTGTTAATAGTACAAGTTCAGCTGCATGTTGAATGCAGTGTTATTCTGTGTTACAGAGCCTGTAAACAATTAAATAAATTTTACAGTCTGTAACATGTCACTGGATTGTTTATAGATACCAGACACCACTGCACAGTTCTGACACTGAGCAAAGAGTTTATATACAGGTGTATCAAAATAACTGTTCCTAATCTTCTAATGTCATAGAAGACAAGAATGTAAACAGTGCTTATCAATAATACGGTGTCTGCAAATACTACATTTCCTATACAAAAGCCAGTGCTCATCACTCAGGTTTTAGATCTAGTTGTTTCAGCTGTTATTTTTATTGTGAAGTAAGTGAATGAATGAAGTTAGTTTGTCAAACAATGGAAACTCCAGGTTGGAATATCAGCAATATAAGGACAAGACATATTGCTGCTCACCATAAAGATGACACTTTGAGCTGCAGACAGGCACAACGAAAACACACTTAGACATTAGCTTCTGGCCAAAGCCTTATTCAGAAAAGAAAGTGCATGCATGCATGCGCGCGCGCGCGCGCACACACACACACACACACACACACACACACACACACACACACACACACACACACACACACACATATGCCATCTGCAGCAGCTCAGACTGGGATGCAACTGTCAAGTAGAATGAAAGCAACAATCTGGAGGGGGCAGGGGGTAAGTGGAAGAGATAGCAGAGTACAGATTGGGGGGGAGGGGGGGGGGGGGAGAAAGAAGAGCATTGTTTGGCAGAGTGTGCAGGGACTAGATTGCCAAAAGGTGCAGTGTCAGGAGGCTTTGGGAAAAAGGGGGGGGGGGGGGGGGAGCAAAACAGGAGAGTAGTGGGGAAGGGGCAAGATGGGCGGGTGCATTGGCAAAGGGTGGCACACAAAGAGGGTTAAGGAATGAGAATAGGGAGGATATGATAGGGCAGATGGGATTAAACTGTTGGGTGGAGGGTGTGGGTACAGGAGATTACTGTAGGTCGAGGTTGGGATAATTTCAGGAGCAGAGAATGTGTTGTAAGGATAACTCCCATATGCGGAGTTCAGAAAAGCTGATGGTGGGGGAGAGGATCCAGATGGCTCAGGTAGTGAAGCAGTCATTGAAATGAGGTGTGTTATCTTCAGCTGCATGTCATGCCGCAGGGTGGTCTACTTTGCTCTTTGCCACAATTTGGCTGTGGCCGTTAACTCTGGGGGTGAAGGGGAGAGGGAGGGGAGTATCCATATGGGTTAGATAGTGCAGCAGCCATTGAAATCAAGCATGTTATGTTCAGCTGCATGTTGTCCCACAGGGTGGTCTACTTTGCTCTTTGCCACAGGCTGTTCATCCTGATGGACTGCTGGTTGGTTGTTACACCAATATAGAAAGCTGTGCAAAGATTGCAGTAGAGCTGCTATACAACATGGGTGCTTTCAAAGGTGGCCCAACCTCTGATGGTGCAGGATAAGCCTGTGACAGGGCTGGAATAGGAAGTACTGGGTGGGTGGATTGGGCAGGTCTTGCACCTGGCTCTTTCACAGGGGCATGGTACCTATGGCAACAGGTTGAGAGACACCATTTTAAGAGGGGTGGGAAGGATCTTTTGTAGGATGTCACTTATTTCAGGACATCCTGACTTACTGCGGTATGTCACAAGGGCCACAGGTATGTGTATCTAGCTGTAGGATCTGATCACCAGTCCTGAGAATTGTGGGTACTGTCTCACAGTTGGGCCTCCACAAACATGCATGCAGGGACTGCAGGTACCCAAGAATCCACCACAAATATCCATGGCCCATTGGGAAGATCGAGTCATATGTGACCAGCTAATCTGGAGGTAGGTTATAACTTCAACCAGAGCCCTTGCACCTCACAAGGCTTTCTGCAACACTGTGGGTATTCTCCTTTGACGCTATCACTATTTGTCTGCTCGCTCTTGTCTCAACTCACGTTCGAAGGTGCATCAGGTTTTGCTAGCTGTGGGGACATTATCAACAGTTAACTTTCCATTCCCAGTCCTGTGATGGTTTACATGGAATTCAAGTTGTGGATGATGGTGAAACCAGGCAAGGTGAAATTCAATGCTGAATGGCTGAATGACCAAAGATTTGAGGGCATCAAAGCCCACAAAACGTCAGAGTCGCAGTTGTATTGCACACTATGCAGCAAGTCTTTTGCTTTCAGCAGCTTGGGAAAGATGGCCCTTATCAGCCATGTGGAAGGAGCTAAGCACTCCAAGGCAGTCATAGTGGTCAGGAACACAGTGGTCATTTGTGTTTTTCATCAGTCCTCAGTAAGTGAAGTGATATGATCGTTAAGTGATAAATGGAATCTTACAGGCTGCCCATGTAACTGAGCAATTAGTGTCAGTGAGTGTGAAAAAAAATCAAGGAAAGAAAAGACACCACCCTGGAGCTGTATTTAGACACAGGACATACATTTGGTGACCTCCAGAATGATATTTTCACTCTGCAGCGGAGTGTGCGCTGATATGAAACTTCCTGGCAGATTAAAACTGTGTGCCCGACCAAGACTCAAACTCAGGACCTTTGCCTTTCGCGGGCAAGTGCTCTACCATCTGAGCTACCGACGCATGACTCACGCCCGGTACTCACAGCTTTACTTCTGCCAGTATCTCGTCTCCTGCCTTCCAAACTTTACAGAAGCTCTCCTGCGAACCTTGCAGAACTAGCACTCCTGAAAGAAAGGATACTGCAGAGACATGGCTTAACCACAGCCTGGGGAATGTTTCCAGAATGAGATTTTACTCTGCAGTGGAGTGTGTGCTGATATGAAACTTCCTGGCAGATTAAAACTGTGTGCCCGACCGAGACTTGAACTCGGGACCTTTGCCTTTCGCGGGCAAGTGCTCTACCATCTGAGCTACCGAAGCACGACTCACGCCCAGTACTCGCAGCTTTACTTCTGCCAGTATCTCATCTCCTGCCTTCCAAACTTTACAGAAGCTCTCCTGCGTACCTTGCAGAACTAGCACTCCTGGTTCGCAGGAGAGCTTCTGTAAAGTTTGGAAGGCAGGAGATGAGATACTGGCAGAAGTAAAGCTGTGAGTACCAGGCATGAGTCGTGCTTCAGTAGCTCAGATGGTAGAGCACTTGCCCACGAAAGGCAAAGGTCCCGAGTTCGAGTCTCGGTCGGGCACACAGTTTTAATCTGCCAGGAAGTTTCATTTGGTGACCTGTTTTGAGTAAGGTTGTCACCTCTCATTGCCCTGTATTTGTGTAGGCCCTGACAATCTTAGGGTTTCTTAAACTGGATCTAGAGTGTTTTCCTATTCTTAGCTAGTTCTCTGTATAATCTCACTGACCATAATGGGATTTAATTTTTGACTATTGCATTGCTTTTCCCTGCCATTTTGGTGATGAATTATGCCATTAAAAGCATATCACAATGATCCTGTAAAATGTGAGTAAGGAGAACAGGAACTCTGAATGAGCAGGCCACCCTTACAACAAGGTGGCACCCTGAAGTGTCTGCCAGACTTTATTCTTGACCTATCCTTGCATGGCTTGATATAACCTACCCTTTCCTTTTTTAATGTCAAGTTACATTGTTCATTATGGTGACTCTCCATTGGTTTTGCAGTGAAGAGGAAACTTTCTCTTTAGGTGTGGGGGTTGCTTTCATAATCCCTTCTACACTGTGTGCTCTTACTGAAATTGGATACCCATACCTTGATGACCATTGTTCTTCCCCTGATTGTTTCACATGGGTGACATTATTATATTATTGGAATATTTGATTGTCTTCATGGTTCTGGTACTTCCAGATCATGTTCCCTGTCATCTGGCGAGGTACCTGGGCAAGATGAGGAGGATTTCTTGATGCTTGATGAGAATGCAGCAACTGGTGAATTGGGGATCTCGCAGTTGAAAGTCAGTTCATCATCCTACCAGCAACCACAGACCATGTCACTTCCATCACTTTCACTAATGCTATATTGGCTAACTGTAGTATTTCAAAGTATCCAATCCAGGATGATGTTACAAGGGCAGAAATATTAAGGACCCTACAAGCCACTGAAAATCATGTCCTTTTCTACTACATGCAAGCAGACTGGTTTATTTCCAGTTGTGTTGCCTAACAATAATAATCCTAGTAACAGACAGTTTGGGTGGATCAAGGCATCATATGGTATTGTTTATGGGTTAGCTCTGTACTTTAGGGAAAATTTTCTCACAGATCTTGAAGAGGATGTACTGTCTGTAATCTCACTTGATGAGAGTCTTAACAAGGTGGCTGAGTTGCAGCAAATGGATATTCCTCTCAAATATTGGCACAAAGTAAACAAACAGGTTGAAATGCACTACTTTTCATCTGCATTTTTAGGCCATACTACTGCTGCCGATGTGTTGGATGGTTTTAAGAAAGAAATTTCTGACCTGAATCTTACCAACATGCATTAAGTATCAGTGTATGGGCAAAATGTCAACTGGGCATTCTTGAAGGACTTGTGTCTCAATCTGAAGAGTATTTTTGGAGACATTACATCAGCTTTTGTTGATGTGGAATCTTGTGGGCTCCATAAATTTCACCAGAGTTTCAATAATGCAACCGTAAAGACTAACTGTGATGTTGTACTGTCTCTGAGATTGATTTATAATGTGGTGAAGAATGTACCTGTAAGAAAAACTGATTACAAAAGATTTAATAAGCTCAAAAATCTGCACTTCCCTAAAACATTTTGCTGCTTGTGCTGGCTGGAAAATCAAGATGTGACCAATTGGGGTGTAAAAACCATCCTCCTTCTAAAGACTTACGTGAACAGGGTAAAGGAGTAGAAGATTGAAATAGGTACTTACAGCTGATGAACAATGTTGAAGTACCTTGAAGGTCCTCTGCCAGCTAAATATCTTTCTTTTCCTCCATTTCAGGATAGGTGATGCCCTTATTGTGGGCATTCCAATGTGTGATCCACAAGGCACATTTCCTGTATAGTGCTTCTTCTTCTGCTCTTAGTAGTTAAGCCTGATGCATCTGCTGAAAAGTTGGTATGTGATGTAGAAGTTAATGATGAAGCTAGTCTTACTCCTGCCAAAGAAATTGACTTAGGTCATGCTGTACAGTCTGAGCTGAAAAAGGTAAAAGTGCCTGCCAAAAATGTTTTAACTTTTAGGACTGAATCCAGGGCTTTATGTCAAAATGTACCCAAACCTCTTTCTGAAGTTACCATGCCTGAAAATGAGGAAAATTCTGCCCACTATCCTTCCCATGACTCCCACAATGGCATTCTACTGCCACCATTCCTACACAGTATCCTTGTCCATCCCTACTCATAACCACTTGCCTCATAGCTCATATCCCTGCAATAGAGATAGGTGAAAACCTGTCCCCCACATCCTCCCACAACCACCAACTCCAGTCGATTCACAGGCATCTCCTATCCCAGGAAAGGCAATGCTACCAGTGGAAGCAGTCATGTGTCTTATCAACAAAGCTGCAACCACTGTGCTGCTTTCTACATGGACATGATGATCAATAAGGTGACTGTCCACATGAATAGCGACTGACAAACTGTGGTGAAGAGATAGCTGGACCACCCAGTTGCTGAACGCTGTCCGACACAATGAGCATCACTTCTATGACTGCTTCACAGCAGAATCTTTCCTACCAGTGCAGCTGCAAACTCTCTCTGCAATGTAGCCTACATTTCTGTAACCCCCCCCCCCCCCCCCAACCTCACCCCCACCCTGGCCTCAACCTTCACTAGTCCCTGTGCTCCATTTACCTGTCCCACTCCAGCACAATGTAGTCTTCTATTCTGCCAATGCACCCATCAGTCCTTATCCCCTTCTCTGCTCCTCTCCTTTTGCTCCTATTCCCCACTCCTCCTCTTCCTCCCTCTCCCACCCTAAACCTCCTGACTATACCAGGCAGTCCTATCCTGTCCTGACCACACCCCTGCATACTCCCACAGGCAGCACTGCACTTCCCCCCACTCCACCCTACAATCCCCCTCCCCACCCCATGCCTGCTCTTTACCCTCTACACCCACACCATATTGCTGCTTCCATCACAAGCAGTTATGACACAGCCTTGGGCACGGCAGCCAGAGACTGGTAATGTATGTATGAGTTGTGTTTGTGTGAATGGTATGTTTTCTATTTCAGAAGAAGGCATTTTGGTCAAAAGCTAAAATATAGAGCAGTCTTTTCATTGTGCCTGTCTGCAACTCAACATTTCCTCTATGTGGTGAGTAGCAATCTATCTTTTTCATAATATTGTTGTTATTCCATCCAGGTCTTTCCATTGTTTTATCACAAAAGAGAGTGTTTTTGGCTCAGTATTGTGCAACATTTAAAGTATTGAGTGGCAAAAACTTGGTCTGCCTCATTCATGTATTATCCTGTTGCTGGAAGAAAAAATACATCCAATAAGCTGATAACTGCTGAATTATCATACCATAACACACACCCATTGCTGTCTGACACTGTGAAGACACACATAGTTCATAATCCTTGCAGGGCATCAAACAGAAATTCTCCTTGATGCAGGATGGCAGTGTTCTAAAATATATCCAAGAGCATTCATAGAGCAAACAATAATGAGAGAATATGGATACCTGTCCTGTTGTCAGTGTTCACTGAGAAAGGCAGATGTACACCTACAACATGATTTATGTAAATTAAGTATGAAATGCTATACCCTGTAAAGAAATAACTTATACCAGACAGTGTGTCATGCAACAGTAGTGTGCTCTTCATACAAATAAAAGGATCACATGACCAAGAAATTGTCTCAGACAATATATAGGTCTTGCCCGGTTTGCCAATATTATGTAAAACAGTGACCATGGAACTGTGGTCCATGGGCCGCATGTAGCATGAATCAAATATTTGTGCAGCCAACAGTTAACAACCATATTTTATAATAATATGGATGTAGCAACAAGTAGTCAAATCCCAAAATGTCATTTAATGTTTAGAGCTTCTCAAGAGTGTAATTTTTTTTGCTTAGTAACAAACAAAAATATTTACTGATTTTAGTTTTGTATGCAGCCACAGTCTGAAAGGTGTAACTGCCATTTGACTGTACAACAGGTTTTATTTCACAATCTAGATTTCGGCCTTAGGCCATGATCAAGTGTTACAAGTATTATAAATCATTAGACTTGAGTGGAACTCAAGTCATCATCAAAATGTGTATCTTCAGTTGTATAAACCAATTTTGTTGAAATAAATGTGAGAAAATTTATTTAATATACTAATTTACTGGCAATTAGCATGACTCAGTTGATATGACTGTGGAAAAATAAGTGACCAAATTACAGTTTTTAAACATTGCTACACTGTGTCTAAGCAGCCACATTTACAGTGACAGTAATATATTGAACTTAATTTTCACTGACGTTGATAAATTTGGCTGTGAGCTATATAAAGAAGGTTGCTTACCTGAGGGGCAGGGGGATCAGTAGCAAGGCTACAGTGGGATTGGAGGATGTGAGAGGAGTGTTTTATTGTTTGTGATCCAATACCTCAGCGGATGTGGTGTAAGTTTTGACACACAAGCAACATGGATTCATGAATGCACATTATAGAGATGGTTATCTTCAAATGTGATACATATTTGTAACACGGAATATGAAATTAAATGAAGGCTGCTGTAGTTCAACACAATGAGCAGATAAAAATGACACTCAAAACATTTACTCAATATTTGTGATCCTGTCTCATACTGATAATGAATTTGAATATAAGTACAATTCCTGCTATTAATCAGTTAATCATCCACTCACACAGGTAACACAACACTTCATCAGACAACCATAGTGCCACAACTTTGGGGTCAGTGAGGGTGGTTGCAATTTGAAACCAAAACAATCGACTCTAAGTGTTCCAGCATTTAACAGTCAGTACTTGGGTGCTGGTGGCCAACTTATAGTGTCCTTACTGTAGCTACTACACTGGAGGCTCATTACATACTAATTTATGCAGGTTACCAGTTAATAATAAGATCAGTACATATGCGACCCGAGGCATCACCCACACAATAGCAATACTGCCTCTTGACCAAAAATACTTTGACAACGACTAATTTAAAACATTTTAAACTCACACTTTGAAACATGCATTAGCATTGCATCTATTAAATTCATTTACAAGCACAGTAGAATTTGATTAATCAGACTAATTTTTGTTGTAAGTCTTTCAGATAACCAAAACTCCATATAACTGAATGTATGAAGAAAAGCAATTTATGTATTATTAAGCAGGAATGATAAGATACATCATTCACATGTGTATGTATTAGTTATTTTGGTTATTTTTCTAGGATTAATACATAATTTATTCCAATCATTGTGGCACAGTGGTGCAGTAACCTTCTATTGTGATTAATATTAAAAGACCGTCCTTGATTCCAGAATGTTCTTTATTAGCTCAAAAACAATGTGTTTCACCCATGTAGGGTGTCATCAAGTTCTTGTGCAATGTGGGTCACCAGTTATGGCACTGTTATTTATTGGCTCAAAAATGATGTGTTTCACCTGGGTAGAGCATCATCAGGTTTTCATGCAATGTGGGTCATCAGTCAGAACGCTGCTATGACTGGAGACCCACATCACATAAGAACTTAATGATGCCCTTCCCAAGTGAAACACATCATTTTTCACCCAATAAAGAGCATTATGCAACCTAGGACTGTCTTTTAATGCTAATATGCAGTGTAAATGTGTTCATTCAAAACAACAAAAATGATATGATTAAAGTCGACAGAAGTCAGTGTTTTTTAAGAGACTAGGGATAAAATTTCATACACACATGCATATTGTATTAAAATTACTAAAATAATGCAAACTTAATCATGATATACCTAAAAAGTTCACATGGCACAATCATTGTAGTCTAATTTTTTTTTTTAAATATTTGGTAATTGTCACATGAAGTAAACAATTTTTTCTCTTCAATGCTACTACATTATGAATTCAGTTTAACAGTAGTAAACTCACAGTATCACACACTGTTTTCTTTTGTAACCATTTGAAAGCTGTTTCCATGGCTTAAAATGCTTCCACAAGAGATGGTTCTACATCATTTTCTGTGTCTTAATTTTCTTCTGTTTCATTTTCTTGCATTTTCCCCTGTTCATTTACCTGCAATATGTTTTCAACAATTTCATCTTCTGATGTGATCTGGAAACTTGATCATTACTGTCACAGATGAGCCACTCTTTCATACCACTGACATCAGTTTGCTGGCAAATTTTTATGTTTGTCATTAGCTCATTTATATCCTCCAAAACTTAATCATCCATCACAAGCTGTGACATAGTTGCGAATTGAACAGTGACTCAAATGTGGAATACACATATGTGTGGATGGATATGTGTGTGTGTGCGAGTGTATACCTGTCCTTTTTTCCCCCTAAGGTAAGTCTTTCCGCTCCCGGGATTGGAATGACTCCTTACCCTCTCCCTTAAAACCCATATCCTTTTGTCTTTCCTTCTCCTTCCCTCTTTCCTGACGAGGCAACCATTGGTTGCGAAAGCTAGAATTTTGTGTGTATGTTTGTGTTTGTTTGTGTGTCTATCGACCTGCCAGCGCTTTTGTTTGGTAAGTTTCATCATCTTTCTTTTTAGATATATTTTTCCCACGTGGAATGTTTCCCTCTATTATATTCTTATTATTTATCTATATATAATTGATGATGCTGGTGCTAATTTTGTGTTTAGCATTTGATGATGCCACTATGGCTTTGGTATATTAGGACATCTTTTTATAAAACAGATCTGAAGATCATCATTATTGACCAAAAACAGTAGTCTGATGACAAAAAATTTGTGATGATAAATGAGAAGTAAAGTAAATTTATAACCATCTGTATCACGTATCACTTACTGAAATTTTGTCCTACCATTTTCATATTCTGTTCCACCTTTGTTGAAAGTATTCACTTCAGTCAAATCCCATGCACCTACAACCATGTAACAACACACCACTAAATTCATTTGCTTGAAAACTGACAGAACAACTTCTGCATCATCTCCATTAACAGATAAAAAGCTACATAAAAGTTGTTTCCTATAAAGTCATGTTAATGTTTTTTTTAGTAACACTTTGATCCATTAGTTGTAGCAAGGAGGTCACATTAGTTGGCAAAAATGTTGCTGTAGACATTTCATTTTCTCTCTCTAACCATTCAGCTGAGAAATGTGTTGTCAGGTTATCCAGTAAAAGTAGGGCTTTTCCTTATTTATCAATTTTGTTTTGAAATTTTGTTGCTTCAGGGATAAAAATGTAAACATACGAGTCAGTGGATATTTTCATGTTCATTCATGCAGTTTTTTGTTTTTTATAAATTAACAGAACCCTAGTATTTTTTAGCATCTGGACTTTTTGGGTGATCCAATGAGGAGCAAAGGCATTTTATGGGTTTCAATAGAATTGGTGCAAAGTAATACTGTTACTCACTCTTTACTAGTTTTATATCCTGTGGCTGAACTCTCATTGAGAAGCTAAAGATTATGACAGTAAGGAATTTCACTTTAATCTGGTTTCATCAGCATTGTAAACAAAGTCCAAGTCATAATCATTTTCATCCAATTCATTTCTGAAACCATCTTCACTATCAAGTTTAAATGTGCAGTTCAAAACTGAATTGGTATGCTTCTTAATATTGCTTATCGTAGAAGTACCTACATCATACATGTTGCCTAAATTATGACCAGGTTATCCTTCTTCTAAAACAAATCAGTAATGTTTATTTTATCTTTAGGTGATACCACCACTCTCTTGCACTTTGACATTTTTAAGCGCAGACATGACACAATGCGAGGATTTAGCAATTGGCAACTGTCTAACTCAAAGAATAATGATGCATGATGAGCAGAGGCTGCGCATTTGAGTAGTGCCAGCATGACATGCCCATGCACACGCAGCCTAGACTACAAAGATATTTACTTGTGGTTGCTGATTCAGATAATCATGAATCAGTATAGCTGAGGTCTGGATAACTGATTTTCCGCTGTATGTGAATAAGGGAAATAACAAGGCACTCCATATTCTTGTAGGACACTTGCCTGTGATTTGTCTTGATGTTCACATTGGAAGAGGACAGCAAATATATTTTAACCCTGAAAATACAATGGATCAATTATAATATCCAAGACAGACAACTTTAATGGCATGCTTTAGGCTTTATGAAACCAATGATTTTGCAAAAACACTTACAAAAAACAATGAGGTTCCTTGAATTCATGGCAGAGTTGAGCCCAGAATAGTTAAAAAATATGTTATTGGAAGAGTGTATACACAGTTCATACAAACAGTGCTGAATGTATCTGCTTGCATTTCTTCTATGTGCAGTGAGGAGACCTGCTTCTTTTGCCAATCTAGTGGATGGTTAATGATGTTGAATATCCCATTTACCAAGATGATTGCCGAGAATGACACTTATTGATAGTGACAAACGGTGGGACGACACTCCAGGTTAAGCTTGCATTAGTGACATTCCACATCACTTGCATCATTTGTTTGCCATTTTGCTAGTATTTTATGCCCTGTATTGTTGTACCAAAATACTGGGATAAGCTGGCAGAAGAATTTTATTGGAATATCACACAAAATAATGAAAGTAAACTGAACAATAAATTGCATAATAGTACTCTTAATCAATACTTGGTTGCTGTTCAGTTTGCTTATGTCGATAGGAGGAAACCCTCTCTCTCAATATGACTTGCCAGTGCCATTACTAAAAAGTCAATGCCTCAACGGAGAGTATAAGTTGTATTACAGCAGATCTTGTGGAAATCTTACAAAATGGTGGCAAAAATCTAATGGAAGAATAGCCCACAATATCTGAACGTATTTGTCCAAGTGTCAACAATAATATGGGAGAAATTCTATTTTTGGATGCACCTGGTGGCACAGGAAAAACATTCCTCACTAAAACTGTGTTGTTGCAATTATGAGCCCAAGGAAAAATACCTCTTGCTGTTGCTTCTTTGGGAACAGCAGCCATTCTGTTACCTGGTGGTGGAACTGCTCATCAGGGCGTGCTCAAAGAGCTAATGTCTGTGGTGACACATTACATAGATGCATTTAACAGTGAACATGCAGCTGCAGGCAGGAGACAAGGCAAGCATAGGTGTTTATGATTTATTGTTAAAAATTGGAGTGGGCACATATTCAGAAGAAGATGGTAAAATCGGTTTGCATGTTTATTCATGCCATACAGTACTTTCCCTTCAGGACCTCATTTCTTCCGTTCATGGTGATCAAATGCAAACGACAATTCTTGAAAACTCTTTACAATATTGATATCTCAAAATGATCAAACTACAGAAGTATGTTGGACATACTTGTCATGTTGAGGGAGAAAATGTGGAGTGTATCTGTATTACCAGAGTTATGACTGGAAAGTGAATGCAATTATCCAGTTAAATTTTACACTCTTGTAGTGCACCTGACCTTCCATCATACAAAATTAATTTGGAAAGTAGCATCCCTATTATTCTACTGCAAAATTTATGCTCACTGAAATTATGGAATGGAATGAGGCTTAAAGTTACTTCCCTCCAATGTAACCTCATAGCAATAGAAAGTTTGACAGAAAGTGCCACAGGTGAGTGAATTTTTATACCCCAAATCCCATGTATTGCAAACAATTTTGCATTGTGCTTTAAATGTATACAGCTACCACTAAGCTTATGTTGTACTAAGACTATAAACAAAGCACAAGGGCAGACTGTGTGTGCTGCAGATGTGGACCTTGCTTTTCACATCACCAACTCAACGTGACCCTCTTCTATCTTAGAGAAGCAAACCAAGTCTTTGTCCATGTCTTCAGTCATACTGCTTCAGATATTGCATACAAAAAAGCTTTATGAGTAAAAAATAAATTCACAGTGGTTAGCACACTGGACTCACATTTGGTAGGATGATGGTTCAAACCCGCATCCGGCCGTCCTGATTTACGTTTTCCGTGATTTCCCTAAATCACTTCAGGCAAATGCCAGGACAGTTCCTTCGAAAGAGCACAGCCAATTTCCTTCCCCATCCTTCCCTAATCTGAGCTTGCACTCTGTCTCTAATGACCTTGTTGTCGACGGGACGTTAAACACTAATCTCCTTCCTTCCTTCAAAAATAAATTCCATCTGTATGAAGCCTTAGGCACAGCTATAAACAAATATCCAGGCGCTGTTGGGTTTCTCAGTTAGCAAATAATATTTTTAATTCACTTCAGTCGGAGTTCAGTTGTAATGTCATTCTCAGGTTTGCGAACATGAAGGATTATTAACCAACAAGATTTTATACATTGAAAAGATGTTCAACATCAGCTGGCATGATGGAGCACAATTGAAATGGGGAAGATTGTTTGACTGTTAAAACCTACTCTTTCCTATCCTCGAAGTAGTTTTATCTCATAGTATGGGATTTGACACAAAAGTTTTACCTAGCATTTTCATCCAGCACTATCTTCAGTTTAAATGAAATGGCTGTACCAATTTCACAATAAGCATTCTTAAATATTTTATATCAAGATAGTTTAAACAATTTTTATTAATAAGCTTTCTAGTACTGAGAGATGTAATTTCACAAAATATTACAATAATATGAGTTATTAGGCAAAAATGACCTAAAAGAAATCATTAAAAATTATTGAAAGAATCTCCCAAACCAAAGGAAATGTATTTAAGATTAGAAAAACAGAAACATGCAAGCAGTTCTTAATTAACTTGAGATATTAGAAAATGAGATGCCCCGAACAGAGTTTATATTGGAGCATTGAATGACATCCAGTAAAAAATTACTTATCGTCAGCATCTGGTCCCTGTTTGTATCAACAGAAATAACGTTTTATCTCAGTAATGAAATCAACAATTCAGTGTTTTAATGTGTAACTTGTCCCACTTATATTTTGATCCTTGAGATTATCTGGAAATTGAAAATTTGTGTAAGTTCCTATGGGACCAAACTGCTGAGGTCATTAATCCCTAGGCTTACACACTACTTAATCTAACTTACGCTAAGGACAAAACACACACACCCATACCCGAGGGAAAACTTGAACCTCCAATTGGGGGAGCCGCATGAACTGTGGCCAGGCACCTCAGACCACGTGGCGACCCCATGTGGCTGAGATTATGTAAGTGTGGTGAGCAGAGGTGGTGACAAGTTAGCCGCCTCTGGGTGAGGGATGGTGCAGTGCAAATATTTCCCACAGTGCTTGCAACACATCTGGCTCAAATTTTGTATTGATCACTTGCTGTGGTAGAGATGACCCACACAACTAACGAAATTTCATGAAAACATATTTGAATGGAAGTAACACCTAACTCATTGATAAGCAATAAGCCATTCACTGTGTAATGGCTAGTGCAGAGGCACACAGTGGTAGAATGGCAAGGTGGACAGCACTTGTAATTGACACAAAACCTTCCAAATTCTATTGACAAGTTCTGAGCAGGATTCACACAGGAATGAAAGAGTGGGATAGTAAATAGTGAATAGTGTTTTATTCATCTCATAACATACAATTTCTAATCATATGATTAGTGTACAGGAGACATGTCAAAAAAGTGGATAAGACAACTTAGGCCTAATTGGTACAAAGAATTTTAACATTAATATAAACTTTTATTTTTCTTTCCTCCCTTTTGTAAAGGACAGCTACATTTACACACAAGACTATATGTAAATTTATCCTGCTCAAACGTTCAGTTCATCCTTCATGAACTCCTCAACAGTGTAGTAGCAGCGTTTGACGAGTATATCATATAGCTTTGTTTTCAGTGTCTCTAGGTTCATACTTAGAACATTCTTTCCTTTTAGCTTGTTATGAATTGTCATTGTCATATACTGAGGAGACTGTGCATATAGGATTAAGCAATGAGTGGGAAGCATAAAATTGTCTTTGTTTCTCGTGTTATTATATAATCTATAAAAGTTTGTAAAACAAATCTCTATCACTGCTACAAACTTAAAGATCTCAAGATTAGGTAGAGGCACATTGCGGTCAGCTCTTGATATGCTTATGTATGAAGCCATAGGCATTACAATATAATTACTCTCTGGTAATTGTCCTGTTCCTGCTGCAGCTGACAGGTAATAGGTGTGTGGGATTCTTGCAATGGGCAAGTCTTGCAATGGGGATGGTCACAGGGGTAAAAGCCAGTTACATGGCTGGAATAGGTGGTGGTAGGAGGGCGCATCCTTGCAATGGGGATGGGCATGGGGGTAGAAGCGATGGGGTATGGAGATGGGTGCAGAAGAAGCATAAGGCCTGACAAGGATATTGCAGAGATTGGGAAGGTGACGGAAAATACTCTAGGTGGGCAAAAGCTCAGACAGAATGGATCTTATTTCAGGTCATGATTTTAGGAAATCGTGGTCTTGTCAAAGTAGCTGATTAATACATTCAAAACCAGGATAATACTGAGTGACAAGTTGTGTGCTTTGAAGTTGTGTTTTGGAGGGATCAACAGTTGTGATGGCCCAGGAAAACTGCTTTTGAACTAGGCTGGTGAGTTAATTATGGCATGCAACTCATTGGCCCTTGAATATCCAGTGGAACATAGGACTCCATCTCCATGCTATGAGGTTAGGACAGGCCAGTATTTCTTAACTTCTAATTGGAAACCCCATTTGCAGCATTGTATGCCTGCAACATAATGAACAGGAAACTACTCAATGTGCCAATGTGGCCATGTAATGAACTATGATGTATCATAACAGGCAGTTCACTGTGAGTGGAACTCACATATCATGTAGACATAGAACGGACAGCAGCTCTAAATGTTACAGTACTTGCACAATGTTTATTGACTGCACACTTACCTATCATTTGGAGAAGAAATGTGCAAGTTAACGCAGAACAGGGAATCAGCGATCATAATATGGTTACTGCATAGATGATTTCAGCTATAAATAGAAAGAATAAAAAAGGTAGGAAGATTCTCCTGTTTAGCAAAAGGGACAAAAAGCAGATTTCAGAGTACTTGATGGCTCAACACAAAAGTTTTGTCTCAAGTACAGATAGTGTTGAGGATCAGTGGACAAAGTTCAAAACCATCGCACAATATGCATTAGATGAGTATGTGCCAAGCAAGTTCATAAGAGATGGAAAAGAGCCACCATGGTACAACAACCGAGTTAGAAAACTGCTGTGGAAGCAAAGGGAACTTCACAGCAAACATAAATAAAGCCAAAGCCTTGAAGAGAAACAAAAATTACACGAAGCGAAATGTAGTGTGAGGAAAGGCTATGCGAGAGGCATTCAATGAATTCGAAAGTAAAGTTCTATGTACTGACTTGGCAGAAAATGTGGTCTTATGTCAAAGTGTAGGTGGATCAAAACAAAATGTCCAGACGCTCTGTGACCAAAATGGTACTGAAGCAGAGGATGACAGACTAAAGGCCGAAATACTAAATGTCTTTTTCCAAAGCTGTTTCACAGAGGAAGACTACACTGTAGTTCCTTCTCTAGATTGTTGCATGGATGACAAAATGATAGATATCAAAATAGATGACAGAGGGATAGAGAAACAACTAAAATAACTCAAAAGAGGAAAAGCCGCTGGACCTGATGGGATACCAGTTTGATTTTACACAGAGTACATGAAGGAACTTGCCCGCCTTCTTGCAGCGGTACACCGTAGGTCTCTAGAAAAGCATAGTGTTCCAAAGGGTTGGAAAAGGGCACAGGTCATCCTCGTTTTCAAGAAGGGACGTGGAACAGATGTGCAGAACTATAGACCTATATCTCTAATGTCAATCAGTTGTAGAATTTTGGGACATGTATTATGTTTGAGTATAATGACTTTTCTGGAGACTAGAAATCTACTCTGTAGGAATCAGCATGGGTTTCAAAAAAGACGATCGTGTGAAACCCAGATAGCGCTATTTGTCCATGAGACTCAGAGGACCATAGACATGGGTTCCCAGGTAGATGCCGTGTTTCTTGACTTCCGCAAGGCGTTTGATACAGTTCCCCACAGTCATTTAATGAACAAAATAAGAGCATATGGACTATCAGACCAATTGTGTGATTGGATTGAAGAGTTCCTAGATAACAGAATGCAGCATGTCATTCTAAATGGAGAGAAGTCTTCCGAAGTAAGAGTGATTTCAGGTGTGCCACAGGGGAGTGTCGTAGGACTGTTGCTATTCACAATATACATAAATGACCTTGTGGATAACATTGGAAGCTCACTGAGGCTTTTTGCAGATGATGCTGTGGTATATCGAGAGGTTGTAACAATGGAAAATTGTACTGAAATGCAGGAGGGTCTGCAACGAATTGACGCATGGTGCAGGGAATGGCAATTGAATCTCAATGTAGACAAGTATAATGTGCTGTGAATACACAGAAAGAAAGACCCTTTATCATTTAGCTACAATATAGCAGGTCAGCAACTGGAAGCAGTTAATTCCATAAATTATCTGGGAGTACGCATTAGGAGTGATTTAAAATGGAATGATCATATAAAGTTGATCGTCGGCAAAGCAGATGCCAGACTGAGGTTCATTGGAAGAATCCTAAGGAAATGCAATCTGAAAACAAAGGAAGTAGGTTACAGTACACTTGTTCGCCCACTGCTTGAAAACTGCTTAGCAGTGTGGGATCTGTACCAGATAGGGTTGATAGAAGAGATATAGAAGATCCAATGGAGAGCATCATGCTTCGAAACAGGATCATTTAGTAATCACGAAACTGTTATGGAGATGATAGATAAACTCCAGTGGAAGATTCTGCAGGATAGACGCTCAGTAGCTCGGTACGGGCTTTTGTTGAAGTTTCGAAAACATACCTTCACTGAGGAGTCAAGCAGTATATTGCTCCCTCCTACGTATATCACAAGAAGAGACAATGAGGATAAAATCAGAGAGATTAGAGCCCACACAGAAGCATACCAACAATCTTTCTTTCCATGAACCGATAGAGGTACTCAAGGTACCCTCCGCCATACACCGTCAGGTGGCTTGCACAGTATGGATGTAGATGTAGAAGTGGATGATAAATGTTGCAACCACAGGAGAAAAAGCTGAAATGACCCTGATTTATGGAGAATGTAGGGGAAATGTTGAGGCTCTGTTACCTTGTACACATAGCACTTTCCAGAGAAAGCTCACTCTTGATTGTTCTTTTTTATGAGGTTTTGGATGCCTTTATGTTTTATGGCATCATACAGATCAGCAATTGGAAATGAAGCAAACATGTTACAGCAGAAGCTAATGAAGTAGCTGTAATAGCAACAGTGCACCACAACACATGGATAAACATCCAGCAGCTGCACTCTGCTTTCGATATGCCCATAGGTAGTATTGTTACACTACTGCATCATCATAAGTATCATCCATAACATGGGTCACTGCAACCAGAACTTCATGATGTAAATTTCCATAACTGGGTAGTGAATTGGCACTATTTTCTGATGAGTCTACAGTGACAAACGATGGTAGCATTAACCAGCACAACATGCAGTACTGGAGTGTAGACAGTCCCCACTGGTTACAGCAAGCTGACCATCAATGGCTGTGGTCAGGTAATGTATGGTGTGGATTCATGGGGAACAATCTCATTGGTTCATATTTTATCAACAGCACATTGAATGAACACAAGTATCAAACATTTCTGCAACAGGAACTGGAGGATGTTCACGTGGAGTTTGACAACATATGTGGGTTCAGTACGATGGTTGCCCAGCGCATTATGCAATTGAAGCACAGGAGGTATTAGACAATGTTTACACTGAATGGTGGTTCGGCAGAGGTGGCCCTCTTAATTGGTGTGTTATGTCACTGGATTTGGTGTCACCTTATTTCTTTCTGTGTTGATATTTAAAAGATAAGGTGTACCAGCAAATGCGAACAGGCCGTGAAGACATGGTTGACCACATAAGAAACGCCTTAGCTGACATTCCCACAGCTGTGCTTCTGTTCTGTGTATGACAATTTGAAGAGTGTATCACTAAGTGTATTAGAGTTGATGGTATTATGTTTGAACACTTACTCTAATTGGAAAAAGTAGAGTAGCGTTTGTCTCGAGCCACAGACACAGTGGCGCATTGAGTAGCCTCTGTCCGATATGACAGAGGAGTACAACATTGCAAATGGGGTTTCCAGTTAGTAGTTATGAAATACTGGTCTGCCCTAATCTGGCAGCATGGAGGTGAGGTCCCATGTACCCTTGGATCCTCAAGGGACATTGAATAGCATGTCATAAATTATGATTTTGTATCCACTTACATTCCTCCAATTACAGAACCACCTGCAGCAAAGTGAAGGAAATGCTTGGGACAAAACGTGTGTAGATTTTGCTGTAAAATCATAACCTGCAACAAAAAATGGAAGTTCCCATTGAGGATTTCAAAGTTACCCCTACCCTATTTCCACACGAGGTTGAGTATGGGTGATTGGATGTCCTCCTCTGAGGCAAATTGGAATCATAACTTTTTTTGATCTAATATGTAGTTTTTGGAATATTTCAGTGTCTTCACTTAAAATCAACAACCATCTGGCAATTTCAGATTGTTCTCTGATGATTTGGAAAATCTTCTGAATTGTCTAAATAGTCAACCAGAATACACATTACTTCAATGTTAATTTCAAGGACAGCAGTACAAAAGGGCAGCATCTGGTTAATCTGCTAAAAATGTGCAATATGGATATATGTGTAGAGGATCTCACCAGGTATGCCAGGAAAAGTGAAACTACTATTGACCAAATATTCACTGATAAATCAAAATGTGCCTTTAAAGCTGAGGTGTTGGATACAGGTTTGTCTGACCATCATGATTTTTTAAAAATCTCATAAGAAATGTAAAAATCAAAAATATGTAGAGAGAAGATTAATTAATGATGACAGCATTAAGATCTTTAATCTCATGTTAAGAAATGTAATCTGGGACATGGAAACCAATGGTTCAGTAAATATAAAATTCAGCATGTTCTTGTCCAATTATAAATACTGCCATTATATTTCATTCCCTATGAAGAGAATGAACATTAACAAAAAATTAAACATGTAGATTACAAGCGAAATCAAAAATTCATCAGAAAGTCTTTAAATGCTATATAGGTGTACAAAGCTATATACTACCTTGAAACCAAATATGAAGTACTATAGGTATACGGCAGCTATAGTTGCGGAAAAAAAGAAGCACAGTGATTCATATATCAGAAAGGAGAACAACAAAATGAAATAAATGTGGGAAGTTGTGAATGATCTTACAGGCAAACATGATAAAGCAAACAATAAAACACAGAAATGAAATTGTTGATGATCCACTTTGAATAACTATTATATTTAATGATCATTGTAGTAGTGTAGCTCAAAATCTGGTCACAGTAAATATAAACCAAAGATGAAGGTAAAAACTCCAATAAGTCAAAGGATAATGTATCTATATGCAGTAAGGTGAATACAGGGTTATAAATACAAAATCAAATAGAGGAAATGCTGGAGTAGATTTAATAATGAACAAAAAAAATAAGAGTATGGGTAAACTACTACAAACAGCATAGTGAATGCATTATTGTGGCCAAGACACACACAAAGCCCATGCCTACTACAGTAGTACAAGTTTATATGCCAACTAGCTCTGGAGATGACAAAGAGATTGATGAAATGTATGATGACATAAAAGAAATTATTCGGATAGTGAAGGAAGACAAAAATTTAATAGTCATGAGTGACTGGAAATTGACAGTAGGAAAGGGAAGAGAAGGAAACGTAGTAGGTGAATATGGATTGGGAGTAAGAAATGAAAGAGGAAGCCACCTGGTAGAATTTCGCACAGAACATAACTTAATCAACTTGGTTCAAGCATCATAAAAGAAGGTTGTATACATGAAAGAAGCCTGGAGATACTGGAAGGTTTCAGATAGATTATATTATGATAAGACAGAGATTTAGGAAGCAGGTTTTACATTGTAAGACATTTCCAGGGGCAGATGTGGACTCTGACCACAATCTATTGGTTATGAACTGTAGATTAAAACTGAAGAAACTGCAAAAAGGTGGGAATTTAAGGAGATGGGACCGGGATAAACTGACTAAACCAGAGGTTGTACAGTGTTTCAGGGAGAGCATAAAGGAATGATTGACAGGAATGGGGGAAAGAAATACAGTAGAAGAAGAATGGGTAGCTTTGAGGGATGAAGTAGTGGAGGAAGCAGAGGATCAAGTAGGTAAAAAGAGGAGGGCTAGTAGAAATCCTTGGGTAACAGAAGAAATATTGGATTTAATTGATGAAAGGAGAAAATATAAAAATGCAGTAAATGAAGCAGGCAAAAAGGAATACAAACGTCTCAAAAATGAGATTGACAGGAAGTGCAAAATGGGTAATCAGAGATGGCTAGAGGACAAATGTAATGATGTAGAGGCATATATCACTAGGGGAAGATAGATACTGCCTACAGGAAAATTAAGGAGACCTTTGGAGAAAAGAGAACCACTTGTATGAATATCAAGAGCTCAGATGGAAACCCAGTTCTAAGCAAAGAAGGGAAAGCAGAAAGGTGGAAGGAGTATATAGAGGGTCTATACAAGGGTAATGTACTTGAGGACAATATTATGGAAATGGAAGAGGATGCAGATGAAGATGAAATGAGAGATATGATACTGTGTGAAGAGTTTAAATCAAACAATGGAAAATCCTGGATGGAATGTAACAATACCAGAGAAGGAAAGTTGCTACTCACCATATAGAGGAGATGCTAAGTCGCGATAGGCACAATAAAAAGATTCACACAATTAAAACTTTCTGCCATTAAGGCCTTTGTTAGCAGTAGACACACATTCACACATGCATACACATACACTCACATAAATGCAACTTGCATACACATCTGCAGTCTCTGAGTGTAGTCTCAGCTCTCTGAGACTGTGTGTGTGTGTGTGTGTGTGTGTGTGTGTGTGTGTGTAGTTGTGATAGGCACAATAAAAAGATTCACACAATTAAAGCTTTCTGCCATTAAGGCCTTTGTTAGCAGTAGACACACACACACACACACACACACACACACACACACACACATACACTCACATAAATGCAACTTGCATACACATCTGCAGACTCAGAGTGTAGTCTCAGCTCTCTGAGACTGTGTGTGTGTGTGTGTGTGTGATATGGTGAGTAGCAACTTTCCTTCTCTGGTATTGTTGCGTGAAGAGTTTGACAGAGCACTGAAAGACCTAAGTTGAAACAAGGCCCCGGTAGTAGACAACATTCCATTAAGACTACTGACAGCCTTGGGAGAGCCATTTCTGACATAACTCTACCAACTGCTGAGCAAGATGTATGAGATAGGCAAAATGCCCTCAGACTTCAAGAAGAATATAATAATTCCAATCCCAAAGAAAGCAGGTGATGAGAGATGTGAAAATTACCGAACTATTAGTTTAATAAGTCACAGCTGCAAAATGCTAAAGCAAATTGTTTACAGACGAATGGAAAAACTGGTAGAAGCCGAGCTTGGGGAAGATCAGTTTGGATTCCGTAGAAATGTTGGAACATGTGAGGCAATACTGACCCTACGACTTATCTTAGAGGATAGATTAAGGAAAGGCAAACCTATATTTCTAGCATTTGTAGACTTAGCAAAAGCTTTTGACAATGTTGACTGGAATACTCTCTTTCAAATTCTGAAGGTGGCAGGGGTAAAATACAGGGAGGGAAAGGCTATTTACAATTTGTACAGAAACAAGAAGGCGGTTATAAGAGTCAAGGGACATGAAAGTTTGGGAAGGGAGTGAGACAGGGTTGTAGCCTATCGCTGGTGTTATTCAATCTGTATATAGAGCAAGCAGTAAAGGAAACAAAAGAAAAATTTGGAGTAGGTATCAAAATCCATGAAGAAGAAATAAAAACTTTGTGGTAATTCTGTGAGAGACAGCAAAGGACCTGGAAGATCAGTTGAATGGAATGGACAGTGTCTTGAGAGGAGGATATAAGATGAACATCAACAAAAGCAAAACAAGGATAATGGAATGTAGTCAAATTAAGTCATGCAATGCTGAAGGAATTAGATTAGGAAATGAGACACTTAAAGTAGTAAATGAGTTTTGCTATTTAGGGAGCAAAATAACTGATGATGGTCAAAGTAGAGAGGATATAAAATGTAGACTGACAGTGACAAGGAAAGCGTTTCTGAAGAAGAGAAATTTGTTAACATCGAGTATAGATTTAAGTGTCTGGAAGTCGTTTCTGAAAGTATTTCTATGGAGTGTAGCCATGTATGGAAGTGAAACATGGGTGATAAATAGTTTGGACAAGAAGAGAATAGAAGCCTTTGAAATGAGGTGCTACAGAAGAATGCTGAAGATTAGATGGGTACATCACATAACTTATGAGGAGGTATTAACTAGAACTGGGGAGAAGAGAAATTTGTAGCACAACTTGCCTAGAAGAATGGATCGGTTGGTAGGACTAGTTCTGAGGCAGCAAGGGATCACTAATTTGGTATTGGAGGGCTGCGTGGAGGGTAAAAATCGTAGAGGGATTCCGAGAGATGAATACACTAAGCAGATTCAGAGGGACGTAGGTTGCAGTAGACACTGGGAGATGAAGAAATTTGCACAGTATAGAGTAGCATGGAGAGCTGCATCAAACCAGACTCTGGACTGAAAACCACAACAACAATGTACAGTAACACCCAAAGAAGTACAAATGGCTATCTGTAAACTAAAGAGGTAAATGACTTATGGAGTTCATGGTACCCTGACAAAATTATTGAATGTAATTCTGATAATGTTGTCTCTCAACTTGTGAACTTAATCAGTGACTCCTTTGCGGCTGGTGTATATGCAAGTAAACATACACTGTCAACAGTAATACCAGTTTATAAAAGTATTGACAAGTTTGACATTAGAAATTTTAGGCCATTTATTATCTGCATTTTCAAAAATAACTGAAAGAATAATGTATGAATGATTGCTAGACTTCCTAAACAAAGGCAATGCACAGAATGGTTTGAGAAAAGGCAAATCAACACGAATGACTGTCTTTAATTTCTTAAACCTTGTTTATGAAGCTATTTAGGATAATGAACTAATTTGTGAGTTGTTTTTGGATATTTCCAAAGTTTTTGCCCTTATAAATCATAATCTCCTACTTTTGAAATTACATATTTATGGTGTTTGGGGCATTTTCTATGTGTGGTTCAACTCATATTCATATGACAGGAAACAAAAATCGCAGATTTTTCAGGATGGTAATGTGTATCACTCTGAAAACAAAAAACGTTCATTACAGGGTGCCCCAGGGCTTGGTGTTTGGTCCCTTGTTGTTTTTGGTTTTTATTAATGATCTACTGCAACAACTGTCAACAGCTGATACTATATTATTTGCTGATGATACCACCTTCTCTATAAAAGGAAAGAATGATTACGAGTTGCTGCAAAAAACTGACAAAACTGTAGAAGTGGCAGCAAAATGATTTAAAGATATCTGTCTAATTGTTAATGACAAGAAAATTATATGGACTAACTTCTACCATATAAGGAACAAAAATAGGACCAATGGAAAGTCTACATTAGGAAATAGCCAAATTCAGTAAAAGAATCCCATTCAGTTTTTAGGATTATGGGTTGAAGAACATCTAAGAAGGGGAAAAAAAACCATGCATAACAAAAAACTGAGCAAATTCTGTTATATTAAGAATCCTTAAAGACTTGCAATGCTGAAATAGTGTTAAGTGCATATTATGCCTATACACATAGTCTGCTAAGGTATGCTGTATTATTCTGGGAAAATAACTCTTTTGCAAAGCAGTCTTTTAAACTTCAAAAGAAAGTTGTTGGATTAATAAAAGATGTTGCTGACAGAGAATCATAGAGAGGTATTTTTAATGAATTAAAAATCATGACTTACCATCTCTATTTATGTTTGAAAGTATAGGCATCATTAAGAGTCATAGAGAGTTTTCAGCATAGAACAGAGAGATCTACAATTATCAAACAAGAAATAGGGATGACTATCACAGGGATGCACACAGAAAAACAGCATATAAAGACAGTTTCATTTACAAACCAAAATTGCTCTACAGCCAGATAACATAAAAAAAATACCAAACTTTAATATGAAAAAAACTAAAAAATCTACTAATGAACAACAGCTTCTCCAGTATTATTGAACATATGAAATACTGTTAAAATCTGTAGATTCTGGCTCATAATCGCTCTAAACAAAAGTTCATAATTATCTAAGTATTCCTAGGTAAAATTAAGCTCCTTTCACTAATGTACTCATATGTCTAACTATGTACCTATCTTTTGTGCCATATATGTGGATATGAAATTCTACATGTTATTATACCTATTTAACTACAACATTTAACACTTTAGTAAAATCGGCTAAGATGTTTCAGTAACTTTTCAGCACTTTATCTATTTTCTCTATATGTGTGAACAAAATTTTATTTTATTATGCCTAATTAAGCAGGAAACTGTTTTGTTACTGTAGTCATTAAGATGTGTTGATAAGAAAGCATCAGCCATGATGAAATATTATTGCATAAGATGATGAGTACCACAGTTGCCAAAGCGTCGCCGGCACGGTAGCTCAGTGTGTTCGGTCAGAGGGTTAGCAGCCCTGTGTAATAAAAAAACTGAGCTAATCGATCAACAACGAACTTAAACGGATGTCTTATGACGTCCGCCCCGAGCAGATGCAATGAACAAAAGCAAACAAAGTGAGATTTTTTTTTTTTTTTTTTTTTTTTTTTTTTTTTTTTTTTTTTTTTTTTTTTTTTTTTTTTAAAAAAAAGGTGTAGACTATTGCATGGAAGGTCATGAGTTCAAAACTCATCTGAAGTGTAAAATTTTAATTTCTATAGTTGGTTTGAGTATGTTCTAAAAGTATCCACAAATGGCAAGAATCATTGTACTGGAATATTCTGTAGCTGTATTACAAGTATATCTTATGTGTTCTGGCTGGAGCCAGATCACGCTGCGCTCTTGTATGTGCAAGTGCTGAATAAAGGTTTGTTAAGTGAAGTTAGTGTTTGTCATTCATCTGCTTACACTTTCTTCTACATGACAATATTACTAGTTATATGTGACTTCATTTTATATATGAATATAACTATGTAAAATTTTATACTGTTTTCTATTGGACAAGTCCAATATCATGAACTTAATAAAATGGCCACTATATAAATAATTAAAAATGAATAAATAAATAAATAAACTTAGTAAAGGACCAAAACAGTGAAAGAGTTTCCACAAGATTTTTTTCCTCCTACAGAAGGTGTTAGCTACCTTAAAATTAGTAATACTGTGTAAAAGCTGAATACAATCTTCTGTTAACCAATGTTCATTTATGCAGATTATTTTGGTATATTTACATACTCTGAAAGCAAAATTTTTAGGCTCGCTTGTTTTAGTGTATTTAAGGTTTGATAGTTCTGTTGCTAACCCATCAATATTCCAGTGCATCAGTAGATCATTTTTGTGTGCACATGCATCCTTTCACATGCATCCTTTCTAATGCTAATAATTAATTTATGCAAGAATGTCATGTAGGTGAGATACAAAAGTTATTCAATTAGCTAAATGCTACATTACAAATTTTTTCCTGAGAATGATAGTGTTTTCTGCCCATGATTTTACTACCAGTATTAAAGAGACAGAGATCATGTTAAGCCACATTCCCTATGCAATTGTAAAGAGAAGAAAACATTTTTGTAAAGTTTAATTTGTTATTTTTATTGCCTAAACTGATGAAAAGATCATAACTGTTCTATATAAATAGTGCATTACGGGGTACTGACTACTGTGTACGACAATATTGAAATGAGTACTTAGCTTTATTGTCCTTAGAACTCTGACTTTTCTCTCTGATTTATAATATGGTAATATTTCTTAAGCTACAAATGTACAATAACTGAACTTCTAATTAACTATCACATTTACAGCAGTTTTTTAAATACCTAAATTTAACAGCACTCACAAGTTTTAGTGATGTTTACAGTTCCAATTGTGCCAAACTGCCTCTAATTGATATAAATATTCATTTTTGTAATTAAATATTTCATTATTGAACATGCATTTTTGTTTGATTTTATTCCTTATTTTTTGCTTTGTTTAATCAGAAAGATATTTACTCATTGATTGTTTTACAACAGGGTTGAAGATATGAATAGCGTTGTCAGAGCTGCAGAGCTTGAGGAAGTGACAATTGATGGAAACCCTGTTGCTCTCGGAGGTGATTGTGTCTCATTTTTAGTGTCCTACCTGCCAACTTTAAAATTTCTTAGTCATATGGAAGTAACTGAATCTGTTAGGAAAGCTGCAATGTCCTGGAGAAAGAATAAAGAAGCTTCAGATATGTTGGAAACAGCTAAAACCACTGAAATAGATGCAGAAATTAAGCGGGAACAGGTGATATCAAATGCCAGAACAAACTGGGAGTTATTGCGCTCACAGACTAGAATTGTGCCTGGGACCAACAGTTTGTGTGGTTCTGTAAGAGACTTAAGGTTTGAAACAGAAAATGATGTAACACATGAACGCTGTGTCCAGAGTGATTCAGGCATCAGTGTGGGATCATCCTCCAACAGCTCTTACTTCCAGAGTGTCAGCCACAATGTTCATGCTCATCCACTTTCTGCAGCCGAAATAAGGAGACAAAGATTTTCACGTAAAACCTGTTCACAGGATTCAGAGTTTTCTCAGACAACAAATTCGTCATCTGGAGCTGCCAGTATAGAATTTTTTAAGCTCCCTCCAATATTTTCTCCATTACTGTCAGGCACAGATAATCAGCAAGAAAATTTAGCTTCCCAGAGGGGAAAAGAAAGTGATGAATTGCTCACCAGAAATGACAGTTTGAAGCGTTATGATAGTCTGTCAAGTGTAGAGCCAAATGTGGACAGTTCAGTGAGCTCATTTCCCAGTGATACCAGCAGCAGCAGTGAGGAACAAGAGTCAAGTGAAGAAGCTGTCTCAGCATCTGAAGTGCAATGTAGACCAGGTGAGGTGACAAGCACCACCAGGAGTTCCACCCACTGCCAGAAACATACAGGTCACAGAGCACATACCAGAGTTAGCACAGCAAGAAATAGGCTAAAATTTTCAGCCTTACCTGGAAAGATACGTGAACAAGGTATGTAACAGGTGTCTGCTTTCATTAATTTATTTCAAATATTAAGCATGCCATGAAAACTGTAGTCATTAACCAGAAGTAGTGTTAAGATACATATTTTTAAGATTATTAATATTGCAACTAGTTTGAATTTTAGTGGCATTAAAAATTTTTCAGAATAGGTAAAGACCAAATGGGTAATTATATTCTCTGATAGAAACAGCATCATTTAAAAGCAAATGGTATTATTAGACATTAACTCATATAGCCTCTTCAAAAGATATGCAAGCACAAGATATGTGAAAGCACAGTTACCAGGTAAGACCAATGCTAAGTCATGTCTAATGCTAGATTAAGAGAGGTTCATCATGTCCCAGAGTTAATCAGAATGTGCTTACTTAGAATAAACACAACACAGCACCCACTCTATTAAAAATAAGGTTAATGAAAAACTAATAACTAAATAAAATATCACTTACAACAAACTATACGTCACCGACAAAGTCATATTGTGATGCAGAGAACTTTGATACTGAATCAAAGGATGAAAATTAAAGAGCAAGAAAAGAATGGAAGTATTGGCGGATTTAAAAGTAACTGATGAAGAAGGAGGAAATCAGAAACAAGAGGCTGAGGAAGTAGATGGATACTGCCAGAGACATTTGAACTAAATGTTGAGGAAATTGGAGGAGCAACAGAAGTGGATAGAATGTATTGTACAGTCATTAAATATTTTCTCTTTGTGATATATTGATCACCAGTGTCATGTGATTTCATAATGCAGTTGTGATGGTTGTCATATTATACTAAATCTCTTTGACCTTCCATCTGCATTTCACTTGATCATGCGGATAAAACTCTTTCAGGTTGCTTCACTACTATATTACAAAGTGATGGACCATGCACTATTGTTATCCAACCTATTAACTATGGAATAAGGGTTACTGTCCTATTAGTAACTTTTCATTAAGATTATTAAAATGCTAAAACAGACTGCTATGAACTGATTGCATGTATAGCATTTAACATCCACCTTGAAAGATACCACTTACTATTCTATGGATAAATTATCACTCTGTGTTGACTCTGTCCTTAGAATTATATATTATTTAATAAATAAAGCTTAGGAAAACCAATCAATCTTTGGAATTTCAGATCTAGATGTAAGGGAAAGATTAGAAAACACAAAAATTACAAGCAGTGATGGTGGTATTCACCAATAAAGCACAATATGCCTGAATAAGAAAACACATTACTATGAAAACCACTTGAAAAAATTGTTGCATTTTCAAGTGAAACGTGGTAATCATTCTTTAAGTATTTAGGTTACTGCTATACATATTTCTGTTTATGGCTAACAAACGGCGTCCAAAATTTCACAAAGATTATGTCGTAAATAGTGGCCAACTTTGGAACACTAGCACAAACAAATCAAGCCTGTTAATTCAATTCTAGTGCCCTAATACATCTATTCTTTCCGTTCTTATTTATTTACTTTTGCTGTGTCAGTGATCATTGACTGACTAAATGTTTGAACTACTCGACAACATTTGTTCATATTTATAGAAAAGCTTTCACATTATTCTAGTGTAATGTGAGGTTACAGTTAAAAGTTACACTTCTCAAAATTTGGTGTTGCTACAACGGGCATGTAAGTACCCATTCGTACAGCAAATCATCCCACACATTCATTCACAAACAGATGCCTCCAGTTCCAAACATAACAGTTTGATTACTTCCACATCATTAGAGACATTCCAAAAGGGGAATATAATATTACTATAGAATTATAACACAGAATTTCTTGGTAGGAGATGAAATAACAGTGCTCCTTATTTTTTATGTATTTTATTTAGGCATCAGTCTTCTGACCAGTTTTCCCACCATTAATTCCTCTCTTAAGTTGTTCGCGTCATCTCAGATTAGTGCTAGCACCATATACCCTCTTTTATTTGTTAGATGTATTCCCATCTCTGTCTCCCCCTACAGTTTTTACACTCCACAGCTCCCTGTAATACCGTGGAAGATATTCCCTGATGTCTTAATGCATGCCCTATAATCCTGTCCCTTCATCTTATTAGTGTTTCCCTTGTGATCCCCTCTTTGCCAGTTCTGCAGAGAACCCCTTCCTTTGTTATCTTATCAGTTCACCTAATTTTAAACATGTTTCTATAGCACATCTCAAATGCTTGAATTCTCTTCTTATCCAGTTTTCCCCCAGTCCATGATTCAGTACCATACAATTCAGAGCTCTAATCACAATTTCTCTGAAATTTCTTCCTCAGTTTGATACTAGTTGAATTCTTTTGGCCAAGAATTCTCTCTTTACATGTGATAGTCTACTTCTAAAGTCCGCTTTTCGTTGTCTATTGTGTGCTACTTTACTTCCAATGTAGAAGAATACCTTAACTTATTCTGGACACCAGTTTTAATGCTAATCTTATCACTAATATCATTTCTGCTACTCTTCATTACTTCTGTCTTTCTTCAGTTTACTTTCAATCCATATTCTGTACTCATTAGACTACAATGGAACCTTGCATAGTGAGCCTAATTCATTCCAGAATCTTACACATAGTGCAAAACACATGCTAAGTGAAACAATTAATCCCATATAAATGTAAAATATGATAATGCATTCAGTGCGAGAAAAGGGCTAAAAGTGTTATCTTATTCATGCCAGTTATTCAAAGAAAATTATACATACAGTATTATGTATGTTGTTATTCATGATACATAACTGACTCTTCTGTACTAGGAAGTTATCTATACTCATTTGTTTCTGCTGACACTTCAACTCTTGGCAAAAATGCAACACAGCATAATCATCAGATAAATTCATAGTGCACATAGCCACTGCTTCATTACGTTGATGATTTTTAATGTACAATGCAACCAATTCCCATGCTTTCAGGGTGTCTCATATTGAGGCAGAAGATTGCTGCTTTGCTGTTACTGCCTCTTCCTCCTCCCCCTCCTCCTCTGAAGATCTCCCCTCCACAATTTCCTGCTGCAAAACACACTGAAACTCCATAAGCTCTTTGGTGGTCATTTCTTGGCTGTGATCTTCTTCAAGCTCATTGATATCATCATTGACTACTTCTAGTTCCATGCTCTTGGCCAAATATTCAATCTCATTGACTACAGGCTCTGCAGGTACTGACTCAAATGCCTCAGAGTCACATTCGAGAATGCACTCCAGCCAAAGCTTCTTCCAAGAAGAAGTGAGAGTTCTCTTGCTAACCACTTCCCATGCCTTTTTGATCATCTTGATGCAGACAGCAATGATGAAGTGATATTTCCAAAACTCTCTGTGAGATCGGTAGCTTCAGTCAACTCAAAACAATGCTTGAAGAGTGCTTTAGTGTAGAGATTCTTAAAGTTAGAAATTATCTGCTGGTCCATAGTCTGGAGTGAGTGGTATTGGGAGGCAGAAATTGAACCTTGATGAAGTGAAATTCTTCAAGGAGGTGGTCTGGTAAGCCTGGAGAATGGGCAGGTGCATTTTCTATTACAAGCAAGACATGGAGTGGCAGATTCATCCCAAGCAAATACTTTTTTCTCCGGAAGACCAAACACCTCAGTGATTCAAACACAAAAAAGATCATGTGTCATCCAAGCTTTGTTGTTGGATCTCCATATCACATTTAACCTACTCTTCTGGATATTACACTTCTTGAAGGCTCATGTAGTTTCTGAATGGTAAACAAGCAATCGTTTAGTTTTCAAATCACTGCTTGCACTGGCACAGAATAGCAGTGCGAGACAGTCTTTCGTTGGCTTGTGACCAGGCAATGCATTCTCCTCTTATGTTATAAAGGTACACTTTGGCGTCTTTTTCCAGACTAGACCTGTCTCATTACAATTAAAAACCTGTTGCAGCAGATAACGCTCAGAATCTATGAGCATCTGGAAGTTGCTGATGAAGTTCTCTGCTGCCTGCATGTTGAAGTTGTCTGCTTCACTGTGCCTCACTATGCTGTGGATGCTGGTGCATCTCTTAAACTTCTTGAATCACCCACAGCTTCCCTTAAACACTTCTTCAGCTACTGATGATCTTGGTGTCTTCCTAACAAGATCAACAAAAACCATTCTTGCTTTCTCATAAATGATGTTCTCATTAACAGTGCCACCTTGCAATTGCTTTTCATTTATCCATATAAGAAACAACCTTCCAAAATTATCCAGAATACAAAACCATTATTTAGAGGCTCTTGTCACTACCTTTGAAGTATCTGTCTCCTTAATCTTGTCCTTGTTCTTGAGGATAGTGCAAATAGTTGATGTAGATCAATTGTATGTGCATGCTAAATCAGCAACACTCACACCATATTCATGTTTTTCAGAGATTTTAAGTTTCACTTATAAGGTCATTTTCTTTCTCTTATAGCTGTTTCCTTGTGGTTTTATCTCCAGGGACATTTCTAGAAAGGTTATTAAAATTTGTACACAACAAAAAAAAAAAAAAAAAAAAAAGCACTGTGTATACACAAATTTAGAAAAACATGTAATCACAAGCTGCTCTAAGATGGTATCAGCAAAAGTGCTAAACCAATATTACAGTATGTACTAAAGACATTGTCATATGCCTCTGCTCACAATGAAATATGTTCTTATTGTTGAAGGTTTCTCCTGCCACGTATGAATGGTTGGTGATGTTACTCTAAATCGTCATCACTCATCATGGGAAACATCACTCAAGCAAGACATTTTTTTACAATTTCTTTTGCTTGTTATGCAAACTGCATGTTATGGGAGGCGCTCCTCAAGCAAGGCTCCACTGTATTCATTCCATATAATAGGCCCTGTAATTCTTCTTCACTTTAACTGAGGATAGCAATATCATAAACAAGAAACTCATATCCAATAAGATAGAAATTGGAGCTGCATATAAGACTGTTTGGGCAAGACACAGTATCAGGGGTGGGCCTAAAATGATAATTGGATCCTTCTATTGCCCACCAGAGTTCTCTCCTGATGTAACCCAAAACTTTAGAGAAAACCTTAATTTACTTGTATGTAAGCTGTCTAACCACACTCCAATCATCGGTGGAGACTTTAATTTTGGTAGTGGCAGGTGTAATACGACATCCTGTGGAACTTCACTAAATGCCTTCTCTGAAAACTATGTAGAGCAGATAGTTAGAAACCACACTTATGATGGGGATATATTAGATATATGGGGATATATTAGATTACTGGAGGGCAGCATGGAGGGTAAAAATCATAGAGGGAGACCAAGAGATGAATACACTAAGCAGATTCAGAAGGATGTGGGCTGCAGTAAGTACTGGGAGATGAAGAGGTTTGCACAGGATAGAGTAGCATGGAGAGCTGCATCAAACCAGTCTCAGGACTGAAGACCACAACAACAACAACATATTAGATCTAAATGCAACAAATATACCTGGCCTCTTTGAGGATGCCCACATCAAAACTGATATATCAGTGACAATGAAAGTTGTGGCAGCAAAGAACAACTAAAACAAGCAGAAAGATCTATATTTTCAGGAAAGTAAATAACAATTTGGTAGTGTCGTATCTCAATGAGGAACATGGAACTTTCAGCACAGATCGGGAGAATGCAGAGGAACTATGTCTCAAGTTTAAAAGAATAGTTGACCATGCATAGGACAGATATATACCTGGTAGAACACTTCATAATGGGAGGAAATCTTGATGGTTTAAAGTCATGATAAGGAAACTTCTAAAGAAACAGAGATTACTGCTTAATAGGTGTAAAACATGCGTAGGGCTGTAGATAGAGAGGTGCTGAATGAAACACATTTAGCTATTAGCTGCCCACTATCCTTCCCACCCCTCCTACCGTGGTATTCCGCTGTCCACCGAACCCTTTGCGATATACTTGTCCATCCTTACACAACCCCTGCTCCCAGTCCCTTACCTCACGGCTCATACCCCTGTAATAGACCTAGATGCAAGACCTGGCCCATACATCCTCCTACCACCACCTATTCCAGTCTGGTCACTAACATCACCTATCCCATCGAAGGCAGGGCTACCTGTGAAACCAGTCATGTGATTTACAAGCTAAGCTGCAACCTCTGTGCTGCATTCTATGTAGGCGTGACAACCAACAAGCTGTCTGTCCACATGAACAGCCACCGACAAACTGTGGCCAAGAAACAAGTGGACCACCCTGTTGTTGAACATGCTGCCAAACATAATATCCCTCATCTTAATGACTGCTTCACAGCCTGTGCCATGTGGATCCTTCCCACCAATACCAGCTTTTCTGAATTGCACAGGTGGGAACTTTCCCTGCAATACATCGTATGTTCCCATAACCCTCCTGGCCTCAACCTTGGTTAGTCACTGTCCTCACCCATCCATCCCCCTCCCTGTTCCCATTCCAGCACTACACAGCCGTTATTTCACCACCACACCCAGTCTTTTATTTTCTCTCCTTTCCGCTACTTACCCCCTCCCCCCTCCACACCTCTCCTGCCCTCCACCTAAACTGCAACACTTCACTGTCTGCCACTCCCACCATACTATCCCCCCCCCCCCGGCCCCAGCCTCCTCCTTACCCCCACCCAGTCGCCACTCCCATCATGCACTGGTGCTGGTGTTCGCAGTGTGGTCTCAGCTCTCTGAGATTGACTCAAATGGCTCTGAGCACTATGGGACTTAACATCTATGGTCATCAGTCCTCTCTGAGATTGCAGGTGTGTGTGTGTGTGTGTGTGTGTGTGTGTGTGTGTGTGTGTGTGTGTGTGTGTCTCCTGCTGACAAAGGTCTTAATGGCCGAAAGCTTTAATTGTGTGAATCTTTTTATTGTGCCTACCGCAACTCAGCATCTCCGCTATATGGTGAGTAGCAACTTTCCTTCTCTGGTATTGTTACATTCCATCCTGGATTTTCCATTGTTTGATTAGCTATTAAGAGAGCAGTTCATGATGCCTTCAATAACTACCACAGCAATATATTGTCAAGTGATCTTTCGCAGAACCCAAAGAAATTCTGGTTGTATGTAAAGGCTGTTAGTGGCACCAAACGTAGTGTCCAGTCCTCACGAATGAGACAGGAACTGAAATTGAGGTTAGCAAAGCAAAAATCTGAAATGCTTAACTTCATTTTCAAATGTTTCTTTACAAAGGAAACCCCAGGGGAACTGCCCCATGATGAATGAAAGATGATTCAAATAAATATTAGTGTCAGTAGTGCTGAGAAACAACTGAAGTCATTAAAACTGAACAAAGCTCCAGCACCCAATAGAATCATTATCAGATTCTATACTGAATTTGTGGCTGGGTTACCCTCTCTTCTAACAACCTATTGTAGATTTCTTGAACAAAAAACTATGCACAGTTCTTGGGGAAAAAAGACAGAGGTCATACCTGTCTACAAGTGATCCACAAAACTACCATCCAGTATTCTTGACATCAATTTGTTGTAGAATCGTAGACCATATTCTGAGCTCAAACATAATGAAGCATCTTGAATAGAATGACCTCCTCAACACCAATCAACATGATTTTGGAAAACATTGATCATGTGAAGCCCAACTCTAACTTTTCTCACATGACATACTGAAAGATTTTGATCAAGGCAGTCAGGTAGATGTAGTATTTCTCAGTTTTCGAAATATACCAGATCTACACTTATTGTCAAAAATTTGACCATATGGGGTATCAACTGCAACTTGCGACTGGATTGAGGACTTGTTGGTGGGGAGGATGCAGCATGTTATCTTGGATGGATAGTCATTGTCAGATGTAGAAGTAACTTTAGGTGTGCCCAAGGTAAGTGTGTTGCAACCCTTGCTGTTCATGTTGTGTATCAATGGCCCTGCAGACAGTATTAATAGTAACCTCAGACTTTTTGCAGATGATGCAGTTATTTATGATGAAGTACTGTCTGAGAGAAGCTGCATAAATATTCAGTCAGATCTTGATAAGGTTTCAAAGCGGTGCACAGATTGGCAAGTTACTTGAGATGTTCAGAAATGTAAAATTGTGCACTTCACAAAACGGAAAAACATAGTATCCTATGACTGTAATATCAGTGATTCAATGTTGGAATCAGCCAACTCATATAAATACCTGGATGTAACACTTTTTAGGGATATGAAATGGAATGATCACATAGGCTCAGTTGTCGGTAAAGTGGCTGGTTGACTTTGGTGTATTGATAGAGTACTGTGGAAGTGCAATCAGTCCACAAAGGAGATTGCTTACAAATCATTAATGTGACCTGTTCTAGAATACTGCTGAAGTGTGTGGGACATGCATCAAATAGAATTAACAGGGGACATTGGACATATACAGACAAGGACAGCACAAATTGTCACAGGTTTGTTTAATCCTTGGGATAATGTCACAGAGATACTGAAGGAACTGAACTGGAGGACTCTTGAAGATAGACGTAAACTATCCCAAGAAAGTCTTTTAACAAAGTTTCAAGAACCAGCTTTAAATGATGATGCTAGGAATATACTACAGTCACCTAAGTATCGCTCACAAAGGGATCAAGGATAAGATTAGGATAATTACTATATGCACAGAGGTATTCAAACATTCGTTCTTCCCACACTCCATATGTGAATGAACCCTAATTAGTGGTACAATGATAGCTACTCTCTGCCATGCACCTCATGGTGGTTTGCAGAGTATAGAAGTAGATGTAGATGTAGCAGATCAGGTTGACTTTGTACCCTTATTTAACATGCTTATATCAGTAGCAACATTACAGTTGCAGATCATTGGAAGGTCTTTTATGTGGGTTAAGAACAAGAGTGAGCCCAGTGCTGATCCTTGTGGGACACTATGGGTTATGATCTCCCATTTTAATCCTTTTTTATGTGTATGACACAACCTGTCAATGAAACACTTTGTTTCCAGGTATGAAAATAAGACTCTGTTTATACAAGATGGGTGTCATTAATCTTTCAGCACTTTAGTGTACCAGGTACAATTTTATGATCCATACAAAGACCTTTGCAGGTTTACAAAATATACTACCAGGATAATTTTTCTTGTTTAGCTTACGATTTCCCAGTTTTGGAATCAGATGCTTAGTATTCAAAATTACTGCTGCATTCAAAGAAATAACATCATGTAAGACAAATTAATTGAAGAAGACGAGAGTACAATAGAAAAATATACTTATACTTTTTAGTCACTCAGTACAATTTTCATTGCTTGAGTTTCATTGTAATTTTTCATGCTCCTTGTAATCCATTATTAAGTATGATTATCTGGTTGTTGGTATTTTAAAACAATAATTTCCTTCAAACACATTTTTGACAAAAGACACCTTGTTATTCCCGAAAATTGAACATTGTACTTATGATTCAATGACCATTCTACAATTACATCTGCTCTCCAAAAGCTGTCACATATAGCAGCTATCTCTCTCCATAAACTCTCTCCAAAATCTAACTTAAAAAATGAAACATTTTTCAAAATTTTTGTAAAATGAAGACCATAGATAGTAGACAATAACTGAATGTTTAACAACAAAATTAATCTACAAAATGCATTGACTATTATTACAATTCAGATTTATCTTTTAGCAAAACAGTTCATTAATGTGTTTCATTTTCCAAGAAAAATTTTAGTTTTTATTCGTAGACTTTGATTTGATACTTTTCGCAATTGTAATTTTTTTAAAGTTTCAGTTTAATAATTGCAAAAGCTCTAATTAAATATTTGATGTACAGAAAATTACTTTATTCAGTTTACGAGTTTTTGGATAAAATTATACAAAAAATTACAATTGGATTGAAATCCATATGACTACAACACTAACTTGGATAGACAGAACCAACAACAAATGAACCGGCCTATGCTCTATGTCACAAAAACACAAACTAGACTGACTGATACCACTGTTAACATTACAAGCTCTGCCAGAATTTCATTTGCGAGGTCTTTTACTGCTTTCTCTGTGGAGAATCTCTAACAAAACCCAAACTGAGAGTAATTTAACAAGTTCTGCTCAGATAAATGAGTCAACATTGTATCGTAGGCTACCTTCTCAAAAACTCCTGAAAAGTGATGGAAGGAGTGAAATAAGTCTCTAATAATAATAATAATAAATTATTATTATTATTATTATTATTATTATTATTATTTCTTTTCTCAGACGTTAAGTCTGGTCAAAAATAGAAAGTGACGCAGACCTAGATCAAGCATGACTTCCTTTTAACTGTATGGTAAGTAAGCCTGCTCCAAATTTCTCTTTTGTTTTCTTTTTTAATATGTCACATTCTTCTGTACCACACCACCTTTACAATTTCTACTTCTATATCACCACAAATTACATTGTTATTGCTGATGTGTTGGCAAATGTGCCAACACCTTGTAGATATAGGAAGCCGAAATGCACGCTATCTAACGCAGACTGGCGTGAATTCTGGAACAGGATAAGTAGTGAATGCTAATAAGAAAAGTATGCAGCTCCTCGAATACTTAACTTTATTCTATCCTTGTGGTACACATCGTTCTTGATGAGACATTTCATACGATAACTATCAAACTATGTAAGGCTAATGGCGCCTTGCTAGGTCGTAGCCATGGACTTAGCTGAAGGCTATTCTAACTGTCTCTCGGCAAATGAGAGAAGGGCTTCGTCAGTGTAGTCGCTAGCAAAGTCGTCGTACAACTGGGGCGAGTGCTATATCGTCTCTCGAGACCTGCCTTGTGGTGGCGCTCAGTCCGCGATCACACAGTGGCGACACACGGGTCCGACATGTACTAAATGGACCGCGGCCGATTTAAGCTACCACCTAGCAAGTGTGGTGTCTGGCGGTGACACCACAATTGCCATACATAAAAACACATACAATCATATCAGTGGCATGCCCACTACTACCTCATTCTGCAGTACTAACAATATTCCAAAGAGTTTACAAATTTTGTTGGCAAATGAATCTTCACCAATTTATATCATTATTTTATAAATGAATCCAGAAGTAAATTTAATAAATATTGTCAGATTATACAATTAATAATAGAAATTTTAAGTTTGCCAAAATGTTGTAATTTCAAATGTTTCCAAAAGAAAAGTAATTTTAACCGTACATACAGAGTTAGTAGATATCAACTGTAAGAAAGTAATTACTTTTTATACATTTTAGCTTGAAATATACCACATCATATACAGTTTTTAGTATGCACATATCCTTACAATACTTGCTCATCGTATTTATGGTGCATATGTTTCTCAACAGATTTCAGGCTGAGGTATCTGCATGCATGTCCCATTTGAGCTTGTCCTGGACTGTGATTCCCAAGAATTTTGTCCATTTTTCCCCTTTTTAGCCAGCTGAAGTGGCCGAGCGGTTAAAGGCGCTACAGTCTGGAACTGCGCGACCGCTATGGTCGCAGGTTCGAATCCTGCTTCAGGCATGGATGTGTGTGATGTCCTTAGGTTGGTTAGGTTTAAGTAGTTCTAAGTTCTAGGGAACTGATGACCACAGCAGTTAAGTCCCATAGTGCTCAGAGCCATTTGAACCCATTTTTTTCCCTTTTTACAGTGTCACTTCCTATGGAAAATTTCATAGCAAATTGTAGTTGTTTCCAGGTGTTAAATTCCATTATTACAGACCTTGAAGCACTTACATTTAGATGGATTTTATTGAAATTCTTGACTACTTTGTTGATTACACTATTGCACACCACCTCCAGACTGTCAGAGGTTTTGTGTTTGCACATAACTTATGCATCATCTGCAGACAATATTTTTTTAGAGTTAGGAGAACAGTACTGTACAATAAGGTGACAGAAGTCATGGGATAGCGATATGCACAGATACAGATGGTGGTAGTGTGATGTGTACAAGGTATAAGAGGGCAGTGCATTGGCAGAGCTGTCATTTATACTCAAGTGTCTCATGTGAAAATGTTTCCAATGTGATTATGGATGCACAACAGAAATTAACAGATTTTGAATGCAGAATGGTAATTGGAGCTAGATGTGTGGAAAATTCCACTCCAGAAATTGCTAGGGAATTCAATATTCTGAGATCCACAATGGCAAGAGTGTGCCAAGAATACCAAATTTCAGGCATTACATCTCACCATGAACAATGCAGTGGCCAACGTCCTTCACTTAATGACAGGCAGCAGGGGTGTTTGTGTGCATTTGTCAGTGCTAACATAAGCAACACTGTACAAAATAACCACAGAAATCAATGTGGGACATATGATGAACATATCCATCTGTACAGTATTGTCAAATTTGGTGTTAACGGGCTATGGCAGCAGATGACCAACGCGAGTGCCTTTGCTAATAGCACGACATCACCTGCATTGCCTCCCATGGGCTCATGACCTTATTAGTTGGACCCTAGACAACTGGAAAACCATGGCCCATCAGGTGAGTCCAGATTTCAGTTGGTAAGAGCTGATGGTAGGGTTCAAGTGTGGTGCACCCCCATGAAGCTGTGGACCAGGGTTGTCAAAAAGGCAGTGTGCAAGCTGATGCTGGCTCCATAAAAGTTTGGGCTGTATTTACATATAATGGACTGGATCCTCTGGTCCAACTGAACTGATTGTTGATTGGAATTGGTTAAGCTCAACTGCTTGGAGACCATTTGCAGCCATTCAACAATGGTATTTCTATGGATGACAGTGTGCCATGTCACTGGGTCACAACCGTTCACAGTTGGTTTGGAGAACATTCTGGACAGTTCAAGTGAATGATTTGGCTACCCAGATCACCCAACATGAATTCTCTTGAACATTTATGGGGCATAATCAATAGGTCATTTTGTGGGACATAATCAATAGATCATTTTGTGCAAAAACATCCTGCACCAGCAACACTTTCATAATTATGGATGGCTATAGAGGTAGCAGGGCTTCTTGCTTCTGGAGGGGCTTCCAAACTGAGGAAGTCTTCACCATGAGTGAAAGAGCAGGTCAAAAATGAGTACAAACAGCCAAGCTAGCAAATATGAAACGAGCATATAAGAGGAAGGGTGGAAGGGGAGAGGTAGGTGTTGGTAAGGAGGAAGGCAGAGTGGGAAGAGAGGAAAGTGGAGGTGAGGAGGGAGACAGGAAGGGAAGAGAGAGAGGATCAGAGCTGTACAAATAAGGAGGCATGGTGGTGGGGATAAGTCCATAAATGGTCCACAGGTAAGTTGGCGTACTATGGTACCATGTGAGTATCCATCGGCAGTATCGTAGATTTATTTAGAGATTTTGACTCAAAAGTGAAATAATTGTGGGTCAGGACGTGGTTGACTAGGAGGACTAGGGAAGAACTGGTGGTTTTCATATCAGGAGCACATTGAAAAAGATAGTGTTCCCTGGCCACAAGGCCATGGGCATGGGGGATGTTGGTGTATAAGGATGTAACATCCTCAGTGACAAACAAGGAATCTGGTGGTAGTAGGACAGTAACTGTGGAAAGGTGGTGATGGAAGTGAACAGTATCTTCAATGTAGAATGGGAGATTGCAGATAACAGTTTGGAGGTGTTCACCAATAAAGGTAGAGGTCTGTTCCCCAGGATGTGGCATTGTACCCAGTCACAATGGGACAACCAATAGGGAGACCTGTGGGGTTGAGTGTGTGGAATTTGGTGAGTAGATGACGGGTGGGAATGCAGGGGGTTGCTGGTGTGAGTATGGAGAAAGATTCAGGTGTGTCAGGTTTTGAAATGGAATGCTGGGCGTCATAGTGGACATCTCAGATGGTACTACGGTTGTTAGGTTTGTATGTAGCAGTGTTGGAAAGGTGGCGGAGACCCTCAACCACATCACCACTATGACTCATGATCACTGTGGTCAAGCCTTTGTCTGCAGGAAGGATGATAAGGTCTGGACTGGTTTTCAGGTTATGGATAGCTTTACGTTCCATAGTCATTATGTTGCACTCATTCAGGAGGAATTTAGGAAAGGAAGGTGAGGACAAGTTAGAAGAGAGATATTCCTGATAGGTTGCAGCAGGTGTGTGTCAAAGAAATGTTTCCACTGTAGAAAATATGTAAAGAAAATAAGGTCTTTTATAAATCCATTGTGGGTGAACTTTGATTTATGGCTAGAGATGAGCCATTTAGAAAGTACAGCGACTTCTGCAGGGCTCAGAGTTTTGGCAGAAAGATTGAGAACAATGTTACAGGGTGGGTGTTCAGGACCAGTATGTTTCATGGAAGGGAAGAAAGTTATTGGAGATGTGGAAGGTAGGATAAGCCCACAAGGCATGGTTGGAGAGTAGTGTGGGATTGAGTCTTTCTTTCTTTCTCTACAGCCTGACACACTATTTCAAATGGTAAGTTAATGTTAAGCCCATTAGGTGGGATATGATGCGCTAGACAATATTTCAGAAAGAGGACATGTGACAGCAGTTTTGCCAGGGGAGGGGAGAGTTTTAGAATTGGCACAGATATAATGATTAGGAATTCATGATCAGATAGTGGAGAGACAAAAGGAGACTGAAAAATAGTTGAAAAAATTGAAAACCTAGGTGGAAACCTATGGTCAAAGTGTTAAGACTGGAAGAAGAGTAAGGTTACGTATAAAGAGCTGCTTACCAGGTTAGAAGGAAGGTCAGAAGAAGTAGTAGGCAGTAGGCACACACTTAAATAAATTTGTTTGACTACAAATTGATATGCATGGCAGTAAGAAACACATGCTATCATACAATGAGATTGTAAATAAACATGTATGATTGCCTAAGTCAAGTTGACACGACTAGCCAGCTGTGGGGAATATGTTAAATACAGCATTGGAAATAAATTTTCAAAAAGATGCCTTCACCAGCAGGGAGCTGTAGAATGGCACTTATTTGGGTGATGGGCCATTATAACAGCAGGTATTTAAATTGAGCAAGAGAGGACAGCTGGTGCATGTTCTGAAGGCAGGTACAGTAGAGGAGAAGAAAGTGTAGACATACAAAGCAATAAAAGAATAAACAAATGAGCAGTGGATAAGTAAAAAATGACACCAACAAAGGCGAAAGGAAAATGAATGGAAGGGAGCCAAATCAGCAGTGTATAACAACAATGGAAATTCTAACTTTCATCGGTCTCATAATGAGAAGTCACACTGCTGTTTTCTTTATAACATCACCTGCTTTATTGATTCAGATGCACGTATGTGAACTTGATCACATAACAAATTAGAAATCTAACAAGAATAAAATTGTCCCTAAATTCTTCCCTGTTGGCATAAATTACAATGAATCGACTGTTTCAGATCAAGTTTGCTTTGTCTGTCTGAGATAACGTTCAAAATTGCACTGAAATTTCTTTTGCTATTCACATTTGACAATGGAACACAAAACATTCTTCTGCTAAATTTGATAGTTTGGGATAGAGACTACAGTTACACTTTCGTCTGTCAAGAAGGTCTTCATTATCACAACTATTCATTCAGCTCAAATACAAATCAACTTTGTTGGTAGGTTGAATGTGCTGTGGCCCACAGTCTAATCACTCAGAAAACAGAGACTTCATTGCTTTGGCTGCTTAGTGTGGCTCTCATTCTCTCAATTGTCATAAATAAATATTTATAGATGTAAAAGAAATAGAATAAAATATTGCCACATTATAATTTTGTTCTAGCTTATCAGAAACTGATATTCATTTATACATTTGACACACAGTATTTAATGTGCCATCTCCATCAGAAACAGACATCTTTTCCAATAATCGGAAGGGTGACCACAGAATTATTAATATTCTGTGCAATGTCAGAATTTCAACTTTCTCATCTGTGATTCAGCACTTGTACTACCCAGTTAATAGGTGATAATACAACCATTGTACTATACTGCCAAAATGTTGGTCACACTGAAACCGAGGTTTTGTAATTAAGTGCACAAGTAGTGCATCTACAGTAATTTAAATGAACAGGGTACAAATATAGAACTGTTGTTGTGGTCTTCAGTCCAGAGACTGGTTTGATGAAGCTCTCCATGCTACTCTATCCTGTGAAAGCTTCTTCATCTCCAAGTAACTACTGCAACCTGCATCCTTCTGAATCTGCTTAGTGTATTCATCTCTTGGTCTCCCTCTATGATTTTTTTCTCTCCATGCTGCCCTCCAGTACTAAATTGGTGATCCCTTGATGCCTCAGAATATGCCCTGCCATCTAATCCATTCTTCTAATCAAGCTGTGCCACAAATTCCTCTTCTCCCCAATTCTCTTCAGTACCTCATCATTAGTTACAATGATCTACCCATCTAATCTTCAGCATTCTTCTGTAGCACCACATTTCGAATGCTTCTATTCTCTTCTTGTGTAAACTATTTATCGTCCATGTTTCACTTCCATACATGACTACACTTCACACAAATACTTTCAGAAAAGCCTTCCTGACACTTAAATTTATGCTCGATGTTAACAAATTTCTCTTCTTCAAAAACACTTTCCTTGCTATTGCCACTCTACATTTTATATCTTCTCTACTATGACAGTCATATTGATTCCCAAATTACAAAACTCATTTACTACTTTAAGTGTCTCATTTCCTAACCTAATTCCCTCAGCATCACCTGATTTATATTGACTACATTCCAATATCCTCATTTTGCTTTTGTTGATGTTCATCTTATATCCTCCTTTCGAGACACTGTCAGTGCCATTCAACAGCTCTCCCAGGTCCTTTTCTGTCCCCGACAGAATTACAATGTCATCAGCAAATCTCAAAATTTTTATTTCTTCTCCGTGGATTTTAATTCCTATCCATATTTTTTTTGTTCCCTTTACTGCTTCTCAGTATACAGATTGAATAACATGGGGAATAGGCCATAACCCTGTCTCACTCCCTTCCCAACCACTACTTCCCTTTCTTGCCCCTCGACTCTTATAACTGCCATCTGGTTTCTGTACAAATTATAAATAACCTTTCCCTCCCTGCATTTTACCCCTACCACCTTCAGAATTTAAAAGAGAGTATTCCAGTCAACATTTTCAAAAGCTTTCTCTAAGTCTACAAATGCTAAAAATGTAGATTTGTCTTTCCTTAATCTGTCTTCTAAGATAAACTGTAGGGTCAGTATTACCTCACATGGTCCAACATTTCTATGGAATCCTAATTGATCTTCCCCAAGGTTGGCTTCTACTAGTTTTTCCATTAATCTGTAAAGAATTAGTGTTTGTATTTTCCAGCTGTGAAATTATTAAACTTATAGTTTGGTAATTTTCACACCTGTCAACACTTGCTTTCTTTGGGATTGGAATTTCTTCTTGAAGTCTGAGGGTATTTCACCTGCCTCATAAATCTTGCCCACCAGATGGTACAGTTTCATCAGGGCTGGCTCTCCCAAGGCTATCAGTAGTTCTATGGAATGTTGTCTACTCCTGAGGCCTTGTTTCGACTTAGGTCTTTCAGTGCTCTGTCAAATTATCCATGCAGTATCATATCTCCCATTTCATCTCATCTATGTCCTCTTCCATTTCCATAATATTGTCCTCAAGTACATCGCCCTTGTATAGACCCTCTATATACTCCTTCCACCTTCCTGCTTTTCCTTTTTTCTTAGGACTGATTTTCCACCTGAGCTCTTGATATTCATACAAGTGGTTTTCTTTTCTCCAAAGGCATCTTTAATTTTCCTGTAGGCAGTATCTATCTTACCCCTAGATATATGCCTCTACATCCTTACATTTGTTCTCTAGCCATCCCTGCTTAGCCATTTTGTACTCCTTGTCAATCTAATTTTTGAGATGTTTGTATTCCTTTTTGTCTGCTTCATTTACTGCATTTTTATATTTTCCTTTCATCAGTTAAATTCAATATCTCTTCTGTTACCCAAGGATTTCTACTAGCCCTCATCTTTTCACCTATTTGATTGTCTGCTGCCTTCACTATTTCATCTCTCAAAGCTACCCATTCTTTTTCTACTGTATTTATTTTCCCCATTCTTGTCAATCATTCCCTAATGCTTTCTCTGAAACTCTTTACAACCGCTGGTTCTTTCAGTTTATCCAAGTCTCATCTCCTTAAATTCCTACCTTTTTGCAGTTTCTTTACTTTTAATCTACAGTTCATAACCAATAGATTGTGGTCAGAGTCCACATCTGCCCTTGGAAATGTCTTACAATTTTAAAACCTGGTTCCTAAATCTATGTGCAACTTTCCAGTGTCTCCAGGTCTCTTACATGTATGCAACCTTCTTTCATAATTCTTAAACCAAGTGTTAGCCATGATTAAGTTGTTCTCTGTGCAGAATTCTATCAGGCAGCTTCCTCTTTCATCCCTTACCCCCATTCTGTATTCACCCACTACTTTTCCTTCTCTTCCTTTTCCTACTATCGAATTACAATCCACCATGACTATTATATTTTCATCTCCCTTCACTATCTGAGTAATTTCTTCTATCTCATCATATATTTCTTCAATCTCTTCATCAGCTGCAGAGCTAGTTGGCATATAAACTTGTACTACTGTGGTAGGCATGAACTTCGTGTGTATCTTCACTACAGTAATGCGTTCACTATGCTGTTCATAATAGCTTAACCTTGCTCCTATTTTTTTTATTCATTATTAAACCTATTCCTGCATTATCCCTATTTGATTTTGTATTTATAGCCCTGTGTTCACCTGACCAGAAGTCTTGTTCCTCCTGCCACCGAACTTCACTAATTCCCACTATATCTAACTTTAACCTATCCATTTCCCTTTTTAAATTTTCTAATCTACCTATCCGATTAAGGGATCTGACATTCCATGCTGCGATCCATAGAATGCCACTTTTGTTTCTCCTGATAATGACGTACTCTGAGTAGTCCCCACCTGGAGATCTGAATGGGGGTCTATTTTATCTCCAGAATATTTTACCCAAGAGGATGACCTCGTCATTTAACCATACAGTAAAGCTGCATGCCCTTGGGAAAAATTATGGCTGTAGTTTCCCCTTGCTTTCATCCGTTCACAGTGCCAGCACAGTAAGGCCATTTTGGTTAATGTTACATGGCCAGATCAATCAATCATCCAGACTGCTGTCCCTGCAACTACTGAAGAGGCCACTGCCCCTCTTCAGGAACCACACATTTGTCTGGCCTCTCAACAGATACCCCTCCATTGTGGTTGCACCTACAGTACGGCTATCTGTATTGCTGAGGCACACAAGTCTCCCCACCAACAGTGAGGTCCATGGTTCATGGGAGGGAATATTGAACTATATGATTAAAAACATAAATTAATTACGAACTATAGCATGCACGCACTTTATCCTACGTGTAAACATCACTACAGATATTCAGATTTGGGTTATGACATGTTCAATATGCCTGCCATCATTGATGATGATGTGGTGCAGACTGATAGTGAAATTCTGCATGATGTGCTGAAGTGTGGGAACATCGATACTGTCAATGACCTCCTGAGTGGCTGTTTTCAGCTAAGCAATGGTTTCGGTGTTATTGCTGGAAACATTGTCTTTAATATAGCCGCCAAAAAACAGTCATATGTGTTCAGTTCCAAAGAATATGGTGGCCAATTTAGGCCAATGTCAATTGCCTTTGCGTACCCCAGAGCCAGAATGTGGTCCCCAAAGCACTCCTCCAGGACATCAAACACTCTCCTGCTTCAATGGAATATAGCTCCGTCTTGCACGAGCAACATCTTGCCAAATCAGAGTGACATTGGATAATGGGGATGAAATCATCTTCCAAGACCTCCACATACCATTCGTTGGTCACTTTGCCATTAAGGAAAATTGCACCGATTATTCCATGACTGGACATTGACCAACACACAGTCACCTGTGAAGGGTGAAGTGACTTCTTGATCATGTAGTGCAGATTCTCAGTCCTCCAAATATGCCAATTTTGCTTATTGACAAACCCATCCAAATGGAAGTGGGCTTCATGATGCACAAGCGCATACTAATTCCCATCATTCCACATTTCCAACCATGCAGTTTGAACATCCTAACACAAACTGTTAGATGATGATTTTATTTCATATAGTTCAATAATTGTCACCCTGTATGTACCTCTGTATCTTCAGGCTATGTATTGCAATGACTTTTCAGTTCGCGCATGCACAACAAAACAAACTGAATTGTTGGAAACTTCTCACCTTCCAGGATTCCTATTACATCTTTCAATGGCTCTAAAAATGTCACAACTTCTTTTACAGTGTTGTCGCAGCCAGTAGTTTCTCAGAGATGCCTCTCTCAAGAAGCAGTTGTGTGATTTTGTTGTACTGCCATACTACATACTATAGCATTCCAAACAAACTTACTCTCCATTTCTTGTTTCCAGCTTTTCTGCTTAGAACTCATGTCACCTGTTTTCTTTATTAAACAGACACTATCTAAAGCAGCATAAGTCATGAAATAAATCACTCCAAGTCCATTTATCACATAATCGTCATCCAATGTGTGTTCCAGGACTCTGTTCAAAACATGTGTAGTGCATGCATAATACTGAAAGGATTGCAGTGCCCTGCATATATTAATGCCTTGGTCATTGGAAAATGAAATCTTATTAAAATAATGGGATTAATTCCCAACAATTTGAATAAAGTTTCCTCAATATAGTTCCTAATAAATTTGACAGATTTATTTCCTTCTCAGAAAAATGAGTCGTCACCAATACCATATTTCACAGTGCTTTGTCTTAATAAGCAAAGTGCACAGTGCTAGACAGGTAACACATTTTCCTTTCTATCGGTCTGTGTATCTGCCATACATCCATATGCATTCATGCCTATGGCCTAGATAATGCTAGGTATCATACTCACTTGTATTTCATTGGCTTGTCTTACAGTGTTTTGTGCTACCATCGTAGGATGAGCTGAAATGTCGCAAATGTCTACATGTCCCAACTCTGAAATGACATTTACAAGCTCCTGATGTAAAGTGAAAAATTCTACATCTAATGTTAATGTAAATGGACAGTGGTCTTTGGCCCACATTTCTGTGCACCTTTTTAATTACTTAGCTCTCAGTGAAACTGGTAATGCTTCAGAACTTACACTGTATCGTGTTCTAGAGACATGTACCTTCAGATGTGTGGTGATGTGAACAGAGCACTTGCCACAGTACATGTAGTCAACATCCTTGTCAGTCACTAATGAAAATCTCTCCCAAACATTGTTACAACTATCATCTTTTGCACTCAGGACATATTATTTTGAATCAAGTTTCACTTTCACACAGTCCTTCATCTTACATTTATGTGCCTTGATCCTATAGCAGGCAGATGAGCAGCTCTCAGGTAACTATAGTAGATGGAGTCAATTCGAGCATGTGACAGTTGAACGAGCATCATGGAAGTCGAGTATAGTTACTCCCTCAGTGCAAGGTGGCTGTATTGACATCTGATGGACATATGTGGAACTACATGCACTGAGTGAGCAATTCTAGTGAGCATAAACATCAGATGCAGACCTCTCTCATTCACACAGCCCACCCCAAACACAAACACCCATGACAGCAGAGAGAGTGAGTGTTGATCATTGATAGCAGTTGAATTGCCTGGTTAGTTGAGGACAAGGCAAAGAGGGGGGTAACAGGATAGTGCAAAGCAGGTCTTTTGACAGATGATTCAATAGCTTCACAACAAGGTGAAAGTAAATCAGAGGGTAAAGCATATAAGAGATATAGAAAGAGGATGAGACATAAGGAAGGGAGAAGATGAAGGGGAGATGAAGAGGGGCCATGGAAAGAAAAGAGAAAGGACGAGTATCCAAATGGCACACATAGTGAAGCAGCTGTTGATGTCAAACTTCCTGGCAGATTAAAACTGTGTGCCCGACCGAGACTCAAACTCAGGACCTTCTGCGCAGGAGAGCTTCTGTACAGTTTGGAAGGTAGGAGACGAGATACTGGCAGAAGTAAAGCTGTGAGTACCGGGCGTGAGTCGTGCTTCAGTAGCTCAGTTGGTAGAGCACTTGCCCGCAATAGGCAAAGGTCCCGAGTTCGAGTCTCGGTTGGGCACACAGTTTTAATCTGCCAGGAAGTTTCATATCAGCGCACACTCCGCTGCAGAGTGAAAATCTCATTCTGGAAACATCCCCCAGGCTGTGGCTAAGCCACGTCTCCACTATATCCTTTCTTTCAGGAGTGCTAGTTCTGCTAGGTTCGCAGGAGAGCTTCTGTAAAGTTTGGGAGGTAGGAGACGAGATACTGGCAGAAGTAAAGCTGTGAGTACCGGGCGTGAGTCATGCTTTGGTAGCTCAGTTGGTAGAGCACTTGCCCGCGAAAGGCAAAGGTCCCGAGTTCGAGTCTCGGTCGGGCACACAGTTTTAATCTGCCAGGAAGTTTCATATCAGCGCACACTCCGCTGCAGAGTGAAAATCTCATTCCAGCTGTTGATGTCATTTTTGTTGTGATGTACAACATGTTTAAGAAACTGGATGGTCAAGTTTTCTGTTTGCCAAAGGTTGGTAGTGGACATTCACGTGAATAGACAGTTAGTTATTTGTCACACCAACACAGAATGATGGACAGTAATTGCAGAATAACTGGTATAAACATTTCTGTTCTCACATGTGACCATACCCATTATAGAGTAAGAAGTGCCTGTGACTGGACTGCAGTAGGTGGTGTTGGTGAGGGGGGGGGGGGGGGTGTTTGGTGTAAGTCTGTACTTTGGCTGGCCACAAGGGAATGACCCACAGGATACAGAATTAGAATAGGGAAATATAAAGATATTCTATAGGTTGGGTGTGCGACAGGATGCAACTTTGAGTGAAATGGGTAGGATTTTTGGTTAGACATTCCTCATCTCAGCACATGAAGAGAAGTAGTCAAAGCCCTGATGAATGATGTGGTTGAGCTTCTGAATGCTAGGATGATACAGGCTGATCAGAAGAGTGCTGGTTGGTAGCTGGTTAATAGTTTTACTGGTGTCTAAAGTGGACATGGTATGGAAGATCATTTTATGGATGAGCTGGAGAGAATATTGTCTGTCAATAAAGACTGCAGTAAAGTTATTAGTGTATTTTAACAACTCCTGCTTTCCATCACAGATGTGGCATCCATTGGTGGTGAGGCTGTAAGGGAGAGACTGTTTGACATGAAACATGTGGTAGCTGACAAAGTGGAGGCACTGTTAGTGGTTGGTATGCTTCATGTTAACAGACATATTTAAGAAGCCTTATGACAGACCGGTATTGACATCTAGAAAGGTGGTTTGGTGAGTTGAAAAGCATGAGGTGAAATGGATTTCAGGATAGGTGTTAAAGGGAAGGAGAAAAGGTTGTCCTGGCTATGAGTCCAGATCAAGAAAATGTCATTAGTGAATCTGAACCAAACTAGAGGTTTTAGTTGTGGACAGAATAGGAAGGACTGCTCCAGATAGCCCATAACCAAGTTGGCATAGGATGGTGCCATGTGATTGCCCATGGCAGTGCCATGGATTTGTTTATAGATTTGGCCTTTGAAAGTGAAATAATTGTAGATCAGGATGTGGCTGGTCAGAAGGATTAGGAAAGAGGTGGTGGGTTTGGTATCAGGAGGACTTTGGGAAAGGTAGTGTTCCATGCCCACAAGGCCATGGGCATGGCCTTGCTGTACAAAGACATTACATTCATAGTGATCAACAAGGAGTCTTGTTTTGGGCTAAAAGTAAGGCCCTTAGAAAATATTGGGACTACTGCAGAGGTCAGAGCTGACAACAATGCTACAGGTTGGGTGTTCAGGTACAGTGTGTTTCATGGATGGTGGAAGTGGAGATTTGGAAAGCGGAGTAAATTAGCAAGCCATTGTCAGGAAATTGTGAGAGGCAGACTGGGGGAGGCAGGGTGGGGGGGGAGGGGGGGTTGGAGTGGAGTGGTAGGTTTCTTCTTGGCTATAGATAATCCCTTGTGGCATAAGACAGGAATAGCTGAGACAGTATCCTCAGATGGTGGTGGGACTGTTGTTCTCACTGTTGAAGGGCAAGAGTTTCTGTTGCAGTGATATCATTCAGGAAGTTGTGATTGCAGAGTATAAGGATTTTGGAAATTGAGTCAAGTATGGTTAGAGAGTGGATTGTTTATTATGAATGACCAAATTGGTGAAGGTGAGGGATTGATGGACTGGAAAAGCTGGAGGTTCTTGTGGTAGGTTGGGTGACATTTAGGATGTCAATTTTAATGATGAGCTAATTAGCTGGGCTACCGTGTATGAGACAAGATTTCAAAAATAGGATGTGAGAATCAAGCATTATAGAGGAGACTTTTTGTTATTGGTGGACGTTATTGATTAGCAGTTATTAAGAATAATTCCCTGGGCAGATTGAGGTGGGGAGGAGGAGGGAAGGATGCATGAAGTGGGAAGGAGGTAACAGGACACTGTGAGGCAGGTCTTTTAACAGATGGTTCAGTGGCTGCACAACAAGACAAAAGGAGTTCAGAGGGTACAGCACATAAGAGATACAGAGAAAGGTTGAGGTTGGGGAGGGAGGAGGACCTGGAATATGTTAAATGTATCTATGCACCGCACATCAGTCCACTGTAGGTGTGTGGTGGCCTTTCCCTTATTTCACTTATTGTTCCATACAGGAATTTCCATTATTGTTTTATATTACCATTCATATGGCTTGATAAAACAGGCAAAATATATTATCAGTGTCAGGAGTGATGGAAGAACAAATAGAATGGTTCCACCTTGCTCTGTTACAGAGTTATTAGTTAGCTAGTTATCTGTATGCCTATGGATCACAATTGTGACCTCTTAATCCAATGTCGAATGAACCAGTTTTATGCTTATGATACTTCTTATAAGTAGAAAATATATTAACATGCTGACCATTTTCATGAATTTTTTTCCTTATATCCCTGCAGTGACTTATACTACTTGATTGTGTCATGTGTATCTCTCTCTCTCTCTCTCTCTCTCTCTCTCTCTCTCTCTCTCACACACACACACACACACACACACACACACACACACACACACACACACACACGGCTACAATGCCTTCTGACACATTTCCACAAAACCAACACAGAGCCTCATCTGTTCTACAGAAGCAGTTATTAGACATTTGACTGTCCTATTCAAATGATAGTTCAACTATAGGAGAGCTCACTAGGATAACAGCACACAGGTTATTGATAAAGAAGTACAAAACCCCAGTCATATCCTAGAAAAGTATGAAAATGTTGCCAGATTTATAAAGGTAGTCTCATGTATGCTTATCACAAGGAGCTACAGAATCATGTGTTTCCACGTCCAGGGAGAAGCAGAGTTGTGCATTTTATCTGTGGAGTGTAGGAAGGCAGAAAAGAAATTTCAAGTATTCTGGTACTCTACTGCCAGAATCCTGAATACCTCAGTCTGGAAACAGATTTCACTTTCTCATTCAGTTACCACTGTCAGAACATTGTAATCTCCTCCCTCCTTCCTAATTCCATCTATTGTCCAAATTAGTCTTTTATGAAGATTTGAGAGGAGCAAAAATTACAATAAACCTTTTGGTTTACTTAGCTTCTCATGTAGAGTTGCCTCAAATTCTTCTTGTCTAGGAACCTGATTCTTAAAGCTGAAAATGTCACTTTCTAGGTCCTCACAGTTGGATTGATCTAAATAAATTTGAAGACTGTTGTTGCAGAATTTTTGTTTTTACGCAACTATATTTTCTCACATTTTAGAATATCATACAGTCTTTTGATCAACTCCCACAATCTGTGGAAATAACCATATTTCAAATGGTTTACAATTTTTGTAACAAATAAATTTCTACTAGTTTCTATTACATTATTAATATTGGTTATTATTTCATAAATGAATCCAGAAATGAACATAACAAGCAGTACAGTATGCATAATTAATAATGGAAATTTTAAGTGCGGCAATAGTTCGTAATTTCAAATGTTTCTACAAAATTAATTTCAGCTGTCATTCAGAACTAGTACTTATCAATTATAACATTGAGACCAAAATATTTTATAAAGTAATTCATTTTCATAAATTTTAGCTTGTAATATGACAAACTGTGTACAAGATTATTTGAAAGTTTTCAGAAAAGTCACTGAGATAATACTGACCTGTCAAAATTTGAAAGATAATACTGGTAGTGATAACTACTGTTGAGGAAAAATAATGCTAGAGGTGGATTTCCATTACAACATAGAGTAGAATGGTTATCAAGAACATTACCACATGGAAACTAACAAACTCCCTATGGAATGGTAGTGCCATTGATACAGCAGTCGCCATGTGTTCTTCCCATCTGGAGAGTATGGTACACCTAACTTAAAACAACTCTCCCCAGGCTCATCAGTTTGATGCAGAACTAAGGGAAACAGAATGGATTGGGACAGGTTGCTTAAAACTAAAACTTTTCAATAAAATTTTCTCACTCACTGGCGTAGTTACCCCAAACATTAGAAAGACACTATCATCAGAAATGAAAATAAGGAGTTAAGGAAACAGGAATCTGACCCACCTTACTTAAAGTTTTGATTTCCATTCTTAACATGGTATCAATTCATCTCTGAATTCACCTGAAACTTTCAGTGTCAGACTATACAGAGGCAGAACATCTGGAGAACTCTTAGTAAGCTGAGGAATACCTAAGGCATGTCACCACGTCTCATAGAGGGCATTCTGCTGACATAGAGTTGTAGTGTCATGATACAGGGCTAACATAACATAAAAACTCAAATTATAGTCAAGGGAATGGTATGTGTGATTTTGGTAAAGTGCTGGACCATAAACATCTTGGTTTGCAGAAGCGTAGGGGGGGATGATATTTTTATCTGCAAGTTACTGAACATTGCAAGTCATTTGCGTAAAGAATTTGCAGTTGTAAATTAGTTGGCACATTTCAAACTCGCATAAATAAATATCAGGTTATGCAGCCCTTCATCTGTAGTTTTGTATAAAAATTGGTTAATGGTTTTTTTTTTTTTAATTTTATTTGCTCTCACTGTTATTATTCTAAGAAAAATCTCTTCATGTTTTGACCTGAATAAACAAGTCATGAGCATAGAGAAGCTACCTGTTCTCAAATTATTTGTTTGGTTTTCTAGGTGGAGATTATCTTATAGAAATCAGTGGTCAGTGCCTCAATGTGTATGGACAAGGAGCTCTGCGCTTCATTGATCGGCCGTGGAATTCAGGAAAAGCAGCAGAAGTGTTTACTGTAAAATTCAATTATATAAATTTTAATCACATCATTTCAGTATTTGGAAGACTGAAGCAGCGCTTTCAAAATGTTGAAAACTTTGTCTTTCAAGAGACAAATATTCATTGTTTGGGTCAGCTTAATGCTCTAGCTGATGTGCAAGGTCTGACCTCTCTGCATATTGAGAGCGAAGGAAACCCCATAACACAAAAGGACTGGATTAAATATGCTATATACCGACTATCACACTGGGGACTTAAAGTTATAAATGGAAAAGAGGTATGTTGTATTTTGCAGAATCATCAGACATACTCATATACTTAATCTACTGCCACTCACTGGCTCATGTTTGGAGTAAAGATTTTTTCTATGTTCCTTTCTCAGCATCATCTACTTGTACAAGTTGTAAACTAAGGCTCTCATTTGATTGAATTTATTGATATAATGCTATTTTTGTGTATCTTAAAAGAAGTTTTTACTGGTTTCACTTCCTCAGAAATTAAAAAGTGTTTTAAATTCAATTTAAACTAAACTGTGCTTCAGAATCAAACAGCATGTTTCATGTTATTAAGCCCAAGAACAGATTTCCATATTGTTGAAATACATAATCTGCTGTTGTCCCTCTAACTTTATTTGAAGTTGCTAATGCTCCCATACTGATAGTTATTTGTGGGAAATTGACATTTTCAAATGAAATACTTGTATTTTATATAAGTAGCAGACATTTTTATGGTCTTAAATCAGTAAATTTGAATTAAATTATTTCATCTAACTTATTAAAGATAGAAAAGTTCTTATTTACTGAAAACATAGCCCAAATCAAAGAATGGATTCCGGAAACAGCAATTGTGTGAGACCCAACTCGCTTTATTTGTTCATGAGACCCAGAAAATATTAGATACAGGCTCCCAGGTAGTTGCCATTTTCCTTGACTTCCGGAAGGCATTCGATACAGTTTTGCATTGTTGCCTGATAAACAAAGTAAGAGCCTACGGAACATCAGACCAGCTGTGTGATTGGATTGAAGAGTTTTTAGCAAACAGAACACAGCATGATGTTCTCAATGGAGAGACGTCTACAGACATTAAAGTAACCTCTGGCATGCGACAGGGGAGTGTTATGGGACCATTGCTTTTCACAATATATATAAATGACCTAGTAGATAGTGTCGGAAGTTCCATGCGGCTTTTTGCGGATGATGCTGTAGTATAAAGAGAAGCTGCAGCATTAGAAAATTGCAGCAAAATCCAGGAAGATCTGCAGCAGATAGGCAGTTGGTGCAGGGAGTGGAAACTGACCATTAACATAGACAAATGTAATGTATTGCGAATCCGTAGGAAGAAGGATCCTTTATTGTATAATTATATGATAGCGGAACAAACACTGGTAGCAGTTACTTCTGTAAAATATCTGGGAGTATGCATACGGAACGATCTGAAGTGGAATGATCAAAAAAAAATAATTGTTGGTAAGGCAGGTGCCAGGTTGAGATTCATTGGGAGAGTCCTTAGAAAATGTAGTCCATCAATAAAGGATGTGGCTTACAAAACACTCGTTCGACTTATACTTGAGTATTTTCATCAGTGTGGGATACGTACCAGGTCGGGTTGACAGAGGAGATAAAGAAGATCCAAAGAAGAGCGGTGCATTTCGTCACAGAGTTATTTGGTAAGCATGATAGCATTACGGAGATGTTTAGCAAACTCAAGTGGCAGACTCTGCAAGAGAGGTGCTCTGCATCTGGGTGTAGCTTGCTGTCCAGGTTTCGAGAGAGTGCATTTCTGGATGAGGTATCGAATATATTGCTTCCCCCTACTTATACCTCCCAAGGAGATCACTAATGTAAAATCAGAGAGATTTGAGTGCGCACGGAGGCTCTCCAGCACTCGTTCTTCCCGCGAACCATATGTGACTGGAACAGGAAAGTGAGGTAATGACAGTGGCATGTAAACTGCCCTCCACCACACACTGTTGGGTGGCTTGCAGAGTATAAATGTAGATGTAGATGTAGATGTACATATTTTTGCTTATTTTTATCAACATCCGTACTGTGTTCAGTAAACAAGTCATTTTAGTCAATATATGAAACCAAATTAGGTTAATAATGTACATTAGCACAAATAGCATACACATGAATCTATACTTTTAGTATACGCAGGACTGCTATATCCTATCCAGGAGACACAAAATGGAGCATTACTTGGAAAAATCTTGAAGTGATAGTTCAAAAACAAACACTAAAAAACCTATATCATAGACAAACTTCTTCATTTACCTATCCATATCCCCACCAAAGATACTTGTTGTTCAGGGCTACAATATCAGGTGACAGAATGACTAGCCGTAACTTGCCTTCAGAAGACAAAATTCCAGTATTGCTGATAAACACATTTGAAAGTATGGAAAACAAATACTTAGTTTTCAGAACTGTTAGTTCCTTCCCCAGGGAGGAAAGGAGTGGTAGGTTGAGAGGGATCTGTCTGTTGCAAGAACAACTGAGGCAAAACATCAAGAAACAAAAAAAAACAAAAAAAATGAAATTGCATACCCTTGGTAATAGATGCACCAGAAATAATGTTGTTGTTGTTGTTGTGGTATTCAGTCCTGAACCTGTTTTGATGCAGCTCTCCATGCTATTCTATCCTGTACAAGCTTCTTCATCTCCCAGTACGTACTGCAACCTATATCCTTCTGAATCTGTTTAGTGTATTCATCCCTTGGTCTCCCTCTACAATTTTTACCCTCCACTCTGCCCTCCAATACTAAATTGGTGATCCCTTGATGCCCCAGAACATTTCTTACCAACCAATCCCTTCTTCTAGTCAAGTTGTGCCACAAACTCCTCTTCTCCCCAATCCTATTCAGTACCTCATCATTAGTTACAATGATCTACCCATCAAGGGTGATGTACTTGAGGGCAATATTATGGAAATGGAAGAGGATGTATGAAACAGGCGAAATACCCTCAGACTTCAAGAAGAATATAATAATTCCAATCCCAAAGAAAGCAGGTGTTGACAGATGTGAAAATTACCGAACAATCAGTTTAATAAGCCACAGCTGCAAAATACTAACATGAATTCTTTACAGACGAATGGAAAAACTAGTAGAAGCCGACCTCGGGGAAGATCAGTTTGGATTCTGTAGAAACACTGGAACACGTGAGGCAATACTGACCTTACGACTTATCTTAGAAGAAAGCTTCAGGAAAGGCAAACCTACATTTCTAGCATTTGTAGACTTAGAGAAAGCATTTGACAATGTTGACTGGAATACTCTCTTTCAAATTCTAAAGGTGGCAGGGGTAAAATACAGGGAGCGAAAGGCTATTTACAATTTGTACAGAAACCAGATGGCAGTTATAAGAGTCGAGGGACATGAAAGGGAAGCAGTGGTTGGGAAGGGAGTAAGACAGGGTTGTAGCCTCTCCCCGATGCTATTCAATCTGTATATTGAGCAAACAGTGAAGGAAACAAAAGAAAAATTCGGAGTAGGTATTAAAATCCATGGAGAAGAAATAAAAACTTTGAGGTTCGCCGATGACATTGTAATTCTGTCAGAGACAGCAAAGGACTTGGAAGAGCAGTTGAATGGAATGGACAGTGTCTTGAAAGGAGGATATAAGATGAACATCAACAAAAGCAAAATGAGGATAATGGAATGTAGTCGAATTAAGTCGGGTGATGCTGAGGGAATTAGATTAGGAAATGAGACACTTAAAGTAGTAAAGGAGTTTTGCTATTTGGGGTGCAAAATAACTGATGATGGTCGAAGTAGAGAGGATATAAAATGTAGACTGGCAATGGCAAGGAAAGCGTTTCTGAAGAAGAGAAATTTGTTAACATCGAGTATAGATTTAAGTGTCAGGAAGTCGTTTCTGAAAGTGTTTGTATGGAGTGTAGCCATGTATGGAAGTGAAACATGGAAGATAAATAGTTTGGACAAAAAGAGAATAGAAGCTTTTGAAATGTGGTGCTACAGAAGAATGCTGAAGATTAGATGGGTAGATCACATAACTAATGAGGAGGTGTTGAATAGGATTGGGGAGAAGAGAAGTTTGTGTCACAACTTGACCAGAAGAAGGGATCGGTTGGTAGGACATGTTCTGAGGCATCAAGGGATCACCAATTTAGTATTGGAGGGCAGCGTGGAGGGTAAAAATCGTAGAGGGAGACCAAGAGATGAATACACTAAGCAGATTCAGAAGGATGTAGGTTGCAGTAGGTACTGGGAGATGAAGAGGCTTGCACAGGATAGAGTAGCATGGAGAGCTGCATCAAACCAGTCTCAGGACTGAAGACCACAACAACAACAACCCATCTAATCTTCAGCATTCTTCTGTAGCACCATATCATCTATGCATAGATGAGGAAGAACAGTCCAATAAAGTTTATGAGCTCCTCTCAGATCCACAGACTTATGTGAGGCCTTGTGTTGTCATGGGAAAGGAGATATTCCTTTTCATTTTTGTGGTGACAAATATACTGAAGTTGCTTCTTCAATTTCTGGGTTAGTGCAATACACTTAAGAGTTGATTGTTGCACCATGAGGGAGGATGTGAAACAGAATAACCCTTTCAGACTCCCAGCTGACCAGCTGACGATATGACTTTGAACTTTTCTTCTGACTGCCATTTTGTTTCTGGTTCAAAGTGATGCACCAAGCAATTATGCAGAGGTGGTCTTTTGTTGTTCTTTATGGTCTTTTGTTAGACAGCTGGGCACACAGTGGTCATGGACCTTTGAGTACCCCAGCTGGTGGACAAGTGTGTCAGTGCTACCAACAGAGACATCCAACTGAGAAGTGAGATGTTTGATTGTGATACGTTGATCACCTCAAGTGAGAGAGTCTACACATTCCTACATTGCAAGAGTCACAGCTGAGTGAGGCCAGCTGGCACACGGGACATCAGACAGGTCTGCATGACCTGGTTGCGATGATGACAGATGCCTTGTCCAATGATTCACTGTGCTTTTGTTCACTGCCATGTATCTGTAGATATTCTTCAATCATCTATAAATATTTGTGATTCTCTGGTTTTCCACCAAAAGAAACTCAATGACAGGACTCTGCTTGGAACACACCTCCATGACAGATGCCATTTTGAAGGCTACACATAGTGTCACCACCTATCAGAACTTCATGAAGCTATAGATGCTGAAGCAAGAATATTCCACAATGTGGCACAACAAATCCCTTGTTGTTTCAACTGAAATTGGCTGAGAAAAAAAGTGTTGCATTACTTATTGAACACTCTCCATATTAATTGGTATGTTGTCTCCTTCACTTCTAAAGCATTTACATTTAGTTTAGCTACTTATTCAAGAATTCATCTGAACTATAAAAAGCATTTTCTGATCAGATAAGAAGCAAACTTTATTTTGTTGCTGAGTGTGTCTTTATTTATGCAGGAAGAGCATTGAAGACTTTTGCTCCAATGTATAGAACATGTTTCTGCACAAAGGTCAGATTTTTTTACTCACTGTAAAGATAATTCTTTTGACGTGTATTATGCTTATGAAATCTATTGTTCATTTGAAACATCTCTCTATTTTTAGTGACAGAAAATATAAACTTGTGAACTTTTTAAATTTCTGAAAATGATTTGTGCATGAAACTTTTGGCTGCACTCCACAAATAATTCTTACAGCTTGCGTTTGAAAAATGTAAACCTTCCCCACTAATTATTGTTTATCCCAAAACAATTATGCAATACTTAACAAGTGAATGAAAATTGCCATAATACGCCACTTAACAGTATTAGTTTCTCCACTTACAGTGATAAGATGTAGTAGCAGAACGTGATCACATACAGAGATGTAAAATATGAGAAGAGCAATTTCTTTTCTCAGCTTTTTGCATTTCAAGAAATTTAGTTATGGTATTTCCATTATTTTTATTGCTGTTTCCCTCATGCCACATATATATTTCTCTCTTTTAATGTTTTAATACAGAACTAAATATAATTGGTCTTCTTAGAACTCAGTGAGAGACATTTGGTGTTAAAAAATTCAACCATATCTAACAGCATGTAATTATTGGATTCCACAAGTTTGTCATCTGATCTCCTGCTCATGAAAGTGGTGTTATAACCAGCAAATAAGTTAAATTTGCAGGGCTTGCTTGCACACAGTGTTAAATCATTTATTAATATCTGCAAAAATCAGTAGCCCAAGTATTGAACCCTCAGACACTCCACAACAGGTGAAACTTCATTGAGACTGAGCAGACATATATACCCTATATCCCACCTGAGCTGTGTAACACTATCTGTTTTTCTAATCTGGAGATACATTTGAAGCTAATGACCTGTAGCACCACTTATTCCAAGCAATTTGGCTTTCTGCAAGAGAATGTATATGTAATAATCAACACAATCAAGAGCTGCTGAGAAATCACAGAAGATATGAATTGCTATCCTTTTCTTATTCAGAAATTCAAGGACTTCATTTGCATGTGACTGCATTGTGTCTTCAGTTGGATGACCATTTTGAAAGTCAAACTGGCTCTTGTTGACTCTATTCTTCATGAAGTGTTCAGTAGCTCTGGCAACATAGCTAGAATTTTAGAGAAAGCTGTTAACAAAGAAATAGGGTTATAGTGAGTTTTATCACCATTTTAAGTGAAACATTAAAATGCGATGTAGAATGTCACTTATACACAAGCAAGAATATTTCCATAAATTATTGGACACATTATCGACCCTTGCAGAATTGTTCTTTTTTAGTGACTTGATGGTTTTGCAAATCTCCTCTGCAGTGATAGGATTAAGGAGCATTCCTGGGGTTCTTTTGAAGTACCATTTGCAGCTTGACACAATGTCAAGACTTCATCACCACAGGGTTTACAGCCAATTTGATGCATAACTGACAGGAAGTGTTTGTGTCAAATCTCAGATACACTTTTTGGTTTGTCTACTAGGTTTCCTTTGCATCTGACTTTTTAAGTTGTCTGTGTTCATTGTTTGCACCTGTTTCTCTTTTTTTTACAATATTAGAATTATATATTTTCTTCTTGTAATAAAATGCTTTTGATATCTATGTTACTTGCTTTGAAATTTTGCAATGTAGTCTGCAGCATTCTCATTTTTCTATATATTTACATATCCTGATTACAGCATAAATTTTTCTTTTGATTCTTGTTGACATTTTAGTTCCTTTTTTAAGCCAAGACTTACGTACTGTATTGAAACATTATTTATGAGCCACTTCTTTGGAAAGCACTCTCTGAAACAGGCAGAAAATTCATTAATTAAATTTAGAAAATGCATTATCAAAACTGTAATCGAAGATCAATCCATTTTCTGGAACTTACAGATCTAAGTTTCTTTTGCCTGTTTGTTCTTATGAATTTCCAATGGCGAGATGGTTTCTCGAACAGGCTAACATTGTAAAGTGTGCATATTTGCCAATCATGATCTCCAACGCTATTTAGAACCTATCTGACAACAATTTTCTACCATAAAATATCTTCTAAAATATTTTGGCTAAAAATGCTTTGCCTACAAATCTTTGGGGCTTTTTACATTAAATTTGCCCAAAACTACTGATTCCCATTATATTTAACTTCAGATTATCTATTACCCTTTACAAGTTCTCCATCCTTCATACCCATTTATGGAATATATGGGAACAACAACATTGATGACAAGCAAGGGCAACTGTGGATTCTCTCTGACTGTTTAGTGCATGCTGTACCTTCGTTGTGTCCATATGATCTGTGTATACTTGCATCAATGAAATCATTGTTACTCTATATAATCATTGTGTATTGTGTATTCTATGCCCATCAATATCTGAGTCATTTTAGTGGTGACCCAAGATACTCACAAACACCTTCCTCAATACCTACAATGTTTATTCCGACATCGTTATGAGCTGACAATGCAGTGCAGTTTCCATGTTCACCATATTTCAACACCCAGAAGATGGCCTACCTGGACATGGCATACCTGCTCAGAATATTTAAGGTGCTACAGTGTCACACCCAGCACTTTCTGCAAGACAAATATACAGGTACAGTGTGTCAGTGCAGTTCTCGACAGTTCCACACTATGCAAATAGTTGGGCAGCATGCATAAAATGATTCTGATGCCATGATCTTGCCACACTTATTTAATCAGTTTCTTGATGATCATGCTTCTCAACACACTGGACAGTACTTGGATGTTCTTTTTCACCGTACTATTTTGTACAATGTGTAACCAATGTCGCTAACAATTGCAGCCATCTTGTCTCGCACCGCAACCTCCACTTGCCTTGCAAGGAAAGTACCTGAATTAACAGGAATTCAACTGACCATTACCAATCACGATATCCATGTCTCCATGCCCTCCCAGTTGACTATGGTATCACATCTTCATCTGACAGCTGGCAAAGGAGCTGTCAACCTCTCTCCATTGCGAGTCATCCTTGATGTCACGCATCTGCCTGGCGGCCACCAAACTAACGTAACTTTGCCCTATTGTCACCGATCTAGAGCACATCGCTTCTCCACAGCAATAGTCCACTGACACAGCAATTTGTCACATTGTGGACTCTCATACACATCTATGTTGGTTCCACCTGTGTTTTGGTCTCTACACATGTAAAGGCCAACAACTGTGCACACTCTCCCAGTGAGGTGCATTATCTGCACCAAATCACAGATACAGCTCAAAATGTCCTCCTACTAAATTGAACAGGACAACTTTGACACATATGATGTGAACAACAACCATGATGACATCATACTGCAGCAATTAAATCGTCTAGAGAACTGTGTCAGAGTATTATTTAAGTTACTTCCACTGCAAATTGGTTGTTCCACCACAATAAACAAGATGTTTAATCTCCAAGTGGACAATTACACCTAGGACACATGGTCCAGCTGTGCCTGGTCCCTTTCCCAGCCACAGCACTGTTGGTCGGAAGAGAATCATGCGTTGAAGAAATGGTCCAGCAGTGCATGGTTCTTACCCCAGCCACGGCACAAATGGTCAGGCACATCTGTTCGAGAACACGGAGTCATGAGCAGAGTCTCTCTCCAACCAATGCTCTGCACTACCAGGGTGTGGGACGGGTGGGGGGGGGGGGGGGGGGGGGGGGAAGGGGGAAGGGGGGAGGTGTGTGTTTCTGACTGTTTAGTGCACACTGTGCCTTTGTCATGTCTGAATGATCCATGTATACTTACATCAGTAAAATTGTTATTATTCTATATATGGATTGCATATCATGTATTCTGCAACAATCCATATCTGAGTCCCTTTTGAGAATATGTTCTGTTGACATTCTTCTGGGTAGTCCTTACCTAAATATCCAATGAGGGACTATCTTACCTCTGGCATACTTTATGCAAAAGGAAGTAGAAGTAGAAGTAGTAGAAGTAGAATTTTTTGTCTCATAACATACAATTTCAAGCCATTGACTTAAAGTACAGGAGAAACATACAATTTCAAGCCATTGACTTGAAGTACAGGAGACTCGTTAAAACACAAAAACTGGTTTACAATTTTCCTCATAATACCAGTAATACAATATACAGTACTGAATAATTACTGAATTAAGCAATTCATAATTTTCTTTCAAAAGTAACACACTTTTAAGATTAGCAGTCCTAAGTACTTGCTCTCTCCTGTTCAAATTTTCAGGTTGTCATTTATGAAGTCTTCTACTGAATACTAACATTTCTGCACTAGTTTCTCATATAAGGATTTTTTCAGTGTTTCTAAATCTATGCTCAGCAATTCTCTTTCTTTCACTTTGTTATAAATTTTCATATCCATATAATGTGGAGTTTGAGCATAGAGTTTCGAACAGTGGGTGGATAGCATAAAATTATTTTGATTTCTTGTGTTGTAATCATGTTGAAAATGATTTGCTACAAATAAATCCGGGTTACTGTGTACAAAGATAATCACCTTATATATGTATAATGAGGGAGCACTTAATATAATTAGATTATTTAGTAGTGGATGACATGATTTTCTTTGCCCTACATTGTGCATATTTCTAATGATGATTTTCTGAGGATTTATTATTCGTCACATATGATTTGAGTTACCCCAAAATACAGTTCCATACCTTATTACTGACTCAAAGTACCTGTGATATAATACTTTTTTTATGCCCGTACTGGTAGCATTGTACAATATTCTCATTGCAAATGCTAGGCTATTTAATTTATTTGCAAGGTACTGTTTATGTGATCCCCATGATAGATTTTTATTAGGTGCATTCCTAGGAATTTCACACAGCTAGCTTACTGCAAATCCTGGTTTCTGTGACGGACATGAACATCATTTAATTTTGCTTGTTTTGTTTTAAACTGCATTAACCGAGTCTTTTCCATGTTTAATTTTAAGCCGTTTAAATCAAACCAGGTATCTAGTTTTTCTAAAGTATTTAATACAGTTTGTGAAATTTGATCAGTACTGTTACTTTCAATTATTAAAGATGTGTCATCTGCAAATAAAACTGAGTGACACCCAATATTAAGTGCAGATCATTTATGTAAAACAGAAATAAAATGGGACCTAAGACAGAACCTTGGGGTACTCCATGTGAAATGGTTTTCCATTTTAAAGTATAAGTTCCTCTCTCTGATGTTATAAGCACTCTTTGTCTTCAGTTGGTTAGATAGGACTTAAACCATTCCAATACCATACTTTTCCAGTTTACCGAGTAGCAAGGAGTGATTCACACTGTCAAAAGCCTTTGATAGGTCACAAAAAATTCCTGTGGTATGCAGTAAGTTGTCTAGAGATGAGCTAATTTGATCAACAAAATTATTTATAGCAGATACTGTGGGTTTGCCTTTTTGAAATCCATACTGATTTTTTGAGATTATTTTAAATTTTTCTATTAAATTTTGAATTTGTATGGTGACTACCTTTTCAAATATTTTTGACAGTGATGGGAGAACAGACACTGGGCAATAGTTTCCCGTATGTTCTTTTGTGCCTTTTTTGAATAGTGGCTTAACTACTGCATTCTTCAGTGTGTTTGGAAAATAACCTTCTTGAAGGGACTGGTTAACTATTGTAGTTAGTGGCTGTGTAATTGTTTTAGAAACTGTTTTAAACACTTTTGTTGGTATCCCATCCCATCCTGCTGATGTTTTACTTTTTAGTGATAGTATCACATTTTCTATATATTTTACAGTAGTTTTGGTAAATGTACTGAAAAATTCACCATCAAATTGCTCACTGTTGAAGAAATTTACCTTGTCTGGGTACTCTGCTACATTGACATTAGATTTGTTTACATTCATAAAGAATTCATTAAATAATTCAGAAATCTGAGCAAGATTTACAATAGCGTTATCCTCTATCTTGATTTCAGAAATATGATGGCCTCTACCTGTGGCACCTGTTTCAGCTTTAATCACTGACCATCATGCTTTTGATTTGTTTTCACTATCCAATATAGATCTATTTGCCAGTTCTTTTTTTTTTTAAATTTTTGTAATCTTTCACATAGACAACAAAATCAGGACTTTTGTTATGTTTTAGTTCCCTATGTAGCCGTCTTTTTCTTGCACTCAAGATTTTTATTCCTTCAGCAATCCAATTGACTTTATTTCCTACATTTTTATAGTGTACACCAAGGGGGAAAGTTTCATTAAAAACATGTAGGAAGTTTTCCAAGAAATTAGCAAAATTTTCAGAGCATGAAAAACAATGATCTCTAGCCCACTCCACCTTATTTACTCTATGATAGAATAAGTGCATATTTTCTTTGCTGAACTGGGATTTGGTGTATGTTTTAATTGACCAAGGTTCTATTGTTTTTGGTTACTCCGTAAAGAGAGCACAATGATCAGAAATGCCATTGTCCTTAAACTATACAGTAATAATCTAATTGAATAGATAAAAAATCTACTCACCAAGTGGCAGCAGAACATACACACAAAATAAAATTATAATTAGGCAATCTTTCAGAGCAAGGTTCTATTGTTTTTGGTTACTCCGTAAAGAGAGCACAATGATCAGAAATGCCATTGTCCTTAAACTATACAGTAATAATCTAATTGAATAGATAAAAAATCTACTCACCAAGTGGCAGCAGAACATACACACAAAATAAAATTATAATTAGGCAATCTTTCAGAGCCATTGGCTCCTTCTTCAGGCAGAAGGGTTAAGAGGAAGGAAGAGTGGTGAAGGAAAAGTACTAGAGAGGTCTAGAAAAAGAGATTTCAGAAAAGTTACCCAGAACCATGGGTCATGGGAGACTTACCAGACAGGATGAAAAGGAAAGACTGATCGTTGGGGACTACATCGGACAAGATTTGAAAACCTGAGACGTTAGAGGTGGCAGACAGGATAATATTCAAGACAGAGATTAATGCTTAAACAACATGCATGAGTTAATAAGAGTGAAAAGCGCATGGTACGTAACAGTGGTGGGTGGGGAAAGGGGGGGGGGGGGGTGAAAAATAGACAGGTAAGACAATGAAAGATGTATAAAACTAAAATGGAGTGAATAAAAGAGTAGGTACTATGAAGAAATGCGAAGATGGAAGAAATTAACATAAACTAAGGCCAGGTGGGTAGCGAGAACCAAGGACATATTGCAGTGCAAGTTCCCACCTGTGGAGTTCTGATAATCTGGTTTCTGGGGGAAGAATCCAGATGGTGCATATGGTGAAACAGACACCAAGACCATGACTGTCACACTGTAGAGAATGCTCTGCAACAGGGTATTGCATGTTGCCAGTGGGCAGAGGGTGTATACTGACAATATGCCATATCCTGTTGCACAGCATGCTCTACAACATGACAGCTGTGACCTTGGTGTGTGTTTCACCACATGCACCATCTGGATTCTTCCCCCAGATACCAGTTTCTCAGAACTCTGTAGGTGGGAGCTTGGACTATAACATACCCTTCCTTCTTGCCATCCACATGGTTGTAATTTACGTTAATTTATTGCATCTCAGCATTCTTCATAGTAACCACTCTTTTTTTCACTCTATTTTAGTTTTATACACGTTTCATCGTCTCACCCATAAATTTTTCACTGGCCCCCACCCAATGGCCCATGGTTATGTACCATGCACTTAGTTTTTCACTTTTGTTAGCTCATGCATGATGTTTAATCAGTAATCTCGGTCTTACATATTATCCTGTTTCAGGTTTTCAAACCACATCTGATGCAGGCCCCCAATGATCAATATTTCCTTCTCATCCCATCTAGTAAGTCTCCCCGGACCCACAGTTCTGGGTGACTCCCCGAAATCTACCCCATTTCCTAGATCTCTCCAGTCCTTTTCCTTCAACCCTCTTCCTTTCCCTTCAGCCCTTCTGCCTGATGAAGGAGCAACAGGCCCTGAAAACTTGCCTAATTACAACTTTCTTTTGTATGCAGAACGCCTCTGCTCAGTGAGTAGATTTTTTTTCTATCCAATTAAATTATGAGTTCATCAAATATTGATTGCTTTTGTTGTTAAACCATACAGTGGAACTGCATGTTCTCATAAAATATAGCAGCTGTATTTTTTTTCCTTTTGCTGTATCCTAGGTTTTAGGCCATATCACAAAATAGCCAGGTCTGCCAGCTTGCCTATCCAGCAGATGTCAACAGTGGGAAAATAACATGTTTATGATCATTGTATGGCTATGTGTATTCTTGATGCACACAAACCCTTCCACCACAAAAGGGACCATCTGGTTATTTCATCACTATAATACAAATACTATGTACTATGTACTATGTACTAATAATAATAATAAATACTATGTACTGTTTTTTTAATAAAATGCCAACACCAGTTGCACCTTTTTTTCTTTTAAAAACCATGATCAGTTTTGGCTCCCCAGGCCATTATCTTGTGGTATATGTCAGGTGCCGTCAGAGTATACAGAACCAATCAGTCATGGCTTTGAGGGCTGAAACTGGCCACAGTTTTTAAAATAAAAAGAAAAATGCAACTGGTGTTGGCATTTTATTCAAATTCAATACTGCAGTTGCAGAACGTGCATCTACATGCTTCATATGCTGCCCAAGAAGTGAATTGTTTATTGCTGATACCACTTCCCACTTCTCATTTTCCAATTCTTTCTATTCAGGTATTTTCCTTCCTGGAGGCCTCTGGCCATCATTGCCTCATAGATATCTTCCTTCCTTCTTTCTCATTGGGCATCCTTTCTTCATTCTCTCTTATTGAATCCAGTTCCAAATTCATTTTGCTCCTCCCCCAACCATCATTCATTCTTTTTAGATGGTTCAGTCACAACAGCTGTTTTGCTTCTATCGTATCAATTATTCTCTTACTGACTCCGAAAATCTGTCTCATAGAATTGTTCTTCACATGTACCATCCTTAAAATGCCACAACTGCTTCTCCAAAAGTCCATTTCCAGTGTAAGTGGCCTTCATTCTCTCTGACTTGCAGCTACCATCTCTCTGCACTGCATGTATAACATGTAGATTTATAGGTGACTTATATCATCCTTTTTTTTATTTAGGTATTTCAGAGAAAAAGCTGTATTGTCTTATTGCCCTTTTCCTGTCATTACAAGGTATTTCCCATGCATGTGGTTGCGTCTGTTTGCTTCAGTGAAGCCAAGGGTCAGTGGTACCACCAAAGCTGGACAGGCCTTGATGGAGAGGCCAGACAGAGCATGCCTCACAATGATGTATCCATTCATATTATGATTGCTATTCCAGACCAGTTCCTAGTATAAAATGGGATAGATTGAGCTCAATAGTGCAATAAGGCAGCTGCTTTAATGGAAGAACCCAAGATTAAAAAATTCACGTTGGGCCATCGGGCCTGTTTACTGTCAGCTGGAAGAACTCTCAAATTATAAAATTTTTCTTATCAGCTTCAGTCTTCTCCTTTAATTTTCATAAATTACCTTCCAATGAATCTAAAGAAATGATTCTATACTAATCGAGATCCTAAACTCAACTACACAAGGCACAATCTAGATGATAACTGAACAGGCATACAACTGGTTAAGAATTACTGTAAAGTTAGAAGTAAGAGATAAACAGCAACTTTTTGATATAACCAAGGAAGCAGTTTTTTTCCAAAGTACCAAATTTCCTAATAATTTCATTCAGTTCAATTTTCCTGATATAGCCACAAATAATTAAGAAACAGTTAAAGAACAGCTAATTATTGATGAATTTCTAACTTCTGTTTCACTGTGTTGATGTGCCTTGATTTACTCCACATTCCTGAAAGTTCTCCTTCATGTTTACATTTACAGAAGATGAATTAATGAAAAATAAATAAATAAATAGCATTAAACACGACAAAACATAATGTTATATCATACAGTGGAAACATTTTGACTGCCTGAATTTCTTTTTGGAGGTAAAGGATGAAGACATAGCCGAAGCATCAGAAGAGTTCCAAGGTTTAAGTGACATAATTCTGTGGTCCCTGCCTGAGAGCCTTTTGCAGCCACTTCTTGGTCGCTTGCAGATTACTGGTACACAGCAACAGCATCAACAGATGTCAGCTAAGCAGTGGCTGTGGACTGCTGATCCTGCTTTGCGGAGTGTTGTGGGGAAAGAAGCATTGCAGTGGCGGAGATCTTCTCTGACACAGGTAAGAAAATATAAGCTAAATTCATGGAAATTTCACATTTTTGTTTATTGCTTGCATCCTGAAATTTTCATTATTTTAGCACTTAAAGTTTTGGAACAATACTGGAATATTATATGCCAAGCTAATACAAGATAAGGACAGTCAGTCACAAACATGGTAAAATCACCAAATTAGTTACATTATAGATAAACTTAGTGAACAAAATTTGTTATTCATATAATTGCATTTACAAATCAAGAAACCAACAATACTAACCTTTCATTTAGGCATAGTTGAAGAATTCTAATTCAGGTAATAATGAAGTATGCCAGTAACAAGACCATCTTCAAATACACTTCTAACCAAACAATTGTCAGTCATAGAAGTACAAAAATATCTCACTTGGAATGACATGTACATGCTGAAAGCTATTTAAACAATATCTCTAAGAATATATCAAATCTGATGATACAGACTCGTTGAGTGATCAATAATGATGGTCTATTGGGCTCAGATACTTGTGACCAATCCCTGAATCAGCAAAAATGGCATATTAAATTTAATTCTGTTATGATTTGCTTGCAATAACACCTGGCAAGTTGCTTCATGAAGAATGTAATTCCTTGTGGGTATTGCTTCGTTCGGAGATCTTTTGCACATGACTTGCATCCAGTTGTAAGTGCAATATATTCCTTATTACTTCTACGAAAACTAGAACTGGAGGACAAAAGATGCAGGAAAACTAACATGCCTTGCATCATATGTATATGTAGTTACAAGTGATCCACAGCCCATGGCAGCTGTCATAGAAAGAAACTAATAGTGGAAAGTAATTAAAATAGCCTAAAGGTGGTGGAGGTACAGGTAACTGCATTCATATACATGCAATTTTCCCACAGGGTAGAACCATATTTAGATAAAATATCAAACATTGCATGCTATGTCAGTGACAAAAGAAGACTTGTAAGAACTGATATAAAAGTGAATTACACCTTATGACAGTCTCACAGCACAGACTAGAGGTGTCAATAAGTCAACAACATAATACAAGAAAAGACAGATAGCTGAAATGCAAAACCCACAACTTATGACAACATAGACTACAAGGCACACATGCTGACAGCAACAATATGAAATACAGTACAAGCAAACATCTAACAAGAAAGAAAAATAATTTAAAGCCAAACATCTGGGGGCACTGAACTAACCAGACTACCATGACACATGATATTAAAACAACAATGTTACTAGTAAATGGTAAACACTAGGGACTGCATAATTAGAGTAGGATAATGTGGGGAACTAAGACAATCTTCAGGACAGCACTGTTGGAAACTAGATACATACACTGGGCCAGCATCATTGACACACAATTCCAGGTCAACTCATGGTGACCATCTTACCGGTTCCTGACTGAGAACATTTAAATCACACTGATCATATTCACCCCACACCAAGAAGACAGAACAATGACTTAGGGATGAAGGGGTACACTGGAATACCTTCTGAATGAATTTCTCCCAGATGATGACAGAAAAAGTTGTGAATAAACTCAGACACAACTACCAACATAAATGAATGATAACTTTACAACTTGCCTGTTCTCTCTGTATGTAGTGTTTGTAGCAATAACAAGATTAATAAGGAAAGAAAACCTGGGTCCAGATTGTATTCACTTAGTCATGCCAAATCTGCACCACAAATCTAATTTTTAACAGAGCATGATGCCTGCATCATGGAAAACGGATAATGGAGTAATAATGAAGACATTGCCATAGAACCCCTGCAGCAATTAACGGGTGGGGATGGACACGATGACAGGATTGAGGGATACACTGATGAACTCTTGGTTGTGGTGAAGGCATATGCAAAAAACAACCTGAGCACAAAGCATGTGAGATGCTACAGAAGATAAATCAGTGGTGCACATAAAATTAAAGAAACATGACAGCACACAAAACAACATATGCAGTGCTTAATGGAACACTCAGTAGTAACACAAAACAGTGACATGATATGCATGTGAGATGCTACAGAAGATAATTCACTGGTGCACATAAAACTAATGAAACATGACAGCACATAAAACAACATATGCAGTGCTTAACAGAACGCTCAGTAGTAACACAAAACACAGTGACATGCTATTTAGGGAGACACATTTTCAAAAGACAAATCAAACAATGGAAACTCCAGGTAGGAATATCAACAATGTGGGAAAAGATAGACTGCTACTTACCATAAAGAGGACATGTAAGACACAGACACACACAGTTAAAAGACACTCACATAAAGTTTTTGGTCACAGCCTTCAACAGTAAAACACACACACACACACACACACACACACACACACACAGAGAGAGAGAGAGAGAGAGAGAGAGAGAGAGAGAGAGCAGGCATACCTCACACACACATTACCACCAACTCCAGCATCTTGGGCCAGAATGCAACATCATATGGGGTGCAAGCAGCTATCTGGAGGGAACAGGGAAGGAGAAGGGATGCGGAGAGAGACAGATGCTCTCTGGTGGCATGTGCAGGGACTAAACTACAACAGGTGCAGCATCAGGAGGTTGTGGGGCATGGAAGTGTGGGAAGAAAGGAGCAGGGAAAGACAGGTGGATGCATTGGCAGGGAGCTGTAAATAAAAAGGGTGGTAGGTGAGAATGGGGAGGAGATAACAAGACAGAGGGGCTGGAAAGTGTTGGGTGGAGGATGTGGGGATAGTAGGTTACCATAGGTTGAGGCCAGGACAATTACAGGAGTGGAGAATGTGTTGTAAGGATAACTTCCATCTGTGCAGTTCAAAAAAGTGGTGGTGAAGAGAAGAATCCAGATGGCTTAGGTAGTAAAGCAGCCATGGAAATCAAATGTGTTATGTTCAGCTGGATGTTGTGGCACAAGGTGGTCTACTTTGTTCTTGGCCACAGTTTGGCAGTGGCTGTTCATCCTGGTGGACAGCTGGTTGGTAATACAGAAAGCTGTGCAATGATTGCAGCAGAGCTGGTAAATGACATGACCACTTTCACAGGTGGCCCAGCCCCAGATGGGGTAGGATAAACCTGTAACAGGACTGGAATAGAAAGTGTGTAACACTGTTATTAACCACCAACAGTACCTGAATTTTCACTCACCACTAAATCTAGAGCCAAAACACTTGTGTAACACTGTTGTTAACCACCAACAGTACCTGCATTTTGATAGCTATCATCCCTTTCACACCATAAAATCCCTCCCATAAAGCCTGACCACTCAGGTACGACATATCTGTAGTGACAAAAATGACATGGCCACTTTCACAGGTGGCCCAGCCCCTGATGAGGTAGTATAAACCCGTAACTGGACTGGAATAGGAAGTGCTGGGTCGGTGGATTGGGCAGGTTTTGCACCTGGGTCTTCCACAAGAATATGATCCTTGGACTAAAAAGTTGTAGAGGTTGGTTGGGTGAGAGAACACCACTTTAGGAGGGGTGGGAAGTATCTTGGGCAGGATGTCCCTCATTTCATGGCATGATGATAGGTAACCAAAGCCCTGGTGAAGGATGTGGTTCAGTTGTTTCAGTCTGAGGTGGTTCTGGGTGGAGAAGGGGACACTCAGTTGTATAGTTATCATTCATTTATGTTGACAGTTGGGTCTGAGTTTATTCACATCGGAGAAATTCGTTCAGAAGCTATTCCAATGTACCCCTTCATCCCTAAGTCATTGTTCTGTCTTCTATCAACTCACCACCAAATCTAGAGCCAACACACTTGTGTAACACTGTTGTTAACCTTTCCACCAAAACCCTTAGCTCCACAGAAGTTTCAATCTTATCCAAAGGCCTCATCTTCAGCTATACACACAAATTTAACCATGCTGGACTTTTTAAAGACCTACTCTCCTCCTCCTGATCCATCCAATGGGAGCACTTCTTTGCCGCCAATCCCTCCAATCAAAACCACCTTAATTCCAACATTGAACCCTACCTTTTCCAGTTCATACCACCATTCAACCATCATCACCACCCTCCCCCTCCTACCTAAACACTCGCTTGTCACCTTCCCAGAATTCCTTACTTTCAACTTAGTGTCACCATCCTTCCACAGGTTCCTTCCTCAGAACACCAAACTTTCAGTATAAGAAAAACAGGCATACACAATCTCAAAACAAATCCTGACCTAATCATCCTACCTGCAGACATAGATTCTACCACTGTTGTTATGAATTGCAGCGACTACCTGGCAGAAGGCCTCTGCCAATTATCCGGCTCCTCCACCTATAAGTTCTGCCAGAGTGATCCCATCCCGGAAGTCCAGCATGTCAATCCCAGCTGAGGCCTGGTTCACATCCTGTGTGAACATGGTCCCTGTACCCAGCATTTACATTGTATGAACCTCAATCGGGAAGCTATGTACACTTGTGAGGAAATACAATTCACAGAAAATTATAGTTCTGTTATGCAGACAGTGCACATTAACACATCAACTGAAAGCATGACAGTGAACAAACTAGCAATCCCATTGTGTGACCCTTCAAAATGAATTGCAATAATTGAGACAGCATGCAAGTTTGCATAGGCCTATGCAGGGAATATCTGACAGAACAGACCATCAACAATATAACAACTTGACACAAACAGACGAGAACATACAAAGTGTGAAAGTAACACATGACATTGAGATTTTCAAGTGACAAATTACTGACAGAAGATTGACTGCAATACTTACATCACCCACTACATAATAATATCTAAGTTATTATATAGGGTTTTAAATCCACATTGTCACCTTTTAAATCCTCATTGTCAGCTTTTATGTCATCTCACTGTCTCTATAGAGCTCCACCATGGGAGGAAGGAGAGGATGTTGTTTGGTGGCTGGTATCCTCTTTCTGTAACAGAAACTGCATACTATTATAACTGGCTCCTTCATCAATATAAACAAAGAGCTACTTACTTAAGCTTTCACATTCTGTAGTACAAGCTCTCTGTTGTAGTCCACTTTAGCCAGGTGAATACACAACACAGGGAATGGGAGGCTGGTGATAACTGACACCACATTTACACATTCGTCCCCAGAAGGTGGGATTGGTTGAGGATGAAGCATGTCAATCCCAGCGGAGGCCCGGTTCACATCCTCAGTGAGCATGGTCCCTGTACCAAGTCTAACTATTCTGTTCACTATGTGCTGCCTGATTCTGAGCAAGAGGCTGTGACTGCAGCTCTGACTCAGTGATGGGCTTGAACTAACTTGAACTAACTGGCCCTCTGGTCTGCAGCACCTACGTAACTACTGGTGGGCAAGAGGGTATTGACAGCGCGTTTCCAGCAAATCTGTCATGGGCATCTGTCAATCTCCTTGTCACCTCTATGCCGCATGATGTTCTGGCATCAGCCTATGCCAGCACATTCCCCCGTGCCCACCGAAGTGCCACCACTGTTGTGTAGTGAGGCTACGAATGAAAATGGCGAAGGAGGCCGCACACTGGATGATGAGATGGGCCGGAAGCCGTGACTGTGGAGGACAGCTTACTCCCGACCATACTGTTGTGACTCGCCGATCTTTCAAAGTGCCACCGCACAGTTACGTGCGTCCTCTACATGCGGCGCTGTCTGCCAGCCATGCAGCAGCAGCGCCACCTCAGTGGCCAGCCAGCCAGTGGCCGCTAGACAGTCAGTTATGATTTGACTGTTCAAGTGACACATGTCTTACTCTGTTTACTTGATCTGTGACTTTCATGTATTGTGTCGTCCTTGAAATATATTTGTTCAACTTGGAGTTATAACAACTGGCGACGAGGATGGGATTCTTCTTTTTCATCGTTGACCCATGTGTTTCCATGGCTACTTTAGAGCAACTATTGCGAGGTCTCATAAAACAGCAAACACTTCTCACAAATGCGATTCGTGATTTCGTCACGGCATCAAATGCGGGGCGTATCTCATTGTTGTCTCTACCTCCTTTCCCTCCTTATGATGAGACGGCGGAAGACTGGTCTGATTACGAAAAACGTCTTCAAAAGCACTTCTTGGCATTTCATGTTGCGGATGACCAAACATGTAAGTCTCTGTTCCTTTCATGGATTTCACCTCAAATGTATCGGTTGTTGTCACAATTGGCTCCTTTGAAAGATCCTGCATCTTTGTCCTTTGCTGAAATGTGCTCGCTTCTGTCCGTTTATTTTCAAAAGCATATGCATGTGGTAGCCTCTCATGTTGCCTTTTATTGTTGTCAAAAACAACCGAATCAATCCTATCGCGCTTGGGCTGCTGAACTTCACGGCCTCAGTAGAAAGTGTCAGTTTGTTACTGATGTTCACAAAGAATCCTACACCAATTCCATGGTACGGGATGCTATTATCCGGTCGGCGCCCGTCAAAGAAGTTAGGCAGCGTGCCCTTCAGTTGGCAAATCCAACTCTAGATGAAGTCCTATCCATTGCTCAGTCTTTTGAAATTTCTCAAGCCGCTGGAGTGCAAATAGAGGCATGGGGTGACGTCAGGGAAATACAACCTCTGTGCGCTATTGACGAAGCGTGTGGCGTGTCCCTGCCCGTCGACGTGGCCACAGTACACTCCCAAGTGCAGCCTTGGCCTAACTGTAAACAAAACTCTAAGTAACTGCAGCAAAACCCACGGCAACTTCCTTCACGTCCACGGTGTTTTACAAAACTTTCACGAGAGGATTGTCCACGACGTTGGGCCGTATGTCACAGATCCAAAAAAAAAAAAAAAAAAAAAGGGTCATGTGTCATCCGTTTGCAAATCCGACCGCATACATAATGTTCATGAACATGGTGCTGATACTGATTCTGTGTGGTCTGTCAATTGTACTTCTTCCCTATCAGGGAAGTTATTCCTCACTGTCCAAATACTTGGTTGAGATGTTCACATGTAGGTGGATACTGGTTCTGCTGCCACTATCATCAATTCGCAGACATATCTTCAGTTGGGTTCTCCAATCCTGTCACCTGTCACTAGGCAATTACAGACTTACAATAAACAGAAGATTTCTCTCTTGGGACAATTTGATGTTGAGGTATCATACAAATCTGTCGTTTGCACTGTTCCCATATTTCTTGTCGACCATAGTAACGCAGAGAATCTTTTTGGTTTCGATGCCTTTCATGTTTTTGGGTTCTCCATGGATGACTCTGTCAATATTGTCTCTGATGCTATTCTTTATGCTCAATTGGATTCCTTGTCAACGACATTTTCGTCCCTTTTTTCTCCTGGGTTAGGCTGTACAAAACGACTTTGAAGCTCATATCACTCTCAAACCCACTGCTCAGCCTAAGTTTTTTTGGACTCAGCCCATTCCTGTGGCCCATCGTGATCAGGTCAAATGGGAGCTGGATTGTCTCACTGCTTCAGGGGTCTTGCTTCCTGTCACTTCCAGTGAGTGGTCCTCTCCTGTCGTTGTCGTTGCTAAGCCAAATGGTGATATTCATCTCTGTGGCAATTTCAAGGCCACTGTAAATGCTCAATGCCTTTTCAACACTTATCCTCTGCCTCGACCTGAAGAATTGTTCACTAAACTTGCTGGAGGCCAGTATTTTTCTAAACTTGACATGTCAGAAGCTTATCATCAACTTCCTCTCGACGCTGCTTACCAGCAGTTTCTGGTCCTTAACATACCTTTCGGCCTCTATCAATACCAATGATTGCCATTCGGGGTTGCCAGTGCCCCTGCTCTCTTTCAGCGATTCTTGGAACAATTATTGCTCACTGTCCCTGGGTGTATAAATTACCAGGACGGCATTGTTGTCACTGGCTCCACCACTGATGAACATCTTCAAAATCTCCGCACACTTTTTCATGTCTTACAGACTGCCGGTCTTAAGTGTAATCTTCAGAAATTAAAATTTTATCAGGCGTCTATCATGTACTTGGGGTTTCAACTCTCTCAGGATGGTTTCGTCCACTTCAGCAAACTGTCACTGTGATCGATGCCCTTCCTCGCCCTACATCTGTTAAGGAACTGCAGGCCTTCTTGGGGAAAATAGCATACTATCACAAGTTTTTACTGTCTGCTGCTTCGGTGGCTCAGCCGTTGCATCACCTGTTGCATAAAAATGTGCCTTTTCACTGGTCCGCGACATGCGATGCGGCTTTTCAGAAATGGAAGACTATGCAGAAACCTGGACAACCTGGACAACATCTTGTTCTTGCCACGGACACCTCTCAATATGGCGTCAGTGCAGTCCTTGCGCACTGTTTTTCTGACGGTTCTGAACAACCTCAAAACGCTCACGGATGCCCAACAAAAGTAGTCTCAAATTGAAAAAGAAGCTTTGGCCATTATTTATGCTCTTCATAAGTTCGGTGTTTTTCTCTATGGATCCAAATTTCATCTTGTTATGTATCACAAACCACTTGTTTCCTTGTTTCATCCATCAACGTCACTTCCCAACAAGGCTGCGCACGGCCTCCAGCGTTAGGCTCTTTACTTGTCTCGTTTCAATTATGAGATTCATTTCCGGCCGACGGCTCAACATGCGAATGCTGATGCACTGTCTCACCTTCCCATGGGTCCTGATCTGGCATTCGATATGGACAAATGTTTGTGTTTCCACCTGGATGCTGCCAAGCAGCAGGTTGTGGACGGGTTCCCCATCACCGGGGACGAGCTGGCAGCTGCTACGGGTTCTGACCCTACCCTCTCCCAGGTTTAACGCTGTATTCAGAAGGGTTGGCTAGATCATCCATCTGCTAAGACTTCTGATCCATTGTGGAACTACTATGCTTTCGCTACCACCTCATGGCTAGGGATGGTGTTATCCTCCTTTCCACTGACAATGCTTCACCGTGTGTTGTGGTACCTGCGTCTTTGCGGGCTTTGGTCTTGCGCCTCCTCCACCAAGGGCTCTCTGAGGCTCTGAGCACTATGGGACTTAACATCTATGGTCATCAGTCCCACCAAGGGCAATGGGGTGTCTCTCACAAAATCTCTGGCACGCCGTCATGTGTACTGGCCCAGCATCGACTCTGAAATCGCACACATGGTCGCTGCCAGTGGCCCTTGTGTGTCACAGGTCGCCACCCCAAAGTTATCTTTGTCACCATGGCCTTCACCTTAGGAGCCCTGGGAGCGTATTCACGTGGACTTCACGGGTCCTTTTTTAGGTACTTATTGGCTTCTCGTTATTGAAGCGTACTCTAACTTTCCTTTCATCGCCTACCACCGTGGCAACCACCAATGCTCTAGCTCGCATTTTCTCTTTGGAAGGCCTTCCCTCTACTCTTGTTACTGATAATGGTCTGCAATTTGCCTCTTCCGATTTTGCGGATTTTTGAGCCCGTCACGGCGTCATGCATGTCACGGCCCCTCCGTTCCATCCACAGTCAAACAGTGAGGCTGAATGACTGGTCTGCACATTTAAGGCTCAAATGAGGAAACTCCTGAATTATTCTGCTGCTAATGATGCGGTTCTCCAATTTCTGGCTTCTTACCATTTCACCCCCATGGGCGGCCACAGCCCGGCTGAGCTCTTACATGGCTGACAGCCCTGCATGCTACTTCATCTTCTGCGGCCTTCCACCTTACGGCTGCGGGTGCCTTCGCTTGGCCGGTTCACCACCGATGACCTTGTATGGGTATGGGGATATGGCAGGCAGCCAAAATGGGGTCCTGGCTGCATCTTACGACACCGTGGCCAACGCCTGTATGGAATCCAGACGGACATGGGTGTTGCGGTGCATCATTCGGACCAGCTTCGGCCTCGTGTGCTGGCAACGCCTTTTCTGGATGCCGCTACACCACCTTTGGCTCTATCTGACACTTGGGATCCTGGAATCTCTCGTTACTCACAACGCAGTCCTCTCATCATCATATCAGTGCCAGCACAAGAACTGACGCCAACAGGAGACGTGCCCATGCACGAACCAGATGACCCCCATCTGTTGGAGAAACTCTACTTGCCTCCTTCTCCTACAGACGTGGACACATCACCCATGTCTCCTGTTATAACAACCGGACTTGCCACAATGGGCAGATTGGTGCATGGCGCCCCAGCAGATTCGACCCCCACGTCTCCTGTCATCTCGACCCGTTATCATCGGGGCACTTCCATCCGTACGGGAAGCCTCCTCCTTGAGACTTTACGGCCAGTCAAACAACACCTATGGACGTTAGCAATCTACAGGGCACCTCCATCAAGAACTGTGCAAAAACTTCAAAGGGGGAAAAAGTGTTGTAACTCGCCAATCTTTCAAAGTGCCGCCGCGCAGTTACGTGTGTCCTCTACATGAGGTGCTGTCTGCCAGCCATGCAGCAGCAGCACCACCCAAGCAGCCAGCCAGCTAGCAGCCCCTTGACTTGGACTCAGTCATGATTTGACTGTTAAAGTGACACACGTCTTACTCTGTTTACTTGATCTGTGACTTTCATGTATTGCGTCATCGTTGAAATATATTTGTTCAACTTTAAGTTATAACACATACCCAGCCATCTGGCTTGTAAAGCAACAGAACATCCTCCGGAAAACTGATGACAGGGCACATGTCCTGGCCTGAGGACATGTGCTGGGGCGATGATGACGGTGACGGTGATCGTGACAGCAATAGTGATGGCGGGTCCAGGTCCATCGGGTAGGCCAGCAGGGATGGCGGGGGTGAGAGGGCATCTTCCATCTGCTGCTTCTGGGGTTCCCTGATGGTACCAGTGGGCAGCTGCGAAGGCTGTGCAGTCCTGTGAAGCTTGAATCTGGGGGAAGAAAAGCAGCAGAATGATGGGGCAAATGACATGCACACATTTAGTTCTGGTGGCAGTGCTGGAAACCATCGGGACCTGCAATTAAGTACATATAAGAGGTAAGCATTCCTGTATCATGCCTCTTTCTCAGTGCCCATGGTTGCCATAAACCCTGAAAGAACAAGATCGCACAGCGCAAAGTGATACTTGTTGACCATTGGCAGCGCTAGATGCTGTGGTGGGTGTATCAAGTGTAGCAGTGTCCAATGGCGGCAGCTGTGAAGAAGTTCCGCCAGTGATGGTCCGTGTCATTGGTGGGAGCAATAGGAGGTGAGAAAGAGTTGCAGTGCCTGTTCCTGTGTGTGGGTGATGTGAAGCATTGCCACCTGTTGATATAAAGTGCTTACAAAGTGTTCTGCTTCTCTGTTGGACTGCGGGTGAAACGGAGCACTTGTTAGATGACAGATGCTATTGGGTTCACAAAAGTGTTCAAAGGCACCTGAAGTGAACTGTGGTCCATTGTCTGACACAAGTACTTCTGGCAAACCTTCGATGCAAAACATGGAGGACAATGCTTGAATGGTGATACATGATGTGGTAGACCTCATAGGCACTGCAAATGGAAACTTGCTAAAAGAGTATACCACCATGAGCTAACGAGTGTTCCAGAATGGTCCTGCAAAGTCTATGTGCACTCATTGCCATGGCAGTTGACTCTTAGGCCAAGCTGAGACTGTCTGTGGCAGAGCAGATTGGTTCTCCAAGCATGTGTGACATTGTGATGTCATCTGTTCAGTGAGGGCGTCCATGCCGTGCCAAGTACAGTGTCAGGGCACTAACTTTTTAGTGCAAACAATTCCCCAGTGTTCTTGATGGTGAAATTGCAACACATTATTTTGCAACACTTTGGGAATAAGCACACAGGATTGTCTACAGTCATTTTGAACTAGAATCACACCTTGTTGAACTGAAAAGCTATGCTAACATGCAAAATATTGGTGCATAACTGAGCTCTGGATACTGTTCAATGAACGAGGCCAAGATGTGATATTATGCCAAGACTCTCTGCATAGCTGTTGCCTACCTACACCTGGGGCTGTTTCTTGTATTCTGGTGGCTTGACACCTCATTCCCATGACATCAAACAAGCCCTACACAAAATTACAAGATCTCCTATGAATCAATTAAGTTTCATATAATTTTAAGTTATGCTGATTGATAATTCAATACATCTAATTGAGATTTGAAGCCCCATCACAAATGCCCAGTTCTGTTCACATGCAAATCATATTTATAATGTTACGTTGATGCACAAGTTCCGAATGTTTTTATTCCGGTTGCTACAGATTTATTTATTGAGTGTCTTTTTTATTTGTAGTTCATTGTTGCTATTTGAATTTATATACTGTCATTGGAAATAATGAGTGGAGAGGTGTATGCTAGAAAATGGTGTACCAAGTGGAGAAATCGGAACATTTTTGACATATTCTTCTGTTTGTGTTCAGCAGAGAGGTGACAGCAGTGGAGGCAGCCAGAAACATTTGTGCAGTGTATGGGGATAATACCATTGGACAAAGCACAGCAAGAAATGGGTTTTCTCATTTTAAGAAAGATTGTTTTTTCATTAACGACTCTCCAAATTCAGGAAGATCCTCGGGGTTTGATAAAGATCATTTAAATGCCTTAATCCACAATGATCCATGTCATTGTATTCAAGAACTGACAAATGTAAGGAACTGTGATCATTACACCATTGTGCAACATTTGATTACAGTGGGGAATGTTCAAAAATAAGGTGTTTGCGTACTGCATGCTCTAAGCCAAAATCACAAAAATCAGTGGGTGGCCATCTGTACATCTCTGCTTGCTCATCACCAATTGGCTTGTGACTAACAATGACCATTCCTATCCTGTATCATTACTGGTAATGAGAAATGGTGTCTTTATGCTAACATAATGAAAAGAAAGAAATGGTTGAGCCCAAACAAAACAACAACTTTCTATACAAAGACCTGCACACATCCACAAAAGATAATATTACACATCTGGTAGAACAGTGATGTTGTGTGGTGTATTACAAATTGTTTCCCTGAGATGTAACTATCACTGCTAACATTAACTGTCAACAGCTGAGATGTCTTGTAGACACAGTCCAAGAAAAATGACTAGGAAGACTGCATGAAATGATGATACACCATGATAACACCAGCCTGCATTCTGTTAGACTGACAAAACAAACACGAATTGGTGTGGGAAGTCATTCCGCACTCACCTCATTCACTTGATCTGGTGCCCTCGGATTTTCACTTTCTCTGCTCTGTATTAAACAACCTTCAAGAAACTTCCCTGTTGGATGAAAATGTGCTCCAAATTTGGATCAACAAGTTTTTCACCTCAAACCACATGATTTCTACCATTGAGGAATTGAAAAGTTACTCAACATTTGCCACATTGTTGTAAATAGTGAAGGGGGAATATATTATTGATGACTAAAGTCTTTTCATGTGTAACTGTTGTGTTTATTAAACTTATGGAAAAATACTATGAACTTATGCACCAACCCAGTGTATTGAGTGAACAAGGATGAAATGGGCATGAAGGGGTAAAAACATACAAACACAAAAACCACTAGAAAAATGCCATAATAAAAATCAAAAAGAACGTTCTTGTGATGTGTATAAAATGATTCTGTTTGATCAGGGGTTTACATAACTGAATTGATTTTGTCTAGGTAAAGTACTGCAAGTGTTATCAATGTTTGAATTAATTATTAATTGTGATTAAAACAACATCTTTTATGTCAAACTAGTTATCTGAATCAAAGTATTTTGACCTTGTGCTTCAACTGAAATACCTCAGTTGCTTAAAAAATGGGTCAAAATTAATATGAATGTTTCTCTTGTATCATGCTAGGAGGGATTATATCATGGAAGCCATCTTCCACAAAACCTACCAATGTAGGTACGAATGAATAAATCATCAAACAAACAATACATTTTAATAAAGCTGAGGATAAGATCTAAAATAGAACCCAGAAAAGATTGAACCACATGAATAAATTTGATAAAGAAAGTAAAAGTAAAAAAAATCAATGTGAAAAGGAATGGATAATTTCAAGCAATTTTAAGCAAAGGCTGAAAATATTGTTATGTTACATGACTACCAACTTTTATTATATGAAATTTTAGGCTATACTTTACAAAGGAGTTTTCATCTGAAGCAGTTGGTTGGATCTAGGTTGAGAGTGTACAACTGATCTTTTACATACAAACAAATGTGGATAATTTCAATCTATTTACATCACAATAGGATAGATGACTAGTGTGAACAGCTGATTCAAACTAGTCCACAGGTTGCAAATCATAGCAACAATAAATGCTGCAGAAAGTGTCAGTAGTGTTCATTTTCATCCACTTTACATGTCTCCTTCTTTAACCCTCAAGTAGCACACAATCTGGAAAACTGGAGAGCATATTTACCCACAAGCATTCAAAATATTAAATGGCAGATGACAAAAAGTAGATCTTGTTTTTGCAAAGTTTTGTTGTAATAAGGACGAAACTGCTATATATTTATGTAACACACAATTTGAATGACACTTGAAAGTACACATACCTCTTCATACAAATGACACCATCTGTCCCTTACATAAATTTCCATTATTCAGATTTATACAGTTTAACTGCATGTAATGCCTAAATTATCATTTTTATGTATATGAGTTACCTACACAAGAACTTTCATCTTTGTTTCTTCATTTACATACAGGAGGATGTGCTATGGAGGCACAGAGGACGAGTGCATTTGGCATATCTTTTGGAGGTGGCTTGTGCTGCTGTAGAGAAACTGCATATGTTGGAGGCACAGTGGCCCAGTATATTGGCTGAGCTTGTCAGAGATACACTTGTTGATTACTCTCATCTTGATTCCTACATGAAACAGTGTATGCAGAAACTTAAAGTGTAGACTGAAGGATCTATATAGGTAATTGTATACATTTAAAAACAAAGATGATGTGGCTTACCAAACGAAAGCGCTGGCAGGTTGATAGACACACAAATAAACACAAACATACATACAAAATGCAAGCTTTCGCAACCAATGGTTGCTTCATCAGGAAAGAGGGAAGGAGAGGGAAAGATGAAAGGATGTGGGTTTTAAGGGAGAGGGTAAGGAGTCATTCCAATCCCGGGAGCGGAAAGACTTACCTTAGGACAGGTATACACTCGCACACACACACACATATCCATCCGCACATACACAGATACAAGCAGACATTTGTAAAGGCAAAGAGTTTGGGCAGAGATGTCAGTCGAGGTGGAAGTACAGAGGCAAAGATGTTGTTGAAAGACAGGTGAGGTATGAGTGGCGGCAACTTGAAATTAGCGGAGGTTGAGGCCTGGTGGATAACGAGAAGAGAGGATATACTGAAGGGCAAGTTCCCATCTCTCGAGTTCTGACAGGTTGGTGTTAGTGGGAAGTATCCAGATAACCCGGATGGTGTAACACTATGTCAAGATGTGCTGGCTGTGCACCAAGGCATGTTTAGCCACAGGGTGATCCTCATTACCAACAAACACTGTCTGCCTGTGTCCATTCATGCGAATGGACAGTTTGTTGCTGGTCATTCCCACATACAAAGCTTCACAGTGTAGGCAGGTCAGTTGGTAAATCACATGGGTGCTTTCACACGTGGCTCTGCCTTTGATCGTGTACACCTTCCAGGTTACAGGACTGGAGTAGGTGGTGGTGGGAGGGTGCATGTGACAGGTTTTACACTGGGGGCGGTTACAAGGGTAGGAGCCAGAGGGTGGGGAAGGTGGTTTGGGGATTTCATAGGGATGAACTAAGAGGTTACGAAGGTTAGATGGACGATGGAAAGACACTCTTGGTGGAGTGGGGAGGATTTCATGAAGGATGGATCTCATTTCCGAGCAGGATTTGACTTCTATCAACCTGCCAGCGCTTTTGTTTGGTAAGTCACATCATCTTTGTTTTTAGATATATTTTTCCCACGTGGAATGTTTCCCTCTATTATATTCATATCATTAATTGTATACATTGTTGGATTCCCTTACTTTTGCCTGTGTAAATGAGAATGAAACTGCATTTTTGCAGTTATTTTCATGATTCATTATTTTCATCCTATACTGATAAGATTTCATCAACTTCAGTGCCAGTTTACTTTTTGCAGTAACGATATGCTTTATTGATAATGTTACTTTATCCACTTAAATTGTTTAATGATTGACCATTATTATAAATGTCATATGACATGTAAATTTCACTGCAACTTGGTTCTTTCCCTTTCCTTTTATAGAATATGAACTGAATCCTATAAATTTATAATCATGAAATTCTGAAATGATTTAACTGGAATTCAGTGTGTTTTTTATGTTATAATGTTTTACTGATTATGTGAATTGAAACTGATGTTCCATAATGTTTGAATGAATAACCACATGATTAGAGAGAATATGAAGTTTAAAACTATCAAATAAAAGCAAACATCAAGTATATAAAAGTGGGGAAAACTTTACTCACTTTAAAGGGAAAGTATGGTGAGACACACAAGAATGTTAAGAGGTAAACATTATATTTCATGTTTCTAAAAACAAACAATGTTCTTTCCAGATCCCAGATGGAAAGAAAAAATCTATGAAATTGGAAAAGGAATGAGTAAAAATCTAGACATTTGCAGTTAGAGTAATGAGGTATAAAAAATTATGGGGCTAATTAATAGGCATCTCCACATGATTAAAATGTGATATTTTATTGGTTTTCATCACTTATGGTGTCAACAAAGCAACTGTGACATCATATTTCTCTACATAATTATTACAGATGTAGAGATCAGAATGTTTTGCAAACTTGCTTTCATACATCACTCAACTCTGTTGTATAACTATTATGATAAATAACTGTAATGAATGGAAGAGCTTAAACCATTAACTTACCATACAGTAGTAACTTATCACAACCCACAAGCTGGTTTGAATATTACAGTGCTTCAGTACCCATAGTCCTATTAGAAGTGTATATCCTTGCATCATACCAACTTTTGAATTGACTAGCAAGTTATGTGAGAACCTAAAATTTAATATTGATTCTGAATCATGTTCCAAGTTAGCATATTTCAGATTAAAAAATCTGTTTTGAAAACAAAAATATCATCTTGTTGTAGTGTCACAAAGTGATACTAAGAAGCACTGAGATAAAAATATAACAAAATGTTCTTTCAATCTGTATTTCTGAATGTATCACAATCTTCACTCTACCTATATATCTCAAGTAGGAAATGTGATAAATAAATATCCCTGTAAGTGAAGAACTTTTCTTTGTTTCACATTTTTGGATGTGTCACTATCTTTACTTCACCTACATAACTCAAGTCAGAAACATAAGTGTCCACTACATCAAAAACTTTTTTATTTCTCACTTTTGGATGCATTACAACTTCAGCTATAGCACTCAAGTCTAGAAGGCAATAGATGTCTTCCCACAGAAGCATGGGGTATTCCAGTTTTACCTAAACATTATATTATTACCTAAGTTTTATATCTTGAATATAATTAAATGAAGATTTTGTGACAAGTGCATCCTTCCCAAGCACTATTTCTGAATATATGGAAACATATGGTTTGAAAGCAATTACATTGACTGTGGTCAAAGTTGATGGAATGTATTGTAAACAAGACTACTGCTTTTATCAGGCTTAGCAACAAAACTTACTCATTATTGAGGTTGACAGCATGTGTGAAGAGAGACTTTGCTTCATACTTGAGAGACTATCTTTCAGGCCAAATTTATCTTGTTGTATGGCACCAGAAAAAGGAGAAAAAACAACAAATGTTACACTCGGAGTACTGTGGTAATCACCATCTCCCATTGGGGTGAGGGTGGCGGTGAGGATGAAAATGGGGTGGCACAGGAGATGGACAGAGAGGAGGTGGGAAAGGAAGACTGTTTGAGGAGGCAGGTGAACAATGAAAAGGTGTGAGGTGAAAGAAGAAAGTGTAAGGAGGTAGGTGTGGAAGTGGGAGGGGGTGGTAGGAAACAGATGGAGAGGGACAGATTCTGGGGTGGGAGGTGTAAGAGGAACAGAGTGTGAGGAGGTAGTTAGAAGAGAGAGAGAGAGAGAGAGAGAGAGAGAGAGAGAGAGAGAGAGAGAGAGAGAGAGAGTTTGTGTGCCAGCCCTCTCCATTTATCCTTTTTGACAATTTAAGTAACACTACGTTTATTTGTCCACGTCAACAACTTCATGATTCATAGAAAGATGGAAGTGAGCAGTTGCCTCACGAGTTGTAAATTTGGAGCAACTTTTAAGCTCACATACTTTTAATTCTGGATGGCCATTGTTGATGTAATATTCTGCGTACAAAAGGATTCCAGCTTTACAGCTTTGTAGTTTTTACATGTCAGTTCACTACTGGCTTTTAATTGTGCCCTTGAACCATTCCTTCTTCCTTCAGTCTTATTCATATTCAATATTTACTTGTGAGTATTTATATTAAATATGTCACAATAAAAATGGTACACACAGATTTGTGCATCTATTTTCTTCTGTATTCTGGTAAATGAATTTTAAGTAAAATGCAATACATGTAACAAATCATGTAAAATGTATTTGTTATAACCTGCTTAAAAAATTTTGCATCATCTGCATATATGTGAATAACTTTGTTTTGAAATAAAAAACATAATACTAATGAAAATGAAGGCAGTCTGTTCCAAAGTGCATATCTGTGAAATCAAAATCAGCTGCTAGGTAACATTCAGTATTGTCTTCTCCACTCTGTGCATTTTAACAAGCTTGGACCCTCCTTAGCATGCTTTCCACAAGGTGGTTTAGGTGTTATTTCTCAAGTGCATTCCACTTTTTGACAATGGTCCTCCAGAGGTTATCCAGCAAGTAAGCAGGATTACTGTGATGACATATGACAAATTTCAACTGGTTCCAAATATTCCCAGTTAGGTCCTATACAGTAGACACCATAGGACATTGCATAAGCAGTATCCTATGGTATCTACTGATTTGTACCTAATTGGTGATGCCTCTGGGAGGAATACGTTTGAGAGATGAGCATGAACACATCACTGAAAAGTTGACTGTAGGATGGGAGGATTCTGCCCTAATACTTTAGTCTCCAAATGACTTCAGTAGTGATGAGAGGCATGTAACATCCATACATGATACTGGCCCAAAATATGATAGAGCCATCTCGTGCTGAACTCATGGGATTGCATGCCTGAAATGTGTATTAGTACCTAGCCACCTACACACACACACTTTTACAACAGTTATCAGGAATGAGACAAGTCCTACACTTGTCAGTGGAGAGAACATAACAACATGGATCCAGATTCCATTCTAGATATTCCCTTGCCCACCGTCTTTGTACTCCACACTGGTGAGAACAAGTACTGTTGTTTCTAATGGACATCCAGATGTCATATTGATCATGTGTAGATGGTTATGTGCTGTGTAGGTAACAAAGACATCCCAGCTGACTCAAAAAAGAAGCACACAGTTCTGTTGCACTCTCTTCGGGGTACTTATGAGCAATAATTTGTAGATAGTAATTATCAGCTGTTATTATTGAACATGAGTATAACAACAAGGAGGCAGATCTCATATGTTTTGTGTCTCATATTTTTGACTGAATGTTTAAATGTCCTCGTTGTGGTGTACACCAATCCAGCGGACAACTGGCCATCCTGACAATCATTCATGCAATAAGTTACAATGGTGTGCACAATATAAGCTTGAAATAACCCTTTGAGTCATGACGACAGACTAAACCGTGTACCCAAACTGCATTGTCCTGTTCACAGTTGTAAATATAGTGTGCTCAGCTGATCTGCACTGATAATAAAAGTTTTCTTTTACTTCCATTACATAGGTAGCTGTGATCAAAAGAATATTGAGGGAAAAAGTTTCTGATACATAAAACACAAACTATGGAAGATATGAAGATAATGCAAAACTTTTTGAGCAGTTTATTTCTTACAATCTTAAGTCTTTTGACGAACCAAAGAAAAATAATTCAGCTTTTACAAATGACCAGTTTCTTGTCTTTCAGCTTTCACTGAGTATTTTGTAGTGAATATATTTCATGAATGTGAAGTTCCTACATATTTTACAAATAGCTTTGAGTCACATAAAGTTTGTAATTTTAAGAAATTTATACTCTTTTACTCAAGCAACTGTAGTGAATAAATTTTATAGAGTTTTAAATGTGAGAATAAAAGCATAATATGTCATTTTTGTAAATGTTTTCTAGAGCTATCCATTTCTTGAAATATGAAATTTGTTCACCTTCGTAAATATCTGTCAGGAGAAGTATGTTTCATCACATTGTTACATATATATATATATATATTTGTATATGAATAAATATTTTGGTGTTGAGTTTGCTTAGTTTACTCTATTTTCCTCTTGTATTAATCCTTATTTAGATGTCTTATTTTAAAACTGTCTGACTAAACAGTATTTTAGTTACCTCCCTTCAGTTTATTTAGATATAGTTATGTAGTGATACCACTGTCCGCAGTTCGTGGTCTTGCGGTAGCGTTCTCGTTTCCTGCGCATGGGGTCCCGGGTTCAATTCCCAGTGCGGTCAGGGATTTTCCCTGCCTCGAGATGACTAGGTGTTGTTGTGTTGTCTTCATCATCATCATTCATCCCTATTACGGTCAGAGGAAGGCAATGGCAAACCACCTCCACTACGACCTTGCCTAGTCAGCAGTGCTGGTCTCCCGCATCGTTCCCTACGCTCCTCGGAGTATGGGACCTCATTTTTTTAGTGATACCATACTCAGTTTCAAATTGGTTTCACTAGATAGTATTGAAACTTAAATTATAATACATATCTTCACATAATTCTTCCCAAATGATCTGACACGTTGATGCTGCGAGGTCAATGAATGATCACCATGTCAATATGTCAAGCATACCCTTAAAAAATGCAGGGTGAAGTGTGTAGTGAGTCAGTACATAAAAAGTATTTGGGTATTATACAGAAATAAATACAGGCATCTGCAATATGAGATCAAAAGTGCATAAGGGCAAAACAGGTATGCCTGAACAAAAAATGCAAAGCAATAGAAGCATGGATGACTACAGGGAACACATATGCCACCTGTAGGAAAATTAAAGAGGTGTTTGGAACAAAAGAGACTCACCTGCATGAATATTAAGCACTCCTGTGGCAAGCCTGCACTAAGGGAATGCTGGAAGGTGGAAGGAATACGTAGACAGTCTGTATAAAGAAAACAAACTTGAAGACAATATTGTGAAAAGAAAAGAAATAGATGAAGATGGAATGGGAGGTATGATACTGTGAGAGGAATTTGACAGAGCACTGAAATAAGGCCCCTGGAGGGGATGAGAATTTCCTGGGAATTATTGAGATCCTTGGGAGAGACTACCTTGAAAAAATACTCCACCTGGTGTGTAAGATATACAGAACAGATGAAATACCAACAGAAGAATGTAATAATTCCTACTGAAACAGGTACGTGCAGACTGATGTGAATACTGCAGAACTATCAGCTTAATAAGGCAGGGCTGCAAAATACTGACATGAAGAACTGGTAGAAGCTAGCCTTGTAGAAGCTAGCCTTGGGAAAGATCAGTTTAGGTTTCAGAGAAATGTAGGAACTTACAAGACAATACTGACCCCTTATACTGACAACTTATCTTAGAAGATACACTAAAGAAAGTCAACTCTATGTCCATAGCATTTGCAGATTTAGACAAAGCTTTTGACTGTACTGCCTGGAATACACATTTTGAAATTCTGGGGATAACAGGAATAAAATACAGGGAGATAACAATTATCTGAAACTTGTACAGATGCCAAGTCTACGGATTTGAAAGGGAAGAAGCAGTTGTGAAGGGAGTGAGACAGGGTTGTCACCTATCCCTACGTTTTTTCAATTTGCAGATTCAACAATCAGCAACGAAAACAATGGAGAAATTTAGAAAGGGAATTAAAGTTCAGGGAGAAGAAGATGTAGATATAGAGAAGAAAAAAAAAACTTAACAGTTCACTGATGACACATAATTCTCTCAGAGGCAGTTAATGACTCAGAAGAGCAGTTAAACTGAATGGATGATGTCTTGAAAGGAGGCTTTAAGATGAATGTCAACAAAAGTAAAACAAATGGAATGGAACATAGTAGAATTAAATCAGCTGATGCTGATGGAATTATATTATGAAATGAGACATAAAAAGTAGTAACAAAGTTTCACTGTTTATGCAGTAAAATAACTGATAATGGCTGAAACAGACAGGATATATAACATAAATCTCCAGTTTGGGTAATGGAGATGTTTTCACAGGATAGACTAGCACGGGGAGATGCATCACACAAATCTTCAGTATGAGTGTTTTGGATATGTAATTTATCTCATAGCAAATCGAATTTGTGGCCCACAGTTCATCAAAAGAATGTATAATACCTGAATTTCATTGTATATCAACACAAATAAACATGCATGTTTGAGAATTTTTGGAAGCTGCCATTGTCCGTTGCATAATCTATGAGCGGTTTGTAGTAAATCAATGTTTTTGACTTAGTTACTGTAGCAGATTTTCTAACTAACATATTGCATTACATCTAGTTTTCCCTTAAAGAGGTATAGCCCTATATATTATCTACATTTATCATAAATTAACTCTGTTTTTGAATTTGCTAGCAACTATAATTAACGTCAAAATGTTTTAGGAAACTAGTAATTTTTACCATTGTTTTTGTGTTGCTGTAATAGAAATCTGATTTTGTGCATTTGCTTCAATTCTTATATGGAATCAGCAACTTTTTAGCTCAACACATTGAAAGATAATCAGCAGGCTTAATTTGAAGTTATTTGTTTACTGCCTTGTAATACACTGTACCACCCAAAATGCAGCCACACTATGAACATTGTTCTCAAACACAGGATGAGTTGGTTGACATTCATAAGCAGTTGTAAATCACCCTGAGTACTGTCAAACAATTGACAGCTGCTGCAATGGTGTGTTGGAAGAGCTACCGAGGATAGGTACCTGTGATACCTGTACCAGAGGTACCTCAAGTACTATCCTCTCTCGTGGATCCTGTCTTCTCTGCAGAAAGAATAGGATCTGTCATTACTCATCCACTTGACTGTAAGTGGCATGTTAGTGGTAGATCTAGCATCCTGTGCAGAGTGGATGGGGACCAATGAGGACTCAGACTGTTATACCTATCCCCCTAACCAACAAGTCTGAGGTGCTGTCTTTCACTAAAACTGAAACTGAACCAGTAGCACTCACTTCACCTGTTTTTGGGAAAGTCTCAAGAGAAGGCAAAAGCTAAAGGGTACGGATCTATTATTCATCAACATTTCAAATATACAGCAAATGATGATACCCCTTAGGGAAATGGTAGCAAGGGACAGGAAAAGATACACCAGGTGCAGCATGTATCCCTGGAGGCCTCACTCAATATGTTGAAGAGGCTCTTCCAGCAGCCATTGAGGGAACAGGGTGCAACCAGCTGCAGACTGTGGAGCATTGTGGAACAAATGATGCCTGCCATCTGGGCTCCGAGACCGTTCCAGCAACTGGCAGAAAAGGTTGAGAAGACCAGCCTAGCACACAGAATTTCAACAAAGCTCACAGTTTGCAGCATTGTTCCCAGAACTGATTGTGGCCCTTTGGTTCTGAGTCAAGTGGAAGGATTGAACCACAGGCATCAAAAGCTCTGTGACAAGCTAGGCTGTGAGTTCCTGGACTTGCACCATATGGTTGAGAACTATAGGGCCCCCTAAATGGGTCAGGTATGCACTACACATTAGCAGCAGCAACTCAGGTAGCTGACAGTGTGTGGGAAGCACACAAGGGTTTTTTATATTAGGCAACTTTCCACCCAGTCCAGATAATGATAGCTGTAGGAAGCCCAAAAGTTTCAGTGTAAGATCAAAAGAAATGCCCCCCACTGGTGAGAGTATTAAAATCCTAATGGTTAACTGCTGAATCATTCACAGCAAAGTGCCAGAGTTTCAAGAGTTCCTGGAAAGTAGTAAAGCTCACATAATACTAGGTACAGAAAGCTGGTTGAAACCTGCAATTGATAGCAGTGCAATTTTGGGGGAAAATTTAAGTGTATATCAAAATGATAGCAAAATTTGAAATGGAGCTGTTGTATTTGTCACAGTAGACAAGAAACTCATATCCAACAAGATAGAAATTGGAGCAGCATTTGAGATTGTTTGGGTAAGACTCAGTATCAGTTGTGGGCATAAAATTATAATTGGATCCTTCTATCATCCACTAGACTCATCTCCTGATGTAACCAAAAAATTTAGAGAAAAACTCAGTTCACTTGTACATAAGTTCCCCAATCATACTGCAACCAGTGGTGGAAACTTTAATCATCCAACAATTAATTGGGAAAGTTATAGTTATGTTAGTGGTGGGTGTGGTAAGACATCCTGTGAAACTTCATTGAATGACTTCTCTGAAAACTACCTAGAAAAGATAGTTAGGTGCCCCATTCATGATGGAAATGTATTGGATCTAATGGCAACACATAGACCTAACCTCTTTAAAAATGTTCACATCGAAACTGGTTTCAGTGACCACGACAAGGTTGTGGCAACAGTGATTACCAAAGTACAAAGAACAACTAGAACAAGAAGAAAGATATATAAACTAGATAAAAAATCAATAGTGTCGCACCTCAATGAGGAACTTCAAACTTTCAACACAGGGCAGGAGTGTGTAGAGGAACTCTAGCTCAAGTTTAAAAGAATAGTTGATCATGTACTGGATACATATGTACCCAGTAGAACAGCTCATAATGGGAGGGAACCTCCATGGTATACAGTCACTGTAAAGAAACTTCTACAGGAACAGAGATATTTGCATAATAGGTGTAAAACAAAGCATAGGGCCATAAATAGAGAGATGCTGAATGAAACGCCTTTGGCTGTCAAGCAAGCAATATGTGATGCCTTCAATGACTACTGAAGCAGAATACTGTCAAGTTATCTTTCGCAGAACCCCAAGAAATTCTTGTGATATGTAAAGACTGTTAATGGCACCAAAGTTAGTGTCCAGTCCCTAGCAAACGAGACAGGAATTGAAATTTAGGGTAGACATCAAAAGCTGATATGCTGAACTCCATTTTCAAATGTTCCTTCACAAAAGAAAACCCAGGAGAACTGCCAAATTCAATCCCCGTACCACTGAAAAGATGAGTCAAATAAGTACTAGTGTTAGTTGTGTTGAAAAATAGCTGCAATCCTTAAAACTGAACAAAGCTCCAGAGCCCAGTAGGATCCCTGTCAATTTCTATACTAAATTTGTTGCTGAATTAGCCTTGCTTCTAACTATAATCTATCATGGATCCAGGAAACAAAACACTAGGACCAGTTCTTCGAAAAAGGCACAGGTCACACCCATCTACAAGAAGAGTGGTAGAAGTGATCCACAAAACACCGTCCCACATCCTTGACACCAATTTGTTGTAGAATCTTAGAACATATTCTGAGCTCAAACATAATGAGGTGTCTTGAACAAAATGACTTCCTGGCATTGGGCAGCCAGCATGGATTTTGAAAACATTGATCAGGTTAAACCCAACTCTCAATTTTCTCACATGACATTTGGAAAACTTTGAATCAAGGCAGGTAGATGCAACATTTATTGATTTCTGACAAGCATTTGACTCAGTACCACACCTACAGTTTCTGTCAAAAGTACAGTCATATGGGGTATCAAGTGAAATTTGTGACTGTATTGTGGAATTTTTGGTAGGGGGGACGCAGCATGTTATCTTGGATGGAGAGTCATTGTCAGATGTAGAAGTAACTTCAGGTGTGCCGTAGGAAAATGTGTTTGGACACTTGCTGTTCATGTTGTTTATTAATGACCTTGTGGACAATATTAACAGTAACCTCAGACTTTTTGCAGATGATGCACTTATCTATAATGAAGTACTGTCTGAGAGAAGATGCACAAATTTTCAGTCAGATCTTGATAGGATTTCAAAGTGGTCCAATGATTGGCAACTTGCTTTAAATGTTCAGAAATGTGCAATTGTGCACTTAACAAAATGAAAACACATAGTATCCTCTGACTATAACATCAATGAGTCACAGCTGGAATCGATCAACTCATACAAATAACTGGGTCTAGCACTATGTAGGGATATGAAATGCAATGATATGCAAGCTCAGTTGTGAGTAAAGCAGTTGGTAGACTTCAGTTTATTGGTGGAGCACCAGGAAAGTGAAATCAGTCTACAAAGGAGATTGCTTTCAAGTTACTCATGTGATCCATTCTAGAATACTGCTCAAGTGTGTGGGACCCATACCAAACAGGACTAACAGGGGATGTTGAATGTATACAGAGAAGGGCAGCATGAATGGTCACAGGTTTTTTGACCCATGGGATAGTGTTATAGTGATGCTGAAGAAACTGAACTGGCAGACTCTTGAAGATAGATGTGAACTATCCACAAAAAGTCTACTAATAAAGAGTTGGCTTTAAATGATGACTAGGAGTATACTACAACCCTCTATGTATCACTCCCTTAGGGATTATAAGGTCAATATTAATTACAGCATACATGAAGGCATTCAAACAGTCATTCTTCCTTCATTCCATGTTTGTGAGTGGAAGAGGAAGAAACTATAATAAGGGATATAATGGGATGTACCCTGTGCCTTGCACTTCGCAATGGTTTTCATAGTATGGGTGTACATGCAGATGTAGATATAGGTGGGTAGTGCTCTCCATGGAGTAATGATCACTGGTGTGCATAAGGAGAAAATTTACGTTTGATGCAACAAATGTGATGGAGAAAATTCTTCCATATACAAAGCCAGATGGCAAGCAGGGTGAAAACCATGATTGCTCCTCAAAGATTCCAACTTTCTGAATGCTGACTATCTATAGCAGTAATTATCTTGATAGGTTTTGTTGAAGAAAAGTATTTTACCTCATTAAATATCTTGTATTTATTCACAGACAACTGTCTGCTAGCTAACTGAACACTTTTGCACCTTTACAATGTTGTAGCCCAATCCAGAACAAAATGAAAGTCATAGTAATTCTTATCATCACTTGCAATGACACAGAGGTAACCTAGCATCCTTGAGTAATGCAGTACTTGTAAGAGTTTATAAATTGTTATCGCTGCTTGCGAGTTGCTCAATGTCGGGAAAAAAAAACATCCATTTACAATGGCTGCTTGAAAGACGCCATAAATCACATTTAAATAAATTCTCTCAGGTCTGTGACCTGTATTAATACTATCATGTCAATATGTTTTAACTTATGACAAATTAATACATATACATTGTGTAATTATATTTGATCCAATTTATTGTCCCTTGCAGAAACTAAATTTTTTAGCAAACACATTTCATTACCAGTTAGGGACTCCTTCTAGGACAAGCATGTATTTCTTCTGACAACTCGTCACTTAGTGGTAGCACTCTGCTGCAGAGTACTCTGCAACATACATTTACTATGATATGTGTTGGGTGTAGGTAGTACTAGCTCATTATCTTTCGTTTGCAAGATTGACTTTTACTAATCATTTGTTTGACAATTAAATGACTAATATGCCATGGTATCTTTATTTAAACAGCCTTCCCATTCAGGCAAAGTCTCAAAGGGAAACCATGGAAAATCTAAGAAAGACAAAAGCCAAACATTTGCTTGTCCCTCTCTGGTTTACTATTGTTTAAAATTTGAATCCTCTGATAACAGTCAGAGAGTTTAGCAATTCAGGAATTTGTTTAGGTTGTTAAATTTGAGTAGCAAAGGTAAATAAAGTCATCACTATACAAACATCAGATGAGTAAACATCACTGAAAAATTCATGTTTGTAATTCTGGTGAAGTTGATGAAAAAGAAATTATAAACGTTTGGTATGACAGCAGCTTCTTGACAGATATGGTGGAATGATGTTGATGGAGCACCAGGTGGAATGTGATGTGTACGTGAAGTTCTAGATGTTCTAGAAAACCACAGAAGGAAAGCCTGTCTTCTTAGGGAGGGGTGCAAATGAATCGGGAACAGGCTTAGCCACACTCAGAGTGCATGGGTACAGAAGGAGGGGAGCGGGTGTACGTGGAATTAAGGGTCACAAGAATTAGTATTGAGAAATGGCAAAGTTCCTGGAAAATAACAGATTAGTCCACATGCATGATTCATCTGTTCTGAAACTGAACTGTCAGATTCAGAAGTTGCTCACTGAGTGAAATTCCATACTATGTTTTATTCATGTCGATAACATAACAATTCACCCATTGTAACCATAGAGTGTATGCATACAGCTCAAGATTGTCACAGTCTGTGCAGTAGATCATTTGACACTCTATTAGTACAACTTTACATTAACTTGAAGAGTCCTTCCTTTACTATATGCTTAATAGTATCTTCATTTGAAATCCACTGCAGTTTTAGTCCTTATTTTATTATAAACTTTGCAACACCTTCAGCTGAAGTCCATTGTGTTTCATTAACTGATGTTTAGTTTGTGGCTTAGGGTTAAAACTCTATTCCCATGTCACACAATAAGTATATTACCATACAAGTGATCAGTAAGTTACCACTTCCGAATCAGAACAATTCTGCTCTGGAACTCTGATCTTAATAAATTTACAATTATGCTCTCATTATGGCTTAATCTGATGGCTCACAGAAAATTATATGGTCAGCACAATATACATGCCACCATTCCACAACCATACATCATCTGTACCACTCACTCCTAACTTTACAGGCAAAAACTTTCACTGATCATAATAATTATAAAGAAGGCAGTGAGCTTTATATCATCATTGCAATGGCACAAAATCTTTTCACATGAGTATCTTCTTATGGTATCTTCACTATTATATATGATCCAACATACAAAAGTTTCCACTTTTTATTCCTGTTGCTTAGCAGTGATGATTTGGGATGTGTCCTTAGTAGCTCACATTCTGCAACCACAAAGTTCTACACTCTCAGTTCTTACACTCATGCATAAGTCTTCACTGCCCTGCCTTTTTGTTCAGATTAACTAGGGCCAGTCTAACATTTTCTTCCCACCTGTTGGTTTCTGTTGGAACTTTTTGTGTTCTGTTGAGCCATTGGTTCCTTTCCTCCTTTTTGATCTCTTCAAATCTTGAAAGATAATCAATACATGTAGTCCGTTTTGCATGACAGTAGGTTCAAATGAATCTTAAATTCTGTAAATACCCATCTGCTGGAATTTCCCTTGGGGTCATCTTGGGAAATGAATATCTGTTGGATATCTGCTTGATTTAATACATTCTATCAAAGAAAAGCACGTGAAATTAGTTGCATTGTTAGTTAAGACAGCATGTGTTTTTCTGATGCACAGAACAAAGCTGTAGAATAACCTCTTGAGTATATGTAGACAAGTTGCTGTTTTCAGAGGAAAGAGCTTCAGATATGGGGCAGGGTCACAGACATCCACACAGGCAGTTGTGAATGGCTTGTCTGAGATGATCAAATGCAACAGACCTTTGATATTTCTGTTGTTTGATTTTGTCCTTTGGCATATCTGACAATATCTAATCTTATGCTGAGCTTCTTAGCTTACACCTGGGAGGTAGCAGTAAGCTTGAATCTTCCTGGCACACTTAAGAACCCTGAACTGGCCCCATGAGTAATGCTTATACTAGGTGAGTTTCTTTTCATATGCTTCCAGAATACATACTCAGCAATTTGTAGTATCTGCATTCCTTCTGTGAAATAATACATTATCCACAAGCTGGAGAAACTGATGCAATCTGGAATCTGGTTGCTGTTTAGGTTTGTGAATCACAATAGACCACCTTTGATCTTGCTCTTGCAATATTCACATACTTTTGAACATCTGTAAATAGTAATTCTGGTTTATCTGATCTTGCATTAACAAGGCAATCAATTCCATGTTTTATCACCCAGAACTGTTTCCTGATTTAGCCCTTCCAGTAGCCTTGACAGGGAATCTGCAGTAATATTGTCTTTCCCTGTAATATATTTAAATTGAAAGTTATATTCTTGCAGAGATATAGCCCGTCAGGTGAAGTGTCCATGCAATATTTTACGTGTGTGAAGAAAGCTTAAGGCTTGATGATTGCAATGAACACTTTTGTCAACCCATAAAAACAATAGTTGATCTTCTCTACTGAGACAGTAAGAGTTTTAATTAATTACATATCACCTTGGTGGAGTGATATGTTGCACAAGCATTTTTTGAATTAATAAGTAATGATCGCCAGCGCATTTTTTTTTTTTTTTTTCATGTTGAATTAGGAAATCCACTATTTGGATGTATGTTTTATTTGTCCGCATGTATCATGAAATAGCTGGAACAGCACAGCATATCTGCAAGCTGGGATAACAATAAACATTGTACCATGTTCGAAGTACTTGCTGCTTAGGCAGTTTATTCCATGTCAGCAGGTCCTGCCTTAGAGATATGGTGCACGACATTGAGGAAGAGTCACTGTGATGATACCAATGATGTCACAGGGCAAGAGAAAACTTGTTATACATTCACTCAATTGAAATCTATTAAATAAGATAGACTGTTCATGGACTTAGTCCTTTTCAATATAATTGTGATGTTCCAAATATTAAAAAAACTTTATAATTAATAGTCACTGTACACAAGAGTACTGTTGTATTTAGGTATATGTACAACACAATTGGTAAACTGAACATGACTTTATCCCATAGAAGCATCAACAACTTGAACACACTATTTAAGTAACTTTCAGTAGATGATGTGTTGTCCGATTTGGATGGGTCAGGAGGTGATGGTGTGACATCAGGGGGCACTCAGCCATCCACATGAAGGCAAAGCTGAACATGGTGCCTTGATCAGAGGCCACTCTTCATGCAGATATGGCAGAGATTCTGAGCCCAGCATCTGGTGATGACAGCTGGAATCCATGTAGGACAACACCTGAAACTGCGCGCACCCAGATAGCCACACCCAGTGGGAAGAGGTGTGGTGGCTGCATAGTTTGATGTCCAGGTGGAGGATGCAGGAGGTGTAGCAATGTCCTTGGCTGGCACCCACGGAGTAGCTCCATTGGGCTCTTCTCGCCAAATGTCATGAAACGGTATGAGGAGAGGAACTGCTCTAAGGCAATGTCAGACAAAGAGTTGGCAGCATACTTTTTCATCTGTGTTTTGAACATTTGCACTAGGTGTTCCACCACATCATTAGACTGTGGATGGAATGTTAGGGCGAGGATGTGATGGACAATACGGGAATCGCAAAATGCCATAAACCATTGTGATGAAAATTGTGGACCATTATCAGACTCTAACATAGTGGGCAAGCCTCTGAGTGAAAAAATTTTGGACAATGCTACAACAGTGGCAGCTGTGGATGTGGAAACTCAATGAAAAACTTATGGAAAATGAGAATATACATCAACTACTAACAGCCAATAACCGCTGAGAAAGGGGCCAGCAAACTCTTCATGTATATATTCCCAAGCATGTGACAGTGTTGGCCAAGGAGACAGTGATGGCCAGGGAGCTGCTTGGTGTTTCACACACTGTGAACTGGAGGCAACCAGGTAAGTGTCACTGTCCTAATCGAGCCAAAACATGTGTCAATAGGCAATGCTTTTGTGCATGATACACCCCAAGTAATAAACGGAGAACCTCTGAACAAAGTACTGAGGGGATCACTACCCAAGGGGCCACGTGATCCTTGTCTAACATCAGAACACCATCCACAACAGGGAATCAGTGTCAAAAGATGCAGTAATTAGGCAAGGAGTCAGATGCATGAGAATGTGGTAAATCCAGCCATCCATGTTGTACATATATTTAACCTTCTGCAAAACAAGATCCAAAGCTTCAACCTCCATGATCTGTGTGCTACTTACAGGAAAACCACCAACTGTCTGTTGTGTAGTGACACCAATGTGGAAACAAAGCAATTCCTCCTGATCAAATTCTGGTACTTGACCAGCCAACAGACAGGACAAAGTGTTGACATTTGCATGTTGATTCATATGGCAGAAATGAATCTCGTAGTTGTAATGCAAAATAAAAAGAGTCAAATGTTAAATGAGATGTGCTGCTTTACCTGGTAACAACGCAGAAGGACTGAATAAGGAAACCAATTGTTTGTGATTGGTGACCAGGTGGAATTTGGTACCACAGAGAAAAACATGGAATTTCTTTGCGGCAAAAACATTGTCCAAAGCTTCCTTTTCTGTGTGAGAGTACCTAGCATTTTTGAGGCACAAGCAATAGGCCACTTGGAGCTAATAGAATATCTATGAGCCAGCACCGCCCCCAGCCGTACAGTGAAGCGTCCGTCACAAGGACCAAGTGGAGGCCTGGTTGGTATGACATTAAGGAGGGTGCAGATTGCAAGGTGGTCTTAAGGATGGACAAGCTGATGACCAGTGAAACTGCAACAACACATATAATGGCTGCATGATTGTTGCTGCCCCAGGCCAAAATTTATGGTAGTAGACGACTTTGCCTTGAAAAACCTGAAGTTCTTTTACTGACCTATAGTATCAAAGTGACACAATAGCAGAAACATGTTGATGCAGGAATTTGAGACCCCTGTAAGAACATTCAAACCCAAGATAAATGATAGAATGTTGAAAAAAACTGACATTTTTCTAAATTACACTTCAACCCAGCAACTTGGAGAACAGAAAAAAGAGTACAGAGATTTTTTAAATGTTCCTCTGTGGTGCACATGAAACTACAATGTCCTTCACATTTACTGTAAGTTGTTCCAAAAAATGTTGAAAAATCATGGGAACACTGGTGACTCCGAAGGACAACAGCAAGTAGTGGTACATTCCATAAGGAGTATTGACAAAAAACAAACATTGTGACTCTGTATGTAAAGGGAATTGTAAATAGGCACCCAACAAGTCAATTTTTGAGAAATATTGACCACCTGATAACTCTGCAAACAGTTTGTCCGGGCATCATATCCGGTATGTATCCACTATAGATTGTACATTCACAGAAACTTTAAAATCTCCACATAGGTGTAACTGGCTCAATGGTTTCTTCACTATAACTAAGGGGGTAGACCATTCCTGTGATGCAAAAGGCTGAATAATGCCAGATCCTGTGAGGCAATCTAATTCATCTTAGACTTGTTACCTCATTGCCACTGGAAATGGACAACCCCAGAAGAAACGAGGCCAAGCGAAGGTTTCATGGTAATGTGCACTTGAAAATTGTTGGCACACCCCAATCCACCAGGGAACAAAGAAGAAAACTCACAACACAATGCATCTAATTGTGTATACGACACCTGTTCAGACTCTAAATTTACTTCGTCTGAAATGGTGAAACCAAACAACTTAAAAGCATCTAATCCAAAATGATTCTCTGTACATGTGTTACCTACAGCAAGAAATGTAATTGACAGGGCTACTGACTTATAGCTCACTGGAGCAGAGAATTGGCTGAGAGCAAGAATACTCTATTGTAATTTAATGACTTTCATGACACAGGGAGGAGTGGAGGGGAGCCCAAGTCCATATAAGTTAGTGAGTTTAACAAGATTACCACAGATCCTGTATCCACTTGTATGTGCAGAACTTTACAAGAAACCGTAACATCAATGAAAAGCTTGTATGGAGCAACAGAAATAGGCTATATGATGTTTACGTCCATGTCCGCATCGGGATCATTGTGCTGAATTTTTGTATTATAAATGGGAGCAAATGATATTTTCTGTTGCAATTATGAGAGGTAGTCCAGTGTTTCAGGCAGTCTGGGCACTCATGGTTAATGAAACAATAAGGGCATGATGGGAGCATGGCACTCATTCACTATGTGATGAAAAGTATCCGGACACCCCCAAAAACATACATTTTTCATATTAGGTGCATTGTGCTGCCACCTACTGCCAGGTACTCCCTATCAGCGACCTCAGTAGTCATTAGACATCATGAGAGAGTAGAATGGGGCACTCAGCAGAACTCACAGACTTCTAACGTGGTCAGGTGATTGGGTGTCACTTGTGTCATACATACGTACATGAGATTTCCACACTCCTAAACATCCCTAGGTCCACTGTTTCCAATATGATAGTGAAGTGGAAATGCAAAGTGACACGAACAGCACAAAAGTGTAAAGGCCGACCTCGTCTGTTGGCTGACAGAGACTGCCGACAGTAGAAGAGGGTCGTAATGTTTAATTGGCAGACATCTATCCAGACCATCACACAGGAATTCCAAACTGCATCAGGACCCACTGCAAATACTATGAAGGTTATGCAGGAGGTAAGAAAACTTGGATTTCATGGTCAAGCGGCTGCTTATAAGCCGCACATCACATTGGTAAATGCTAAACGACACCTTGCTTGGTGTAAGGAGCATAAACATTTGGCAATTGAACAATGGAAAAACAGTGTGTGGAGTGACAAATCATGGTAAACAATGTGATGATCTGATGCCAGGGTGAGGGTATGGTGAATGCCCAGTGAACGTCATCTGCCAGCATGTGTAGTGCTGACAGTAAAATTCAGAGGCGGTGGTGTTATGGTGTGGTCATGTTTTTCATGGAGGGGGCTTGCACCCCTTGTTGTTTTGCATGGCACTATCACAGCACAGGCCTACATTGATGTTTTAAGCACCTTCTTGCTTCCCACTGTTGAAGAACTATTCGGGGATGGCGATTGCATCTTTCAACATAATCGAGCACCTGTTCATAATGCATGGCCTGTGGCAGAGTGGTTACACAACAATAACTTCCCTGTAATGGACTGGCCTGCACAGAGTCCTCACCTGAATCCTACAGAACACTTTTGGGATGTTTTGGAATGCCGACTTCGTGCCAGGCCGCACTGACCAATATTGATACCTCTCCTCAATGCAGCACTCTGTGAAGAATGGGCTGCCATTCCCCAAGAAACTTTCCAGCACCCTATTGAACATATGCCTGCAAGAGTGGAAGCTGTCATCAAGGCTAAGGGTGGGCCAACAGCTTACTGAATTCTAGCATTACTGATGGAGAGTACCACGAACTTGTGTCATTTTCAGCTAGGTGCCTGGATACTTTTGACCACATAGCGTACGTTGCTGTTTACTGGTCCATTTACTTTGTTGGTGTGGCTACTGCTGGGAATAAGGCCAGCTGCCTAGACAAAATATCTGAGGTATGATGTGAAGGCGAGGGTTGGATTGCTGATACTTCACACTATGACTCAATTTGGTTACCTGCAGCTCGTGACACCTCCAATGACTCCGCAATAGTTAAAACATCAGAGAGGGGTGGATTTTCACATTGGAGGGGGGACACTCGCACCTCACAATCCAGAGCTGAACAGATGACAGGATCTCTCACCAACTGATCAGCATACGGCTTTTTATGCACATTGGACACAAAATTACAATGACAATTTAACCCATGGCGTTCGGCCACCCACGCTCAATAGGAATGATGTGGTTGGTTCCTACAGTGGTAAAACTCAGTCCAGGATGCAATAACAAGGATCCACTACAAGTACTATTTTGAAATAAGTTCAAACATTTGCTCAAATCCTGCAAAGAGCACGATCAGAGCACTTGATACATTCTCGGCAATTTCCATGAAAGGAATGAGGCACAAGACAAAATAAAATCAGGAAACCCAAACGATTGAAAATGTTTTTGCAGAAGTTTCTTGCCTACATCCCATTCCTCAACGGACTCATCATATGTAGAAAAGGGAGGCAGATAAACTGTGGGGGGCACAAAGAGCAAAACAGCAGGTGACATAGACAGACGAGCATGCCAACTAGATAAAACAGAAGTCAATGATTGAAGGACTTGAGTTTGATAGCTTAGTACCTGTGATTGGTGGTGCAACATCATGGCAAACGATTCTTGCTGTTTGACCAACAGATGTAAAATGACCTCTGCAACACCATCAACCATCATGAGAATAAATGGAGGACCAACGAGAGTAGAAATTTGCGCAGAGAACAGGACCACACTCATTGCCAATTGTGTTGTAAATAGGTATATCTACAATACAACCAGTAAACTGAACACAGCTTTATTCCAAAGAAGCATTAACAACTTGAACACAGTATTTAAGTGAATTCTTACTGGGGCCCTTGCTGAGCTCTGGTGGTGACCTCCCCCTGCTCTCTCTCTCTCTCTCTCTCTCTCTCTCTCTCTCTCTCTCTCTCTCTCACACACACACACACACACACACACACATGAGGTTGAGTTGCTGATCTCTGGTGGTGACCCCCCCCCCCCTCTCTCTCTCTCACACACACACACACACACACACACACACACACACACACACACACACACACACACACACACACAGACAACATAGCACTGCTGCAGGCACTGCTTTTTGAGAGGAGAGTATGCACACATGTCACTGCAAGTACAATATATTGTACGCTGATTATCAAAAGGATCAAATATGTTGATAACTGGATGCTGCATTTGTATTCTTAACTTCCAGCAGTAACTGCAACACTTCGAGAAACAAAGTTTGATTGGAAGAAGTTGAAATGCATAGGCTGAAATAGTAAGGTCATCATAGCTCTTGATCAGACTTTATTTTGCCACCCAATACCACAGTAAAGAATTAGCAGAAACAGATACAACAAGGAGTGAACTACAGAATATTTATGATGAGTTAACAAAGACAGCATAGGTGGGGGTGGTGGGACCACACATGGGAAAATTCCTGCAGTAGTGGATGTTAGAGCTGCACCTTTTTTAGATTGAAGTCAGCTGATAGGTATTCCTGCTTAAAGGAAGTCTCTCTAACAAAGGAACCACTTTTGACAAAGCCTTTTTTAGATTGAAGTCAGCTGATAGGTATTCCTGCTTAAAGGAAGTCTCTCTAACAAAGGAACCACTTTTGACAAAGCTTAGGCATCCGAGTAATGAGGGAATTAGTATATTTCATCAAAATATACAAGGTATTAGAGATAAAGTTAGTGAACTGCTTATAGATGTTGACTCTGAAATTATTTGTATATCTGAACACTTCTTAAATAAGGAGATAATTCAGAGGCTTCCTTTACCAGGATACAGGTTGGCTGGCAGCTTTTCTAGGAGCTCTTTGCGGTGTGGGGGAGTAGCCATGTATGTGAAAAATGGCATCCCATTTGAGTCAATTGATGTTTCAAAGTACTGCACTGAAAAGGTGTTTGAATGTTGTGCAGGTGTGGTTAAATTTAATGAAGCCAAACTTCTAACTGTTGTTATTTATAGAGCCCCAGACTCCAATTTCACAACATTTTTGCTAAAGCTAGAGGAGGTTCTTGGTTCACTTTATAGGAAATACAAAAAGTTTGTTATATATGGTGACTTCAATATTAATTGTATAAGTGATTGTGCAAGGAAAAGGATGCTGGTAGACCTCCTTAATTCATATAATCTTACGCAAACCATATTCTTTCCAACGAGAGTGCAATGGAACAGTAGAACAACCATAGACAACATTTTTGTTCATTCCTCATTACTAGAAGGGCATTCTGTTAGCAAAAAGGTGAATGGCCTTACAGATCATGATACACAAATTTTAACTCTAAAAGATTTTTGTGCTGCAACACATGTTAAATACAGTCATCAACTGTTTAGGAAAGCTGATCCAATTGCTGTAGGGACCTTTGTAAACCTTATCAAGGAACAAGAGTGGCAAGATGTTTATAGCGCTGATACAGTAGACGATAAATATAATACTTTTCTCAAAACTTTTCTCATGCTCTTTGAAAGTTGATTTCCGTTAGAATGTTCAAAACAGGGTACTAGCACAAACAGGCAGCCTGGGTGGCTGACTAGAGGGTTAAGAATATCTTGTATAACAAAGTGGCAATTATATCAAAACGTTAGAAACAGTCAAAGTCTAAACGCAGCAGCCCATTACAAACAGTATTGTAAGGTGCTTAAAAATGTTATTAGGAAGGCAAAAAGTATGTGGTATGCAGACAGAATAGCTAAGTCTCAGGACAAAATTAAAACCATGTGGTCAGTCGTAAAGGAAGTGGCTGGTCTGCAGAGACAGGTCGAGGATATAGAATCAGTGCGTAGAAAAAAGTGTTCCGAGACTGTTACCTGAAATGCTCCTCCATGATACTGACAACAGGGAGATTGAGTTAATAATTAAATCACTAAAGACCAAGAACTCTCATGGATATGACGGTGTATCTAGGAGAATACTGAAGTATTGTTCTATGTATGTTAGCCCAGTACTTAGCCATATCTGTAACTTTTCCTTTAGGAGTGGTCGGTTTCCTCACCGATTAAAGTACTCGGCAAAGTCACTTTATAGAAAGGGAGACAGGGATAATGTTGACAATTATAGACCTATTTCTATGCCATTGGTGTTTGCTAAAGTTATCGAGAAGGTTGTATATACAAGGTTACTGGAGCATTTAAATTCACATAATTTGCTGTCAAATGTACAGTTTGGTTTTAGAAATGGTTTAACAACTGAAAATGCTATATTCTCTTTTCTCTGTGAGGTTTTGGATGGATTAAATAAAAGGTTGCACACCTGGATGTTTTCTTTGATTTAATGAAGGCTTTTGACTGTGTTGACCACAAGATATTACTGCAGAAGTTGGACCATTATGGTGTAAGGGGAGTAACTTACAATTGGTTCGCCTCTTACTTTAAGAACAGAAAGCAGACGGTAATTCTCCACAATATTGAGAGTGGTAGTGATGTTCAGTCCCAATGGGGCACTGTTAAGTGGGGCGTTCCCCAAGGGTCGGTGCTGGGGCCACTGCTGTTTCTTATTTATATAAATGATATGCCTTCTAGTATTACACGTGATTCAAAAATATTTCTGTTTGCTGATGACACCAGCTTGGTAGTGGAGGAACTTGTGTGTAATATTAAAACATTATCAAATAATGTAGTTCATGAAATAAGTTCGTGGCTTGAGGAAAATAATTTGATGCTAAATCACAGTAAGACTCAGTTTTTACAGTTTCTAGCTCACAATTCAACAAGAACTGATATTTTGATCAGACAGAATGGGCATATTATAAGCAAGACGGAACAGTTCAAGTTCCTAGGCGTTCGGATAGATAGTAAGCTGTTGTGGAAAGCCCATGTTCAGGCTTGTTCAGAAACTAAATGCTGCTTTATTTACCATTAGAACAGTATCTGAAATAAGTGACAGTTCAACACAAAAAGTAGTCTACTTCGCATATTTTCATATGCTTATGTCATATGGTATTATTTTTTTGGGGGTAATTCTTCTGATTCAAAAAGGGTATTTTTGGCTCAAAAATGAGCTGTTCGAGCTATATGTGGTGTAAGTTCGAGAACTTCTTGTTGACCCCTATTCAGTGTGTGAATTCTGACATTGCCCTCACAGTATATATTTTCTTTAATGTCATTTGTTGTTAGCAATATTAGCCTATTCCCAAGAGTTAGCAGCTTTCACTCAGTTAATACCAGGCAGAAATCAAATCTGCAAGTGGAATGCACTTCCTTGACTCTTGTACAGAAAGGAGTGCAGTATTCTGCTGCATCCATTTTCAATAAGCTACCACAAGAACTCAAAAATCTTAGCAGTAGCCCAAACTCTTTTAAGTCTAAACTGAAGAGTTTCCTTATGGCTCACTCCTTCTATTCTGTCGAGGAGCTCCTGGAAGAGCTAAAAAATTAAGCAAATTTCAGTGTTACATTGTTGATTTTCTTTATTTAAACTTACAACTTGTCGCCTGAATATGTTTTTTATATTTCATTTTATCTGTTTCTGCTATCGTGTTATGATTTCATGTATTGACATGTTCCATGACCATGGAGACTTCTCCTTAATTTGGTCCCACGGAACAATAAATAAATGAATAAATAAACTAAAGAGGAATTGAATAAACGAAAGTTTAGTGAAAATAGTGGACTGTCAGCTGAGCTGATTGAGGACTTGCAGCTGGGAAATGAAACTAGTCTATCCAAACAGTCCCCTAGATTTAAACCAGATAGAGAGGTTCACCCTTCATATTTGTAGAGAGTTTTAGAAAAAACTTTACCCAAGAGATGAGATGATTCTGAGAGGACTGATTTCACATCAAGTTATTTAGAGGGTGATGCTGCAGAGTGGAGAACTGCTCATGCCAAAGAATCTTCATCCTGGAATGATTTTCAGAAAAGTTTAAAAAGAAGTATTGGTCTCCTAATCCTCAAGAAAAAATGACACTTGAGCTTCTTGACCTGTAGTATTATAATAATAGTTGGTAAACATAAAAAATATGTTGTGTGACACTTAACAAGGTCTAAATATTTAGATGATCTGATGGAAGATGGTCATTTAGTTAAAGTTTTGGTGCATAAATTACCTTCTCATAGAAGAAAAGAGATTTAGTATATGGTGTGCTCAATGTTTAGTAATTTGTTGACATTTATCGAAGGTTTGGATATGTTAAATAAGGAATATGGGAATTATACAGCAGGAGAAAATTGTCAAACAGATAACAGCGAAGGGAATTGTTATCCCCCATGATTTCAATGAACGAACAAAAGCAAATATTGTAAAGTAAGGAAGCAAAATACCATTAGGTGAAGCAATGAAGGCAGTAACCAGTCACCAGTGTTTTCCATATACACTCCTGGAAATGGAAAAAAGAACACATTGACACCGGTATGTCAGACCCACCATACTTGCTCCGGACACTGCGAGAGGGCTGTACAAGCAATGATCACACGCACGGCACAGCGGACACACCAGGAACCGCGGTGTTGGCCGTCGAATGGCGCTAGCTGCGCAGCATTTGTGCACCGCCGCCGTCAGTGTCTGCCAGTTTGCCGTGGCATACGGAGCTCCATCGCAGTCTTTAACACTGGTAGCATGCCGCGACAGCGTGGACGTGAACCGTATGTGCAGTTGACGGACTTTGAGCGAGGGCGTATAGTGGGCATGCGGGAGGCCGGGTGGACGTACCGCCAAATTGCTCAACACGTGGGGCGTGAGGTCTCCACAGTACATCGATGTTGTCACCAGTGGTCGGCGGAAGGTGCACGTGCCCGTTGACCAGGGACCGGACTGCAGCGACGCACGGATGCACGCCAAGACCGTAGGATCCTACGCAGTGCCGTAGGGGACCGCACCGCCACTTCCCAGCAAATTAGGGACACTGTTGCTCCTGGGGTATCGGCGAGGACCATTCGCAACCGTCTCCATGAAGCTGGGCTACGGTCCCGCACACCGTTAGGCCGTCTTCCGCTCACGCCCCAACATCGTGCAGCCCGCCTCCAGTAGTGTCACGACAGGCGTGAATGGAGGGACGAATGGAGACGTGTCGTCTTCAGCGATGAGAGTCGCTTCTGCCTTGGTGCCAATGATGGTCGTATGCGTGTTTGGCGCCGTGCAGGTGAGTGCCACAATCAGGACTGCATACGACCGAGGCACACAGGGCCAACACCCGGCATCATGGTGTGGGGAGCGATCTCCTACACTGGCCGTACACCACTGGTGATCGTCGAGGGGACACTGAATAGTGCACGGTACATCCAAACCATCATCGAACCCATCGTTCTACCATTCCTAGACCGGCAAGGGAACTTGCTGTTCCAACAGGACAATGCACGTCCGCATGTATCCCGTGCCACCCAACGTGCTCTAGAAGGTGTAAGTCAACTACCCTGGCCAGCAAGATCTCCGGATCAGTCCCCCATTGAGCATGTTTGGGACTGGATGAAGCGTCATCTCACGCGGTCTGCACGTCCAGCACGAACTCTGGTCCAACTGAGGCGCCAGGTGGAAATGGCATGGCAAGCCGTTCCACAGGACTACATCCAGCATCTCTACGATCGTCTCAATGGGAGAATAGCAGCCTGCATTGCTGCGAAAGGTGGATATACACTGTACTAGTGCCGACATTGTGCATGCTCTGTTGCCTGTGTCTATGTGCCTGTGGTTCTGTCAGTGTGATCATGTGATGTATCTGACCCCAGGAATGTGTCAATAGAGTTTCCCCTTCCTGGGACAATGAATTCACGGTGTTCTTATTTCAATTTCCAGGAGTGTATAATATAAACAATATATGTGCTTACACACCATCAAACCATTTTGTTTTGAATCAGCTGTCAGTAAACCATGAACATTCTAGAGTTGGGATGAGGATCCAGGATGTGACAATGGAACAGTAGATTCCCTTGAAAAGAAATTAGTAGCTTTCACCAACTTTATGTGTCACTGGTTGTTGGAGGAAGAAAATCAAGAGAGAGAGGAGCAGGTAGAACTTATTACACACAGAAAAATTTTTGATAGTGGGCTGGATACTCATTTAGACTCTAGAAGTGAGCTCTGTTTGATATAACAAGAGTTAATGTTAAATATACTTCACAAATATAGCTGTGCAGTGCTACTCCTAATCAGAATTTATGAATATGCATAGCAAATGGAATCTTATTGAGGAAGACACAAGAGTACCATTAACTATTAACAATTTTTCATTTCAGCAGACTCTATTAGTTGTACCAATCTGAATTTAGAAGTACTGTTGGGTTTAGACTGTCTAATAGAAAATGAGACCTCTCTTGATTTTAATAAAAATAGAAAAGTATCACAAAATGATAAGCGTACTTGTCAAGCTTTTTACAAATAATTCTGCAATAATTGCAAGAAGAAAAGTATGCCAACTTGGTAGCTACAGCTAATACAGTAGCAATGGACAGACCTCTCACAACAGGGAGGTACTAATAGAAAAATCTTAGTTCAGCACAGGTATCTAATACACTAACTCAGGAACAGAAGTACGAACTACAGGAAATATAACTTAAGTGTCAAGCAATACTTTCAGAAACACCTGGAGTGATTAGTGATTATACTTCTATGTTTAAGATAACAGCTAATAAGCCTTTTTCTTTGCAAATCATTCTCTATTACTATGAATCTTTGCATAGCAGTGTAAAAAGAAATACAGAAAATGATCGAAAATGGTATTATAGAACATAGTCTAAGTGTGTATAATAGTTCCTTATTAGTTGTGAGAAAACTGAAAGAGGTTGTTCATTTGGTTTTAGATGCTAGAACTTTGAATAAACATATTGAGATGGAAAGAGATAATCATGCTAGTATGGAAGAATTACAATCCAAGTTTGAAGTTTTTTAGTCCAGTGGATTTGATAAGTGGATACTGGCAGGTACCCACCCCTCCATAAGGATTCTAGACCCTGTACAGCATTCTTGTTCTATGGAAAGCCTTACCAGTTCCAGGTTGGTTTAAATATATCTGTAGCAGTTTTCATGCAGGCCTCAGATAAAGCTTTGAGCAATGACTTAGTACAAGAACTAATCATGTATGTGGACAATTTAACTGAGACAAAAAAAGTCATAGGATACCTCCCAATACTGTGTCAAACCTCCTTTTGCCTGATGAAGTGCAGCAACTTGACATGACATGAACTCAACAAGTTGTGGAAGACATCTGCAAAAAAATTGAGCCATGTTGCCTCTATAGCCATCCAAATTGTAAAAATGTTGTCTGTGGATAATTTTGTGCATGAACTTACTTTTCAATATGTTCCATAAAATCTTCAATGAGATGCACGTTGAGCTATCCGGGTGGCCAAATGATTCGCTCAAATTGTCCAGAAAGTTTGTCAAACCAATCATGAAGAATTGTGGACTGGTGATATAGCACATTGTTGAACCAGAAGACCAAGTCCATTTCACATAAACACAGCCCACCCCATTACGAAGCCACCACCAACTTGACCAATGCCTTGTTGACAACTTGGTTCCACAGCTTTGTGAGGTCTGCGCCACACTCGAACTTAGCTATCAACTGGACTCCTCTGACCATGCCTTGGTTTTCCAGTTTTCAAGGTCCAATTGATATGCTCATGAGCTCAAGAGAGGCACTGGGGGCAATGACATGCAGTTAACAAAGACACTTGTGTCGATCGTCTGCAGCCACAGCCTATTAATGCCAAATTTCACCACAATGTCTAAGGGATACATTTTTCGTATGTCCCACAGTGATTTACATGGTTATTTAATGCAGTGTTGCTTGTGTGTTTGCACCAACGACTCTACAAAAACGCAGCTGCTCTCGGCCAGTAAGTGAAGGATGTCGGCCGCTGTGTTGTTCATGGTGACAGGTAAGACCTGAAATTTGCTATTCCTGCCACATTCTTGACACTGTGGATCACAGAATATTGAACTCCCTAACGATTTCTGAAATGGAATGGCCCTTGTATCTAGCTCCAACTACCACTCTGCATTCAAAGTATGTTAATACCCATCATGCACCCATAATCACATTAGAAACCTTTTCACATGAATCAATTGATTACAAGTGACAGCTCCACCGATGTACTGCCCTTTTAGGCTTTGTGTGTATGATACTACTGTCATTTGTACAGGAGCAAATTGATACCCCATGACTTTTGTCACCTCAGTGTACTATTGTTATCTCTGCCAGAAAGTTTAGAAAATAATGGACCAAAAAAAAAAAAATTCATTGTATCCAGTAGTTCCTGAAGCTTTATATGATTTAACAATAGCAGATTTTTTGGTCCTTTACTGAAGGGCAGGAGTGGTGTTTCTCATATCCCAGTTTTGGTTGAATGTTGTTCTAAATATGGAAAGCTATATCCTATTAAGAGAGCAAAATACAACTACTGTCATTAATTGCCTATGAGACTGTATCATGGCTGTAGGCAAACCAAATGCTTACTAACTAATAATGGAAGTATTACTTTCAAAAAGTTTTTTCCACAAGAAGGTGTACAACCTACATTTATTCAAAAATATCGCCCACAATACAACCATTCACCAAGAATGATGAAAGAGACAGGGAGGTTATGTTGTCTGTATTTTTCATAGAAACTCATGACCTGGACACAAATGATTCTGGTGTTTCTAGTTATCCTTAATGAATTACTTCATTCATCAGCTGGACTTTAGTGCAAGAACATAATTAATTTTAAACCCAGTGAAATGGTGCCAGTAAAAGTCCTTCATCACAGTTCGGAATTAAAGATAGGAAATATGCAAGTTATTCCATCATTATGAATGTCCATGCAACATTGTAGGGCTTCCACATCTGAAGGCTGTTTTCTTAGTAGCTCGATCGACTGGAAAAGGAAAAGGTCGCAATAATATGGATATGATCAGTGGATATGTGAGATAATAAACAATTTACAACTACATAGTTTTACATTAGTGTGTGTCAAGCAATAGAAATTAACAAATTTTAGCCAGCAATAAATTGCAGAACCTAAATGAGTTACTTTGTTCTGAGTGGAGCTGTGTCCATCACCTTTGATGGGGGGATTCAAAGAGGATATACCCTTAGCTATGAAGTTTAAAAATGATGGGCTAACATCCAGGTACGATTGTCGCACCATATAATAGGAGGACATTCGTTGAAGCATACAGTAGGATGACATTCAGAGTTACAGTAGTGAGTAAGATAGATATAGCATGGAAGACCAATTAAAAACGGTATGAATATGGGCTATGGTGGGAGTATGTTTCATCCATACAGATATATAAAAGAAGAAGGTAGAGTTGTATATGCTCTTAACGGAATACTGTACCCTAACTTGTATGTTTGTACTGTGTGATGGAAAGGATAGATGGACATAGGGGAAAAGTGTGACCTGTACCTGAGAGAAAAAGGAGGGTGTATAATAGGGACACTATGGCTGTGGATAAGTAAATGATTTCGTAGAGATAATTTCTCAACAGAAAGAGGTATATGTTGACATACGAAAGTTGATACTGTTAATTTCAAGGTTCCTCCTAGGTAAAAAAGTAGATGAATTTACCTGAATTTGTTAACCTGTTCATATGCTAATATAAAGATGACATAATAAAGAGACAAGTGTCTGAATTCTGCATAGTATCCTTGAGATTCGGAAAGACTGGTAACTGATTACGAAATATCTGACAACAAATACTTGTTAATTGTTGAAAACATGTAGCTCCTCTGATTTTCTGGCAATTTATGAATGCTAAAGGTGTTTGATAGGTAAACTGGCCTCGTAACAATGAATGTGGTGATCTCTGTAACAACTACACAGGACAATATACCAGTATAGTTCTGTGAGTTAGTGGAGCCTCATATACTCCTACAGGAATCTCTGTTTCTTTAAACTTTTTATTGGAGATAACCAATACAGATAGGTTTATAAGAATTTTTTATGGGAGGTTTGTGTAATTTAATCCTTGGAATTAGTTTAATTTGAATGTGAAGTTTACAAAAGCAAAGGTTATTACTATGGTGTGTTTTACTCTCTTCACTTGGCATCTGAATGGTTGAAAGTGGGGAAGTCCATATTGGAGGGTATGCTGAACAACTTCATCCTCCAACTCCTTGGTAAAGAACCTGTGAGGGAGGGAATCCTGGGGAGGTTCTAACATCCTTAGTCTTTCATTTCCTTTCTTTCTTTTCCTCCCAGAGTACCATGGGTACCCTCCTTCTTTAACATATGCAATGGTCTCCATTGTGGAACACTTCTAATATCCATATTTATTCACAGGTTTGCCTGAGGTGTAGCATATGTCCAGTGACTTCCAAAAGTGTAATGAGCATGGCCTGAGTTTTGGAACCTAATGTATTTGACTGGATGATATCTAGGTGGTCAAACTAAATGGCCAGTGGACTGCAGGTCCTGGTGATGAGTTCAGCAGTTCACGAGAGAAAACCACAACATATTTTTAAAAAGTCTATATAATAATCTGTACAGGTAATAACAAGTTAAAGAAAGTGAAGCTGAGGCAAATTTATGCCTATGATTGGTGGTTTACAGTCTGTTGTGAGGAATTCTGCAGTTAATAAAGATGAATAAGTATATTTATTGCAAATACTAAAAAAGAGATAGAGGGGCTGGCCAGTACTTACCTCAGCTCAGTACAGCCGATAGATACACATAAAACAGAACTGAAAATTTACGTTCCTAGCTTTCGGAACAAATGTTCCTTCATCGGGGAGGGAATCCTGAATTTCACCTGGTCCTTCTCCAAAACCCAAGCCACCTTCCTGGATGTTGACCTTCATCTTGTTGAAGCTCACATCCACACCTCTGTCCATATCAAACCCACAAACAAACAACAGTACCTTCACTTTGATAGCTGCCATCCTTTCCACATCAAACGCTCCCTTCCCTATAGCCTAGGTATTCGTGGCAAACGTATCTGCTCCAGTGACGAATCCCTCAACAATTACACTAATAACCTGACCAGTGCTTTCCTCTCCCGCAACTATCCTGCAGACCTTGTCCACAAACAGATTTCCCGAGCAATACATTCCTCCCTGTCCAACAACAATGCTCCTACCCCCAGACTACACAGAAGCATCCCCCTTGTTACCCAATATTATCCTGGCCTCGAAAACATCAACAAATTACTCCGCCAGGGATATGACTTTCTGAAGTCAACCCCTGAAATGAGATCATCCCTTGACAAAATTCTCCCCACACCACCCAGAGTTGCCTTTCGTCCCCCCCCTAACCTCCGTAACATCCTTGTTAAACCCTACAATATTCCCAGACTACCTTCTCTACCCAGCGGTTCCTACCCCTGTAACCAAGCCCGCTGCAAAACCTGCCCCATGCATCCCCCCACAACCACCTACTCCAGCCCCGCTACTGGTAAAACATACACAATTCAAGGCAGGGCTACGTGTGAAACTACACATGTCATTTATCAACTGACATGCCTGCACTGCACAGCCTTTTACATCGGCATGACAACAACTAAACTGGCTGAGTGCATGAACGGACACAGACGAACTGTCCGCCTAGGAGATGCCCAATACCCAGTAGCGGAGCATGCCCTCCAGCATAATTCTAGGGACCTAGGAACCTGCTACACCGTATGTGCCATTTGGCTTCTCCCACCCAACACCAGTCCCTCTGAACTGCGGAGATGGGAACTTGCACTCCAACACATCCTTTCATCCCACCATCCCCCTGGACTGAACCTACATTAAACAACCTCACTCCCATTCACTCTTCAGTCTTCTCCTCTTTCCCTTTCCTCTTTAGCCATTCACGCATCTTTTCATCCTACATAGTTGTGTATATCTTTATATTATATACCTCTTTACTTCTGTATGCATCCTCTTTGGTTTGAAGCTGGCACAGTACTTACAGTAGAATATCTTTGGCTTCCTTCTAACAACCATGCCTCCATCCTTGCTACCCTCCCTATTTTCCTTTCCCTGTTGCTTCATAACCTGGGTTGTGAGTAACTGAATCTCCTTTCCCTTCTTCCCTTTCTTTCCCCTCTCTCCTCCCCGATGAAGGAACATTTGTTCCGAAAGCTAGGAACGTAAATTTTCAGTTCTGTTTTATGTGTATCTATCGGCTGTACTGAGCTGAGGTAAGTACTGGCCAGCCCCTCTATCTCTTTGTTAGTATTTGTTTCACATCTTTATATGAGATTTTCCATTAATCATTTATATTTATTGCAAATGAGATATAACTAAACTGTGACTGTATGTCAAAGAGACACGTGATATTAATGCCTGTAGTGAGAAAGTTAAAATTAGTCTTAAACTTTTGAGTATTTACTGTTTGGTTAACATTTCACAGTAGTGACACTATACTTCACCTAAGGGGAGGACTCTGTAGTGTAACATATCACTTTGACGAAATGATGTGCTGCATAAGCATTTTTCAAACTGGTGAATGATGATGGCCACTACAAAAAACTTAATTTTGTAATGAATTAGATAAGCTAGTGTTTGGATGTACGTTTTATTTATGCATATATATCCTGAAATGGGTGCATGCAGTATATCTGCAGGCCCTAGGTGATGATAAACATCGTGCCATGTTCGTGGCATCTGCTGGTCAGACGGTTTATTCCATGTCATCAGGTCCTACCTTTGAAATATGGTTCAAGCATTAGATGAAACATGGCTGTGACAGTGTCTATAACATCACAGAGACAAAAGAAAACTTGTTATACATTCACTCAATTGAAATCTATTAAATAAGACAGACCGTTTGTGGATTTCAGTCATTTTCAATGTAACTACGATGTTCCAAAAGTTAAAACAACTTTATAATTAAGGATCACTGTATGGAAGAATACAATATACAATACATTGCTTATCATTTGTATCACATTTATTTTGAGAGTTGGATGTTGTATTTATATTCATAACTTACAGCAGTAACTGCAGTACTCCAAGGAACAAATGATAAAAGGTCAGTTGGAGGAGGTTAGCGAGTGTGCCAAAATAGTAAGGTGAGCTCGATTGAACAACAGAAGTCCTAACTCCCAATCAGACTCTACTTCACCACCTGATATCATTGGTAAAGAACCAGTGGAAAATTGCATACAATACATGCTCATAATACTTGCTGGAGAATGTCTGTTATTTAATACAGCTTATCTGAATTTACCTTAAGCCAGCTTTTGTTAGTTATGATAAAAAATATGTTAAATAGGGAGGAGTGAACATAGGCCTCTGGCTACAGTATGGATCAATCTGTTACTACAGCCTTCATTTTATATTTATATTCAATGGATGAGCTAACTTACAAGCAAATTATCATCGTACCTTCCGTGTACTGGTAAGCTTGCACTGGGATTCCAAGTAGGTCAGTTTGTCACCACAACCAAAATTTTGTGGGTGAGGGGCTGTGGGAGTTGGGGGGAGGGGGGTCGAGAGCACTACAAGACCTGCACTGCTGTCTCGTGAAGGGAGAACATGTGATGCTGTTGATGTGAGGCCAGCTGAGAGGTATTCGGTACCACGAAGACAGAGAGCTGTTGAAAATGGTCCTCAGTACTCAGGTGTACAACTGGTGAAATGTTTTAATAGTTTGTTGCATTGTATTGTATTGATCCAGGCAATCATAGTATTGTACAGTTGTACATATGATACTGGACAGGTCAAGAGAGCATATTTACAAGTAATTTTTACATTATTTTGTAGCGAGGAAATTATCTATCTTAAACAAAACAGACAATACAAATCATAGAATTGTACGGTTGTACATACGATATTGGACAGGTCAAGAGAACATATCTGCAAGAAATTTTTAATAAATTGATTTTACATTATTTTGTAACGAGAAAATTATCTATCTTTAACAAAACAGTAAATACAAATGTTGTATAGTAAAATACAAACAGCCAATACAAATGTAATAGTAAAATAATCCAGTATATTTCACAGACATTCACAGTATATAATAATTCAGTATATTTCATAGACATGCACAGTATATAATTTTCAGACCTAACTGAACATTTATTATAAAATGTTTTCAATTTTAACCCCTTTCAAAAAATGATCAGCTGCATAAAAGCACTGGTCCAAGAGATATTTTTTTTAATTTATGTGTGCAGGCTCTTGAGTCCTTTGTTGCTTTGATTTCATTTGGTAAATTATTATACATTTGTATCCCAACATTTAAAACACTTTTTTGGTAGCAGGTAGTTCTGGACTGAATCATATGTAGGTCAGACTGCTGCCTTGTTGCATAGTTATGAATATCTCCATTGAATTTTAATGTGCAGTCATTGTTTAACAGGTAAGACTTGACAAATGAGATGATATTATAAATGTAAGCAGAGGGCAGAATCATAACGCCATTTGTTTTGAATGTTGTCTACATACTGCCCATCCAAGGACATCATGTCGCCCACTATTTGAAAAACAAAAGTTACTAACAGTTCCCTCCTTATACATCTATGATATTATCATCTTTCTACATAGCAATTTAGAGTTATTCGAGAAAAACTGTTTCAATCACGCATATAACACGAGAAACAAAGACAATTTTATGCTTTCCACTCATCACTTAAACCTATATGCGCAGTCTCCTCAGTATATGGCAATGAAAATTCATAACAAGCTAAAAGGAAAGAATGTTCTGAATATGAACCTAGAGACACTGAAAACAAAGCTATATGATATACTTGTCAAACGCTGCTACTACACTGTTGAGGAGTTCATGAAGGATGAACTGAACGTTTGAGCAGGATAAATTTACATATAGTCTTGTGTGTAAATGTAGCTGTCCTTCATAAAAGGGAGGAAAGAAAAATAAAAGTTTATATTAATGTTAAAATTCTTTGTACCAATTAGGCCTAAGTAGTGTTATCCTTTTTTTTTTGACGTGTCTCCTGTACACTAATCATATGATTAGAAATTGTATGTTATGAGATGAATAAAACACTATTCACTATTCATGATTCGTTATGTCTTAGGTTACATATTATGCATATTGCCCTTTTTTGCATTTTGAAAATATATCTACCCCCAGGTGAGTTCCCCCAAAATATGATTCCATACTGTAATGTACAGTGGAAGTAAGCATAATATACATATATGAGAACAGATTTTGTGACCAATTTTTTGAGTATCCTTAAAATGTAACACACAGTTGATAGCTTTTTGAGATATAATTTGTGTGTCTCCCACTTAAGATTTTCTTCAAGCCATATGCCAAGAAACTTGACAGAGTCCACACACGTAAGCTCTTGGTTATTTAGAATCACTTTGGGTATTTCTTGTTTTTGAGATGAGAGTCTGAAGTTTATGTACGTTGTATTCTGTATATTTAGAAACAGTTTGTTCTCGTTGAACCATTTGCTGAGTGACAACATAAGTGATTTAATTTTTTGGTTGTGGTCCTCTGTATCAGTACCTGTTATTAGTATACTCGTGTCATCGGCAAATAGTGTGCAAGCTTCGTGCTTATATCATCAATATATAGCAGAAACAGTATGGGTCCCAGGATTGAGCCTTGCGGCACTCCATATCTAATAGGGACTGTGTCAGAGGAGTGGACAATACATTGATGGGTGGTTGAAATTTTTTTTTCAAAATTAATTTCAGCTTTTTGTAATCTGTTTGACAGGTAAGATTCTAACCATTTGTTTGGAATTCCTCTTATATCATTATTTGCTAGCTTCTTAAGGAATATGGTATGGTCTAAAAAAGATACCAGTAGAGATTCCTTATTAACCAATGCTTTTAAGGTTTTGTTGAGATACTCATAAATAGCTGTGGTAGTCATCTTACCAGAAACCAATAGTGATAAATGTGAAAGTGTGAAATGTGGCAAAAACGAATTTCGTAAACTATGCAGTGGAGAAACAAACAAAAAATGGTAAAAAATACGATCGTGAAACCATCAAAAAAAGGGTACAACGTTCTCTTATTAACAGACAACCACGGCAGAAATTTGGCAAGTGTTTTACAGGACAATTACAAAGATATCCAAGCAATAGGAATAGTGAAACCAGGTGCAAGTACGAAATCTGTTACTGACGTCAACCTGCAGGGAAACAAGAAAGAAGAGAATGAATATGTAGTGTGTATAGCTGACGCCAATGACATCGCAAGAAATGAAGAACGAAATTGCCTAGCAAGCCTGGAAAACTTTCTAGAAGCAAATAAATCACGAAACACCATTATTACAACGCTGCCTCACAGCTATGATCTCATGTACAATTCGTCTGTAAATAAGCTGATTTGAAAAACAAACATTAAAATGAAACAAATGTGCACTCATTTTGGTAAATGTAAAATATTAGATATAGGCAAACTGAAAAGAAGCCTATATACCAGACATGGTATGCTCCTAAATTTTGAAGGCAAAAAATTAATGTGTGACAAAATATGGGAAATTATCAAAGAAAAAGACGATTAAAACAGAATTCTCAGTCACAAAGTAGACAATGATGTTTTTTTTAGAGAAAAGCATAATAAATTAACCCTTGCATATCAGAATGTCCAGTATGTAACTAATAAAACAGAGCAGCTGAGTGTTTACCTAAATGAAACTATGTCACACCTCTTCCTAGCGAGTGAATTGGGATGTGAGGAAGAGGAAGCATATGGTTACAGGCTAAAAAATTACAAACTTATAAACTTGTACTGCAGAAAGTGGTGGGGTAGGCATTTATAGTAGAAATGATGTAAAATGTGAAGAAGTTAAATGAATAGATGATCTGAGTACTGAAAAGATATTTGAGGTTGCAGCAGTAAACCTGAAGTATGGAAACAACAGCCTTATTATAGCAGCACTGTGTAGGTCACCTGGAAGTAACACAGAACAGTTTCTAAATTGCCTAGAGGACTTGCTGGAGGGGACAGCAATGTATAAAAACACTTGTTGCTTGTTGGAGACATCAACATAGACTCATTAAATAATAGTGTTAACTATTTGCACTATATGGATGTATTACAGTGTTATAACTTTAAACAAATGAACTCAGAACCTACAAGAGTCACTGCAAATATGAAGACATGTATTGACCACGTTCTCACAAATGTAGGAAAAGAGAAAGTAAATGTAAACACCTTAGAAAACTACATTTTTGATCACAGAGCCCTTACTATGGAAATTAATGTAGGGAAATAGACGTAACTGAAAGTGATACAGTTATATATGAAAGAAAATTTAATTATTCTAAGCTTAAGATGGCACTAGGGAACAAAAAATGGGAACCAGTGTACAATGCAACTGAAGTGAATTAAAAATAGAAATCGAGAAACTCCCTTCTGAAATTATTGAACTGAGAGAGAAAATGAAAGATTGCTATATACTTTTTAGAGATACTAAACTACAATATTTCTCAACAAAATATTAACTGCTCAGAAAAACATACAGAGAGTCCTTGACTAACCTAAAAGCACAGAAACATACCTCTGAAATAAGAAACTCTAACTATATCAGTAAAACTGCCTGGAAAATAATGCATAAAGAATGTGGGAAACAGAATTCCTATGAACACAGCAACATAACATTAAAAGAAAATGGCGAAGAAATAAACGACCCAAAAGAAGTGTGTGAGAAATTTATACAAAAGTTCAGTACAGTTGGTACAAATGAAGTTCATGTCAAGCCACAACATTTTAGTCTTGAAAAATCTAGCCAGTCCTTTTATATCCACGGCATTACTGAGAGGGACATCCTAGCACTTCAACCAAAAATGTCTTGTGGCTGGGAAGACATTTCACCTAAGCTGCTAAAGGAATGCAGGGATGAATTAGTGAAACCCCTGACTCACTTCATAAATACCTCCCTCAGAAATGAAGTATTCCTTGACCTTTTGAAAATTACTGAAATTATACCAGTGCATAAAAAGGGATTAGAAACTGACACTAAAAACTACAGGCCAATATCATTAACCTCAGAACTAGGCAAATTGTTAGAGAGAGTAATACTAAATCAAGTTGAATCATATTTCACCAAACACAATCTGTTAAACAACCTACAACATGGATTTAGAAAAGGGAGATCTACTACAACAGCAGTAGCATCTTTTATACATGAAATATTAAATAAGCTGGACAAAAGTGACAAGGTAATAGGAAATTTCCTAGATATGAGTAAAACCTTTGATACTGTGAATCATACCATTCATCTGTGTAAGCTAGAAGAGTACGGGTTGAGAGGACTAGCCTTGAAACTACTTACCTCCTATTTGAAAGACAGGAAACAGTGTGTAAAGCTAACTTATCAAGATATGAGCAGCTCCTAACAACCAAATCAAACTTCAGGTCACTTCAATGTGGCGTGCCTCAAGGAAGCATACTAGGGCTTTTCTGTTCCTTGTGTATGTAAATAACTTATTTGAATCCCAAAATTGCATGGTTGTGAGCTATGCCAATGACATATCCTTCATCAGCTGTGGCAGCGATATGCAGTCTGCAGCTAACAGTACCGAGATCGGTTTCAATACTCTGTCCACATACCTTACAGCAAACAAGCTTCTTGTAAATAAAGACAAAATGGTAATAATGAAATCATCCACAGTTATAATGCTGCCATAACTGATACTGTATTTACATCCCCATTGGGTCTTGCATATGCAAATTCACATAAATTTTTGGGTATCGTTGTTGATCAACACTTATCATGGAAAGACCATGTAGATAATATTTGCAAGAAAATCAGTAGAAATGAGTATCTACTGAAACGGGCCTCAGCCTTCCTGGACCATGATACTTTAAGGCAAATATATTTTGGGTTAATTCATCCGCACCTTCAGTATGGTATTGAGATATGGGGTGGGGCATCAGCAGTTCATATAGATAGACTTTTTAGATTACAAAAAAAGGCAGTAAGAATGGTAGCCAAGGTAAAGCAGAGAGAGGCTTGTAGAGACATCTTTAGAAAATATAAAATTCTTATGGTGTACTCCATGTATATACTGCAGACAGTCATGTTCGTGAAACAAAATCCTGAATTTAATATGAGAAACAGTAATGTACACAACTATGATACACGGGGAAGGGAAAATTTTCATAGAATTGTGACCAATAAAAAGGCAACGGACCACAGCCCACACAGAATGGGAGCAATTTTCTACAATGCACCACCCTGTGAACTCAAGAAAGTAAATCTATATATGCTAAAGAGTAGACTGAAGCAATTATTAAAAGAGAAGTGTTGTTACTCTATAGAGGACTTTAAGCTGTAGTGCCATCTTGGAAAACAGTGTATATAGACAACGTCTCCGATCTATCAGTGGTATGAAAGAATGTAATTATACACTGTATTATGTGTACTGTACTATTATAAATATAAGCTAAATTGTGTTACACTATAGAGGAATCTACTTGTAGTGCCCTTTTGAAAAATAATGTGTACAGACATGTGTCTGATCCATATGTTGTTATGAAAGAATGCAAATATTTTACTGTATATGTGTAATGTAATCTAAATTTTCCTGACAATGTCCAAAAACTTTTTGTTATATGGACAGAAAATAGATAAATAAATAAATTTTGTTTTCTAAAACCATGCTGGTGTTTTGTTAATAAGGATAGTTTATTAGTAAAGTCTTCCAATCTGGTGTAAAATAATTTTTCAAATATTTTTGAGAATGAGCTGAGTTGTGCTATGGGCCTGTAATTGGCTACATCATTTTTAGGGCCCTTTTTTGTGAAGTGGGGTAATTTTAGGTCTTTAGTAGGTCAGGGAAAACTCCATTTGTAAAGGATGCATTTAATACGTGGGTTAGGGGTTCTACAATGGATTCTCCACATTTCTTTACAATTAAATCAGGAATGTTGTCACTGCCACTGGAGTACTTATTCTTAAGTCCTTTTATAGCTGTGAATACTTCAGTAATGGAGACTTTGTGAAGAAACATTGATACCTGTACTGGTATGGTTTCCATCAGTGTTGGTGTTAAGTATTTGGTCTGTGGCAGTTTTTCTTTATCAGGTTTATTGCTATGTTGCTAAAATAGTCATTAAAACCCTTTACTATTTTGTGGGGATCTGATGTGACTTCATCATTTAGGTTTAGTTTTAATGTTTTGCTTATAGCATGCTGCTTACTGTTTGCTTCATTTTTTACAACTGTCCACAAGCCTTTCATTTTATTGTTAGATTCCTTTATAAATTTATCATTGTATATTTTTTTGCTTGTTGGATTACTTTTCTGTAGATTGCAAAATAGGTCTTACAAAATGACCTAAACTGATCATCGACTTCATGATGTTTCATGTGATTTTTTAAGTCACGCGTTTTTTGGCTGGAGATCCTTATCACTTTTGTTACCCATGAGTTTGTCTGTTTGTTTTCAATTTTCCTGGATTTCATTGAAAATGCAGTATTGAAGTGGTGGAGAAATGTTTCATGGAAGGAATTAAATATGTAGTTTACATCACTTTCTTTAGGCCTATATACCTCAGCCCAGTTTTCACCCCTTAACAGATAGGAGAGTTAAAAAGCCTTAAATTATCATCATTAAATTGCCTTTGCATTTTAGTTTTTGTGGGATATTGTCTTATGTAATTTTAATTTGCCATTAGTATTTGGGCTTCATGCTCACTGTAACCTGTGCTGATGACTTCGATTGAGTGGTGTAGTTCGTCTGCATTTATGAAAATCTGATCTAGAGATGTTTTTGAATTTTTTGTAATCCTGGTTGGTGTGTTTACAGTTGGGGATAGGTTGAATGAATTTGTAATATTCAACAATTCATCTTTGCTTTTTCCAGGTGTAAGGAAGTCAATATTAAAATCTCCACTTATTAATAGATTTTTGTTTAGTAAGTGAATTTTTGTGAGTACTGCTTCGAGGGAGTGATTGAAGGTTTGAATGTTCCCATCAGCGGCTCTATATACACTCAGTATCAATAGGTTATAGTCTGTTACGATAATTAAGGAGAATTCAAAGTCTGTTTCTATTTGCATATTATTGTACTTTTTGAGGCTTTTGTAACTTAAATGTTTTTGACATAGATTGCTGTACCACCTCCCTTACATTTGTTCCATCAAGAATAATTAGCTAGAGTAAATTCGCCAAGTGGCATTTTTTTTTTTTTAGTTTTGTCTTCTGTTAACTAGTGTTCACTAATACGGAGAACATCTAAGTGTGATTTTGCTTTTTGGAAGAGATCTATTTCTAGTAACTTTTTAAACATTGACTGCACATTATAGTGTAATATTTTAAAGGATAATAGTGACTGTTTTCCAATGGAATGATTTTTGACACCACTCACTGGGTTTTCTTGTAGTTTTGGTTCATGAAGATTTTGCTCTGCATCTGTTTTCCTTTGGTTTGCTGCTAGCAGGGAGCTACTGGTGTTCTTGCCCATAAAAAATCCTGGCTGTAGGCTGGAGGTCTGCATTTTCGTGTTGAAGATTTGTCACAGTTTCCAATGGTACTGATTTGGAGTGTGGCTGCACATTTTCTGCTGTTTCCACTTGGATGTCGCGGGCTGACTGATTTGTGGCACTTGACGAGATTTTTGCACAGGATGTTGGTGGTGACTTGGTGCTGATTGTGGATACCTTCTTCTTTTCTAACACTGTTTCTGATGTTTTCCTTGATCATCCTGACTGCATATTCACTTTAGTTGTTGGCTGGCTCTTCAGCTCCTGGTGTTGTTGTTGGTTCAGCTGTAGTATTGCTCATTCTTCTGAGATTGTCCACCAAATTAGCTTCATTGGATCACAAATATGTTTGATGTCCTGGTGTAACACGTTTTATGGCACTTCTTGTTACCAGTGGACTTTTGATGGCATTCAGCAGATTAACACACAGTTTCTTTTTCCCATTTTTATGTAAGTGAAGCCCATGCCTAGTGAAGTCTTTCCATTGGAGGAAACTATTTACATGCCTTCTGCATCAAGTAACTGTTCATTTTGTAGATTTTAAAGTTTTCATTTGTCATGTCATATCTATATGGTATTGTGCATAGAATTAGTTGTGTATGCCTAGTTTTTGCAATGGTTTCATCCGGTGATGTCATAAAACCATGTTTTTGGAGTGGCATTCGCGAAAAAACATTCCAGGAGCATCTAAGGAAGAATTTAATGGAGAAAGAAATCTGTGGTGTAACGGAATGGGCTACAAGTGTAAATAATGAGAAATGTTTTATTGCCTATATCGCATACGGTATATATAATACACACAGCTGTGGTGTTCCAGCACAGTGGCACGTATCAGTTGTGTAAAAGATTTTTTCGTCAGTATTTTTGTCCTTTTCTTCACTTCATTAAGTAGGCAAATTGCCTGTTGCGGTACCCATCTCTTGAATGGTCTTCCTGTATGTCCTCTTCCAATGCATTTATAGTTTAGATCCTTTACCAGGAATCTTTCTCCACCAATAATGTATAAAAGTTCCTTCCATTTTCTCCTATTTTTGTTTACACTATACATTCCTAAATCTTTCTTATACCTTCCTTTCTTTTTTGATCTTCCCTTGCACATTTCTTTCGACTCTTCTTAGAAATCTCATTTATTGAGCCTGTATTCAAGTTCTTGGTGTCTTGTTGCTGGCTATGCTTCACTTCTTATGATGTTAATCTGTTCAAAAAAGAATTTCCTCAATGGAAATTCATAAGAGTAATGAATGAAAAGGGAAAAGGAACTTTCAACCACAGGTTGCAGCAAATGGATTGGTCTTTAGTATACAGCCATGATGATGTGACTTCATCATTTAGGTTTAGTTTTAATGTTTTGCTTATAGCATGCTGCTTACTGTTTGCTTCATTTTTTACAACTGTCCACAAGCCTTTCATTTTATTGTTAGATTCCTTTATAAATTTATCATTGTATATTTTTTTGCTTGTTGGATTACTTTTCTGTAGATTGCAAAATAGGTCTTACAAAATGACCTAAACTGATCATCGACTTCATGATGTTTCATGTGATTTTTTAAGTCACGCGTTTTTTGGCTGGAGATCCTTATCACTTTTGTTACCCATGAGTTTGTCTGTTTGTTTTCAATTTTCCTGGATTTCATTGAAAATGCAGTATTGAAGTGGTGGAGAAATGTTTCATGGAAGGAATTAAATATGTAGTTTACATCACTTTCTTTAGGCCTATATACCTCAGCCCAGTTTTCACCCCTTAACAGATAGGAGAGTTAAAAAGCCTTAAATTATCATCATTAAATTGCCTTTGCATTTTAGTTTTTGTGGGATATTGTCTTATGTAATTTTAATTTGCCATTAGTATTTGGGCTTCATGCTCACTGTAACCTGTGCTGATGACTTCGATTGAGTGGTGTAGTTCGTCTGCATTTATGAAAATCTGATCTAGAGATGTTTTTGAATTTTTTGTAATCCTGGTTGGTGTGTTTACAGTTGGGGATAGGTTGAATGAATTTGTAATATTCAACAATTCATCTTTGCTTTTTCCAGGTGTAAGGAAGTCAATATTAAAATCTCCACTTATTAATAGATTTTTGTTTAGTAAGTGAATTTTTGTGAGTACTGCTTCGAGGGAGTGATTGAAGGTTTGAATGTTCCCATCAGCGGCTCTATATACACTCAGTATCAATAGGTTATAGTCTGTTACGATAATTAAGGAGAATTCAAAGTCTGTTTCTATTTGCATATTATTGTACTTTTTGAGGCTTTTGTAACTTAAATGTTTTTGACATAGATTGCTGTACCACCTCCCTTACATTTGTTCCATCAAGAATAATTAGCTAGAGTAAATTCGCCAAGTGGCATTTTTTTTTTTTTAGTTTTGTCTTCTGTTAACTAGTGTTCACTAATACGGAGAACATCTAAGTGTGATTTTGCTTTTTGGAAGAGATCTATTTCTAGTAACTTTTTAAACATTGACTGCACATTATAGTGTAATATTTTAAAGGATAATAGTGACTGTTTTCCAATGGAATGATTTTTGACACCACTCACTGGGTTTTCTTGTAGTTTTGGTTCATGAAGATTTTGCTCTGCATCTGTTTTCCTTTGGTTTGCTGCTAGCAGGGAGCTACTGGTGTTCTTGCCCATAAAAAATCCTGGCTGTAGGCTGGAGGTCTGCATTTTCGTGTTGAAGATTTGTCACAGTTTCCAATGGTACTGATTTGGAGTGTGGCTGCACATTTTCTGCTGTTTCCACTTGGATGTCGCGGGCTGACTGATTTGTGGCACTTGACGAGATTTTTGCACAGGATGTTGGTGGTGACTTGGTGCTGATTGTGGATACCTTCTTCTTTTCTAACACTGTTTCTGATGTTTTCCTTGATCATCCTGACTGCATATTCACTTTAGTTGTTGGCTGGCTCTTCAGCTCCTGGTGTTGTTGTTGGTTCAGCTGTAGTATTGCTCATTCTTCTGAGATTGTCCACCAAATTAGCTTCATTGGATCACAAATATGTTTGATGTCCTGGTGTAACACGTTTTATGGCACTTCTTGTTACCAGTGGACTTTTGATGGCATTCAGCAGATTAACACACAGTTTCTTTTTCCCATTTTTATGTAAGTGAAGCCCATGCCTAGTGAAGTCTTTCCATTGGAGGAAACTATTTACATGCCTTCTGCATCAAGTAACTGTTCATTTTGTAGATTTTAAAGTTTTCATTTGTCATGTCATATCTATATGGTATTGTGCATAGAATTAGTTGTGTATGCCTAGTTTTTGCAATGGTTTCATCCGGTGATGTCATAAAACCATGTTTTTGGAGTGGCATTCGCGAAAAAACATTCCAGGAGCATCTAAGGAAGAATTTAATGGAGAAAGAAATCTGTGGTGTAACGGAATGGGCTACAAGTGTAAATAATGAGAAATGTTTTATTGCCTATATCGCATACGGTATATATAATACACACAGCTGTGGTGTTCCAGCACAGTGGCACGTATCAGTTGTGTAAAAGATTTTTTCGTCAGTATTTTTGTCCTTTTCTTCACTTCATTAAGTAGGCAAATTGCCTGTTGCGGTACCCATCTCTTGAATGGTCTTCCTGTATGTCCTCTTCCAATGCATTTATAGTTTAGATCCTTTACCAGGAATCTTTCTCCACCAATAATGTATAAAAGTTCCTTCCATTTTCTCCTATTTTTGTTTACACTATACATTCCTAAATCTTTCTTATACCTTCCTTTCTTTTTTGATCTTCCCTTGCACATTTCTTTCGACTCTTCTTAGAAATCTCATTTATTGAGCCTGTATTCAAGTTCTTGGTGTCTTGTTGCTGGCTATGCTTCACTTCTTATGATGTTAATCTGTTCAAAAAAGAATTTCCTCAATGGAAATTCATAAGAGTAATGAATGAAAAGGGAAAAGGAACTTTCAACCACAGGTTGCAGCAAATGGATTGGTCTTTAGTATACAGCCATGATGATGTGACTTCATCATTTAGGTTTAGTTTTAATGTTTTGCTTATAGCATGCTGCTTACTGTTTGCTTCATTTTTTACAACTGTCCACAAGCCTTTCATTTTATTGTTAGATTCCTTTATAAATTTATCATTGTATATTTTTTTGCTTGTTGGATTACTTTTCTGTAGATTGCAAAATAGGTCTTACAAAATGACCTAAACTGATCATCGACTTCATGATGTTTCATGTGATTTTTTAAGTCACGCGTTTTTTGGCTGGAGATCCTTATCACTTTTGTTACCCATGAGTTTGTCTGTTTGTTTTCAATTTTCCTGGATTTCATTGAAAATGCAGTATTGAAGTGGTGGAGAAATGTTTCATGGAAGGAATTAAATATGTAGTTTACATCACTTTCTTTAGGCCTATATACCTCAGCCCAGTTTTCACCCCTTAACAGATAGGAGAGTTAAAAAGCCTTAAATTATCATCATTAAATTGCCTTTGCATTTTAGTTTTTGTGGGATATTGTCTTATGTAATTTTAATTTGCCATTAGTATTTGGGCTTCATGCTCACTGTAACCTGTGCTGATGACTTCGATTGAGTGGTGTAGTTCGTCTGCATTTATGAAAATCTGATCTAGAGATGTTTTTGAATTTTTTGTAATCCTGGTTGGTGTGTTTACAGTTGGGGATAGGTTGAATGAATTTGTAATATTCAACAATTCATCTTTGCTTTTTCCAGGTGTAAGGAAGTCAATATTAAAATCTCCACTTATTAATAGATTTTTGTTTAGTAAGTGAATTTTTGTGAGTACTGCTTCGAGGGAGTGATTGAAGGTTTGAATGTTCCCATCAGCGGCTCTATATACACTCAGTATCAATAGGTTATAGTCTGTTACGATAATTAAGGAGAATTCAAAGTCTGTTTCTATTTGCATATTATTGTACTTTTTGAGGCTTTTGTAACTTAAATGTTTTTGACATAGATTGCTGTACCACCTCCCTTACATTTGTTCCATCAAGAATAATTAGCTAGAGTAAATTCGCCAAGTGGCATTTTTTTTTTTTTAGTTTTGTCTTCTGTTAACTAGTGTTCACTAATATGGAGAACATCTAAGTGTGATTTTGCTTTTTGGAAGAGATCTATTTCTAGTAACTTTTTAAACATTGACTGCACATTATAGTGTAATATTTTAAAGGATAATAGTGACTGTTTTCCAATGGAATGATTTTTGACACCACTCACTGGGTTTTCTTGTAGTTTTGGTTCATGAAGATTTTGCTCTGCATCTGTTTTCCTTTGGTTTGCTGCTAGCAGGGAGCTACTGGTGTTCTTGCCCATAAAAAATCCTGGCTGTAGGCTGGAGGTCTGCATTTTCGTGTTGAAGATTTGTCACAGTTTCCAATGGTACTGATTTGGAGTGGGGCTGCACATTTTCTGCTGTTTCCACTTGGATGTCGCGGGCTGACTGATTTGTGGCACTTGACGAGATTTTTGCACAGGATGTTGGTGGTGACTTGGTGCTGATTGTGGATACCTTCTTCTTTTCTAACACTGTTTCTGATGTTTTCCTTGATCATCCTGACTGCATATTCACTTTAGTTGTTGGCTGGCTCTTCAGCTCCTGGTGTTGTTGTTGGTTCAGCTGTAGTATTGCTCATTCTTCTGAGATTGTCCACCAAATTAGCTTCATTGGATCACAAATATGTTTGATGTCCTGGTGTAACACGTTTTATGGCACTTCTTGTTACCAGTGGACTTTTGATGGCATTCAGCAGATTAACACACAGTTTCTTTTTCCCATTTTTATGTAAGTGAAGCCCATGCCTAGTGAAGTCTTTCCATTGGAGGAAACTATTTACATGCCTTCTGCATCAAGTAACTGTTCATTTTGTAGATTTTAAAGTTTTCATTTGTCATGTCATATCTATATGGTATTGTGCATAGAATTAGTTGTGTATGCCTAGTTTTTGCAATGGTTTCATCCGGTGATGTCATAAAACCATGTTTTTGGAGTGGCATTCGCGAAAAAACATTCCAGGAGCATCTAAGGAAGAATTTAATGGAGAAAGAAATCTGTGGTGTAACGGAATGGGCTACAAGTGTAAATAATGAGAAATGTTTTATTGCCTATATCGCATACGGTATATATAATACACACAGCTGTGGTGTTCCAGCACAGTGGCACGTATCAGTTGTGTAAAAGATTTTTTCGTCAGTATTTTTGTCCTTTTCTTCACTTCATTAAGTAGGCAAATTGCCTGTTGCGGTACCCATCTCTTGAATGGTCTTCCTGTATGTCCTCTTCCAATGCATTTATAGTTTAGATCCTTTACCAGGAATCTTTCTCCACCAATAATGTATAAAAGTTCCTTCCATTTTCTCCTATTTTTGTTTACACTATACATTCCTAAATCTTTCTTATACCTTCCTTTCTTTTTTGATCTTCCCTTGCACATTTCTTTCGACTCTTCTTAGAAATCTCATTTATTGAGCCTGTATTCAAGTTCTTGGTGTCTTGTTGCTGGCTATGCTTCACTTCTTATGATGTTAATCTGTTCAAAAAAGAATTTCCTCAATGGAAATTCATAAGAGTAATGAATGAAAAGGGAAAAGGAACTTTCAACCACAGGTTGCAGCAAATGGATTGGTCTTTAGTATACAGCCATGATGATGTTGATACTAAATTTAACTGTTTTATAAATGAATTGTGTGCTCTTTTTGAAGAAATATTTCCCAAGAAATGGGCCAGAAACAGTGCTTCCAATTCTGTAAGTAAACCTTGGATTACAAAAGGTATAAAACAGTCATGTAAAACCAAAAGGGAAACTTATGCTGCAATAAGATTCTGTAAAGATGTAGAAAAATGGAAACACTATAGATTATACTGTAAACTTTTGAAGAAACTAATACAGAAATCAAAAGCCCTTTATTATGAGAAGAAAATAGATAATTCTAATAATAAAATAAAAACAATTTGGAGCATTGTAAAAAAAAAAAAGAAACAGGAAGACATACAACAAGCAAAGAAGATGTAAATAAAATCAGATATGAAGGTACCCTGGTAGATACCCCCAAAACGGTGGCTGAGATTTTTAATAAACACTTCCTATCAGTAACTCCACAGATTGGTTGCAAGCCCAATGTTGATCAAGCTGTAACTCTTTGTCAAGCAGTATATACAGACACAATTTCAGAAATGCACCTTAATCCTGTCACTGTAGAAGAAATCCAAAAAATCATGATGTCTCTAAAAAGTAAGAACTCTGCAGGGGTTGATAATATATCTAGTAGTTTATTGAAATATTCTTGTGTGTGGATAAGGGACATTCTCTGTCATATTTTCAATGCTTCCCTTCAGAACGGTGTTGTTCCCAGTAGATTTAAGCCCCTGTACAAAAAGGGCGATAAAGCTGAATGAACTATCGATCTCTCTCTTTGCTGACAGCTTTCTCCAAAATTCTAGAAAAGCTAATACATGTAAGAATTACTGATCATCTCATGAAGAATGGAGTTCTCAGCAAGAGTCAATTTGGCTTTCAGAAGGGCCGTTCAACAGAAGACGTAGTCTATGCACTTGCAAATGAAGTCCTAGAAAAGCTTTATGAAAAAATGCTAGCACTTGGTGTCTTCTGTGATTTATCCAAAGTGTTTGACTGTGTTGATCACCAGATTCTCTTGCAAAAAGCAAAATTAGTCGGAATAAGTGGTGTTGCAGGCAATTGGCTACAGTAGTACTCCAAGACAGAAAACAAAAAGTCGTCTTGAATAGCTCGGGTGGAGTATGTGACGCTTCCTCAGATTCTGAATGGAGTTCCGTTACATGTGGAGTGCCTAAGGGCTCAATTCTTGGGCCACTATTATTCCTGATTTTTATAAATGAGCTACCATCATGTACAAGCCTGCCGTATAAATTTACATTATTTGCTGATGATACCACAAATTTTATGAGCAGTAGAACAGACAAAAATCTTGATGAACTCATTAATCACATACTCTCAGATGTGGTTAATTGGTTCAAGGTAAATGGTCTCTCATTAAATTCCAGTAAGACCAGCTTTATTCAATTCTGTACAAAAACAGAAAAAGAGAGATAAGTGTGACATGTGGTAATCAAGCAATAGAATGAATGAAAACAACAAAATTTCTTGGAGTGCACATTGACAAGAAAATGAACTGGTCTTCACATATTATTGATCTCTGTAAGAGGCTTAGCTCTGCTATCTATGCTTTACGGGTTGTCACTACATGTGTTGAACCTAACACTGCAAAAGTGACATACTATGGCTATTTTCATTCTCTCATTGAGTGCGGTATTATTTTTTGGGGCAACCAGCCATTAGCAAGGAAAGTGTTCATTGCATAGAAGCGAGCTTAAAGAATTATATGTGGATTGCGCCCAAGAGACTCGTGTAGAAATAGCTTTCGAAAGCTTAAAATATACACAACTACATGCCAATATATTTTTTCTCTCGTGTGTTTTTGTTTGCAAAAATATAGAGATATTTCAACCAAACAGTAATTATCATGAGCATAACACACGGAGGAAGAATGACACACACAGCGAGCACAGAAACTTGAGCTTGGCGCAAAAGGGTGTCCACTACACTGGAGCAAAACTCTTCAATGCTCTCCCTCCTGAAATAAAGACAGAGATTCATAACAAGAGTAAGTTTAAGAAAGCACTAAAATATTTCTGTTAGAAAAAGCTTTTTACAGTCTAGATGAATTTTTAACTAAATAAATTGTAAAATTTTAATATTATATAATATAAGTTGACATAATGCCACTAAGAATGCTATTTAATTTGAGCTCTGTATCTGTGTGTGCTCTGTATCTGTTTTCTGTAGTGCTTTAATGATTCTAAAAAATATGTATTTTCTTTTTCTGTATTGCTGCCCAAAGAATTTACTGTGTAATTTTTTATATAATTATGTAATCAAATTTCTGTATATGCTATAAGATTATCAGATTCTATTTGTAAAAAACTGACTCATTTCACGTCCTTGTGAATCCAACACAGTTGGTCCTATGGAACACGAAATAAATCAGATCAATCAATCAAATCAAATCAAGCAAGAGCTGGTACAGCTATTGTTTTATAAAACTTGTGCGTATATATTTTTATACTGGGGTGACCAAATCATTTTCGGTGAAAACCGGGACACATTCACCCGGGTGCCAATGGACACTTCATTCCACATGCACCCAGGTTTCTTAATTTTAAATATTAATGTTTTGTTGATACATTTTGTTAACCCGATTATTATAACTAATAAGAGGATACAAAAGATTGATATAATCTAGATTATCTGAATAATTAATGAAATTTAATAAACATATACAGTAATAAAGAAATGTATTACGATTTTACAAAATTTTACAGCCATTCAACTTTTAATCAGTTAATATTAACATGAGCTTTAATATTAGCCTACTGAGTACTTGAAGATGGAATTGACTGTCCTTGAAGAAAAGGATATTTTTCACTGCCTCCAGCCTTCTTGATCATGTCTTTGTTCTTTGAGACACAGTGATAAAACTCGGCACAATCCATCTGCAGGATTGCTTCAAGAGAGTCCACCTCCATTCTGTTTCTTTCATCAGTCCACTGGATATTCATGAACGAAAATATTCTTTCCACATTGGCATTATGGGCTGGGATTGCAAATAAATACCTTTCAATTATTACCAACTCAGAGTAATGCTGAAGACAGTCACAAAATGGTTCAAAAGGCTCTGAGCACTATGGGACTTAACATATATGGTCATCAGTCCCCTAGAACTTAGAACTACTTAAACCTAACTAACCTGAGGACATCACACAACACCCAGTCATCACGAGGCAGAGAAAATCCCTGACCCCGCCGGGAATCGAACCCGGGCGTGGGTAGCGAGAACGCTACCGCACGACCACGAGCTGCGAACGAAGATAGTCACAGCTTTAAAAAAAACTCACCCACTTTTCATGACATTCCACAATGGTGTTTTTTTTCATCATTCCTCTCGTGAAGACTTTCTTCAACAAAATTTGTCAGTATGCTGAACTGATCAAACAGAATGGAATCATCGATTTCAATCTCTTTACTCTTCAAATAAGACAGTGTCTCCATTTTGCTATTTTGGCACTCTCTTCAGTAACATCCAATCAAACACCGGTGATGAGGGTCAATATGAGGCGCTCCACCTGCTGAGATATTCTACACAAGTGTCATAAAACTTGTTAACTTCTTCTCTAAAACTCCTTTCTGCTGCTTCTGGTACTTCTGCTCTTTTAAGGGCAGATTTAACATTAAAAGAAATGAACTCCTCTTAGTAACAGTTTCCAGAGTATTTTTCAAAACATCATTTACCTCTATTACACTTTTCGTGCTTCCCTCAATTTCCTTCATCCCATGCTGCAAAGTGCTAAGCTGACTGTGAATGAGCCATAAGTAGGCTTCACTTAAAGGGTTACTGAAAAACTTAACAAATAATTTGAGGTCTTTGTCTTCTTTTAGGAAAAAATCTTTTAACGGTTCAAATAGGCGGATTACTCTTTCAACTGCTAGAAAAAGTGATAACCAGCGAGTTTTCGAGTGACACATTATATTTATATATTCAGTCCCCACATAATCACAGAACTCCTTAAGCCTCTCTGTTCTAACAGTATATATGTAAAAGTGTGAGTATACCTTCATCATGCTAGTTTCAACATCACAGCTTAAACTGTCAGCAGATGTCTGCACGCTATTGTGTAAAACACGTGCAGGGCACCCTATGCCTTCAACGTTTTCATGCAATGTTGCCTTTAATTTGGTAAATACATTGCATTTGCCTTGTCTTTTTAAACCACCAAAGTTTGTGTTGGTGTTGTCTACACAAAATGCCACACATTTATTTTTCTCAAGATCAAACATTTCCATAGTATTCATACAAAATCTTGAAATTTCGTCAGATGTTTCATTAGGTAGGGAACTCACCTTCAAAAATTTGGTCTGAATTCCCTGATTAATATCGAAAAACTGAACAACAAACGGAAATATTTTAGTAGCCTTATGAAAGCTGGCATCAGTGGATATCCCGTAGAAAGAAGACTTTTTGATGTATTCAAGGCTTTCCTTTACACTCTGGGGAGCAATAACTCCTTTCACTAAGGCTGACACTTTAGTTCTTGCTGAACTAAACTTTTTTACAATGGAAGAATCACCAAACATAAAGCTGTTAAGCTTATTAGTACAATCAAAAATGGCTCTGAGCACTATGCGACTTAACTTCTGTGGTCATCAGTCGCCTAGAACTTAGAACTAATTAAACCTAACTAACCTAAGGACATCACACACATCCATGCCCGAGGCAGGATTCGAACCTGCGACCGTAGCAGTCGCGCGGTTCCGGACTGCGCGCCTAGAACCGCTAGACCACCGCGGCCGGCTTAGTACAATCACTAGATCTATAAGTTTGGTGATGTTTTACCATGTAGTAGGCTAGTGTAAGCTCGGCTGCTCGAACTTTCGTCTCTTCACTTGACTGATGTTTCGCAAAATAATTTTGTAGAGTTTTACTGCAGCTCGGTGCACTGTATCTGTTAATGTGTTTCTTTGACCTGATGTGATCAACTACGTCGGAACGTCCACCATGACTTATACCAATAAAACAGTTACATACGGAACACACTGCTTCGTAATCAAAACGACCTTTCTTAATGAAATTCCATTCCTTGGAATAACAGACACTGAACTTTCAGGCACGTTTCGGCATTGCGTTTCACAGTACTGTAGCAATAATACTACAAATATGAGAAAAAACTATTGCAGTTTGTCCGACAAAACATCAACTACTACACCGTTCTGACAATGAGTGTGTAAGTGGCACGACAATCGGACGGTTTCATAACTCTTTTACAATAATACAACTTACTACTTGTTGGCCTAAGTACCGCTCAAAGTAAATTATTGCCTGAGTGTATCAGTACTGATACTATGATTACTAGTATGGGACAATGGAGATTTTAGACAAATAAGCTAAAATATATTAATGTCTTGTGTTGTATTTCCTTTAATTTAGCGAAATTCCAAAAATTTGAGAAAGTTTCACGAAATGTATTTAAAAACTGAATTCCGGGATAAATTTTCGGGACACCGGAACACAGGGATGAAAACCTGGGACAATCCCGGTTTTCCGGGACGTTTGGTCACCTTATTTTATACGGATTAAAACTCTTATCGCAGTTCTTTGAAGGAAAACAATTTCGTCGAACGTCATCCATTGTTGTGTGTCTATACATCTTTGTTAATGGCACTGTAGTTGTATTGCAATACATTCCTCGCGTAGCAACCGAATTTTTGAAAGTGAAATCTGTTTATTATCAATACTTTTCGTCGTCTATTCAGCGACACGGCAAAGTGTTGTGCTCAACTAGTTCCACAGGTGTCTCACGGAGCATTTTGTTTTGTCGTAGAACACATATTTTGTTTACAATTCAAGAGTGCTGTGGTGCAATACTGTTATACTGAGTCAATTATGTTTACTTTTTCGAGGTGAAACTGGGAAGAACTACACATGGCTACAGAAAACAAATGTAGCCTATTTTATTGTTTGTATTTATTATTTATTGGCTCTGAGCACTATGGGACTTAACATCTATGGTCATCAGTCCCCTAGAGCTTAGAACTACTTAAACCTAACTAACCTAAGGACATCACACAACGACACCCAGTCATAACGAGGCAGAGAAAATCCCTGACCCCGCCGGAAATCGAACCCGAGAACCCGGGCACGTGAAGCGAGAACGCTACCGCACGACCACGAGCTGCGGACTATTATTTATTCATCTTTGACAATTTACGTTTTTTGGATTTAATAGCTCACGTGTGTAAGTTTTAAATGGAAGTACGACTGTAGCGGTTCAATTAGTGTTGATGCAAGACGTTGGGAGTGTACAGAGGAAAACGTGTTAGTCACCCATGAATTCACGTAATAATAACAATGCGCTTACAATGCTGCGCTTTTTTGTAAAGGTCAAAAGCGATAAAAATGTATCTACTGATTCAGAGACGGAAAGAAAGTAGACCAATGTGCGTAAATATGAAAAGAGTGACTAGTTCACAGCCCCAAACGAAGAAATGGATTGCTATATCTGTACGATAGCGAAATGTATGTATGAGATACAATACTTTTTGTACATGGTGTTACTAAACGAGGTAAAATAATAATTTCTGCCATGTCATAATTACAGCTGGAAAGACTTAATAAAAGAATGCTGTAGAAGAAAAAGGTTGCCGTAAATTCTACAGCGACCGGTACCGGTATCACGCGTATATGCGGAAGTTGTCTTGTTTATCTAGCATCGTTAACTGTGTACTTTATCACAGAATGGACAGTAGCCGTTCCATTATAGATCCTATAAGCTACCTATAATATAAAATTTCTTTCTTTTTGTCTTTATCCTGACAACGGAGAGCAATCACGGCGTCATCTACACAAACTGAATTTCCATGATACTCATGGCAGTAAATGCTACACCAAGGCAAAAGGGAGTAGTAATTCTTAATAATCATTTAATATTCTTGCTGGTAAGATGGCCTGAAAAGACACTATTGACCCCCTTAATGTAGAGGCTACGACTGCGGGGCTACTATATAAAGTTATCAGAAAGGGGTTTATCATTCCGTGAACTTTAGTCTCCTAGAGCAATGACCCCCTGCTTCAGTTGTAGTGCCCGCTTATTTTCAAGAGAATTCATATAAAACGATTTCCATCTTTTACAGCAGAAATGTTAAAAGCGAGGACTGTCTTAGTATACATACTTCTAGTGTTTGGTAAGTTGAGTCGTATGGGTCACACGAAAAGTAACAATTAAGCCTACTCATGATTTAATACATTTTCGTTTGGCAGAATTTCAGTTTGTCTTTATGTGCGAAAGTAATCAGACTCGACAAGGCTGCCGCATTCAGGAGGGTACATGCTTGTGTGGGGTCGGATGTTACTCGGAATACAGATATTCTTCAAGGGAAGAATGTAGGAAGGCTCTGAAAGGTAAAGCGGGATGTTTGTGATTCACATATATCAATTTTGCCGCTTTTCATTTGTGTAAGTGCAGTTTTCACAACGGTGTAGAGACTTAGGGTAGCGTTATTTTCCTGAACAGGACGTGGTGATGACCCCTGTCAGGTGAACCCATGCGAGAATGGAGGTTCGTGCAGTCAAATATCATTTGAGCCTGGGTATCGCTGTCGTTGCGAAGGGACAGGTTTCTATGGCAACCGCTGTCAAAATGGTAATGTATTATTATTCTGCAGTCATTTAATGTCTCTAATATTGCACCGTTTATTTTCCTTTTGCACAACTCAATTAGAATGAGATACTAGGATGTTACTTAAAAATGTTAGTGGTTTGGAAGTGTATGAATTAAAATTTTATTACTGAGCCCTGAAAAATTCATTATAAGCGTTTATATAGTAGAATTATCTAAATAGGTGTAATTTCAATTGCACCAGTTTAAGTTTTTAAAAACAATGTCATTGTTCATTCTGCATCTTTAATTGCTAAGCTTGCAAATTTAAGTACCTCATGTCATGAAAGCTCAGAAGCCTAGCAAAGAAAGCAAGCGTCAGTAAAACTAAATTCAGTAGAAACCTGACTACCTATTTTCTTTTAGTATTATACTTGCAGAAGGGACAAGGTTTGGAAAAGATACTTTATTTTTTATGAAGAAACACTTCCACTACATGCCTAGGTTTACACAGGAATACTAGTACTGAAAAATTTAGAAAGCTTTAATTTATATATTTACCCCCCTTCAATTTTTTCTGTACGTAGATACAATGTGATATGGGACAAGTAAATCTGAGATAAGAGTTACTGGTATGTGTTAAGATATTTCAGATAAAATTTTTAGTCTGGCTTCTCTAATCTATGAGATAACTACTACTCCATTTTGCACAATGCTATTCTAAATTATGGCCATGATCATATCCCAGAATAATTACTATTTCATTAATATTAGCTCGTACCATCATTGGTGAACCAGTGACAAAAATGTATTTCTACCTTGTAATCATGTTGTACCAAGTATCCACAGCAAATTCATCAGAAAAGTTAGTTTTTTGCTTATGTTTTATTTTTTGTTCAATATTTTGCTGAAAATTAGCATATAAAATACTTTGACACAGTTACTTCAGCACATTTGCCTATTAATATTGTTGCTATTCCTCCATACCAATCCTTATTCTTATCACCAGTTGATCATTAAATTGTAACAATTTGCTTTTCAGCTTGTCCAATACCAGGAACGTCAACAGGCCGATACTCTTTCCCACATGAGTGTATTGTTATCTGAGAATGATTGTGGGCGAAATCTGACATTTCATAGTACTGAGAAGTATCCAAAGTGGATGTAGTATATTTACAAGTTTCTGCTTATTGCTGGAACTCTAAATCCTGCTACACAATGCAACAATTTGTCAATACACAATAGAAAAATTCATGCATGGCACGAAAAAAATCTGGAAGGAGTAATTCTATTTGACAACAAACTGTGTGATTAATAGGCTGTCATCTTAAAGGATTTTATTAGGTCCTTCAAGATAGAGATTAATGTTAAAAAATATGTTCAACATAAAAACATGTGCATACATCTGTTGCCTTCATATTATACACAGCTGTTTCTTTTGTAACTACCTACATTCTTTAAAAAGACATTCTATTGACCTTACCATCCTGTAAGACTTTTTTTTCTTTTTTTAAGTTAAAAGACTGATGCCTGTAACATAAATACATACTATGTATTCCATAAACATAATAACAGTACTGTGAACTCTAAAGCAGGTAGATTGGTGGTATTCAGAGCATTATCTTGCATAATGATAGTGAGGTGGTATGGCCTGCTTTGAATATTCATTAACGTTATATGCATTTAAGTGTCTGTAGGTACCATCACTGCAATTTTGCATTTATGATGATATTTTTAAACATACATATGAGTGTAGCAAATGACTGTAAATTAAGCGAGTTTGATATTTTATGTTGTTGGTTTTATTTTAAAATAATAACAAATAGATTCTGGGAGTAAATTTTTGCATCAAAATTGTATGTCAGCACTTGGAACATTAAAGTATCTAATAAATAAAGTGGAGCTCTCTCATTTCCCTCTATTTTTACAGCACGTACAAAGCCATATTTGAAAAACACATACATGAAAAGAAAATGAATATGTATGAACTAACACATAAAACAGCAGCATATTCCTTACTTAGTAAAGAAATGTGTCGCAAACAGGAGATCTGTATTCCTCAACTAAGTCTGAATTTTTTAAATATTTTTTGTGTCTGTTGTATTTACGTACTTCACTGGGGTCTTTTAAGGGCTATTTACTCACATCTTGAAATAAGCAAAAATGATGAGAAAGAAGAAGAAAGTAATTGAGAACTGTATAATATTATAGTATATCAAGAGTAACTATTGTGAATTGATTCATACATACTCTACTTTCTCTAAAGGGGCATGATGAGGTATGCCTGATGATTCAAGCTATACATTGGCAGAATAAAATAGCTGTAATGAACTGTAACTGAAGAATATAAAACAATTACTCATCATTAATTATAACTGATTGTAGGTCATTTTATGCTAAACATGGATATGAATTGAAATTTCTGCAGTTTGCAGAAAAACCAGTACTTTATTAAAATCATCTTTATTCCTAATTATGTTTTTTAGTTGCTACTACAGCTGAACTTATTTTCCAATAACTAACTAATTTGCAGTGAGAATTGTTAATGGTTGTGTTACCAATGAATTAATTTATGTTACCAGATAACCAGCAAGTAAGATGCACTTATGTCCTGTGTTTGCAGGTAGCGTGTTAAATATTCTTGTCTCATAGCTTCTCTCAGAATAGTAAGTAAAATATATGTGGAAATTGTATTGCTGCGGTAGCTACAATTGTACTTCTGAAACTGAAATTTTATTGTGAGCCATAGATATCAGTGAGTAGTAAATATGCCAGGGAGCAAAAACTATGTAGAGGCTTGCTTGATTTTGCTTGATTTTTCACAATACATACTTTAATGCTGATATTGGCTTTATTCCAAAGGATAATCCAACAGAACAACAGGAAGTGACAATATGATTGTGTTTTTGCCAGCAGAACAACACAATGATATATATGTAGTGCATAGCATAGAAATCTGAATGGTTAGCTTACTAGTGAACTGATTCTATACCAGCTTGTTATCTGTCTGCTCATCAAGAAAATTTACTAGGGTCTCATTTAGTGTGGTACAGTTACTATCTGTTTCTGATAACTACAACTCATTTTTATTCTTTTTAAGATTGCATGAACTTCTTGCAACAAACTCGTGCCTTTCCCTTCTGTTGTTCTTTTTAGAATGTGTCAGGAGTTATTTAGAGTCTTGTTTTTAATTAGATACTCATCTTTAATTGAAATAATGATCATGAGTAAGAAAATAAGGCTTCTTCCATAATTAACTGTTGAAACACTCTAGAGAACAGCTGTGTTGGCAATTAATATTTTTTCCCTTGTACTAAATTTTCTGTTAGAACTCCAAGAAATGTTAGAACATGACTCCTAGCTCTCCTGATTGTTACCCAACATATCTTGAAAGCTGCTTCCTCTAATGCTACAAGTAGTTGGAAGTTTACTTTATTAAGGCATTATCTTACAATGAGGGGAGGCAGAAGCTTAGATATGCATTTTGCCTATAATTAGGGTTGCCATATCTAGCTGGAACCTTGTCAGGACACACTGGGATGGGATGCAGAAATTAAGTAAAAAAAATATTTAATACAATTACTTTTTATTTAGAACACAATTACATGGAACTTCTTGTGGCAGAATTAATTGTTACACCATATTATTTTGGAAGATTTCACCTTTTCTCGCAATTCAATTAGGTACACATCACTTTACACTTCTTGCCCTATATACCTGCAGGAAATACTTAACCTGCACTTGTTTATATTAAATTGGGAAAGAATTGTCTTATCAGATTGCTATTCAGATGGGAATTTCCCGATTCTTCTGTGTGGTGCTGCTTACATAGGTCCAGCCCCGTACTACTGGAGAAGTCTGGTACTTCCTCAAATGATGGCTCTGGGTCTAGAAAGTGCTTGCATCATCAATACAGGATATGCAACATGCAAAACCGTATGTGAGAATAAAACTAATGAGGCTTCATTTACATGTTACCCTAACCGATGGCATTACTTCAGTACTTCGAGCCAAGCTCATAACAGTATTTTGCAAAACTGGGTCTTGTTAGGATGTTGGGACAATTTTGGACCACTCATCTGCATATTGAACTTTCTTGATGCACCTAGTTATGAACCCATTTGTGTGGATCATTTACACGCATAAACACTGTTGTCTTTCAAGTATGAATGGAAAATTTCTAAATAACGATATAAGCATTACCTGAATATGATCAAGACATAGTTTTTCCTGGCCTTCTAGCCCAAGCTTATCAGGAAACTTTAAAATAAGTTTAACGACCTTGATTATGAAGTTCACTGTGTCGCGCCAGGGTGATGCTACATATAGCTACATCTACATCTATACCCTGCAAACCACCATTAGGTGCATGGCAGAGTGTACATTCCATAGTACCAGTTATTAAGGGTTTCTTCCTGTACCCATTCACATATGGAGTGTGGGAAGAATTAGTGTTTGAATGCCTCTGTGCTTGCAATAATTATTCTAATCTTATCCTCATGATCCCTATGTGAGCAACATGTAGAGGTCTGTAGTATATTCCTAGAGTAATCATTTAAAGCGGGTTCTTGAAACTTTGTTGATAGACTTTCTCGGAATAGTCAAGAGTCTTCCATTTTAATTCCTACAGTAGCTCTGTGACACTCTCCCAAGGATTAAACAAACCTGTGACCTTTTTTGCTACCCTTCTCTGTACATGTTCAATATCCTCTGTTAGTCCTATTTGGGATGGATCCCACACACTTGAGCAATATTCTAGAAATGGTAGCATGAGTATTTGTAAGAAATCTCCTTTGTGGACTTATCAAATTTCCCCAGTATTCTACCAATAAACTGACGTCTATCATCTGATTTACCCATGACTGAACCTATGTGATCATTCATATCTCTGCAAAATGTTACGCCCAGGTATTTGTATGAGTTGGATGAAAGCAACAGTGACTCATTGATATTATAGTCATAGGACACTATGTGTTTTTGTTTAATGAAGTGCAAAATTTTACATTTCTGAACGTTTAAAGCGAGTTGCCAGCTTCTGCACCACTTTGAAATTTTATCAAGATCTGACTGAATATTTATCCAGTTTCTTTCAGACAGTACTTCATTGTAGATAACTGTATCATCTGAAAAAAGTCTGATTTCACAATTAATATTGTCTGCAAGATCATTAATATACAACATGAACAGCAAGGGTCCCAACACACTTTCCTGTGGCACACCTAAAGTTACTTCTACAGCTGATGATGTCTTTCCATCCAAGATAATGTGCTGTGTCCTCCCTACCAACAAATCCTCAATACAGTCACAAATTTCCCTTGATACCTCATGTGATCATACTTTTGACGATAAGGGTAGGAGGGGTACTGAGTCCAGTAGTTTTCAGAAATCAAGAAATACTGCACCTACCTCTACATCTACATTTATACTCCGCAAGCCACCCAACGGTGTGTGGCGGAGGGCACTTTACGTGCCACTGTCATTACCTCCCTTTTCTGTTCCAGTCGCATATGGTTCGTGGGAAGAACGACTGCCTGAAAGCCTCCGTGCGCACTCGAATGTCTCTAATTTTACATTCGTGATCTCCTCGGGAGGTATAAGTAGGAGGAAGCAATATATTCGATACCTCGTCCAGAAACGCACCCTCTCGAAACCTGGCGAGCAAGCTACACCACGATGCAGAGCGCCTCTCTTGCAGAGTCTGCTACTTGAGTTTGCTAAACATCTCTGTAACGCTATCACGCTTACCAAATAACCCTGTCACGAAACGCGCCGCTCTTCTTTGGATCTTCTCTATCTCCTCTGTCAACCCGATCTGGTACGGATCCCACACTGATGAGCAATACTCAAGTATAGGTCGAACGAGTGTTTTGTAAGCCACCTCCTTTGTTGATGGACTGCATTTTCTAAGGACTCTTCCAATGAATCTCAACCTGGTACCCGCCTTACCAACAATTAATTTTATATGATCAGTCCACTTCAAATCGTTCCGCACGCATACTCCCAGATATTTTACAGAAGTAACTGCTACCAGTGTATGTTCCGCTATCATATAATCATACAATAAAGGATCCCTCTTTCTATGTATTCGCAATACATTACATTTGTCTATGTTAAGGGTCAGTTGCCACTCCCTGCACCAAGTGCCTATCTGCTGCAGATCTTCCTGCATTTCGCTACAATTTTCTAATGCTGCAACTTCTCTGTATACTACAGCATCATCCGCGAAAAGCCGCATGGAACTTCTGACACTATCTACTAGGTCATTTATATATATTGTGAAAAGCAATGGTCCCATAACACTCCCCTGTGGCACGCCAGAGGTTACTTTAACGTCTGTAGACGTCTCTCCATTGATAACAACATGCTGTGTTCTGTTTGCTAAAAACTCTTCAATCCAGCCACACAGCTGGTCTGATATTCCGTAGGCTCTTACTTTGTTTATCAACCGACAATGCGGAACTGTATCGAACGCCCTCCGGAAGTCAAGGAAAATAGCATCTACCTGGGAGCCTGTATCTAATATTTTCTGGGTCTCATGAACAAATAAAGTGAGTTGGGTCTCACACGATCGCTGTTTCCGGAATCCATGTTGATTCCTACAGAGTAGATTCTGGGTTTCCAAAAACGACATGATACCCGAGCAAAAAACATGTTCTAAAATTCTGCAACAGATCGACGTCAGAGATATAGGTCTATAGTATTGCACATCTGCTCGATGACCCTTCTTGAAGACTGGGACTACCTGTGCTCTTTTCCAATCATTTGGAACCTTCCGTTCCTCTAGAGACTTGCGGTACACGGCTGTTAGAAGGGGGGCAAGTTCTTTCGCGTACTCTGTGTAGAATCGAATCGGTATCCTGTCAGGTCCAGTGGACTTTCCTCGGTTGAGTGATTCCAGTTGCTTTTCTATTCCTTGGACACTTATTTCGATGTCAGCCATTTTTTCTTTTGTCCGAGGATTTAGAGAAGGAACTGCAGTGCTGTCTTCCTCTGTGAAACAGGTTTGGAAAAAGGTGTTTAGTATTTCAGCTTTACGCGTGTCATCCTCTGTTTCAACGCCATCATCATCCCGGAGTGTCTGGGTATGCTGTTTTGAGCCACTTACTGATTTAACGTAAGACCAGAACTTCCTAGGATTTTCTGTCAAGTCGGTACATAGAATTTTACTTTCGAATTCACTGAATGCTTCATGCATAGCCCTCCTTACGCTAACTTTGACATCGTTTAGCTTCTGTTTGTCTGAGAGGTTTTGGCTGCGTTTAAACTTGGAGTGAAGCTCTCTTTGCTTTTGCAGTAGTTTCCTACCTTTGTTGTTGAACCATGGTGGGTTTTTCCTGTCCCTCACAGTTTTACTCGGCACGTACCTGTCTGAAACGCATTTTATGATTGCCTTGAACTTTTTCCATAAACACTCAACATTGTCAGTGTCGGAACAGAAATTTTCGTTTTGATCTGTTAGGTAGTCTGAAATCTGCCTTCTATTACTCTTGCTAAACAGATAAACCTTCCTCCCTTTTGCTATATTCCTATTAACTTCCATATTCAGGGATGTTGCAACGGCCTTATGATCACTGATTCCCTGTTCTGCACTGACAGAGTCGAAAAGTTTGGCTCTGTTTGTTATCAGTAGGTCCAAGATGTTATCTCCACGAGTCGGTTCTCTGTTTAATTGCTCGAGGTAATTTTCGGATAGTGCACTCAGTATAATGTCACTCGATGCTCTGTCCCTACCACCCGTCCTAAACATCTGGGTGTCCCAGTCTATATCTGGTAAATTGAAATCTCCACCTAAGACTATAACATGCTGAGAAAATTTATGTGAAATGTATTCCAAATTTTCTCTCAGTTGTTCTGCCCCTAATGCTGCTGAGTCGGGAGGTTGGTAAAAGGAGCCAATTATTAACCTAGTGTAACCTCCACCCATAATAATTCACAGGAACTATCCACTTCTACTTCACTACAGGATAAACTACTACTAACAGCGACAAACACGCCACCACTGGTTGCATGCAATCTATCCTTTCTAAACACCATCTGTGCCTTTGTAAAAATTTCGGCAGAATTTATCTCTGGCTTCAGCCAGCTTTCTGTACCTATAACGATTTCAGCTTCGGTGCTTTCTATCAGTGCTTGAAGTTCCGGTACTTTACCAATGCAGCTTCGACAGTTTACAATTACAATACCGATTGCTGCTTGGTCCCCACATGTCCTGACTTTGCCCCGCACCCTTTGAGGCTGTTGCCCTTTCTGTACTTGCCCAAGACCATCTAACCTAACTGCCTTGATCCAAAGCTTTCCGTATTCATGTGGTAAAAGTGCGAGTTGGGTTTCACATGATCAGTGTTTTCAAAATCCATGCTGGTTGGTATTGAGGAAGTCATTATATTCAAGATACCTCATTATGTTTCAGCTCAGAGTATGTTCTAAGATTCTACAACATAGTGATGTCAAGGATATGGGACAGTAGTTTTGTGGATCACGTCTACTACCCTTCCTGTAGAGGGTACCCTTCTTGTGGATGGATGTGACCTTTGCCTTTTTCCAAGAGCTGTACAAATTTTCTTTGTTTGAGGAGTCTAGGATAGATCATAGTTAGAAGAGAGGCTAATTCAGCTGCAAATTCAGTATAGAATCTGATAGGGATTCTATTGGGCCATTGAGCTTTGTTCAATTTTAATGATTTCAGCTGTTTCTCAACACTACTGGCACTAATACTTACTAAACTGGGGTGATTCTCTTGGGTTATCATTTGTAAATGAACATTTGAAAATGGAGTTAAGCATTTCAGCTTTTGCTTTGCTATCCTCAATTTCAGTTCCTGTCTCATTCACTAACTTTGGTGCCAGTAACAGCATTTACATATGACCAGAATTTTTTTCGGTTCTGTGAAAGATCACTTGACAATATTCCGTTAACGGTAAACAGTGATGGCATCACGCATTGCTCTCTTAGCAGCCAAATGCATTTCATTCGGTGTCTCTCTATCTGTAGCTCTCCGCCTAGCTGCAGGATGCAATAATTATGTCATTCTAGAGATTTTCAGCGGTCTGACAGGTTACTGCTTACTTTCTTAGGCTGATATGAACATATTAGCTACAATTTTAATGCTCTTCTCATCCACCATCAGTGTGAACTACGACTGTAGCTTGGTAGGAATCCCACGTCTATTAAGTAAAATGAACATTAAGTCATGCTGGCATTCTGTAGGATTAGTACTTCACTTAATGACTATACACTATTCTTACAGAGCCTTACAATGTTTATCTACCTAGATTAAAAATAAAGAATGTTGTTTATTTTTTTGTAGCACTAGCAATTGTTTCTGAGTGGAAACAAAATAGTTGTGTCACCTATTTTCTTCCTTTATATGGCATTTGTAGCACCCTAGTCAGGCTCTTCGTGGATTGGCTTTCCTCCTCTCCTCGTAAAGCTTCTCCATTCTTTTCCGTTTTCTCTCCTCCATCCTTTTCCATTTTCTGCCCCGCTCTTCTGAGATTTCCTGTTTTCTCTCTTCTTGTCTGTGCCATTAATGGCCCACTGTTCTCTCCCAATGTCCATTTCTGATACTCTTCTCTGGCATATTATTTGATGTTTACTTAATCTTGCACTTACCATTCCTTTTCACCTTGATCACCACCTCTATCTAGTTCTTTCAAATTTTAGGAACCCACTTGGTTCCTGCCTTTCTTCTCTTCTTACCCAATATCTCCCATACTATTCTGATCATCTTATACAAGTTCATTGTCATTATATGGTCTACAAATCTTGCCATTTTCAGTCTAATTCAGTTTTTCTGGCACTGTTTTTAAAGTTGTTCTCTTGGTCACTACCACCTTTCTTCTAAGTTTGGACTCCAGATTTATCTACTGATTTTTCTCTCATCTTTATGTAGTTACCTGAACCTTTTCTTCCTTATACTATCATCCCAGCCATTAAGTCCATGCTAGTATAAATGTGAAAGTAACTCAGTTTGTTATATTTTCATGACTAGACTACTAAATCGATTTGGTATATAGATAGCTTGAATCTTGAGAAAGAACATAGGCTATTTTCAAAAGTAAAAGGAAAAAGAAACCTCTAAGAGGGTGAAGTGGATCTTTTATATCAGTGAACGAAACTATGTTAAAAAAATTGTTAAATTCATTGCATAATGTATACATTGTACAATGTATAGCTACTTCAATAGCATGGTTCATAGCTGCACACTCTACCCACGCCCCTCCACATGCACTGCTTGATGCTGCAAGTGCCGCCATGTTGTGCATTGGGGCAGTTGTTTGGGGGAGGGGGGGGGGGGGGGGCAGATGACATCACAAGTTATGCTTATCCAAAGAGGCAGATATGTGAGTGTACCTGAACAAAAAGATTGTCTTTTTGTTGTGGCTATCTGTGACTCAGCATCTCTGCTATATGGTGAATGGCAACTTTCCTTCATATTATAGTTACATTCCATGTTGGATTTTCCATTGTTTGAGTGTACCTGAAGTTATTCACATACAATAGCTTACTTATTCACCACCCCTTGTCATAAGAAAACTACTGATACATGATCGCGGCTGCATATAAGACCTACACTGAAGAGCCAATGAAACTGGTACAACTGCTTAATATCATGTAGGGCCCCAGTGAGAACGCAGAAGTGCTGCAACATGATGTGGCATGGACTCGACTAATGTCTGAAGAAGTACTGGAGGGAATTGACACCATGAATCCTGCAGGGCTGTTCATAAATCAGTAAGAGTATGAGGGGGTGGAGATCTCTTCCGAACAGCGTGTTGCAAGGCATTCCACATATGCTCAATAATGTTCATGTCTGGGGAGTTTGGTGGCCAGTGGAATTGTTTAAACTCAGAACAGTGTTCCTGGAGCCACACTGTAGCAATTCTGGACATGTGGGGTGTTGCATTGTCCTGCTGGAAATTGCGCAAATCTGCCGGAATGCACAATGGACATGAATGGATGCAGGTGATCAGACAGGATGGTTACATATGTGTCACTTGTCAGAGTGATATCTAGATGTATCATGGGTCCCATATCACTCCAACTGCACACGCCCCACACCATTACAGAGCCTCCACCAGCCTGAACAGTCCCCTGCTGACATGCAGGGTCCATGGATTCATGAGGTTGTCTCCATTCCTGTACATGTCCATCCACACAATATAACTTGAAACGAGACTCATCTGGCCAGGCAACATGTTTACAATCGTCAACAGTCCAATGTTGGTGGTGACAGGCCCAGACGAGATGTAAGGCTTAGTGTCGTGCAGTCATCAAGGGTACACAAGTGGACCTTCAGCTCCAAAAGCCCATATTGATTATGTTTCATTGAATGGTTCACACGCTGACACTTGATGATGGCCTAGAATTAAAACCTTCAGCAATTTGTGGAAGGATTGCACTTCTGTCACTTTGAATGATTCTCTTCAGTTGTCATTGGTCCTATTCTTGCATAATCTTTTTCTGGCCGCAGCAGTGTTAGAGATTTGATGTTTTTCCTGATTCACGGTACCCTCGTGAAATGGTCATACAGGAAAATCCCAACTTGATTGCCACCTTGGAGATGCTGTGTGTGCCGACTATAACACCACATTCAAACTCACTTAAATCTTCATAACATGTGATTGTAGCGGCAGACACGTATAGCCTTATATAGGCGCCGCCGACCGCAGTGCCATATTCTGCCTGTTTACATATATCTGTATTGGAATACACATGCCTGTACCAGTGTTTTTGGCACTTCAGTGCAGTAGTCCTACATTTCTCACTATTGCCCTGTTGTGTTCTGTTTTTGCATCCATTGATATTTTCTTTTTATGACAAATTTCTCTGGTCACTTAATTTGTCATTCTCATCTTCTTTAACATCTTTTTAATGTGCTCACTGTCCCTCTTTCTTGCACATTGTCTTTTGGTATTTCCCGGACTCTAGTGATATTCAGTGTCTTTGTGACCTAGTAAGTCATCTTTAGTCATAATTCTCTACCTATTTTACTGAAGTTGTTTTTCAGCATCTTCTTCTGTATTACTATCACTATGTCTTCCACAAAATGAAGCAATGCACTTGTACTATATAGTCTGTATTTTCCCCCAAATATGTCTGTGGTATCCTACTTGAACATTTGTCACTCTGTGCTGGCTTGTCAAGTCATCAGGTACTACCTTGAACAATATTGGGAACAACTTATTGCTCTGTATAATCTTCATTTAAACCTTACTTGACAATGCTCACCTGAGTCTCATCTTTGCCTTCATTACTATCAGTACCTCAGTTATCAGTTCTCTTGTAGAGTCATCTACACACTGCTCTTCAGGGTTCTCATGTTTAAGTGGAGGTGTGCACCTTTTTGCAATTAGCAAAGGTTACTACAGTTTTCTTGTTTTTCATGGTGGATAAGTTATTTCGGAGTGCCCATTGGAGGTGGTGCAAGAAAGTTACGCAGGCATATATTGTATATGAAGTTTATTTAACATGCATAAACAACCTTCTATGATGGGAGTTTGGCACACAGTAATTGGAAACAATTCACTTCATGCACTGATAAAAAATATTAACGTCTGAAGGCCTGAAAATGTCACAGTAAATTGGAAGTTTCAAAATCCAGTGTCAAATACAGTAAGTGTGCCACAAAGTCCTGAAAGGACATGTGAGAGTCAAAGTACTGGAGGAATACATGAAAGCTTGTCCAGTTGTCCAGTTGCTAGTCTCGGCGTCTGAGACCACATCTTTTCAGTGTACTGGCCACAAATGGTGCAGGTCTGTAGCTGGCAGCTTCTGGAGACTATTTTTGGTCACGTGACCCATGAGGAGGAAAGGTCAACAGGGCCAGTGATCTTTGGCAGTGCTTGGGTTGCCACGTGGTGCCTGGGAAGGGCATGGCCATCCCCTGTCTGTCATCTGAAGAGCTGTCCGTATGAGGTCCATGCCCGCCTAACCTGTCTGTGTTATTGGTTGCTGGCCAAGTAGGCACAAGGCCTCAACACAGCAGCTTCAGCATAAATATCTGCTCTTTGTCTCCTCATCATTTCTTGTATATTATTTTATAGCCCCTGTAGCTATACTTTACAGTACTATGAAACCCCTATGTCATACCCCTCTGTTCCTTCTAGTCTATGTATTGGTCTTATGACTACATCCTTTGGCTAGTTTCTTGAGCCTCCATAACCCCATAACTGTAGTCGTTTATCTAGTACCTTGCCACCTTCTCACATCAGTTGGAGTCTTATTGTCTCTGATGCCATGTTATCTTAAATGCTGCCTAAAGGTTATTCCTCTTCACCCATGGTTGGAAGTTATGATTATCTCAGTTCCATGTCTGGCCAAAATTCCAGATCCACGTTGGGTTATTCGCAGTTCAATAGATTGTGAGAGTACTCTTCCAATTACTTTACTGTTGTCCTTTGCACTTTTGTCCAGGTCCCTTGCCCTTGTATCTATTCAGTCCATTTTTGAATTTCCAGAACAAACCTAAAATCATATACATTTTCAAATTCCTTTGCTGTATAAAATGCTTTATTTTTTACCATTTTCATATTATGTTTTTGAGTTTATTCAAAGGCACTAAGTGGCCAGTTTCAGAATGTTTGTTAAAATATGAGAGACCAAGATATTTATAACTATTGTGGACCTTTGCTAATCTGATGTATAGTTTGCGAATTGAATATCCTTTTCATTGTATTGTATTTTTGTTGGTCCTGTCATCGTGAGGAGATTACGCATAAGACATTGGACAAGCCAATATTGTGATAAGGATAAATTTCTACTCACCATATAATGGAAATGTTGAGTCGCAGACAGGCACAACAAAATGATTGCTAAACAGTTTTCATCAGCTACAAAGTCTTCTCCTGAATTAGCACACATTCATGCAAATGTAACTTTCACACAGACGTCCCCTGTCTCTGGTGTGGGGAATGATAAAGTTTCCTACTATCCAGCCTCCTTTTTGGTAACTGTGGCCTCAGGATTCTTGGTTTGTCTTCCAGCAATGTAAGCATTGTTCGTTTGCCGTCAACAAACTGATGAAACATGCAGTAACTTCGGTTTCTGTGGCTTCACAATAAAGCATCTTCTGGTAAAGAATGCCCAGCACATGTGCTGAGTTATTTAAATTATAAACCACAGAATGCAAGGCCTAGTTGTAATCACTCTTCGTGCACTGTTGTCCACTTCCTGCAAGATTCATATCTAATTCACCAAATTTTGTTGCTAACTAAATCACATTTGTTATTTAATATTTGTCATTTTTATGCACATTTATCTATAATGAAAGGATGTCAAACAATGTAAAACCAAGGATGGAATAATAACAACATTATGAAAACGGTATACTGCCACTCATCATGTAGGGGAGACTTGTGAGAATATTTGTGTGTGTGTGTGTGTGTTTTGTCTAATTCAGAGGAATGCTGTTTGGCCCAAAGCTTACTTGCTTAGCAGTCTTTTTTTTTTGTGCCTGTCTCTGACTCAACATTTCCTCTATATCAACCTACCCTTTTCATAATATTGTCATTATTCCAACCTGGATTTTCTGTTGTTAGACATTGGACAAGTCAGTTTATATGTCCCTATTACTCCTATATAACGTATTTAAAATAATATACTCATACATTTACTTGTTTATATAATACACTTAATCCATTTAAATATTCTTCATTTTATTATGATAATGTATTGGCATCTAAAGTTCAAAGTTACTTAGGTTTTCTTTAGAATATACTTTGCAACTAGAAACACACAATTCACACAATATTCATTTCCTTGACATAATGTCTACACAATTCTGTTGGTGTGAGTCCTGCAATGCACCTGATAGCCTTTTTTTCAGTTTTTGATCTAGATGAGTTTCCTCATAGCGAAATTCCACATGTCAGAAGAGAAATTCATCAGTGAGACATTTCCACATTCACACTCACAAAATCTGACATGTTCATTAATTTGTAATGTTTTCCATTTGTGAATAGATAAAGTATATGCAGCTACAAACATTAAGTTGTAATTGTGCCAAATTTAAAAAATTACAAATTTTGTTAACATTAATGTATTAATAAAAGTTTTGTGACATATGACTGTGGAAGTTTCTCAGCCCTGAATTTATGTACATTTTGTGGCTGAATGGAAGAAATCATCATGAAATCTACTCTTTGTACATAAAAATTCATCTGAGACACCTGTGTCATAAAATATTGCTATGGAGACACATTATTATTTATGAAGTTCTAACATAATGGAGGATAGGTCCAGCAACTTGGGTGTGAAATACTCTTTTTTTCCCTGATATCTGTCGCAGTTGCAATGATAGTCATTTGGTTGTGATTCAGGTGATTGGTGAGTTATGCACTGACAGATGTATCGGTATTCTTTTGTGGGGAATTTCCTGCAATCCACCCTACTTTTTACCTTTGCTGAAAGAAATGTTACCATTTTTAATATATATTGTACTGGTTTTCCATGGGCAGTGACTGTCAATATTTTATTTATGTTGTTATTCACCAGCAGTCATTAACGGCTGTGGTGCTCACAAGATGCAACATGGATAAAATAACATTAATTTTATGCATGATTGGGATGTAGGATATTTTAATATTCAGAGCAAGTCATGAGTGATTTCTGTATCTCCCAACAATACAGTAATAGGCCTTTTTTCTGTAATGAAGAATCTAATTTCAAAAATTTTTGATTAAATGTTGGTGAGAGTGACTGGTAGGTGGTTCATTTTAGTTATTAATATAAATCCATAGCCCTACAAAGTAACCACAATTTTTACTTGAAAATTTTAGTTGGGCTTCATTTGACTGTTATAACTATTCATTTTTCGCTCAGTGACAATTTCTTAATTCAAGTATGACAGTGAAATGAAGCAAAATATTGTATTATCAACGCAGTCACTTCAGTGTTTAATGAAATTTATTTCCTTCATGCTATATCTTCAAGATAAGGGATAAAAAGAACTCAGCTGGGTTTTCCTGAGGAAACAGCACTCCTTGTGTTCCATTGTTTTTGAAAACCAGTGATAACTTATATCAGGAACTACTAAGGTTCTGTCACAGTAATCTTTACACAAAATTGAGTGGACTGTAGTCTATAGTTATGACTGTTGTTGTTGTGGTATTCAGTCCAGACACTGGTTTGATGGAGTTCTCAATGCTACTCTATCCTGTGCAAGCTTCTTCATCTCCCAGTACATACTGCAACCCACATTCTTTTGCATCTGCTCAGTGTATTCATCTCTTGGTCTCCCTCTACGATTTTTACGGTCCACGCTGCCCTCCAATACTAAATTGGTGATCCCTTGATGCCTCAGAACATGTCCTACCAACCGGTCCCTTCTTCTAATCAAGTTGTGCCACAGATTTCTCTTCTCCCCAATTCTGTTCAATACTTCCTCATTAGTTATGTGATCTACCCAAGTAATCTTCAGCACTCTTTTGTAGCACCAAATTTCGAAAGCTTCTATTCTTGTCTAAACTATTTATCATCCATGTTTCAGTTCTATTCAGTTCTATACAGTCCACCCCTGGTAGCTGAGTGGTCAGCACAATGGAATGTCAATCCTAAAAGCCTGGGTTTGATTCCCGGCTGGGTTGGAGATTTTCTCCACTCAGGGACTGGGTGTTGTGTTGTCCCAATCATCATCATTTCATCCCCATTGAAGGGCAAGTCACTGAAGTGACATCAAATCAAAAGACTTGCACCTGGCGAATGGTCTACCCCACAGGATGCCCTATTCACACAACATTTTCATTTTTACTTCCATACATGGCTACACTCCATACAAATACTTTCAGAAACGACTTCCTGACACTTCAATCTATACTCGATGTTAACAAATTTCTCTTCAGAAACGCTTTCCTTGCCATTGCCAGTATACATTTTATATCCTTTCTACTTCGACCATCAACAGTTATTTTGCTCCCCAAATAGCAAAACTCATTTAGTACTTTAAGTGTCTCATTTCCTAATCTAATTCCCTCAGCATCACCCGACTTAATTCGACTACATTCCATTATCCTCATTTTGCTTTTGTTGATGTTCATCTTATATCCTCCTTTCAAGACACTTTCTATTCCGTTCAGCTGCTCTTCCAGGTCCCTTGCTGTCTCTGGCAGAATTACAGTCACATTGGTGAACCTCAAAGTTTTTATTTCTTCTCCGTGGATTTTAATTCCTACTCCGAGTTTTTCTTTTGTTTCCTTTACTGCTTGCTCAGTATACAGATTGAATAACATCGGGAATAGGCTACAACTGTGTCTCATTTCCTTCTCAACCACTGCTTCCCTTTCATGCCCCTCGACTCTTTATAACTGCCACCTGTTTTTTTTTACAAATTGTAAATAGCCTTTCGCTCCCTGTATTTTACCCCTGCCACCTTCAGAATTTGAAAGAGAGTATGCCAGTTAACATTGTCAAAAACTTTCTCTAAGTCTACAAATGCTAGAAACATAGGTTTGCCTTTCCTTAATCTATGACTACTGTTTGAAACATCAGAATCGAGAAATTTTCTTTGCTGTTAACTCAGCCTCTGCATGAATTGCATCCAGTTTAGTTTTGATAACAGTTCAGACCATGACCTTAATTATACAATTAAACCTAACGTCAGGCACATTGTGACAATCCTCTGCACACTAGTGTGAAGACCATGCTTATATGAATGGTATAAGCCCTGGATGAAGCGCTCTGTTAAATGTGTTATTGTAGAACTTGGGAAATCAATCATATGAGGAGGATGCTGACACATGAGTGTGACTGATGCATTACCCCTCACTTGGTCACATCATGAATGGCATGGTTTGCATCTGAAACCATTCCATTCAACTCGAAAAAAAAAAATTGGTCCGATGATGTGATGCTGCGATATTGCATTGAACACGCACATCTTTTCTGAATGCAGCATTTGCTCGACCAGTGCATGTGAATTTTCATTAAATCACAAACGTGTATTCTGAGAGTTGACATAGCCAGAGAGGTAGAACCATGCCACATCACTGAACCGTGAGTGCTGGACTACTCCTGGCCTCTGTGCAATAAATTGCTGAAACCAATGGGAAAATGTGGTGTGTTTGTCTTTGTCATTGACATTCAGTTCCTGAACAACTGCAAATCTGTACAGGTACATGCCTGCTTTCTTCACAGCTTTGTGATGTGCTTTGTGGCATTCCACATTCCTGAAATAAACTTTGAACAGACTTTGCAGGAGAGGTCAACAATCATTGTTTCACTTTTTCTTCTGACAATGGTGGCCATCCCCTGCCGTGAATATCCAGCAGCATTCCACTGCTCTCCATCTTGTTCACTAACATTTGTATGCAGCATTTAGGCGGTATATGCTGGCCACCAAACTGTTCAACAAACATTTGCTGGCATATCTTAATGGAACCAGTAATCCTATATTGTTTCACAAGGAACAAGCATTCTTTGACAGAATAGCAATAGACTGTCACTAAACACTGAACACCGAGCTCCGGCCACAGTGACGCATGGAAACACAATGTTGTGTCATATGCTGTTGCAGAGTGCAGTATTGCCATGTCAAACATCACAATTACACTGTGCAATTTCAGCGGAATTGCTATACATGTTTGTGAGGCTTCTTTTGAGTGGGACACTCTGTAGAAAAACAAAATACTGCCGCTTTGACAAAGCCGAGGACAATAAAAAAATGCCTTTAGTCTTCCATCAAAAGATCAGAAGTCTTATAATTAAAAAAGATGAACTTCTCATATCCATTTAAGTAAATGAAAAGCTAGATGGAATTCCAGCAGACTTTACAATCAGACAGTACTGCTTGAAAGCCAATGTATGGTGTAAAGACTGACCCCAAGTTATCTGGGCTGGAAACTATGTTCCAACTGCACTCCAATAATGTACAAATCAGAACACCACATGAAATTGAACCAATTAATCTTGATGGATAGAAGCTAATACACTGATCAAAAAGAAATTGCAACTCCAAGAAGGAGTTGTGCGACATAAACGATAGTTGGTAGGCATGTTTCTACGTCAGAAAGATGATGCCTATTCAGATTTCACAAAGTCACGTAAGAGTGGCACTAGTAGCGCAACTCTGAGGATGCGTATCAGGTTTACTTTAAATACACACTGTAATGGTCATGACTATTAGTTACAGTTGAGATTGGATGTGGTGAGTTGATGTTAGTCAAGAATGCCTTTTAGGCGCCAAAGATGCCACTATCTACACCTCACTGGGTTTGAACTAGATTGTGTAATACACTACAAGAAGCTGGATGTTCCTTCTTGTGATATTGCAGAGAGACTTGGCAGGAATGTAGCCACTGTACATGATTTCTGGCAGCAATGGTCTTGAGAAAATACTGTCGCAAGAATACTGGATTCTGGACAGCTGCGTGACACTACCAAGAGGGAAAACCACTGTGTTCAGCATATGGCTCTGGCACATAGTACTGCTGCAGCAGCAATTTGAGCAACAGTTGGTACCACAGTGAAACAATGCACTGCTACAAATGGGTTACTTCAAGGGCAGCTCCGAGCCAGCTGCCCTGTGATGTGCACTCCACCGACCCCAAACCACTGTCAATCGTGACTTCAGTGGTGTCAAGTGAGAGCTCAGTGGAAGGCGGGGTGCAGGTCTGTTGTGTTTTCTGATGGCATCTGGTTCTGCCTTCGTGCTAGCGACGGTCATGTATTGGTTAGGAGGGGGCCAGTTGAGGGCCTGCAGCCAATCTGTCTGCGAACTAGACACACTGGTTGTACACCTGGGGTGCAGTTTCTTAAGACAGCAGGAATACTCTCGTGGCTACCCCACACTTGCCGACTGCAAATCTGTACATTAGTCTGGTGATTTGCCCTGTTGTGCTACCGTACATGAACAGCATTCCAGGGGGTGTTTGCCCATACCGCTGTTGTAATCCAGCATACTCTGCAGTGTCGATGTGTTGGCTTGGCATGTCTCCAATCAAATACATATAGGGCATCATCAGACACATCCACAAACAGCATTAACTGTGCCTGTATTGACCAATTAAGTGCAACAGGCTTGGAACTCCATCTCACACCCTGACATCCAGGACCTGCGCAACATGATGCATGCACATTTGTGTGCTTGCATTCAGCAGTCTGGTGGTTACACTGGTTATTAATGTACCAACATTTCACATTTGCAATGGCGTATCTTGTGCTTACGTTAACCTGTGACCTTTAAATGTTAATCACTTAAATATGTTACCCAGACAAATGGTATGCTTGAAATCCCATTACACTACATTAATTATTTTTTTGGAGTGGCAATTTTTTTTCCATCAGTGTACTATAATACAGCAGTTTCATTTGTGCTTAAGATCTCACCCTCTCTTCCCAGAGTGAAGCCTTTGAACAGGATGAACTAAATATTAATGCTGCTGTGGAAGAATTAGATAAACACTACAGTAACAACCAGTTGAAATAAAATCCCAGCAAAACACAAGTGTGCACATTCCATGCGCAGAACAGACACTAACTCAGGCAATGTCAAGTGATTTGGAGAGGAGTGCAGCTGGAACGCAAGTTTCCAGCTCAGATATCTTGGAGTCACTCTTGACTATACATTGACTTTCAAGCAGTACTATCTGACTGCAAAATAGAAAGTATGTGCAAGAAACAGCATATTACACAAAATTACAGGAACGCCCTGGGGTACAGTGGCAAAAATAGTTAAAACTACAACTTTATCTTTGTGGTATGATAAAGGTGAACATACCAGCCATGTATGGTATAATTCTGCCCATGCTAAACAAGTGATATTGTTATAATGGGTCATGTGGACTAATTACTGGATGTCTGTAACCTACACTATGTGATAAACTACCATTTATCTGGAACTGCCCCTCCAGATATCAGATGGGAGACAGTCGCATACAGAGAAAGGTGTATGATATCTACCACTGATAAACACCCACTCCTCCTTATGATTGACATCCAGGAAAATTTTCATGAGGACAACAAAAACATTGTCCGACAGACATGTTGCCGACCACATATGTGGAAGAAGAGGTCTGAACACAACTGGATGACACCATAGGAATATCTAGCTGCTGGTTTAATTGAAGAATGGCCCACGTGCAAAACTCTGAACAGGCTCAGGACTGGGGTCACAATGTCAGAAAACAATTTGCAGAAATGGGATTATCCTATGTCATCATTCCTTTTTGACTGTAGAGATCAACAAATTATGGAGAATATGTCCTGCAAAATGTACCATTGATAATCTTATGTCTGCAACCTCTGAAATCATTGCCAAGTACTGGGCTGAAGTTACTTAGTTTGTTGTCTTGTCTTTATTCTTTGGCTTAACATTTTTTAATGCTTACCAATGGCCTTTTGGGTTGACAAATATTGTGTTGAACAATAGTGGAACACAAAACACACAAGCTTGTAGTACAGACAGTTGACAGACCACTGGCAGGAGGTACCATAAACTTCATAAAGCAGTTAGAAACATTTTTAAAAGGGTCATGCAGACTTGACTGGAGAACCAATACTTGTGGAGACCTTAACATTGACTTCTTGTCATATACCATTGATCAAGGGCACTTGGAATTGTTGATGTCCAACTTCGTATCATTTTTCAAATAGATACTAATCGTAAAAGAAACATATTGAATCACAGAATCAGAAAAAAAGGAGTGGATCACTGTGTTTAGAGAGACATTTTGGGAAGGACAGTGTGGAGAAATTTATAACTCTTTGCTAAAACAAATACACGAAAAATAGAACAAAAACAAGAATAAGGAGATGTATGAATCATGGGATGAAAGTATCTGGAACTAGGAAGAGAGAGCTCAATATAATTCAGAGAAAAAGCAATAGTCAAAATTTGAAACTCCATGGACACCAGTACTGCAGAATCTACCAGTCTTATTAACACACTGACTGCCGTGTGGTCAGTGGCGGCCACAGCTGAACCACATGCCCAACGCCACATGGCTGGTGGCAGCCAACAGCAGAGCCTCACGCTTAATGTCATGTACCTGGTTTGGTATTCCCCACTAATTGTGTGGCAGTCAGTGTGTTAAAAATGCAAAACTGATGTACTGTCCTCAAAAAATAAAACACTCCAAGAAAAAGGTAAGAACATTATTAAATGAAAAGCAAACAAAAACTAATAATCCAAATGACTGGCAGAAATGGTGGCAGCAATCCCAAATTTTTGGCCACCAAACCAGTGGTTACTGGTATTTCCTTGTACTGGTTTCTAAACGCTGCACCCAGTAAAAAATACCCACATACAGATGTGTTACTCCTTCTAGGCTTCCCAAAAGTGTTTGAGAAAGTGGCCTGACTCATTTACCTGAATGTTATTCTATGGTGCTACTATAAATGATTAAATTTATTTTCAAAGCTCTACATTTTCCAAAGTATTACATGTAAAAATATGATCAATGCTTGAATAGAACTAAAAACTCAAAAAGTTAGCAGTTGGCACTCTACGAATGTTCTAAGAGTGTTTTTCTGATCACACCACACATGTCCAACAGGCAGTAAAGTTGATTCCATATCTTATGTAGCAACATACTGTGATGACCATTGCAGCAGCATTGATGCATTCTCTGAGCTATTTCATTGTTCTCGGCAGTTGATGCCCCTCTTGCTGGAAGATGAAATTGTTAGAATCAGCAGTCAGTTGTGGAGAAGGCCACAACTGCAACCATGAATGTAAGAGGTACCTGCAATAGCTTCTTACAGAAGAAGAACAGTCCATACAGCCTTCATCTGTGACACTGCATAGAAAATATTAACCTTCAACAAATCTCTTTCATGTACCACAATTTCATGAAGATTTTCAGTACCCCACAATGACATAGAGTGACGATTAACCTTTCCAAATAAATGGAAGGTTGCTTCATTGCTGAATATCAACTTGGAGATGAAATGTTCATTCTCAAGTGCTTGCTGCATTCTGATGCAAAATTGAAAGCACTGGCCATAATCTTCTGGTTTTAATTGTTGCAGGAGCCACAGGTGGTACACTTTGAAATGTTACCACTGTTGTAAAATCTTCCACACAGTTTGCCATGGTATTATAGGTTCATCATTATGCAGACCATTGATTTTTGTTTTTGGACTGCATACGAAACTTTCCCTCCATCACCACAGTTGCATTTGGCATACTTGGTCAATGGGAAAGACATCCAGTGTCCCTAACATTCCTTCTGAGTGCATACTGCACTGTTGTAACAGGAACAGTTTGCATATTCCAACAAACAAAACCTCTTTTCTTGCTTTGCCAAGGCACTACACTTATAATGCCAGCTGGTGGACATAAAGCAAACTCGGTGAACTTATGGTTCTATTCAGGCATCAGTCATATTTGTGCACATAATATTTTGGAAAATACAGAACTTTGAAAACAGAGGAATAATTTACAGTAGCCAGTATTTGCATAAATGAGGGTAGGGAACTGACTAAAAATTGCAGTTGGGCAGGTTGGTGTTCTAGCCTATGGTAGTTAATCTTGCTGCGCAGATTTGGTCTATGTTTGGCACACCTCCCTGTGCCTGTGTTGCAAGCTAGTGCGCTGCATGTTGTGCTTTACGAGCAGGTCAAAATATTTAACATGAACAGTCTGATTAATTATTTCTTACTTGGAAACAGCATGTAAATTGTGTTCTCTTTTGTGGACATTCTTTCACTCTGCTGAAATCAGATTAAGTGAAATAATTAAATTGGTGAACAAATATACTACACAAAATGTCCAGTTTGATTTATGATAATTATTAACAAAGTTTCATTTTGCTAAAAGGAATGTTTCAAATGACAGCAGTGGCTTCATTAATGTAACATGGCTATATTTTTGGCACTATTGTTGCACATTGATCACATGAAACCCAACTCGCACTTTCTCATTTGATATACTGAAATCTTTTGATCAAGGCAATAGGTAGATGCTGTATTTCTTGATTTCCAAAAAGCATTTGTCTCAATACTACCCCTATGCTTAGTGTCAAAATACAATCATATGGGGTATCAAGTGAAAATTGTAACTGGACTGAGAACTTTTTGGTAGGGAGGATGCAACATGTTATCTCAGAGGAATGTCATTGACATATGTAGAAGTAACTTTGGGCGTGCCCCAGGGAAGTGTGCTGGGATCCTTGTTGTTCATGTTGTTTCTTAATGACTTTGCAGACAATATTATGTAAGATCAGGCTTTTTGCAGATTATGCAGTTAACTATAATGTAATATCCAAAAGAAACTCCATAAATATTGTCAGATCTTGATAAGACTTCAAAGTGGTACTGAAATTGGCAATTTGATTTAAATGATCAAAATTTTGCACTTCACAAAACAAAATAACTTGTTGTTCTATGACTATAATATCAATGAGTCAATGTTGGAATCAGCCAACTCATACAAAAACTGGGTGTAACACTCTGTAGGGATGTGAAATGGAATGTTTACATAGTTTCAGTCATGGGTAAAGCATGTGGTAGACTTAGGCTTATTGGCAGAACACTAAGGAAGTGCAATCAATCTACAAAGGAGAGTGCTTACAGGTCACTTGTGTGACCAGTTCTAGAATATAGCTCAAGTGTGTGAGGCCTGTATCAAATAGGCCTCATAGGGGATACTGAACGTATACAGAAAGGGGCAGCATGAATCATCACAGGTTTGTTTAATTCATGGGAGAGTGTCACAGAGATACTAAACGAACTGACCTGGAAGACTCTTGAAGATAGACATAACCTGAGAAAGTCTATTACCAAAGTTTCAGAATGATCACTCTAGAAACATACTACAAGTCCCTGCATACCGCTCATGCAGGGATTGTGAAGATAAGATTAGAATAATTACTGCATGCACAGAGACATTCAAGCAATAATTCTTTCCACACTCCATACATGAATGGAACAGGAAGAAACCGTAATAACTGGTATAATGGGACATACCCACTACCATGCACTTCACAGTGGTCTGCAGAGTATAGATGTAGATGTAGATCATGTCAGTTAAGCACTTTGTAATAGCATTAAATAAAGTTTACATGTAGAAATTTTACGGTCTTTCTTCTGGAAGATGTTTCTTGCTGTTTATAACCTGGAATAACTAGCTTTGTGTAACTTTAGTATGTCACAAAACTATTAAATGAATATAATCTACCTTATAGTTTTTATGATCTCTATCAATTGTGTTGTGGCTGTGAACTTATCTACCTACAGTTTCAGTGGTAGTAAACAATTTACCATAAAATCTTCATAAATCATCACTCAAGATTATGTGAACATATTTCATAAATAATTTTCTTTCTCATAAATGAAGTTATTTTTTGGTAATATTGGTACACTTAAATCACGTAATTTGTTGCTAAATAATTTTGATTTTTAAACATTTAATCAGAAAACCAATTTTAGAAGTCTCTCAGGTATTACCTTAAAATAAAGCTTTTTAAATGAATACCTTGAATGCCACAATGGATAAATTGCCATTGAATAGTCAGAAATTGCAGTCAGTGTGAGGATTGTAAGTGTCCTCTTCTTGTAGGATGTTAGAGAATACAACCTATGTGAGGAATGATGCTGGTCACATCTGGAGATGCATGGACTGTCACTACTGCTACACAGTACTAAAAGATGAGCACCTTATCTTGAAACTGTGAGCTGATGCAGCAGTGGCGAAGAAGAGTTAGTAGTTTGTGTGGCTGCAGTCTGCAGTAGTAATGTTAGGTCTATGCAAGAAGACTGGATTACAGTCAAGCCTTGTAAATCAGTGAAAATATCCAGGAGCCATTTCAAGTCTTATTGCTTCAGTCTAACTGTCTGCAACAGATTGCTTCAGTCTAACTGTCCGCAACAGCTTCAGTGCTTTGGAGACACGACAAAATCTATTCAGATATACCAAGAAGTTCAGAAGTAATCTGAAAGTGCAGGAGTTAAGGTGCATCCTAAGTTTTGGAAGGAAAGATTTAAGGAGACCGAAAAAGTCTTATTGCTGTGTGGTGGTCTCAGGGATGAAATGCCAAAATGGTTTCAGAACTTTGGGAAGTGATTACCAGGTAACTAGTGTTTTTAAGTACAGGACTCAGTGATGTCACCTGTGGTAAAGGAAAAAAAGTAATATAGTAGGGGACACAAGTAACAGTTTGACTGTAACCTTCATTATACAACTGAAGGAAGAAAGACTGGGTTTTAATGCCCCACCGACAATGAGATCCAGGAATTTGCTAGGAGCAATTTAGGTAAATCTCGGAAAACCTACATCTGGATGGCAGAAAGTGGGTTTGAACCATTGTCCTCCCGAATGTGATTCAAGTGTGCTAACCACTGTGCTACATCAGTCGGTATATACAACTGAAAATATAGCATAAATGGTTACAAAAATCTACTCACCAAGCAGCAGCAAGAGAAAATGCACACAGAAGTTAAGGATATGTGCAAGCTTTCAAAGCCAGTGGTTACTCCTCCTGGAAGGGTTGAATGGAAAAGAAGAGGGATGAAGGGAAAGGACTGGCAATGTTTAGGAAATGAGGACAGTTAACAATGAACGAGGTGAGAAGTAAAGACTGATTGTTGGCAATCAACTTACTTGATGGGACGAGAAGGAAGACCGATTGTTGGCAGTCAGTATTTCCTCCTCATCCTGTCTGGTACCTCTCTCCTGGTGCAGGGTTCTGTACATTTCCTAAACCTCACCAGTCCTTTTGCTTCATCCCTCACCTTCAACTATTCTGCCAGAAGAAAGAGTCACTGGCTCCAAAAGCTTGCACATTTGCATAACTTGTATGTGCGTTTTCCCCTGCCACTGCTTGGTGCGTAGATTTTTTATCTGTACAATTACATTATATTTTCACAAACTGATTATTTTCATTGACGTATATTCAATGGTGGAAGACATCAGAGACATTGCCGACAATGCTCTTCACACTAGTGTGAAGATCATGTCTGCCTGAGCGATGTAAGCCATGGATGAACCATTCTGTTAAATGCGTTAAAGTAGAGCTCAGAAAATCACACGAGAGGGAGACCGACAATTGGATGTGATTAACGCATCTCTCCTTACTTGGTCACATAAATCATGGCACCGTTTGCATCTGAATGTTTTTCGTAAGAAACTACTTGCATAGTTAGTTGTCAGAAGCATCAACTCTTATTAAAGAAATGTTCAACCAATTCCAGTGATTTACAGTGTGTTCACTAGGCCTTTTTTAAGCATAAATTCCTTTGAAAGACAGAGCTGGAAAATAAATATAGTTAAGAGTTGAAACAACTAGTACTACAAAATACTACTGCTTTGGCAAAGCCAAGGGCAATAAAGAAAATGCCCTTAGAGTCTTCCATCAAAAAGATCAGAATTCTTATAAATAAAGATGAACTTCTCCTACGCATTCAGGTAAATGAAAATATAAACGTGGAAATAATCACTTTTTGAAAATATAATATAATTGGATAGACAAAAAATCTGCTCAACATGCAGTGGTAGGAGAAAAAACAGACATGTATAAAGGTTAATGAAGTGTGCATGTTTTCAGAGCCAGTGGGCTCCTTCTGGCAGAAAAGGACAAAGAGGAATGAAGAAAAAGCATTTATGAAGTTTAGGAAATGTTGTGAGTTAGTGACTTACTGTCCAGTGAGTCTTAATCTAACAAAGACTCTTACTGAAATATTTTCAAAAAGGCAATAAAATCCTTTTAACATCCAGCATAGACTTTTAATGGCCACACACTAAATGTAGCACAATGGGTAAAATTCTTGGTTAAGCTGGATAACAAGTTAAAATGGAGTCAGCACATGGATAAACTAATCAAGCTTAGTTCAGTGTGTTATGCCCTTAGAGGCATCTCTCGTTGTTGCGTCTTCAGTCCTGAGACTGGTTTGATGCAGCTCTCCATGCTACTCTATCCTGTGCAAGCTTCTTCACCTCCCAGTACCTACCGCAACCTACATCCTTCTGAAACTGCTTAGTGTATTCATGTCTTGGTCTCCCTCTACGATTTTTACCCTCCACCCTGCCCTGCAAAGCTAAATTTGTGATCCCTTGATGCCTCAGAACATGTCCTACCAACCGGTCCCTTCTTCTTGTCAAGTTGTGCCACAAACTCCTCTTCTCCCCAATTCTATTCAATACCTCCTCATTAGTTATGTGATCTACACATCTAATCTTCAGCATTCTTCTGTAGCACCAAATTTTGAAAGCTTCTACTCTCTTCTTGTCCAAACTATTTATCGTCCACATTTCACTTCCATACAAGGCTACACTCCACGCAAATACTTTCAGAAACGACTTCCTTACACGTAAATCTATACTCGATGTAAACAAATTTCTCTTTTTCATAAACGCTTTCCTTGCCATTGTTTTTACGGATCTTGGAAATTCTTACATTCACTTCCCAATACATTTACTCTTTAATCAGTTTCAATGCAACTGTGATATACACAGTCTCAAAGCAAGACAAGCCCCCCCCTAGTCCAGGGTTCAGTGTGTTTTGTACTGTGGTGATAAACCCCAATGTAACAAAGTGAGTAATTGGAAATCCCTACCTAGTAAAAAGAAAATTAATAACTGCCTCATTAGCCACTCTTTCTACAAATTATCTGAATTTAGATTCAGGAACTCAAAAGTTTTGATAGCTACAATGCAAGGAACAGTGTTTGTCAACAAGCTGTGTGACAAGTAGCAATGTACTCTTAAGTAGGACTCCATATTTACAGAAGTAAAGAAAAAAAAAAAAAAAACTCTGAAAAATACCACTGAAGTAAAATTAATATTAAGTTATTAACAGCAGACAGACAGCAACTTCATTGTAAAATTGATGGGCCAGCAGCTCTTATCAAAGTATCAGCTTTCTTACTGACCTACTCAATTAAATGTAGAAGGCACAAGTGTGGCTAGCACTAAGCAATTGGTGATAATTTATTGTTAAGACAGTTTACAGATTCAGTTTCTCTGTCTTACTTTAATGTACATCTTGATTCTTTCCACATCAGTGAAGTTTCTCCTTCACACAATCTACAGATCATAATAAATGAGCTTAATTTGCGACAAATGGTTAGGATTTGAGGAGTTCGGAAGCAGGGAACAGGCGTGGAGGGAACCATGATCCATCAAAATGGTCTTGGCAGCCAGACACAATGGTCGCATGTGCATGTGTGTTGTCTAATTCAGGAGGACGCCGTTTTGGCTGAAAACTTGCTTTTCTTAAAAAAAAAAAAAAAAAAAAAAAAAAAAAAAAAAAAAAAAAAAAAAAAAACCCAAACAAAAAAAAAAAAAATTATGCCTATCTGCGACTCAACGCTTCCGCTATGTAGTGAGTAGCATTACATTTCAGTTGAAATGTTTATATTTTTACATGTATCAGTTTCCTAGTTTTGACATCTAATTTTCAGAAAATAAAAAGCAATAAAACTGTCTTGAAAATGGCAAGAAAAATAAATTGCAAACTACTTGCAACACAAGACTCTATTTGTTACTTCCTTCAGAGCTGATCATACCTATCATCATCTTCATAAACAACATATCTGACAGAATTTGTAAGTCCACAAAAAGAAATCCCAGAAAAGTGAGTAAGAGAACACAGGAAAGGAATACTCCTACAAATAAAAAAGTAACAAATTTTCCAAACGTAGATGGAAACACCATTCTCCTCATTTACACACTCACAGAACTGTAGTCTTAAGAGCTGTGTTTATGTTTTTAGTGCTAAGTGAAATACTGAGGGTGTTGAGTACACTCTTCAGTGTAATTCTGTGTAAATTATGGATTTGTCAAAGTTAGAATAGCTTGTTACTATTATGGTTCTGACAACGTGTTCTCAAATTTTCTGAGTAGTACTTTTCAAAGTAAGTGTTATTTATTCTCTTTTTATTTCCATATCCAAACACATGCACAAAGTCAGTCACAAGTAATCAGCTACATAGCTATGAGGGCAAGAAGTTATAATAAGCACAGAATATACATTTGCTGCATAACCTTCAATAGCTATGTTCCTGATTACTTGTAACTGCTTTTGTGTCGATATGGGTCAGTTATGTGACAAATGTTATTACTACTCCATCACAATATTATTGTGCTTGGCTGCTATTGGAGACATGCGGTGACATTACAATAAACAAGTACAGTGGTGAGTACGGAAAACTCATTGCGCTGCGAGTGCTTTCAGGTCAGTTGTGCATTTACTATCTACCCTAATTACGCACTGATTCACGGGAAGCTAATCGAATTGGCCACACTCCCAGGTGCAATATTATTGTGGTCGATTAATAAAAGTAACTTGTTTGTGCTTTGCATCATAATATCTATATTGTTGATTACTTGTAACTGATTTTGTACTGATATCCAATGGCCTGCAGGTGGTCGGTATGTTCAAAATCAATAAATTGGAAGGCACTAAATACAATGGTTGGTATACAGAAATAAAGAGAGAATAAACAGTATTTACTTTGTCACTGAATGTTCTCAGCTATTGTCCTGCCACCTACAAACTTACTACACCAATTTTACAATTACTGAAGCCTGAACCCACGAGTGACACATTACAATAACATTTCCAAAATTTTTCGTATACTTGAATCGATCTGTAATAACATTTGCCTATCTTTATTCATGATGTAGGAATCACAAACTCCACGAGACTGGGGCGGATGTAGGTACTTTCGCTACAAAATTTCTCTATTTGTTAAAATTGTGTTCTAAAGACATTCTGTAATACAGACAAAAACAAGAGCAGCATTGGTGGCTATTCCCAAGTGTAAGGGCGTCGATACACATACCCTTCTGCAATGCTACTATTAGATTATGCAAATGTGAACTATTTACAAACTAAATTCATTTATTCATCATGAGCCATTTGACATCCAGCTTCTCATTTTTTTCCATGAATTACGATCTTCAGCTATATGTATCAATGTTGTTTTTGTGTTTTCTATCATGATATATCCATCTGCCATTACATAATTGTCTGAGTCTTGGGATCCAGAACTTCTCGAAACCAAACTACCTCCAGCTGTAACATTAGCTTCATGGATGTGATGTACCATTTGCTTTATCATTTTTACATTCATACTTTTGATAGCAATTTGATTCTCACTTGCAAAAATCTCTCTCTGCAGATGGCTCATTTTCATTGTCACCAATGACAGAAGACAAATAATCTTGTTGTCACTTCTTGTTCTGTAGCAAGTGTAGTGAGCGGGTGCAAGCCAGAAGCATGTCTGCATTTTGTATCTAATTTTGCTCAATACAGAGGTGCGTTGATAAAAATTTGGTGTTTCCTAAGTTATTTCAAATATCACCTAACACTTAAGGGGGGGAGGGGGGGGGGGCAGAAAGACAGAAAAAAGAAACGAACTAAGGAGAGCAGTTTTCAGATCTGTGAGGATGAAGGATATATTTTTTTTTAATTTTATTTTATTATAAATTGCCCCACATACAAAAAATTATCAACTTGTTCTATGATTTCATTGTTTATTTGTATTATTATTATTATTTTTTTAACAGAGGTATTGGTTACACACTATTTCAGCCTTATTATAACAGACTTTTGAAGTTTGCTCTATTAACAAGTTGACTGCCATGAAGCTTATTCCAGGTGTCTTGTGCCTGCCGTGGGCTGCAGCACAGCCTCATGTCTCATGTAGTCTGGCGGTGAACCACCTACCATTAGTCAAGCGGCAGTCGATGTGTTAAGTTTGTGTGTGTGGACGCACACACACGGGGGAAGGGTTTTAAGTGTGGAGAAGGAAAGTGAACCAGTCCTAATGCTTGGTATGTGTTTGTATAGGAATTATGCATCCTTAGTTAGAAACCTGTGTTATGAAATCCTGAAAAGTGCCATATTAGAAGAAGAGCCAGAGCTCGAAAGCTAGCAAACACTGTTTCCTGTTACGTGTGTCTATGTGCTACATCTCAGTCCACTATATACGAGTGGTAGCCTTTTACTTATGTTAATTGTTATCTTTCTATACTGTTTTTATCCTTCTATACTGCTTTAGCACTGACTGTAGTCAGGTGAGTGGTTTACATATCGTGTGTTTGAAATGTAACAAATTTAAGATCTTTTTTTTTGGGTCATGTTTTAACTGTAAATTGTAATAACAACCTGGAAGGAAGTAAACACAAGACTAACTATCTGACTAGCATCAGACCAAAGAATCATTATTTATGTCCAGTATATTGAGCAATTTATTGATATGCAGATTTATTCAAAGCCTGTAAAGAAACAAGCTAACACAAAAGTCATATGTTGTTGAAGTTATGTTTCTGAGTCTTCAAGTATGTTATACAAAGAGAGTACACTGAATCCCTTAAGAATCTTACTTCAGAAATATATTACTCTAGTTTCAGAAGCTTTTCTGTTCAAGAGATGCAAATTCAGGTCTAATATTCAGAACAAAACAATGTTCCAACTGTAGTTTCAATGTAAGCCCGCATATAACTGCAATCCCATTAGGCATGGATGTTACATTCAGGGATAGGAGAGCAGGCATACACAAATTTTAGTAGACCCTTGTTGTCTGCATCTTGTTCAACCGATTTTTGTATATTTTTTTTTACATTTCCTTGTAACTGAAAACTTAATACAATATAATAAAAATAAACATCACATGTATAGTCAAATTCTGCTGAACAGTACCCACAGCAACCTGGAGCAATTTAAAATACGTTACATCTCCATTACCAAAGAATAGTGAGTGAAACATATTACAGAATGCAGCAGCACACCACAGCTGACAATAATTCAAGCAATGAAAACTTGTTTCTCATTTTAAAATATATATTTTCAAGCTCTGAATCTTTCCTCCTCATACAATCATGCAAAAGTTGGTAGTTCATAAAAAGCAATAATATCGATTTATGCCGACTGATTCACAGACATACAAAAAAAGGAAAAAAATGAGAAGAAAACAAGACAACTGTCTACATGCAAAAGACAATTTAGCACAATATCTCAGACTTAGGATAACAGATTTGAGTCTTTACAAAATTTAAGGAAGTTGTCCTGTAGCAGATATAAAAAGATCTCAACTCTTCTTAGACAACTGTATTTCTTTGGTACTATATCATGTGGTTTCAGACTAATACCCTTCATATACAAGATATTATTAATTGTTCATAAATTGCAACAAACACATCCATACATCCACTCAGAAGTACAGGAGAATGTACAAATCACATTAAAATTGTTTACAAATATTAAATGAATATTGGTTACAGCTACTTAAAACTATTATGCACTCCAGGTTTACTACGGATGGATGAGCATGAAAGCAATGCCTACTCTATCAAACATCTTCCAGCTCTATTCTATTAAACAGCATCCAGCAGTACACATTGTTTATTTGTAATACAAGATTGCCTCCTTCCTGAATATTCATTCACAGACTCATTGTATCACAGAAGAAGTAGAAAGTTTTCATTTTACATTTTTTAAGACTTTGTAATATGCATTTAAATAATTCTTAGTTAATGTAAACCACTGAAGCATCTACAAAGAAAAATCTGTTTTTTCCTAACCTCCTCTTTGCACAAACCAACACTCTTAACTTAGGCACACATAGATCTGTTTTTCAGTCTTTAATGAAAAATATGTCAAAACAGTACAAAATGATGTTTTCCTAACTTGCTCGCCATTAAATAGGGAGGTATAAAATTGTTTACTGAAGTACAGAGGCAGAACAGGAAACCCCAGAGATTGGAAGTAAAGGGCAACATAATCCAGTTTACATAAACAACACAGTTGTTGTGGGTACTGAATGTAAGACAAATCTTGGACAGTTAACTTCGTATTTATTAGTGGCAGAAGTAAACTCTTAACACTGCTGTCTAAATTGTGCCAAACAATTTAGACAATTAAACAGGAATCACCAAATATGTATTGTTCTAAAACTTCTAGGGAGATAAGACTGAATATTAAATACAGAAGTTATGTTCCCCAGCATATTCAAGGGAGTCTTGTAATTTTTTAATGCTAGTTTCTTTTACAACTATACTGCCACTCCTTATTTACATGGACAATGTAACAGACCAAGTCTTGCCATCAGCTATCAGTAGTTGTGATGGAAAGTAACAGTGTCAATATTTACTTGTGTCTCTAAATTGTACCATTAAAACAAGCAGGATAATTAACTCGGGAAACTACTGCTTGCAGATGGAACTTGTGGATAAATCTTGAGAGAATGAAGCTGTAGTTGTCGCTACCATTCCTTCAGTGGTCCAAATGTTCACAGCTGACTTCAGTGAATAACACACAATTTTACTATGCCATAAAATAAGAGGTCTAACAGGACTTTAACCTGTATCTTCATGGTATAAGAAGAGACCAGTTTATTTGTAACATTTCAGCTGCAAGCATTAAATTAAAAATCTGGATTACTGACTGCCTTTTTTTTTTTACTTGACATGGGTGGCAGTATTTTGCATGATTTCATATTTGTTTTGGAAGAGCATATATTTAATTACAGCTTCAAATCATTTTAAAGAACACCTCTCATCTTGTGAAGTTTGATGTAAGCATATAATACGAGTATAGTATGGATGCTTCAATGTGTTAAAGCAAAATTGAACTAAGTGTGCTAATCAGTAATAGTTATACAGAGATTTTATTTTCTGGGATCTCTAAGTTCTTATTCAAGGACTGCTGTCTGAGTAGAAATTGCCTGCACAAACATTATTCAGAAATAGGAGCTCCAGGTAAACGTGGTTGGCGTATATCAATATCAAAGCCCCTCGTTCCATCAGGTCCTCGAGGCTGTCTGACCACCGTCAATTTTGGTCCAGAATCATCAAGTGAAATAGTTCTCAATCGGCTAATAAGCCTCTCTGGCCGTTCTTGTTTAGGAGCGTCACTGAAAATAAGAATAATTATTTTAATAAAAATTTGTTTTGTCACTGAACAACATGGTTATTTGGGGAAAATAGCATTCATATGGTGTTCAGCAAATAAATGATAAAATATCACCAAACATGATTTTCAACTTATCAGAGGTAACTGTGTCAATCTTAAAATCCTACTGCAAAAGTTAGAATAATGGGAAATCTGGAATGGAATAACAATATTATTAGAACACTGCTACTAGCTACATAGAGGAGGCTGCATCTATGTTGCGGGTAGTAATCTATTTGTATTAGTAGAAAGTTACAATTTCAGAGAATACATGGTTCTATTTAAGAAGTGCTATACAGGATGCCATACATTGCTGTTAACACAATCCACTTATGGTCATCATTTATATGGGGAAATATTTTATGCCATGCCAAGACTGTTTGTTTGTTTGTTTTGTTTTGCTTTAGGGCGCAACACACAACTGGGGTAATATGTGCCCAAATCAAAACTATGGAACACAAAGACAGGGAGGAGTTAAAAAATGGCTATACATCAGTCTCAATTGATATAATGGAAGACAGCTAAAAACAGGCATGTGGAAAAAGGGCTTAAAAAAGACACCATACAGAAACGGAGGTCCAAAACTAAAAATTAATGGCCTTCAGCACACTGCTTTGGCAGATAAAAAGTAAAACACAGTCGACAGCTCGCGCATCATTTGCTAAAATGGCCAATAAAACCAAAGCAGGAACGTAAGCAGTTAAAAATGGTCAGCCAGTCAGTCAGTCAGGAAGTGGCGGACAGTTAAAACTTGGGTGGAATGTGTACAAAGTGGTGGGTTAGCACCACTTATTAAATGACGACGGCTAAGAAGGCAGTGACCAATACACAGCCTACTCGAAATGACCTCCTCCCAGCGAGAAGGCCGAGAGAAGCTCGTCCAAGTCAGGGGAGAGGCTTAATAAGCCGGAACTTATTCCCGTGAAGCAAGGACCATTGGCGATGCCGAAGGGACACTACCTCCTGACAGACGGCAACACAGAGATCGTCAGAGGGAATATAGGAACTCGTGAGCTGAGGTACGAGGACTGCAGCCATGGCAGCAGCCTCGTTTCCTGGCAGTCCGATATGACCAGGAACCAACAGAAAAATCACACTGGCTCCACCAAGAGTGAGCAAGTGACAGTTTTCCTGGACCCACTGCACTAAGGGATGGGTGGTGTACAGTGTACATAGACTTTGAAGGGTGCTGAGTGAGTCTGAGCACAGGACAGAATCAAAAAGGCTGTGTCGCTGGATGTACACCGTGGCCTGATAAAGGACAAAGAGCTCAGCTGTAAATACTGAGCAGTGTGCCGGAAACCAATATCGAAACACATAGGTGCCATTGACGAAGGCACACCCAACCCTACAGTCAGTCCGAGAGCCATAAGTTTATACAAAGCTACTATCACGAAGATCGTGAAACTGAAGGCATTAGACCAAGGCTGGAGTAGTGTCCTTAGGAAGCGAATGAAGGCCAAGGCTAACATGAGTCACTTCACCAAGCCTAGGTGGTGAAGGGTTCACACCCACCGGGAAAGGTGCAGATAGTGTGAAGATAAGCCACCATAGCAAGTGCTGAAAGTGGACTCCAGGACATAACAGAGAAAAGAGAAGCACCCCATACTGACGATCAATGGAATCATGAAAGGAGGAGGCATAGAATGGGTGGCCATGCATGTCAGACAAACAGCATACATACCTGCTGAAAAGAAAGTCACAGTGGTAGAACAGTGGTAGTTCAGCAGCTCCAGCATACAGCCTCTCAACTGGGCTAGTGTAAAAGGCATCCGTGGCCAAACAGATCCCACAATGGTGGATAGTGTTGAGACAGCGTAAGAGGGATGGACGTGCAGACACAGAAACGATGCACCCACAGTCGAGTTTCGAACAGACAAGGGACTAGTAAAAACGGAGGAGAATGGTTCAATCGGCATTCCAGGAAGTACCACTGTGGACATATAGGACACTGAGGAACCGCGTACAGTGGGCTGCCAGGTAAGGCACATGAGAGGACCAAGAGAGTTTCCTACCGAGCATGAGCCCCAGGAATTTCGTAGTTTCAATGAACGGAAGGCCAATGGGCTCAAGATGTAAAGACAAGACAGTGGGAGAAACTAACTGCATTGCCAAAAATTCACAGAGACGGTTTTGTCAATGGAAAAGCGAAAGCCACTGTCGATGCTACAGGAGTAAAGATGATCAAGACGTGACTGAAGATGCCTCTCAGTGAGACAGGTCCGTGGAGAACTGCAATAGATAGCAAAATTGTCAACAAAATGGGAGTCAGAGACGTCTGACTAGAGCCAGAACATTATAGGGTTAATGGCGATAGCAAAGAGGGCGACGCTCAGGACGAATGCCGTTTTCCTGGATAAAGATCCGACAAAGCAGAACCCACACACCTTGAAAACTGTGTATTTTAAAAATGCCCAAAGGGAACAGGGCAGGCGGCCATGTGTAAAGATTACACAGGATACCAATTCTGTAGCAGGTGTCACAGACATCCAAATCGAAAAACATGGCCACAGTCTGGGATTTCCGCAGAAAACGATTCATGACATGGGTGGACAAAGTAACGAGATGGTCAACTATAGAACGCCGCACTCGAAATTCACACTGTAAATTCGTCGGTAAATTGGGAGACTTGAGTCACCATACCAGCCAAGCATGTACCATACGATCCATCACCTTGCAAACGCAGCTGGTAAGAGAGATGGGGCGGTACCTAGAAGGAAGGTTTTTGTCCTTTCCGGGCTTAGGTATGGGTGTGACGACGGCTTCACGCCAGCGACCGGGAAATGTGCCCTCTGCCCAAATGCAGTTGTATGTGTTAAGCAGAAGGTGCCTGCCCGCAAGAGAAAGGTGCTGCAACATCTGAATGTGGATGACACCTGGCCCTGGGGTGGAGGATCGGGATGAACTGAGAGCATGATCCAAGTCCGAGAGCACATTTTCTGTGTGTGAATGCATCATGGCATGCCTCAGTCCACCAAGGGACTGTGACACGACGTGGTAAAGAGGAAGTGCGAGGAATGAACGCTCTGCAGCAGTAAGGATAACGTTTGGGAGATATTCCACCTGGTCATCACAACTGGGAAAATCTTGTTCTTCGAAGGTTGCCAGGGAGGAGCAAAGCTGCCATTTAGGCATGCACAAGGATCGGGTAGGAGTCAGCAAACAAACAGCACACAGGAAATAGTTGCCCGAGTAGGTGTCAGAAAGTACATACCACTCAAGACAATGGGCAAGTTGGGCAGTGCAAAAGGATAGGTCCCAATGGGAATAGGTGTGCGAGGAGTCAGAAAGGAAAGTGGCTGCCCCAGTGTCAAAGCAGGAGAGGTTAAGTTGGTTAAAGGAGGTCAGCCAAGAGGGCACCTCTCTGATATGTCCTGGGAGAACCCCAAAGGTGATGATGCGCTTTAAAGTCACCAAGTAGCAAAAATGGGGGAGGTAGCTGCCCAATAAACTGAACGAAGTCTGCCCTGGTAACATTTAATGACGGAGGGACATAAATGGTACAGAGGGAAAAAGTCAGGTGGGGCAGGAAAAGGCGAATTGCGACAGCTTGATGGTGGGTAGTCAGGGTGATGGGTTGACTTTGAATGTCATCCCGTACGAGCAGCACGACGCCCCCATGAGATGGAATGCACCTCAGAGGGAAGGTCAAAACGAATCGGTAGGAAATGTGAAAGCTCAAAGCAGTCGTGAGGGCGCAATTTCGTTTCCTGAAGGCAGAGTACAAGGGAACGCTCCAATGCTAAAAGCAGCCGTAAATCCTCTTTGTGAGACCGAAGGCTGCAAACGTCCATTGGAGAAGTCATGATGAGGAAGACATGTAGGGGTGTCACCTCGGCGGCTGCCGAGTGACAGCCTGTGAAGAGTTGCTACTACAGGGCACAGAAGCAGGAGGATCCTGCTCCATGGGGTCCACAGAAGCGTCGGTTTGCTTGTGCTGTCCGTCTGTGGAGTCCAATGCTGAAAAATGGTTGGCAGTGCACTTTGGCGACATGGACGCTGGCCGGGCTAAGGTATCATGCGGCAGAGGATCTTTGAGTTGGCGAAGGAGAAGACCGTTTGCCTTTGGTGGACTTCTTCGAGCCTTTCCGGTTAGAGGAAGACTTGGGTGTTGTTTGGCTGGAGGGAAGGACGAAGTCTTCATGGGAGTACTCCTTCTGTCCTATCTGGCCTACCACTTTCATATGGCTGTGTGCGCCGCCATATTAACGGGTGACCTTGAACGAGCTCCGCTTGGCAGCCGCAGCGGATCGCGCTCTAGTTTTAACAGAGCGCGATCCGCTGGAAAACTCAGTTTCCGGTCCGCCATCTTGGATACTCAGCGCGCTACTTCCTGCCGCGCCCAGTTTATCAGTGACGTACATCCGCTAGGCAGGCAGCTGCACGCTCATTCGACTCGAGGCAGCCGCACAGAAGCTGGTGGCTTCAACCCTTGAGGCAAGAGTTTGACGGCTTTTTGCGCAGCTGGATGAGGGGATGGCGAAGCTACCTCAACACTGGGAGATTTCACGACCTCAGAGCTGAACTGGAGGTCACACATCTGCATGGCCATGCCCTCCATGGAGCGAGGGTTAACAAGAACAGAATTACAGGTGCCAGATGGGGGAATGCAGGGTTTGCGACTAGCCAGTAACTTATGAGCTACTGGGTAATGCACTTTTTCCTTTACCCAGATCTCTTGGATTGCCCACTCATCAAGATACATGGGACAATCCCAAGAAGCGGCGGCATGGCCGCCACTGCAGTTGATACAGCAGGGAGAAGGATGCGGACAATTGCCCTCACGCGCATCGCTACCACAGGTTACACACTTGGCTGGGTATCGACAAGATGTTCTAGTACGGGTTGAAACAATGACACTGGTAGCAGCGCATCGGGTTTGGAATGTACGGCCGGACTGTGATAATTTCATAGCCTGCTTTGATCTTGGACAGAAGCACCATTCTATCAAAGGAGAGAAAAAAGCTGGGGTGCGCACTAAGGAGGAATCTACCTTTTTCATTACATGATGGACAGCAATGACACCCTGATCAGAGAGATGACATTGGATTTCGGCCTCCGTCAGACCATCGAGGAGCCTGGTGTAAATTACACCACGGGAGGAACTCAAAGTTCTATGGGCCTCGACACTAACAGGGTAGCCGTGGAGAAGCGAGGCAGCAAGCAGTTGTTGTGCCTGTGAATCAGAAGTAGCCTCCAAAAGGGAAGTCCATTCAGTAAACGAGGGCAGTATTTCACAGGGCCGACAATTGTATCAACACCTTTCTGAATAATAAACAGATTTACCATGGCGAAGGACTGACTGTCTTCAATATGTGAGACCATGAGGAACTGTGGTGCAATGGGAAGGGTCTTTGAATCATTAGCCTCATTACGTTTACGTTTTGTAGACATTGATTGTGGAGATGATTGACTCATCACGAGGAAGTCTCCATGATTGCCAGTGTCTCCAATGGCACACTCCTTCACTGCGGGCGCCCTTCACAAGGGGGCACACCTGCCTTAGGTGATTGTTCACATCTCAGATCACACCTCCCGAACACCTGATGGCCAATTGACAATTTGGCAAGGTTGCAGCTCAGGCAATCATCCCTCCCTCGGCCTGGCCTGTACCAGGATGTATGTCCAAACCCTACCTGTCGACCCAGGGCTGGGAATTATGTATTACCCAGTCACCTGTTATGCGTTAAGACGCGTGGGCCGGTCTCCAGGTGCGCACAGGGAGAAAGAAGAAAAAGAGGAACCTCAAATGCCGAAGCGGAGGAAGGAAAGGAGAAGGGAAACAAAGAAAGGAAAAGAGAGTGAAAAACAAAGGTAAGACTGTTCTTATGTCAGTGACAGACAATGCAGAACATTCCCAATAACATTCTGGACATGGTCCCCAAGTGAGGGGGAAAAAGAATAGCAAGAGGTTAGACATGCAGCACAGAAGGGAAAAAATGCTGCGAAGGCTGGGGCCCCGTGGTAGCCAAACACGAACCTGCCAACGAGTGGTGAGCCCCCTGGAGGAATTCCAAGACTGTATACTCATTGAAGACTGTGTCACTGGTATTCAAAGTTCACAACATGTAGTACAGATTGAAGTTTTTATATTGAGGTATACTGAGTGCTTAACACTACCCCAATAATTACAGTGTGTGTGTCCCTGACAGTTCTGGCAGGTGGATCCCAAAACAAGCGCTGCATGTACAACTCTCATTTGACTGCGCCCCAGAAAAGGCATTTTGACACTGTCTGAAAATCCTGCACTTTTGCAGTGTCCAATTGAGGGCCCATAACTGTCGTCATTTCACATTAATTAAATACCATTTTATTTGAATCTTTTTCAGATGATACATGTGAAGTAAAGTCACATCCACCAAGAAAGTAGTAATCAGTATTTTGTGAAGGCAGTTAATTATTTTATTATAACAAAAGAAAAATTCTTTTGAGAAAACTATAAAATTGTAGACAGAATCAGTGCCAGTAAATACCTTTAGGTGAACTGTCAGTACTTCTGACAGACATATATGAAGCACATACCCTATCCTATCTTTCGGAACTAATAGTTCCTTCCTGGGAGATGAGAACAGGATGGATTGGGGAAGGTTAGAAAGGAATGGTGGGTCATTCAGGCCCCAGGATAAGAGGGACACATCTGTTCCGAAAGCTAGGATACAGTGTATACATAAATCAAACAGCAGTACTGACAATTCATCTGGCGATAACTCTGGCCAATTCTGTCTCATAAGTTTATAATTAAGTGGTTTTGCACAAATAGGGAAGTTTTAGGTGTGAAAAAAGCTATCTAGGTTATGCTGTCACAAATACCCTGCCTAAAATTAATGTACCACATCAAAAATAATAAACAAAGAGAAGATAAAAGTTTTATGTTCTTGGGTGAGAATAGTGATGAAAATTTCCACTAAAAGAAGAATCCACAGACCTACTACAACGTTTACGTTTGGCAACTTTTTCCAAAAGAATAACTGAGGATAATTGTTGGCAATATACACAAGACAGATGAAAAACCCTCAGACTTGAAAAAGGATGTAATAGCCACTGCCACTGTTCTGAAGAAAGCAAGCACTTAACTGAACCATCAATTTAATATGTCATGTTTACACAATACTGACAAAAATATTTATAAAGTATGAAAAAACTGGTAGAGGCTGACTTCAGAAAAGATTGTTTGCATTCTAGGAAAGTGTAGGAAAACTTGAGTCAATTCAGTTCAGACCAGAGGCTTATCTTTGAAAATAGGCTGAAGAAAAACAAATGTACATTTGTAGATTCACAGCTTACACTGAAACCAGACTGCAGTAATAACAGTCTATGGACATGGAAAAAAAGCAAGCCTCTTGGAAAGGAGTTACAATATAAACAACAACAATGGTAAAAGAAGGGCAATGAAATGTAGCTGAAATAAATCAAGTGATGCTGAGCTTGGGATATGAGACACTGAAAGAAACTGATTAGTTTTGCTTATGTGGGTAGCAAAATATCTGATGATGGTGGAAGTAGAGAAAATACAAAATAAAAACTGGCAATAGCATGAAAAGCGTCTCTAGAAAAGAGAAATTGGTTAACACTGCATATAAATTGAAGTTGTCATAAGTTTTTTCTTAAAATATTTGTCAGGTGTGTAGCTTTTTATAGAAATGGAAGTGAAACATGGATGATAAACAGTCCAGGCATGAAAGAATAGAAGCTTTTGAAATGTGGAGCAATACAAGACTGCTACACATTAGATGGGGAGGAAAGAAATTTATGGCACAAATTGACTAAAAGAAGTGATAGTTGATAAGATGCTTCCTGGGAATAGCCCATTTGGTAATGGAAGGGAGGGGGGGGGGGGGGTTGAAATTGTAGAGGAGGTCCGAGACTTGAGTGTAGTAGTTATGCAGAATTTTTTTTTATTTTTTAACTTTGTTCAATGAATATATTGTAACCCATAATGCCTATTGCAAATATAATCAAACAAACTGACACTGATAAAGTAGTGTACAATAATACAAAGAACTTATGCAAACAGTTCTGCAGATAAAGCAAAATCAACAATATTCTATCATCGCGAATTAGTATTATAGTTCCTAAAGTCAATTTCAGCTACTGTACGTCAACCTGATATAAGTTATATAGGTCCTGACTGATACAGTCACAAAATATCATTTACTGTTCTGTTTTACTTTTATTCTGGAGTTATATTTTGGTTCCAAGTGCAAGTGACTTAATTAATGTCCTCCGCAATAAGGCAGTAATATCAGTTCCAATATGAAAAACTGTTAAGAATACCTACAACTAAGTCACAGTATTTTTCCATTGCCTTCGGCACCTAATCTACTGGTATCTTGGTCACCACTTGTGACAATGGAATATCTGAAGATGAAAATTTTAAATGCAATTGATCTTAAAACCCTACGGTTAATGGTCATCTGAAATACAGCCATACCCGGGTAATAAAAAACTGAAAATAATTATGTAGTTACTGTTTCAGGCAACATGGTCTCTAGCACCACAGAGATTCCAGCAAGTAAGCTACAGATGTCGTCCCACGCTAAGAGCATTGTGCAAAAAGAGTGACACAGTCAGAAGAGAGTACATGTTCAAGGTTTCTTGCAGAGAGAGTTCTGCTGTGGTATGGATAACAAACATACAACAGTTTGCGACTGAAATGGTGCAACAACTGGAAATGTCCTCTAAAGTTGAAGTACAGGGGACAATACAATTCATGTGGGAAAAATTTCTACATTGCACACAGATTCATCACGAAATTGTGGCTATACAGTGACCAAATGCAATGCTGCGTCCGGTCATGGAAGAGGTGCCAACAATTTGAACAAAGTTGTAAAAATGTGGTTGAGCTGATCGGGAAACCCAGATCTTGTACTATGTGATTTCCACAAACTGAAAATCACTGGAGGAGGACAGGAGGGAAATTTTTCAACAATGAGAACGTTTACACAAAAGTTCTCGAATGCCTACTTGATCAAGGAATTGAACAATTGGTATAGAGTGTTACAACCTTTAATTTACAGAGACTCAAGTTTGAAGTGTAATGCAGCATTCAATAAAAGTAACAGGATGGAAATCTTTTGCAATATCTTGAAATGGATAATTCTTGCTTTAATGTATTCAAGTAACATCAGAGTCCCTATGGCAAGAATGAAATACAGTAGTTCTTTTATTTTCCTTTTTTCCTCTTCAATTCTACGCTTAACATTTTATCCCCTCTTTCCAGTCCTCTATCAGTTTCAATATTAAGGATACGCCTCTTATCTAAGTGTTACAGCAGAAAGTCAAGCGCTGGCATGTCAGTCGAGAATGATAGAGAAGAGGTGGCTGCAGGAAGATGTCAGCCAATCGCACGCTGACCGGACCTCCCTCTGGGATGACAACGCGACAACAGCAGCCCTTTTGTGAAGAGGACATAAGTGCGGTGTCTGACTGGTCACAGCCCAGTTGAATAGCAGCTTCAAGACTAGCAACTTGGATAGAAGCATCTACACTCGTTACTTCGCTTTTACACTCTATGTAGCACAGACTTGTGACTGTTTATACTGAAGAAAATTGCTTCTTTGTATGTCACCCTTTGCTTGTGACACATCTGTGTATTATTGTCCTTTTCCTATTGTAACAAAACGATTTGTTTGATTTGCTTGTCTAGCAATCCGAGTAAGCAGCATTCCTAGAAACCTCATATTTGATGAGCAGGGAAAAACAATTTTTGGCAACGAGGTATAAGAAGAACCCAGCGCCTGCCTGCCACAAATTTTCTTTTGTCGTGGGCTTTGGTGTTTTGTGGACACCTTAATTCTACCTTGTCTTTTCTTTGCAGGAGTGTGTTTACAAGGTTTAACAGTGTCTCTTACAGTGTTCTTTTTTTTATTCAATGTTTTCAGGTGGGCATGGCAGAAATTTTCTTTGTTTGTGTGTTTATTTTTCTTGCTTGCATTGTCTGTTTATTGTATTCGCCTATTCCAAAATGAGCAACAAATCTCTCCCACCCCCTGCTCAGGTGCTCAGCTGCAAGCGATAGATGCAACATGGCTAACATAGATGGTCCAGTTTCAGACGCAGCAGATAGCTACACTGCTAAACATGGTACAGGAGCTACTTGCCGATCAAGCTGCCAATGTAGTGCAACAGGTAACAACTGTAGCTCCAAGTGCTATACTGCCTTTTCGCCAGTTTAACGAAAAAGAAGGGGAATAGCTCGAGTTGTTAACAGTATGAAGCCCACATAATTGCTCACAACATATCAGGTACTGTGAAACCACATTACTTTTTGCCAACAGTAGGAAGTCCAGTCTTTCATCTCATTCAGAAATTGTCCTCTAAACGCCACTCAGAGTGAACTTTCCTATGATCAGATTGTAGATTCCCTGACTGACTATTATGACCAACAAGTGAATGTGGTGGCAGCTAGGTACCAATTCTTTAGTTGCAAGAAAAGGCCAGAACAAACTTATTGTGAGTGGGTAACAAATTTTCAGGGTATGACGGGGAACTGCGAATTCAAATGTGCTTGTGGTGCTTTATATTCAGATTTATGTTGCATGATGCGATCGTGTACAGTGTAACTGATGTCAAACTCAGAGAACAGATTTTGAAACTGTCCAATCTATCATTCCAGCGCACAGTGCAAATTCCAGATCAGTATGATTCAGGTGCCGTGTCGGCCAATAAATTTGAGCAGCCACTAATTTGTCAGGTTAAGTCGTCCCTTGCTTATGACCAGCCTAGTAGGCAGCAACAGCTGCATAGACAGATCTCTACACAGGCAAACACAATTAAGTCATGCCCTCAGTGCTATGCAAGGTACAAACACGAACACTGCACGTCCATACAGCACATCGTTACGCTTGTGGCAAGAAAGGTCACGTACAATCTTTATGTTTGCAACAGAACAACCATAAGAATTCTGTCCACTCACATATATCTAGTCACAAGGTCAATGTAATCAATGCAGCGTATTCAAAGCCTGCTACAGGCATTAGCAAAACTAACAAGTGCACAGTTTCTTCAATGCTATGACAGTCCAACAAACATTTTGTTCATTTGCATAATAGTGGAAAGAATGTGAAATTTCAGCTGCACATGGGCGCCTCAGTTACAGTGCTGAATTGTAACACTTATGAACTGTTAGGGTACCCATGCCTGTTTAAAACTAGCACGCATCCGACGGCTTATAATGGACAAGACATTCCCATTCTCGGAAAACGTACTTAGCTTGCCTCGGATCACTCGCATACACGAACTGTAACTTTCACTGTGCTACAATCACATGATTGTGAGAATATATTTGGCCTTGATTTGTTTGGCTTTCAAATTCAGGGAAATGTGTTGTCAGTGACTGTAGTCAATGCAAAAGATAGTGTAGCTCACTTGCTGAAAGAATTCCCGGAACTCTTTTTCTGAAGGTTTAGGCAGGGCTAACAATTTTGTTGCACATATTACTATGAAAGACAATGCTCAGCCGAAATTTTGCTACGCCAGAACTGTTCCCCTTGCATTATGGTATAAAGTAGCTGCTGAACTTGAGGAATTGCAAGATAGTGAAGCTATTGTGGCCATACAAGTTAGTCACTGGGCAAGTCCACAGATTTGCTCCCCAAACCTTCAGGCTGCATTCGCCTCTGTGTTGACTTCAAGTCTTCAGTCAACCCACAAACTGTGATTGATACTTATCCATTGCCACGCCCAGAGGTTCTCATGGACAGATTGGGCGCTGTAGCTACTTTTCAAAAATTGGTTTGTGCAATGCATATCTTCAAATACAACAAGATGAAGAATCTCAAATCGTGTGTGTTGTGAACACTCATTTGGACTTGTTTAAATATTTGCATTTGCCTTTTAGCAGCGCTTCTCCACCTGCCATTTCCACTGGTATCTGGAGCAGAGTATCAAACTGTTCAAACTGTTTGGACGATATTGTCACAGCAGGTTGTACATCTGAAGAGCACATTGCAAATTTGTGTGCTTTGTTTTGTGTATGGTCTGATGCAGGACTAAAGTGTAGACTGGACAAGTGTAATTTTTTAAAATCTGAATTGCAGTATCTTGGTCATGTCATTAACAGTCAAGGTGTACATCCTTTTCAGTCACGTTTGTTAGCCATACGTGATCTGCCATTCCTCGCAATGTCACGGAATTGCAGTCAGTTTTAGGGAAAATAAACTACTATATTCGGTTCTTACTGAATGCTGCACAAATTGCAGCTCCATTGCATCGCTTGTGTTGCAAGAACATTCCCTTTGTCTGGACAGATGAGTGCCAAAAAGCTTTTCAAAAACTTAAAAGCTGCATTGCTCATGATCAATACTTGGTTCACTTTGATACGGACAAACTAGTTGTGTAGCAAATTGATACTTCCTCTTTAGGAATCAGTGCAGTGCTTTCACACAGATTTGGTGATAAAGACAGGCCTATTTCTTTCGAATCAAAAGTGTTGTCCAAAGCTCAGTGCAACTATTCACAAATAGAGAAAGAGGCATTAGCTACTGTGTATGGTGTCACTAAATTCCACCACTACTTGTATGGCAGGAAATTCTACTTAGTAATGGATTACAAGCCATTGCAGTCTTTGTTTCATCTGATGAAGCCAGTTCCTGTATGAACTGTCCAAAAATTGCAAAGATGGGCTTTGTTGTTGTCTCAATGCCAATATGAGATTGTGTACCATTCGACAGCTCACCATGCTAATGCAGACGCACTTTCGTGCCTTCCAATTGGCCCTGATATAGACTATGACGCTTCTGCTGCATCTTGTTGTCACATCGATGCTCAGGATTCTGAATTGCTTTAATCCTTTCCTCTGAACTATAGCAAAATGGCACAGGCCATGGAAGCTGATTCTGATTTGAACATTTTGCTCAAATACATTCACACGTCTTGACCTCACTCATTGTAGAGCATAAAGAACTCTGCAGTGTGCTGATATTTTGCACGTCGGCATAGCCTCGCAATACAGCAAGGTGTAATTCTTGTTCAAAATTGACAGTGGACAGTCGTGTGTTGATCCCTTTGCAAACAGAAGTGCTGCAGTTACTTCACCAAGAACACTGGGGGATTGTTCGTATGAAACAGTTAGCGCATAGACACTGTACTTGGCAGGGTATGGAGAGACAAATAGAACAGATGACATCAAAATGTCACGCATTTGCAGTAAATCAGTTCGTTGCAACACAAAAATTCTCTGCCTGGCTATACCCTCGCAATCACCATGGCAATGTGTGCACGTAGACTTTGCAGGGCCTTTTTAGAACATTTGTTGGTTGATTGTGGTCAACTCTTGCAGCAAGTTTCCTTTTGCTGTGCCATTGACATCATCACGTACCACAAATCAGGTTTTGTCCTCTATTTTTTGCCTCAAGGTTTGCCTGAAGTCATAATGTCAAGACAACGGCCCCCAGTTCACGTCAAGTGAAATTGAAACATTCTGTGAACACAATGGCATACAGCATATCACTAGTGCGCCGTTCTATCCACAGTCAACTTCAAGTAGCAGATGGCCTAACTTCACACTGCACACACCAGGGATCAAGTGTGGCAACCGTTTCTCGCCTCCTATCTTTCGCATCCACGAGGTGGACCATCGCTGGCGGAACTGCTTCACAGCTGCTGCCATCAGACACTGCTCCACCCTCCTCAGCATCCGGCGCCAAATAAGGGCATCAAGTATCGCTTCGCACTGCATGATAGTGTGTTTTACACAGTTTTCAGCGGCAGCAGACAGTGAGTGGGAGGCGAGATCCTTTGTCATTCTGGTGCATGCGTGCATCTCATTTCGGGCCAGGATGGATTGCAGCACCACCACTATCAAGTTCACCACTGTCATGTGCACGATGATCCTTCTGAATCTCTTCTCCCAGATTCACGGATCCCGAGGAAACTGTGGCCGCAGCAACCGCCTAAGAGTGTCATCACAACATGGCGGGACGACGCCATGGAGACTGAGCCTTCACCTCCCCTCGTCCTACCAATGGAGCTGGACCCACCCATGTCACAGCAGCCAACGTCTTCTACATCTTCGTACAGACTTCCAGAGGTGGACACATACCCTTCTGGGTGTTTTACAGGGGGCGTTTCCACCGGAGCGCAGGCCGGATGGTGGGGTACAACCGGAAGTACAACGTCCCGTGCAGCCACAGCTTCTGGTCCATTGCAGCACCCACGCTCCTGTCACTCCTCCCATTATTGTGTTCCTTATACGACGACGATCTGTCGCATTGCGGGGGTGGGGGAATGTTACGGTGTAAAGTCATGCGTCAGCACGCCAGCTGGAAATGATAGAGAAGAGATGGCTATGAGAAGACGTCAGCCAATTGCATGTTGACCAGACCTCCCTCCAGGATGACAATGCAATAGCAGTGGCCCCTAAGTGAAGAGGACACAAGCACCACATCTGACTGTTCGCAGCTCAGTTGAATAGCAGCTTCAAGACTAGCGACTTAGATAGAAGTGTCTGAGCTCATTATTTCGCTTTTACGCTCTATGTAGCACAGACTTGTGATTGTTTATACTAAAGAAAATTGCTTATTTTTTTATATGTCGCCCTTTGCCAGCGAAACATCTGTGTAATGCAAATTTAAGTATTCTCCCTTTGCCTATTGTAATAAATCTTATTAATATGATCTGTCTAATTTGACTGTCTAGCGATCCAAGTAAGCAGGATTCCTAGACACCCAATATTTGACGAGCAGGGAGACATAATACTTAGTATGTCGCACCACCTTCTTAAATTACAGTCCTTATGCACTCCTACTGAAGAGGGATATTTGGCTGCCTCGTTCATTTTTAAGAAGGTTGGTAATTCATTGGAGAGTTACTTGGTTTTAAATAAAATGCTTCAACAGTGTACTCTTTATACAGTCTTCAGAGTACCAGCAAACTCCTCTATACAACTATGAATCTAAAACTGGGGCAATTTTGCAAATGATGTACCAGTATCGTCTTTCTTTACAACACAAATGAATCAAAACATTACGACGACCTATTTAATAGCATTTTGGTTCACCTTTGGAACGCTAATAGCAGTGATACAATATGACATGGTTTTGACAAGTCCCTCAGTAGGTTTCCACAGATGTGCGACAAAATTATAAGAAAGTGGTTTGTGGGTGCAGAGCTAGTACCTGATAGCATCCTGGTGTGTTCCAGTGGATGAATTTGATGTTCAATATATCAACATAAATTCACTATCATGCTCCTCAAACCACAGCCGCACGGTTGTGGTCTCATGAAATGAACAGTTACCCAACTAGATGTCATCCTCATTCAGGAAGACCTCAAACATGAAGGGATATAGGAGGTCTGCAGTAATGTTCATGCAGCTCACAGCAAAGCCTTTGTTACTACTACAGGTCCCATGGAATCCCGGGTTAATGCCAAGGATTAAACTGCCGCACCACCTCACCAACGGTCAACGTCTGTCATACGGCGCACATTTTGAGCAGCCCTCTGCCTGGGTGCCATCTTATTCGTATACAAACCATCAACGTAATGTAACAAGAAATGTGTGTCATCCAGAAAAGTGACATGACTCCACTGATGCACAGTCCAATTCTTATGACGCCATGCCCACTGCAATAATGATTAATGTCATTTGGTCATCATGGGAACATACTGGAGTCATGTGCTGTGGGGCACCTATGTTCAACAGGGTGTGCCGAATGGTGTGCTCCAAAACAATTGTACCTGCTACAGCACTGTATTCTAGCAAGCGCAGACATATCCTAAAAGGGGAAAGCAATCATAAGAAATAAAAAAGACAGTGGGGCTATACGCAGCATATTTCATGCATGGGTCTTGGTTACATAATTTCTGAAGATGTTCACATCTATTGAGTGAAAGCTACATGTGACTAGCAGCATTATATTCTGCAATCAGACCTGCCACAGATCACCTTCTGTCCTGTGTTACAGAGCGAGCAAGCCTCTAACCTCCAAGTTCTGCAATGAAGTGTGGGTATTCAACACCTTGCTGCCTACTTGCAGCTTCACCAGCCATCCACTGTTTTCCATGGATTTTTGTGAACAACTTCACCATTTCCAAGATGCACATACCCAGGTGCTGGGTCATAATCTGCTCCTTGTCAAACTCACTTAAGTCAATGGATTTCCTTACTTGTGGCCTGTATCTTCACTAGAATGATTTCCCATTTGTCATTGCCCCACTGATATACATTTCTTGCTGCACCAAGCTTGCAACGCCACTAGGCAGTATTCAATCTTGGTTCTTAAGTGTATATTCTGATATATGTTGCCGCGAATGGGGTGGTATAAATGTCAAAATACATAAAGCCTTCAGGTAGAGATTTTCTTTCCTTTTGTTCTGAACACAATATTCCATTATTAATACCTGAAGCTCTTCACCACAGAAAATGCAATAGCAAGTTGTATATCAAAGAAAACAGAAATGTGTACTAGCATGCGTGGGGTAAAAGGTCATTAAACAATGCTGAGAATTCTTTTAATCAGCTTCTCAGAGAAACAGTGTGATCCTGTTCTATTAACTTACTTTATGTTACTACTCACAAGGTAGATGCTACAGCTCAAACTGAATAAAACTTATTTCAAAATATGGATAACTATGAGCCACACCGTTCAAGGTTATTTATCTGTAAAATCTGTATTAGTGTACAACTGATGTTTGAATGCTAAAAAATCTATAGACTAGATAAGCAAAAGTAATTGTCGAAACAATACCATGCAAGATTCAATTTTGACCACCAGATTCACAAATGTCATAAATGTACTATTTGACAATGTGTGTAAGACATCTTGAACTCAGTCATTTTTCCACAAAAAAGAAGTTTCTGTGTTGTACACTCTTGTTTTATTTGTCACGGAAGTGAAATTTCTGAGTTAACAATGAACAATGTTTTAGTATATAGCTGAATAGAACAGCACGGATATTTGACAAGGGCAGAGATGCTACATAATATTTGGTGTTTACACACTGCAGTATGCCATTATCAAAAGCCAAAGTAATCACATTACCTACAACTTAGCCACAAACTGTTACATTCCCCTTTGCTTTAATAAATTCATTACAATTCCACATTTTCAGAAAGCACGCATCAGATCAACTTTTAATTTGGGAAATATGACACTAATTAAAGCAAAATGAAGACCTGTCCTGGGTGGTAGCACTGTCTTTTTTACTGAGAAACAAGTAGGGGAAGATGATAAAAGTGTACACTGCGGTATTTTAACATGTGGGGCACTGTCACATGCTACGTATCTGTATACCAATCCAGCACAGCACTTTTGTTTAACAATACTCCTTGCACATGCGATTTTATCAACAATTCTTCACCATGTAATGCGTACAAATCCACGTTTTGCTTAAGTAAACCACTGTTCCCTTTAATTCTGTTGATCTTTTTCTTGTTCACACTTGATGGCTCATTTATTCTGACATCTTTTAAAACCAAATACCTTCAGACAGAACAAATTTCTTCATACTTTCCTTGATAGCCCAGGAATCCAGTTCTGTGTGACAAAAGCGAAGTTTTCATTGTATTGTTAATAATCCCACATCTTCACCCGCGTGTGCACTTGTCGCATATAGAACACCCCCCCCCCCACCCCCCCGTCCACCTCATCCTCTCACCTCTTTAATTGTCTCCTCCTCCCCACTGCCTCTTCATCTACTCCATCCCCCTCTCTCTGATCGTATCTTCTTCCCCCTCCCTCTGATTATATCCTCTTCCCCTTCTCTTTTTATCTCTGTCCCCCTTTTCCTTTTCCACTGCCCACTATACCTTCCACCTGTCTCAGCAATCTCCCCCTCCTCCCTTCACTCTGCCCCTCTCTTCCTCTATGTATCTCAACCTATTCCCAGCTGTGGTCATCAGCACATCTACCCCTGCAATGCATTTCAGTTAAATAGCCCGATACTACTACTACAACACGTATGTCATGCTAGGCGGGCTACACATCAGGGGCTTGAATAATCATTTTTTGCATCTGACCTCCATCCAAAGCAGGTCAATACCACTACAACACAGGATACCAGTCATGCAGGGAATCCAGGGCCCAGAAATCTCCTCCTTACCTTGACATATAGGCTGCCCTCCAAAGCAGGTCGATTTGGTAGACTGATATTGTTCCACACAACATACCTGTTGTGCAGGGCAGCCTATATGCCGGACGGTGGAAGAAACATGCCTGCCTTTTTGTATATCTCCACTGCTTTTGGGGCTATGAGGTTACAAACTCCACAATGCTGATACTTGTGAAGCCTGCTGTTTCTATGCTTAATTTGGTTATAATTCATCAAAGGGTTTGGGAGGAGATCCTAGGCATATACACATACCTTCTGCTTTATATACACAACCGACTGCTGCCCTACATGTTGATCCATATCATCGGTTGGATACTTATTGTATGTACTTTGTTGCTTCTTCTTTGGGACAGAAACTTTCAGCTCCACATGATGTAGTGTAATCTGGCCATAATTAGCACACCATCAACTTACCTTCAACATTTTACTTCCACACTCAGTCACCTATTATGGTCAATACTGCTTAACATCTACTAATGCAGCTAGATACAAACATTTTCTGTGGTCTATCCCAGAACCCAGTTAGTTCTTACTAAGGCTGGGTCTACAGTTTGCTTTTTTTGTTGAGTAATACTGCCATGTGTTAGCATATAATGTTTCACGGAAATGTTTTGTGTTTGCTGCTGCTACCGGTACTGTTTCTTCAATAACTTGTGCTCCTGTAGACTTTGAAACAAATCTAAACATCAAATGTACTAAGAAGTAGAGTTTTACATGTAAGCTTCCTTGAATGGTGGCATAATCAACAGTCTCAATATATATTTTAAAATCATTTTCATTCAGTTTCAACTGTTCAAGCTGAGGTATTTCTGTGGAGGTAGACATTCTCCACTGGAACATAGTAAGCATTGGCAATAGTTTAGTTTGATTCAAGAAGTGTCCTATCTGAAGATGGCATCTACATGGACCATTGAGATAGTATGTCAAATTTATTTTGGAGCTTGACAGCAAATCTGAGAACAACAACTATGTTACAATGCCAGATAAGCTTAGATGCTCACAAGGAAAATATATGTCTACTCAAAAGGGACACAAATACTCTAAGAAGCCTAATATAAATATGTTGCAGCAAATGCCCCTGAGGTTGCCTGCTACTGACTTAGTGTCTCTTCAACATACAGCTCAACCTGAGACTGATAAAATTTTAAAATTTATATTTTTAATAAAATATTCTACCACCCTATAATCCAGGCACATAAGCTAAAATCTCAACACACTAACAGCGTTCCATTGTAGAATATGATGGTACCCATTGAGGCACAAAGTTATAAAGAACTAATGATGCAGACATCCTCAACTTGGGAACTAAGAATTCACTAAACCCATACCCTGACATAACTGGCAGAGGCCTCCTGGGAAAAACAACAGGTTAAAATCTCTATATTAAAACTTTGTAGAGTTCAGACAACACAGGATATTTTATAATGTGCATTACACTTATAATGAATCCTTAAATGAGGACAGTTTCCTACCTACATTCCAATTTTTCTCTTGGAAGGTGATGAAACACACACAAAATGTGACAAACTGACAGTTGTGCACCAGACAATGACAGAGCCTCACACCAATGTAAAAGTCATGTTACTGATGAACAAAGACTGTCTTGTCTGTCTTTGTGACTTTCAGGAGATAGCTACGTCCAGAATGTTGATCTACTGATCTTGGCTTACTTTCACCTTCCCATAGTCTGCTGTGTTACACACCATTCCAGAGGAATGATGTGTACTCCTACGTATTCTTAATGATGAACGATAGCTCTCATATGAAAACCAGAAAATAAGTTATCATACAGGATAGAACAAATATTACTGGTTTATTTAACTGTGGAGAATCACGCTGAAGGATGACACGTCTTCAAGATGGAATAACGATCACAGCGAACCCGAATACAGAAGCTCCTAGTATTGCTGGCTATTTTGCAAAAGTGCAAAGTCCTCAGAAAACACATAGTTTTGGCAATAGTTTTGTGTTGATAAGAAAAATTAAATGTGATGTTAGAATTCTTTCTTTCTTTGATAGACTTCTATGTAGAGGTTTCAAGTCAGATTTGACAAACTCTGGCTTCAGCTGCTACAGACTGTGGTCGCGCACGCGAGCGAGTGTGTGTGTGTGTGTGTGTGTGTGTGTGTGTGTGTGTGTGTGTGTGTGTGGGGGGGGGGGGGGGGGGGTCTATTTTTGACAAAGACCTAGTTGGCTGAAAGCTCATTTTTCGACAGTCTTTTTGTTGTGCCTATCTGTGACTCAGTATCTCTCCTTTATGGTGAGTACCAACTATACTTTTCATAATACTGTCAAAAGACAAAAGAGAATATTCACACATTCAAATACAGGAAAGCTAGGTTCTGGTGAGACACAGCTTCTTGTGACTAGGTATTTAATTACAAACCACTTTATTGCCTGTTTGTTAGGTAAATGGTTTCTATGAAGTAGACAGTGAAAAATAGGTGAAATAGTAGACAGACAGAAATGGTTCAATGCAGCAGATATAAAGACATCCAAATTTGTTCTGATGGATATGATGCTGTTAAGTACACACATATTTAGTTTAAAAACAAGGAAGAAGTTTGAAACTTAAGGAAGAAGTTTATCTCAAACATTTCCATACTGACATATTATGAAATTTATGATTAAATTAATTTATACTTATTACACAAACAAACATGGTTTTTTGCTGACAGTATTCTTTTCTGCAGATGCATTTCTTATTGGCGAAAGAACACCCCCTGCAAAGTTGAAATGTAGCCACCGAATAAAATAATGACTTATGTTGATAAATGGTATGTCCGAGAGAGAGAGAGAGAGAGAGAGAGAGAGAGAGAGAGAGAGAGAGACAACCAATTCAACAGAATAAAGTTTGTTTACATGCTTCATGAAATTACCACTATACAGCATACAACTTACCCAATTTTAGTAACATCGCAAGCAGAGGATTTGCCTGTTCTCTGATTAGTTACAATAACAAATTCTACTTGATCTCCAGGCTGAAGTGTTACACCATCTTTTACTTCAGACATGTGGAAAAACAGATTCTTTCCTTCATCAAGTTCATATGCCAGAAATCCAAAGAGACCTACAAAATGTACAGAAAATGTATTTAGAATATTGCAAACCTGTTCACTTCTTGTGCGAGTAACCACAATACTCGAGAGAGAAGGAGGTGGAGAAAGGTGAAGGCACTGAGGGATGTCAGGGAAGGTAGGTGAGAGGGGACAGTGGGAAAGATGGATGGTGGGAGGGAGGGAGAGAGGACACTTTGATGGGAGGGAGGGAATCGTGGGGAATGAAGAAAGGCAGAAGTAGATATTACTTAAGAGGATTGAAACACAGATAGCTTTATCTCACAGCATTCATGGAAGTTTACATCATACACACACTTGCTGCATAGGGCAACACAATCTACGTTTCACTAGAAAATGGCAACTGATGGTTTTAAGTCTCTCTTCTCATTCCTGAAAATAGCTTTTTTAAATCAGTTCATATGGCAGAACAGTCATTGGCAGCAAGCACAATATAGTAAATGACAAGGCATAAGAATCATTTCATTTATTAAGACATTAAAACAATAGATACAGTACAAAACAATGTGAAAATTTCACTCCATAATTGGCAGTATCTCATTCTTCACTAATTACAGCCCATTTTTTCAATAAAACAGGAAAATGAACATTTACATAACACTTTAGTTGAATTTCAAGGGTTAGTTCCTGTCCAAATCATGACAAGTACAATGTGTAATAATGACACACATACAACATAACAATATTACAGTGGCCTTTTCACAACAGAAGCCTGATTGAACACAAGCATTTAACTATAGTTCTACATTACTTTTCTCAAACTGTTGTACAACATGTCTTACATTTGAGCTTATAGTATTTTTGGCTATTAAAAAACTTCTCTGTAGAAATAAACACAGACTCCGCACACAGTAACCTTGTGAAATCTGACTCATTCTGCTTCTGCTTGCTCATGAGATACAGGAACCTGTAGATAATGGCACCCCTGTTGACGCCATGTTATTTGACTTCCACAATATTTCAGTACAGTCCAACACTGTTGACCGCTGAACAAAATACAAGTTTATGGAATACCTGGACCAGCTTCGTGATGAGAATGACGAGTTTCCTAGCAAACTGATATCCTCAGATCATACTTAATGGAGAAAACAAATTGTGAGATAAAGCATATCTTGGATTTATTCCGATGTAGTGTTATAGAACACTTACTAGTCACAATACAGTAGAAGTCTGATATACCGCAGTCTGATACACCATGCTTTTGGATAAAATGCAGTAACAAGTATGTTCCCCAAAATAAAATATCATTTATGAATCATTTTTGCACTCGCAGCCTGTTTTACAAATTTGGAAAAATGTTATTACAGTCTGCACGTAGATTCTCTGCGCTTTAATTTACTGCTGCAACCTCTACGCCCTCTAAATAATAACCAAAACAGATGGGTGTAATGAAAAAGTTTGGATTGTCTTATCAACATACTAGGGTTATTACTGGTGAGAAGCTTTGAATACTCATCTCATGGTTAACACTGTGACACAGTAAACAAAGTGGCTATGCAACAGTAAAAATGAGCACAACCATCACATGGAGCATAAATTGTTCATTAACTGTCTAGATTTTTGTGTGGTTATTATGATATCACAGAAACAGAAAGCATATTCTGTGAGTACTAAAGATCATTGATCGTGTGGAGAACGGTAGAACTAAAGCAAGCTTATAATGCAAGTGTAGTGTTCCTGAAGGAACAATCAGTGGATAGGTGAAAGAAGAGAATAAACTTAGAATTTTTGCCAACGCAGTTGGCTGGAAAGAGAAAGGACTAAACCAGGAAACTACAGTGAACTTGACGGATGTCTCTACAGGTGTGATACGCTTAGTGTCAAAAGTGCAGTCATATGGGATATCAAGTGAAATCTGTGACTGGACTGATGATTTTTTGGTAGGGAGGATGCAACATGTTATCTTGGATGGAAAGTCCTCATCAGATGCAGAAGTAACTTTGGGTGTGTCCCAGGGAAGTGTGTTGGGGTCCATGCTTTCACATTGTATATTAACGACCTTGCAAGACAAGATTAATAACAAAATCATGCTTTTTGCAGATGATGCAATTATCTGTAATGAAGTCCTAACAGAAAGAAGCTGCGAACATATTCAGTCAGATCTTGGTAAGATTTCAAAGTGGTGCAGCAGAGATTGGCAACTTGCTTTAAATGTTCAGAAATGTAAAATTTTGCACTTTACATAACAAAAAACGTAGTATCCTATGAGTATAACATCAACGAGTTACTATTGGAATTGGCCAACTCATTCAAATACCTAGGTGTAAGAATTTGTATGGATATGAAATGGAATGATCACATAGGCTCATTCTTGGGTAAAGCAGGTGGCAGACTTCGGTTAATTAGTAGAATACTAGGGAAGTGCAATCCGTCTACAAAGGAGATTGCTTCAGTGTTATCAAGCCACTTTACAGAACCTCAGACGACCCATCAAGTCAAAACGCCGAGGCATGTTGTTCAATGGTGTTATCCTCCTGCATGATAATGCCTGCCCACACACAGCCAATCTGGTGAAGATGACACTGCAGCAGTTTCAGTGGGAAACGGCCGGAACATCCACCATACAGTCCCGACCTTTCACCGTTTGACTTTCATCTGTTTGGACCTCTAAAACAAGCTATTTACGGACATTGATTCACAACTGACGACAAAGTGTGTGACTGGGTCCAGCCCTCGATCTGACAACCTACTAGCTTTTCAAGGATAAAATCTACCGGCTAGTGTCGCAATGGGATAAATGTGCCAAAAAGTTTGGCGACTATTTTTGAGTTGTGTGCTCTGTAAAACTACATTTCTGAGTTAATAAAATCGGGTTTCATTTGAATGTGACACCTCATTTCTATCAATTAGCAAGGTTGCCAGTAGACGCTACACCTGCAATAAAGTTCTTACACCTCCAGATGAGTGAGTGATTGCTAGTTCTGGTTACAAGCACATCAAAGCAAAAGTTGGTCAGCCAAAGTAGAGCTGAAACTGACATCATTATATGAATAATGAAATGCGTATTTCTTCCCAATGCAAGTACCTGCACCCACAATATATTCATAATTCAACAAAAGAATTATGAAAATGATCCTGTAGGGCTTTTGGGACTTTGGACTTGATACCTGAAATGGTGTTATGAAAGAGAGAAGAAATCTCAAGGATTACAATTCATGGAACTGTCGAAGATGATTATGCACGGTTATTCTAAATGATGGACCATTTTCAAAAATTCATATGTATTCAAAGACAAATCCAAAATGAACAAGCTTTAAACCAATGAAAAGAGGAAGTTTCAAAATTTTTGGCAGGAAACAGCAGCTGGGCAGTGATGGTTTCAGAAGCGACCAATAGAGTTCGCGCAGCAATAGGGCCGCCATTCAATTTCACTGTCAGTTATGAGTGAGATGGCAACTGTGGAGCACTTTGTACCAAATTCAGTATTGAACAACCAACTCGCAAAAGCATTAGCCATTAGTTTAAGCAATTTAAACAGACTGGTAGTGTGTGCAAAGGAAAATGCACAGGCTGACCACATGTCAGAAGATGATGTCCAACAGATTCAGGAAAGCTTTGTGTGCAGTCCCAGTAAGTATACCAATAGAGCCAGTCGAGAACTTGGAATACCCCCAAACCAACTGTATGGAAAATTCTGAGACGGCATTTGCTGTACAAGTCCTACCAATTACAACTTGTGCAGGCTCTCAACTCCAATGACAAAGAGAAGAATCTCGAATTTTGTGGTTATGTGCTAGCAAAGATGGACGATGACGCATTTCTATACAGCATGTAATTTTTAACGATGAAGCAACATTCAACCTTCGTGGACAAGTTAACAGACACAGTGTTCGCATATGGGGTTTGAAAAACCCACATTCACCATTGTAACATGAAAGAGACTCACCAAAGAGCAACGTGTTCTGTGCCGTATCCCGTACAAAGGTTTATGGACCATTTTGCTCTGAGGAAAGAACAATAAAAGGAATCATGTACATGGATATGTTGGGACAATGGCTGTTCCCTCAAGTTACTGAAGATTCCCAGAACTTCAATTACCAACAGGAAGGAGCTCTGCCCCATTGGCACAGCAATGTATGAGACTTTTTGAATGACTCCCTTCCTCAGTGCTGGATCAGTCACAGTGGACTTTAGGACCTGGCTCAGCACTTCTGGCCGCCCAGATCTTCTGATCTCTCACCTTGCTACTATTTCTTACGGGGAAGGAAACTGTATGTACTGCCTCTACCAAAAACTCTGAATGATCTGCAGAATTGGATCACTGCTGCCATGTGCTCAGTAACAGCAGACACACTTTAGCGTGTGTGGGAAAAGATTGGTTACCATGTCGATGTTTGCCGTGCTGCCAACATTGGTTACACTGAACATTTATAACATTTATAATTATTAAATAATGATTAAAACTAAATACAAATTATTACATTTATTAAACTAATATCAAACATTATGAAAAAACTTTGAAACTTCCTCTTTTCACTGCTATAAAACTTGTTCATTTTGGATTTGTATTTAAATAAATACAAAGTTCTGAACATGGGTCCATCATTTAGAATAACCGTGGTTGGAGGAAGTCTACTTTCCTCTGGCCCCCAGCCAACCAGATAAGGGCAAAGACAGCTACAGAGTAAAGAATGTCTTCTAGCTGGAACATTTGTAATAGTAAAATTGAGAAGTCTAAGTAGTAATGGGTATCAGCTAGAATGACAATAATAGAATAATGCGAGAAAAGTAATCAGATCAGTAGGTGGTTGGAGCAAAGCGACAAGCAAGTGTCCCCTTGGGCTCTGCATGCAATGGAGATTGTCCTTCCTACAACTGTCCACCCTGACACATTACAGAGAAAATGTTACATTGAAAGTGTTAAAAATGGGAGAACAGCAATCACTACTCACTGGAGTCCCGCTCCTAAAATGGAAAATAGGGTGTGGCAGAAAGAAGGGGCTAACCACATTTAAAAACCAATTAAAACAGGGATGACCAAGGCAGCTCTTGAAGGAGGTAGGGAAAAACATTCATTAGACTCGGTGTACAGTGGGAGATACCCAAACCAACCACACTGCCCCACTCCAAACGTAATTTAAATTGTGCACCATTCATCCATTGTCAGCAGTTATTCTGCAAATCAATATTGTCTTCTGGCATTGCTACTTTCTTGTACACAACTGCATCATCTGTGAACAGCTTTAAAAGTACTTCTGACACACTCTACTACATCAATTATATGCATAGTAAACAGTAACAGTCCCCTCATGCTTCCCTAGGGTACTCCGGAAATTACCTTTCCATCTATCTACAGTATGTTGTTCTCTTGAGAGTGCCGTGTTAAGTTATATCGGCAAGGAAGTCTTGAATCCAGTCACAGATCTGGTCCAATACTAGGTAAACTCACCTTTTTTTTCTTCACTAAATGGCAGTGAAGGAGAGTGTCAAATGTCTTCCTGAAGTCAAGGAACATGGCATCAACATGATCACTGTTGTCTAGAGCGCTATGGATCTCGTGGTGGAACAGAGAGTTGAGTTTCACAAGATTTCTGTTTGCTGAATCCATCTTCATTTTTACAGGAGATTTTGATTCTCCAAAAATGTCATAATTCTTGAGCATAAAAAGTGTCCCTTAGTTCTACAACAGATTGATGTCAATGATATAGGCCTATGAATATGTGCATCTGCCCTACAACTCTTTTTGAAAAAACAGGACTGAGCTGCACTTTTTTTAAAGTCACTAGGTGCCTTTCATTGCTCCAACAATCTACGATACACTGCTGCTAGAAGTTCCTCCGCACAATCTTTATAGAACCTTATAGATATCTCATTTGTTCCCAATGCCTTTCCACTACTAAACAATTGTAGTAGCTTTTCTTTTACGAAGTCTGTTATCTCAACATCTGTCTAACAGTTTCAAACTGAAGGTGGAGCTATGCCATAAACCATGGCAACCATAGTCCAAATGAGACAAGATCAAGGTCTGGAAAATAGAGCAAGAGCCACACTCCAAAAGATGCGTGCATAGAAGCACAAAGTTTTAAGCATTCATATGCAACTTAAGTTATTTGCAAATAGAGGCGAACACCACAAACAAAATGCACAGTACTTCCTACTCAGTCGATTGTAAGCATCAGATGTGGTTGCCAGAAGTCAGGTGGAGTGCTCCACTAATATATACTCTGGGAGAACCCATTTGAAGTTTAAGAGGTCACGCGTATAAAGCAGGTTAAGGGGGAAAGTTCTTCACAGTAAAATAAGCGAAGTTGTTGCAAACTGTGAATCAAATCAAGGCTTGGGACTGTATTGTGTGACAAGATGTAAATATTCTACAGCTTTCCATATATCAGTGTCTGTCTAGGAGGAAAGACATTTTAACACATTTAATGTAGAGAATAAACTTGTTGATGAATATATTTTCCCCAGTAATGACAATATGAAGCTCTATTCCACAAAAATAAAAAAAGGACATGTTTAAAAGTGTATACAGGAGGAGGAAGAAGAAGAAGAAGAAGAAGAAGAAGATGATGATGATGATGAAATCTCCTTACCCAAACTGGGGTAAGTAGTGGTCAGATGAACACCACTATCAAACATTAGGCTAAAACGGCCATGTGGAAAGGAGTCAATGATTTATGCATTTCCTCTCCAGGCTCAATAGCGAATTGTCTATGAAGAGACCACAATCTCACAATTTTTGGGTCTACATGGGTGTGAGCAGAAAATCACATCTGCTATGTTGTGTCTTTGTTAGGGGAATCCCTTTGGTAGGTCTGAAAGCCTACAGAACATGAATTTCTGGACTGAGAACACTGCTCATTCTTGTGGGAGATGCGCAATTCACAGGCTATCAGGAGGTCACAATGTAGGGTATATATTTTGTCAGCTGGAATACTTTCAGCTCATATCTCAAACTGGCGATACTGGTTCTACGTTGTAGCTTATGATCCTATCTTGCCATTACTTCTTCCTTCCATCTACTCAAAAACTGTGAACATGACATTTCAATGCTTGGTCCCCCTTGCACTGACAGGATGGTCTCCAATCTGACAATGGACCTGCCTCACTTAATGTCATCCAAATGCGTTTGCCGAGCCATTCTTTAGCTGTTAATATTATGCACCAAACATATTCAATACAGAAGACCAATACAAAAGATTTCTGCCAACAAAAGCTGTTGAAGGTGGACTAAGAAGTCTCACGTTGGTGTGTCGTGTTGATCTCCAAGTACCTTAACTTGTGGAGATGGCAGTATATGGCTGGTGGTCACCTCATTCACACTTCATTCATACTACTTTCTCTTATAACCACACTTTACAAATAATTGAATACACCAATTACCTTTCACTGCATTAACTGTAGCCCTTCTTTTCTTGCGTATAGCTGATATATTTGTTGCTCTGCCTTCAGTATCTACTTGAAATGTAACTGGATCTCCAGTCTGCAGAAGTTCCCGTTTGTTAGCTAATCCAGTAATTCCAAATTCATATTCAGGTCCTTTCTCATCCTCTGGAAAACAGAAAGATTGAAATGAATAGTGGTACATTCAATGCTACATTCGTGTTATTTTAAAATAAAGGTAGATTTACACAAAAACAGGCACTGAACACTACAATTAATAATTATCTTATGACAGTTATACTATGTGAGGAAAGCTTGTAATGTTCTTTCCACAACTTTTTTGCTGATTTGTAATTGAAACAGTTTTCTTTGCAGGGCTCAGAAATGAATAAGAGATGGTTAACAGAGAGAGCACACTTTGTATGGAACCTGATAGTGTTGCCTAAAACAAAAACATGTCTCTTTTCTTTTTGAATATTATCATTCTTCAATTTTAGGCGTAAAGGTTGCTTTGAAAGGGTAACAGTTCATACAATTTACTTCATCTGTTAATTTAATTCATAACATATTAACTATGGTTACACCCAAACATGCTAATACTAGCAGATAAATTTAGTTCTACTGTCACAATGACGTCTCCCATAGCAGTGTTACTTTTCCAAATTAGACTATCAAGCTTCAACCGTTCATGATAGATTAAAAAACTGACAATACTGACTCTTTAACTGATTTTGTGTGTAATTTCATGGACCCTCCACAAATAAACCGATTAATCATGCAGTACTGCTATACCATAAATAGAAAACTTCCAAACACATATCATATCAACATCTGCAAACCGCGCATGTATTTTTGGTGTGACATGACCCCACACAACCATTCCATATGACACCCAAACAACTACTGCTCTTGACTTGCATGAGCAATAATGCTTGGGCATTGGTGAATGAAACAGCAAGACAATGCCTTCTGAAGGAAAAGATGCACTCAGCTCTGAGTGTTCCAGAGAACTTGCACCGTGTAAGGCGTAATATGGCAGTCTCGATTCTGTTTTAAGAAAACTGGCTACAACACCTTCTCAGTAACATCTGCTGCACCGTGTATCTTTGTTAATTTGTTGACAAGTGTATTCTGGTGAAATCCAGGGCATTCTTCTTTTGCAATTTACAATGCAATAAGGTATTGACATTTATATAGATGCATTTTGGGAAGTAACATGTTCCATACCGACTCATTTTTTACTTTACGTAATGGCTTATACAATTTGCTTTCAAGTTGTGCTCATTTATAAAACATTTGCCATGGTAGTATCCAATACACGACGTTGTTCTTTAAAGATTTTTTTCCGAATTTCTTCAGTAGTAAAATGGCTAAACGGCAACTGAATGAGGCAGAAGAGATCCTGCACATTCTAGAAGAATCCTGTTCAGATGCTTTCTAATATTGGGGAAGGGGGGGGGGGGGGAATAGATTCAGAAAATACATGAATTTATCATCAACACAGAACTGCCTTATCCCCCTCTCATTCAATTCATCCTTTGCAGGCTTTACTGGTGATGAAGATGAGACTTCTGCAGTTGATAATGGGCCTGGAGATTCTTTACATAGTTCTGACAAGGCAGTAATTTTGGGTCTAATGTTCATGGCACACTAACAGTCAACGAACAACGTAACTTAAATAAATGTGGAAGAAAAGCAAAACAATTCATTAATTGTATTTGCAATGAATTTGTTAGACGAAATGTTCTAGTAAATTTAAGTTTCCCACCTCAAGCTCAATAACTTCTCGTACTAAAATTTAATATTATGATATTCTGTTAGCTTAATGTGCAACAAACACGCCATAGTAGTTTCACTGTTGGGACTCCTTGTTCTCGCCTGTGAGAGGGAGGCAAGGTCAGACAGGTTCAGTATCGCCTGCCGCTGGAATGGAGGTAACACACAAGGAACAATATGTGGCTTTGAAATTCTGCTTTCGTCTCAACAAATCTTCAGCTGAGGCCTATACAATGTTACAGGAGGCCTATGGAGAGTCTGTTCTTCCCTACAGCACAGCTCGAAGGTGGTTTAAAATGTTTAAAGAAGGGAGACAATCAATTTCAAAAGAAGGTGAATCCGATGCTCCAGTTCCTTCACTTACAGAAGAAAGCAACACTGCTGCTGTCATTGTGAGTGAGGATCAATGAATTACCTTAAGATCACATTTTGAAATACTGAACATTTCTTTGGATGCCACCCACATGTTAGTGACAGAAAAATTACACGACATGTGTTTGTGCGTGATGGGTTCCAAGACTGTTGATTCCTGAACAAAAGAGCATTCGCGTGCAGGTCTGCATGCAGTTAAAGTTGATGTTAGAGGAAGATCTGGAGTTTCTTTCAAATGTAATCACTGCTAATGAAACTTGGCTACATCTTTTTTTTCCTGAGAGTGAACAGCAAAGCTCAATGTGGAAATCATCTTCATCACCAACCTCCAAAAAAGCAAAAGTGGTTGCTTCTGCTGGTAAAGTTGTGGTAATCTCGTTCTTTGATATTCAAGGAATGGTTTATCAGCATGTTGTACCTGCACAAACATCAGTAACTGGACAATACTACAGGGATGTCCTGAAAACATTGCAAGTCCATATAAAGCGCAAAAGGCCACATTTCTGTGAAGCTGGCTGGATGCTGCAGCATGATAATGCATTGTTGCACCAGGGTGTATACACGGACAAGCAAAAAAATTCCCGGTTAAAAATATATTGTCTCCCAGTTGAGAATACACTTTTACTGTGTTAAGAGACAATATACTTTCCCTCGAAACTGTAAAAGTTATTAATCCTTTGAATGGCTATGGTTTTATACACTGTCGTAGAATTTCTCAGCACTTTAGAAAATGAAACTCGGGGAGGGGGGGGGGGGGGGGGGGGGGGTGCACGTTTTGGAAAGATCTTTGATGTGCAGCAACATGTACACTGTATATTTTCATATTACGAAAGTATAAATGCAAATCCCACAAAACACTGCATGTTACTTTCTGAAGCATTGAAATTGAGATTGCAATGCACTTTTGTAAGCCAGTCACAGCTGATGCCACATCATCTCGCCAGCCGATGACAGCAGATATTCAGAGTATACAACACGTGATGTCATCAGCCAATAGCAACATCACTTAAGTAGCACGAACACACAAATAGGAAAAGTTTATGGTTTAAATTAATATACATAATGTTGCTACAAGAAGCTTTCACATATAATATTGGTCTCTTAAGATTTGTGGGGAAGTAGAATCATTGGCTCACCCCCCAATAATACCCTACCACAGCGGAACAACTATGACTTTGCCATATCTTTTCTCTGAAGTACGAACTCTATGCTACACGCATTGTATATACGCCGCGAGAATAGAAGTATTCATAGTAAGTGGTGGGAGTGTGAGTGATTATTGTCGTAATCACCACGCTCGCTACACACTATCTATAGATTAATAAGCTGCAAGAGAAGCTTTGTGCGTGTTACACTTAAGGTACATAACACAAAAGTGCCAGTAAAATGTTTAATAACGACATAACGTCTGATCTTCTGGGCTCAAAATTCTTCTAAATTGCTCGTCCGCTAAAGCTGATTTTTAAATCACAGTCAACCGCTCTGTGATTTCAGAAGTTCATCATACATTCTCGCATATTATTCATCTTGCGTAAAAGGAAATTTACTTTGAAAAGTAAAGCCTAGTTTACACGAGGACACTAGGTTGCAAGCAACTGTGCTACCGGCCACTCCATATGTGTGCTGCGTGTTTGCCCAACTCATTGGTGAAACTGAACACTTTCAGCGTGTTGGCAACACTAGTTGCATGAGTTTGAGGTTATGTGAGTTCATAGAGTGCGGACAAACTGAAATATGAAGTGAGGAACGGACAATAATGTTCACTTTTTGGATATCTTTGTATATGTGTCTGTGGGATTTCAGTGATGTCGATTACAAAAATATAAGCAACATATTGCTGCTCCTGAAACCGTCATGTGCGATCAAAATACAGATGGTTTGACAATATCTGAGCTGCAGGGCAAAATTTATTGAATTAGGAGCACATATACAACTGAATTAAGAAAAATACAATTCTGGCTGTGGAAATGCTCTCATCTACAAGACTAAAATCCCAAGGTTCGAGTTGGCCGACTTTTTTTTTTTTTTGACGATTGTTGACAGGGTTTGGGTTGCTTTGAGGGAGGCGACCAGTGAGGTCATTGGTCTCATCGGATTAGGGAAGGATGGGGAAGGAAGTCAGCCGTGCCCTTTCAAAGGAACCATCCCGGCATTTTCCTGGATTGTTTTAGGGAAATCATCGATGGCCGGACGCGTGATTGAACCGTCGTCCTCTCGAAGGCGAGTCCAGTGTGCTAACCGCTGCGCCACCTTGCTCGGTTTGTTGACAGGAGGGAAAGTTACATAAGTCAAGAAGCTGCATGCTTTATTCAATATTCATTTATTCAAAACGTCGTACCATGCTACCTATTCACATATGTTTGAATTTAGAAATATTTCCACTACAGATCTATCTTTGAGACAGTAGTTTGCAAACCATTCTCTTCTTAATGCAGCTTGCTTCAAATAATTATTGCTGTTAATGTTAATAATTATTACTGTTATGTTAATAATTATTGGTGTTAATGAAAAAGAGTGACCACCAACTAAAACTGCATCTTCTAGCATGCCAAGTATTGTTGATTGTGATGCATGCAACGTGAGACGTAATTTCAATTCTGGCGACATTGCTTCATACATTACAGTGTCTTTTCCTTATTGCATAATTAAATCTATTTAGAAGAAACGTGAACCATTCTGGTAACATTCTAAGCTAAGTAAAAGAACTTCGTGGGCCATCCATTATAAATTATTTCAGCAAGGTTGCTGAGCAACCTAACTGACGTCTTTTTTCCATCCAGTCATGAATCTAAACGTATTTTTTTTTCTCCTTCTTCTTCTTATGTAGCGATTACACGCAACAAGCTTTAACTCCATCACAACTCGTGCGACGTGCAGCTGGCAAAACTTTAATTTCAGAGATGACTCGGGAACCCACAAAACGACGAAACTGAAGTGTATACTGGTGTCACCGTGTCTACAGTCATATACGAAACTGTTTGCGTGCAACTCATTCCACGCAATGAGTGGTGCAACACAATGCCGTCGTTAACTATGCTTAATGCTTTTCAAACCACATTTTGCAATATTTTCCCGCGACTTGTTAGAAATATGTTTATTTCAGTAATTGCCAGAGAGTGCCAGATAACAGGTGTCACCGCACTTGCGCAGCTACGATTACACAGAGAGCCCCTATGTTCATACACATAAACATTAAAAGATCTTACATTATGCCATAAAAGAAACAAGACATCAGAGGATACTCCAAGACCATCGGAATGTCATGAACCGTACTAAAATGCATAATTCAGCTTATAGTACACACTGGCATGTCCAGATTCCCAATGAAGCAGGCCTCGACCTGATATTATGCTTCTTAGTGTTGTTTTTGGGATGTAAATTTTCTTGGCGTACCAGTACTGTATTATCTCACGTTTGGTTCTTTACTATGGCATAATGTCATACATGCTAGAAGATGAAAACATGCCCTCGAAATCCAGCGAACAGTTGAAACTAGCCGACAGCGTGGAATTAAACACTTTCAAATAAACGGACTGCCTCAGCAGAAAATATTAATAAAAGCCAAATTTCTTTAGCTAAACGACAAAAATAATTTCATTGTTCTGCAAGGCATTTAATGCTTGACTGCCAGAAAGGTGGAAGTAAAATAAGACTTGAAATTAATCAAATTTTAGCCCTCCATAATTATGTGAATTTATTTTAACCCTCATGATAGCTCCTGGCCACAGAAATCTGTTTTGTTTTCATTTAACGTGAGAGCAGCATACGAAGAGAAAACAGCAAAATCACTAAATGTAAACACAGGTGATGTGGAGACTACCCACCTCCCCACTACAACTCAAGACGACTCTGTGCATCTGCCTCAGATCTACAATATTTCCTCCCCCCCCCCTCCCCCCCCCCCCCCCAATGTTTGAGAGAGAATGCTAAAGATTTTAAAAAAAATCAACTTTTCAAAAATATATGAATTTTGTAGTGCACATCTTAATGAACAGTCTGGTACATAAAAGATATATGTTCGAGGAATTGTAAGACGTTATTTGGTCTCCTGTGAGCCAAAGTGCAGTTCCATGCTTCTTCTATCACGTGTCACTGCATTTCGCTTTGTGGAATTCAAAGGTGTATATTTTGTAATGGATATCATCAAACTATATTCATGACAGCGGAAATTAAAATGCCCTGTGGTGCCTCTCCTGCTCCCAGTCAGTCACATTGACATCCTGCCACTCTTTCTTTTTTTTAAAAAAAAAAAAAAAAAAAAAAAAAAAAAAAAAAAAAAAAAAAAAAAAAAAAAAGAGAGAGAGAGAGAGAGAGAGAGAGAGAGAGAAGAAGAAGAAGAAGAAGAAGAACACACACACACACACACATTGCAATTTATACTGGATGGGATTGTTTGTAACCGGGAGAACAAGAACTCTTCAGAAAATTTGCACTCTTTACTGCCTTGTTTTTGTGTGACATAATATGAAATGTAGGATACGTAAAACCATAAAGACAAGAGATAAGCAAGACAGTACACATTTCTTTACTGCTTAGGTCCTAGCATTTTTTTCTCTCTAATCTTGCTACAGCTTTACATGGTGTGCTTTCCATTCTGCGAAAGAATCTATTACCTTATCAAAATTCGTCAAACGTTATTCTACATGAAAAATTGAAATGTCGTCTAACATTGAAAAACTTCACAGTTAGTACCCAAGACTGGTGTGATTTCATGATCTGATTAGTCTATTTTGTCACTGTCTGCTAGATGAAACGAAATAGGCCTGTGTAATATTGCAGCAATTGTAACACACACCAAATGAACGAGACTGTTTTTGCACAAATGGCCATTCTTATAGCACGAGAGAATATAATTCATGAAGTAACAATACCAAATGCCTATTATGCCTACTAAAAGCAAAAAGTTTTATGTTAGGAAATAGTTCCAAATTTTATTCATATGCTCCAGCTTCTCAAGCCTGAGATCAAAAAGTAGTAATATGAAATTTTTGTATAAATTTGGAATCGTCATATTCTTCCATGATTTGTGTGATGATCCCATTTCTTCTCCTTTCTTGTTCTAACAAACAATCTTATCACTAATTCTGTAACTATACCTGCCAGTGTCAAGACTCATTCTCTGGTTACCTTTACTAACCCTGCCACAATCACCGGTTTAGTTATCCCGCATTTATTCTCTGGTTAGGCATTATTACGTGTTCATACAACGCGTTCTCTGTGCTACTCCCACAATTGAACTTAAGCAGCTGCTAGCCGGGGACCGTGCATCTGGCTCTTACTAGTGTAGCGATCTGGCCAAAACTTCTCGGTCAAAATTTCATTTTCTTGGATACACCGAGAAGATAATACGTAATTTTTTTTATCTGTTATTCCTGTTTGTCGTTTATTTCCATTCTGGTAGTCTGAATCTATGGATTTCGCTAGTAATTATAACAAAGCTGATCATTTGCAAACGCAGTCAACCACATAACAAACAAGAGATTGGCATTCACCTATTTGGCTTTATTCCGATCAGCTAGTATAGCCCCGACCTCTTTTGTCTGCAGGAAAGTTTATTTCTAGATGCGACCAGGATTCCTCTGGCAGAGACATCACCTGCACTATGCATACACTGAAGAATCGGCTTATGATCCATTCAGAAATTAACTTAGAATGTGTTCAAAAATATTAAAAAATCAGCAGGGATGCATTTTAAAATCATACGAGTAATCAACAGACCGTGTGCTGGATGTTGGGTGCTTTGTGACACAAATTGCCATCTGGGGACAGACAGGGCCCCCCCCCCCCCCCCCCCCACACCCACCGGCTTCTAAATTTGGGCCTGTTCCACATACGTGAGTGTGGCAGTTTGTGTGTGCCAGCATAATTTTTCCAGGTAGCAAATGGCTGCTTGCTGCTACTGGTGATACAGCTAACAGCTACACTTCTGTATCCAGAAGCGGGAGAAGGTACTACTAATGCGCGACTCAACTGCGCATGCACATGAGCCCGCTCGCAAGCTGCTCGAACGAATCTAATGTAAACACGAGTCCCACGAGAAAGACAGGCTGCGTCGCATACGTCACGAGGATAGGCCTGAGCTCACGCGCTTGCTCAGCTTAGCAGACTAAGTGCGTTTCTAAACCTGTAACTCGTGGTTAGGTGTTTAAGCACTACCGAGAATTACATCTTTACATGGTGCCTCATGCAAGCAATAATTATGACGACACAATTTTAATTCTGTTGTACCACAGTACAGCCGTAACAAATTATTAGTAGGCCTATGGACTTCTGATCGTTGGAGGTCTAATGAACAATAAGATTTCATAATAGCAGATTCCAGTAGAATATGCAATTCTTGTTTGTACGCCAACAGCTAGTTACGAGTTAAGAGGTGTTGAAGCACTGTTTGTCTGCTGAAGTGAGAGAGGTCAGGCCTACCTCCGTGACGTACATGCTGCGGCCTGTCTTTCTCATGGGCCTCGATGCAAACAGTTGTGACACCACGCTCATCGGAGGCAATTTGTTGTTATGAAGCATTGCATTGTCTTCCTATAGCCTTTGACACATTATTGCTGTTGGCAGATGGTTGTATGAGCACTGAGTTTTGTTGTCATATGTAGCAGATTTCTTTTGCAACTGAAGTTCTATTTTCAGTTTTTTGTCTCATTCGTGTTATTGCTGCAGTATTATTCTGCAGTAGCGGGATACGGTAATATCCTTTGTTAGAGTATCAGTTCTAACCAGCCAGAATTACAAAAATTTAACTGCAAACTAAAACAAAGAAAAATTCCCGGGTTTCCTGGTTTTCTCTCGGATGAAAAAATGCCCGGATTTTTCCCGGACTGTATACACCCTGTGCATATTGCCAATGTTGTTGCTGAATATCTTGCAAAAATCAATGTGAAGTGCATCCCTCACCCTCCCTATAGTCCGGATGTAGCCCCATGTGACTTTTTTCAATTCCCTAACATGAAAAAAAGCCTTCGTGGGAGGTATTATCAATAATCAATAATCAGAAGCAAGCCTGGGGAGATGATTTTGAAGGACCTCTCAAAAAATGGTTTCCAGCACGTTTTTGAAGACTGGCAGAAATGCTGGAACAAGTGCATCACATTCATGGGAGACTACTTTGAAAAGGACCTTCAAAATTATGAAGATGAGTAAGATACATTGGGTGGGGGGAAAGGAGAGATCATTCTTTATTGAATAGCCCTTGTAGTGTGAATAAATTCTGCTATACTAGTTGCCATGTCAACTTGTTTCCTAACATGGCAGTACACTTGCCTGTGAAATCCACTTCAAGGAGGTATGCACTGTGCAGTACCCAAACGAACCCATAAAGTTCACTTAATTCGTGTTTCCGTCAGATAACAGTACCTTCGCAAATTTTCCAACGGTACACAGCAAAAAAGTAGCTGAACATTTCCTGAAGTCACTTTCCTTGACTATGCACATAATTTTCAAAAATGGGCATAAAAAAACTGTGACAGTGGCTGCTTCAGTTTCTTCATTTTGTTCCCTCAAGTAGACTGATTTTTGTTGAATGTGCAATGAATTGGTCGTCCAGAATTTCAAAGAAAAATGAGTCCAGCCAAGGAAACAAACCGAAGAAGCAGCCACTATCATAGCTTTCTTTCTGTACCTTGGCAGCATTTCCTCAAATATCAGAATAGCCCTCCACAGATATTTGATGTATCTTTCTTCCTCCTGCGAAAACAGGAATTGTTAGGTTCTGTCAGAGATGACCTCGGCCTCAGGAAACAAGGTGTAGATGAGATTTCTTGGGACATATTGAATAAAGAGGTATTATAGTAGACAACCATACCTGTCTGGGCCAATCACATAAATCTGCAATAGCAGAGTATTGCCTTAGTACAGGACACTGCATGCTTACAAAAAGAGGAAAGATAATTTCCATCAGTTTTGTCTTCTCCAACACTATATGATAAGGAGGGCAATACACACTGGAGTCCAAAATTAAAGTAACAAACTGCGATTTCCCCTTAATGTGTCTAATTCACAATATAATCATACATACTGTCAATAGATGTCCATACTATTGTCTTCTGCACGCAAGATGGCATTCTGGTCAGTAGCATAAGCGCACACAAAACACAATTGAAATGACGATGATGAAAACTATATGACAATTTTTTAAAAAACCTTAAGGCAACAATCAATCCTGAACACAGTTATAGAAGAACTGAAGGAAGTTATAGCCATAATGTATATTTAGCCAACATTACAATGTGCCTTTGGTTACCTGTAAACGAAACATGCAAACTGTGAATCCCCTGCTTGGTGTCATGAACAATATTTGAGTGGAGGGCTAGTGTTTATCCCATTCATGATACTTAAATGATCTGAAACTACCAACACCCAAGTCAGTGACCAGAAACCATCAACCAACTAGGGCAATTAACTACACACCAAATACTTCTCTGTAATGCTTAAGATTATACATGTGTCATAACATACTTAGAAATGCGAACCTGGCCAACTTCAAGTATGATGAAGTATATCATCATATGGAGACCACAAACTACATACTGCAAAGGAGCTGCTTTAACCAAAGTAACGTATATCGGTCATTAACTCCACTACAATTCAGAACTGTCTTAATGCCTCTAAACATGATCTGCAAATAACCACCACTGACCGGCTCACAAGGGGGGGGGGGGGGGGGGGGGGGGGGGGGGGGGGGGGAAATCACACCACCACTAATACTCCAACAGACTTCATCTCCAGCTGAATACCCCTGTGAATGATCTACTTAACACATTCAAAAACCAATGACTCCAAGATAAATCTAATCTGGAAACCCACTGGAGTACAAACGATTATTCAAACCTATTGGTTAAACAATCAATATGAGCACCACCATCTAATGCCTTATTAGAAAAATTTAGTGAACTAACTCCACTCAATTCCAGATGGGCTGCAATATAACCAAGAGTGACATTACCCCATTATTATTTACCAACAAACAATTTAAGGTAATGTTTGCACAACCAAAGGGAAGCCAATGGATATGCCTATATGGGAATCAAACCCACTCCTCATGAATATTACTAACACTGATGGACTTGTACATAGTAAAATCACAATGAAGTACAGGTATCATAAGCACACCAGACTTAATAGGTGCCAGGCTAATCAGCACAACAATTAAAAACACACAAATATTTAAAGAATAGCTAGAGCAACACTAACTACAGATTAACGAACGCCAAACAAATACCTCTCAAGAAGAAGGGTGCAAGCACAACGACACATCACCAGAAGATATTAATTCTTAGTACCTGCTCACATTCTCTTAACAACAGCTAACACCAGCAGAAATACGCATCATTGAAATGGCGAACATCGACGGGCAGAAGCTAATTGCTGTAATCAATGACATCTAACTATGCAATTCTTCGAAGGATTTCGGCCAAAAAACAAAACTACTTGTAGTAATTCTCACAACACACTCCACCGTGAAGGCACCATCTGATTTGTTGCCTACTCACTGGACTGCCTCCAGCACTCTCCTGGCTAACACTACAGGACATTACCCTCTTATCCAGTACACAACAGTCTGAAGCAGTGGGTCGTTTAAACTAAAAGAGTAGCCCACCACAGCCCAACGTAAAAGAAAAACTTGCAGAAAGTGTCATACAACTGCAATAAAGGCTTGCTTATAACAACACAGTCTGACTATTACATGGAATAGAAATTTAATTAAGTTATAGCAAATAACTTTACAGGATCCCTTTGTTAACTGTTGAGATAAGGGTCACTGTATCCTAAGATAGTCATTTGTCTGGGCACTGCGCTCACTTTGGTTACCACCTGTACATGCCAACAAATCTGGCTGTCTTCAGATATGGTCACATGCATGGGCCACACACTGCTTTAATGTGCACACATTTGACAGGAGTGGAATAAATTTACATTTTTTAATGTCCCCATAGGCAGAAATCTCCGGGGTAATGTCAAGCAAGTGACGAATCATGCTACTGCGCCACCACAACCAACGCAAAACTTGGTTAAATGCTTCTGCTAGGTACTGTTGTATGCATTGTAAAAAATGAGGTGCACAAACCCATCTGTAGTCTTTTTACAAGGGACACATTCTCCATAGGTGACTCGTAGTGCAGAAATCCGTGATGAAGAGTACATGTCAGTTTGCTTGCAAAGTGTACAGTCCTCAGAGTCTGTATCCCACAATACCTCACACAATGATACTAATGCGAACCTGATGCCCTGCTTCCATGATTGCTCACAGATTTCTGTCTGCCCATATGTAGTTAGTGTGGTAATTTATTATCAAACTTGTCCATAAATAAAATATAAGCTGTTAACTATGGACCCCCAGCACACAATGTTAGAAACCACCTGCAGAGTTGTTATGTGGTGTGGTATGGACATCTTGTGTCATGACAGCTTGCACACACTGTGTGAGAGATGGGATAAGGCAGTTGCTTGCACAGAATGGAATGTGTAAAGAGTGCATCTGCCTTCAGTAGCTCCAATTATTTGCACACTTATTTCAGGAGCATCAGCTACTCACTGTGCCATTCACATCTCCATACCTGGTGTGCAAATTGTGCAAGATTTAACATGATCCCTTGTTCTTGTTGTGAATTATCCTCTAAGTCCCTGGAACAACCTGTTCACTATTTTCAGATACAATGTGGTGGTGTTGGTGTCCTTAAAGTACATTACATACATGAACTTGTCAATTATGTCTGTTGGATAAACCTTGGTAGAAGACTTCCCTGCCATTTCCATGTGGAATAAGACCCCATTTCATGAAATCACTACTCTTTTTCTGAGGCTGCTACAGAAGATATTTATTATTTGAGGATTTTTGTTTTCTTTTATTGTAGGTATATTTCAGTTACTACACAATTCATATTACAAGTGAATTAATGCCTACTTCAACTTTTTAACCTTTTGTTCCACATGTTCATATAGACCTACCAGTAAATAAAATATATATTTGAAACATTAATGCTAGGCTTGTAAGAAATAAACACAACTTTCAAATACTTGTGAAAATCAATGGCTCACATACAGATTTTTTCAGTACTTTGCATCATAACAAAAGCCACACAGCTACACACTAGTTCCCGTGTTCTGTCACATTTGGGAGGAAAAAATGCATTAAAGGCTAAAAAGGGAAGTTTTGGATTTTGCTCTCAATTGTTTGGATGAAGATTAATGTGGAGAGTAAACTTGGGCCATAAAAGTACTGACATGTATAGGGTGACAATTATTGAACTACATGGAAAAAAAAAAAAACAACTTAAAATTAGTTACAAACCACATGATGCACACCCTATATTCAACATGTAAATGTCACTACAGATATTCAGATTTAGGTTATGACATGTTCAATGTGTCTGCCATCATTGGCGGTGATGTGGTGCAGACAAATGTCGATGACCTTCTGAATGGCTGTTTTCAGCTCAGTAATGGTTTTGGGGTTATTGCTGTACACCTCGTTTTTAATACAGCCCCACAAAAAGGAGTCTCATGTGTTCAGATCCAGAGAATATGGCACCCAATTGAGGTCCATGCCAGTGGCCTCTGGGTAACCCAGAGCCAGAATGTGGTCCCCACAAGTGCTCCTCCAGGACATTAAACACTCTCCTGCTATGATAGCGTCAAGCTCTGTGTTGCATGAACCACATCTTGTCAAAATCAGGGTCACTTTGGACAATGGGGATGAAATCATCATTTAAAACCTTCACGTGTCATTTGGTAGTCACCGTGCCAACAAGCAATATTGCATCAATTATTCTGTGACTGGACACTGCACACCACACAGTCACCCGTTGAGGGTGAAGAGAATTCTCGACCGTGAAATGCGAATTCTCAGTGCCCCAAATGTGCCAATGTTGCTTACTGACAAACCCATCCAAATGAAATGCCGACAACAACAAGGCACACACACATGTGCATACTAATTCCCAGCATGCCCCATGGCCAACAGTGCAATTTGAATGTCCAACACAAACCATTCAGAAGTTATAATGATTTTATTTCATGTAGTTCAATAATCATCACACTGTATGCAATGATTGAAGATGTGCAAATGAAATAATGATTTTGTACTCACCTCCTTCAGTAGATACCTGAATGAGTCCTGCATACTGACTCTGATCTGGATTCACACTCCTTAAGGGCCGAATGACAATACCATTCAATACATCTCCCTGAGCTGGAGGTAGTTCAATAGTACCCTTCGGTAGTATGCGAACATTTTCTGCTGTAAGACAGCTGCCTGATGACCCCCTTGTTGCCAAGTTATATTCAACTTCCAGGCCTATCTCCAAGGTCGCATTATCTCCATCAAAGTTGCTGCAATGACAATTATGCCTCTAAATTTGCTGCATAGCTTTAAATACATGGACCAACGAAAATTTAAATTTCATAGTTCGAAATAAAACTGACGACGTGTTCTGTGAAACTAACAATAAATACCTAAAATGGAAGAATACTTCACGATCGTGAGCAAGAGTTTCAATGAATCCAAATCCATCTTTCAGAGCGGCAATAAAACCCTGGCACAATGGTAAACTGTTTGAACGGCCCAATCCAGTTTTTGATTGGCTCCTTGCTGTAACATGAACATCTGTTGCTACAAGTTCCTTATTTCGTTTCACCATGCTAATGTTGAAGTCCACCTACAAGAAAAACATTCTGCTTCAATATACATGAACTATGAGATCAGTAATTATCAGAAACTACATCTACCTTTAAACATTTGCATATCACCTTACAATATGTGAGATATTTATAAAACTGTATATACAGAGCATATCATTCTATGAAAGTGGAACACAGGTACTGTAGTTCAAAAAACAAAGGAGAAGAATATGAGTGCATTTATGGTGTTACAGAAGGATGTAAAAAATTATAATGGCAAATAATGTAGTGAGTTATTAAAGAGACCACACAAAGGAAACAGGTTACTGAAGACACATACTATAAAAAGGTACAATTCAGTGTTTAACATGTTAACCCACAGCCAACGGGAAACATCACACACACTAAATTAGATTCGACATTTATTCTGTAGCCACAGCAAAGAGATTCTCATAGATGTGGAACATGTCAAATAGAAAATGCATGTTACAAAATAATTGATGTGTTTATATTTATTAACATCTATTAATTAACTAATCTATCTCACATGCAATAGTCAGGTTAATGAACTCTGAACATCTTAGTATCTAGATTAATTATAATATCACAGTAATTTATTCCAGCACTACTGAGTCCCAGAAGTAATCGAACACATGTGATGTTCACAAGTGTGAAAGTTGGCACATGAAAATAAACAGTAGAAGTTTGTAAAAAGTGGAAGTAATTAGGAGTAACCTTTAGTGACACGTCAAATGCATGGAAGTGTAAACCACAGATGAAATGAAAGGTTCTGTATTACAACTGCTGAGCACAATATTTTCAACAAATGGCTGTATTATGGGGCAATTACGTTGAAAATCAGAAATTTGCCTACTGTAGGGTTTAAACTATTGAACTATTGCATAAACTCATCGCTGAGTGAATCTCAACAATATTAAAATTAATCTGGGTGTTTGCAAAATGAGTGTACTTCTGGTGGTACATCACAAATCAATACACACAGTTTACCGATCTGTCTGCAACGAAGAAACAAAGTGAACAGTCCAATGAAATATTTGGGTAATTTCTTTTTAAGTGGCCTAGTTTTAAAGATGGTCCATACATCATCATCTCACACTTTCTTCAAATCAGGTGTGAAGTTAACTAAACAACTAAAGCAAGATGTGCATAATGCATATGCACATGCTGTAACTTTGTCATTTGTCTCTCTATATTTGCTCCAAATGGTACTCAAAGTTGTCCATAAAATTTGTCATAACAAAATTTCTCCCAAGTCGAGGTAGCTTGATACATGTAGGTATTTGGTTCAGAAACCTTTCCTTTTGTTACCTTATTGCCTGATACCTCATTTATAAAACCTGTAAATTTGTCATTTTTGGGTTCACAGTTTTTGAGATAGGAATGAAGTAATCCAGAAACAAATTTGCTGCCCAAGTGAGTGATTTTTGAACCCTTGCATTTGAGTATGGACACCTGATCCATAACTGCATTAAGAATAACTTTTTCTATAAAAAATTTCCAAAAAAATCTTTTTGCCCCTCAAATTCTACAGATCTCCAGTAAAGTTTCTCATGCAATCAATATTTTGGAGTATCGGAAAATACAGGACCTTTTTACAAAATAGCAATTGTATTATGCCTATCACTCATTATGTTTTTTTTATTTTACTTCATTTTTGTCAAAATAGGTAAAAGTGGGATGCGCAGTAGCTTGACTACTTTCCCAGTGAAAACGATTGACAGCATCTGGTACAATATCCTGTACAACACAGGGATAATTTTCTGCAAAATCAAGCAGTAAAATTACTTCCCTAGACTTTAGTTTCACAATCTTGTGTTTGACTTTTTGAATCGAAGTGGTGACTAATCAGTACAGAGATTCTGATGCTGTCTGTGTAGTAAAATCATCTGGTCATTGCTTGGTTTCAAGTGATGCACCATTGCTTGGCCCCATAGTTTCTTCAGGATCAGTGTCCTTGTACAGACCAGAATGTGTAATTCAAGTGCATTTCTTCCAAGGCAACAGACAATGGTGCAGCATGCAGTCTTCTGATTCAGTACTGAAAACTGTCAAACATACAAAAAATGCCAACTTTGACTTCATGTGGAATCCCTGTGGACAGTGAGGGTATAATATTATAAGGCAGGATAGGAAACAGCAACTACCGGAATCCCACTGGTTTTTATCTATTCTTGCATATCCATATCAAGCAGATTCCTTTTGCCTGGGCATATGGACATGTACTGCTGGGAGTCTGTTGGATTATAACTAATTTAATTACACTGAAGACGACTATTTATGGCTGAAATCTGGATGTGCAAGAATAAGGAAAAAACTAACTGAACTGTGACTGATTGCTATTTTCCTATCCTTCCCTACATAAAATGTATAATACTTACCAATGATGCTACTAGTGAGCATCAATTTGACCTGATGAACTGCGTACATGCCCCTTTCCTCCTCAAAAACCAAGGACAGAAAATATGGCTACAAACATTTCTACAATTTTTTGTTGAATGCTATACTTCATGTCCTCCAAGAGATATTCCTAAAAAATCTTGCTTCTGGAGAAATTGATAGCAAAAAATTAAACTGAAGAGCATTAGTGTCGGTTTGATGTGAGAGAGTGCCAAGTTTAGTAAACATTAATTTTTCACCTTTATGACCACATTTCTCCGGAATGACCCAATAATCATTTGCATGCCAAAACTCCAGCCACAATTTTAGACCTTCCAGGAAAAACATTTGTGGAAATTTTTATATTTTGTACAGGAAAAGGTGTTCTTTCAAGTGGCAGTTAACACAGATATGGAACAGATGTCCTTAATGAGAATTAAGGGTTCAAAAATCATTAACTTTCGCAGCAAATTTGTTTTCTGGCAACTTCACCATGTCTATATGAAAAACTATGAACACAAAAGTGATAAAACTTACAGGTTTTATAGATAAGTTATCACACAAAATGGCGACAAAAGAAGAGGTTTCTCAACCAACTTTAAAAAGAGACCAAGCTACTTCAACTTACGATAAATTCTGTCACGATAAAATTTACTGACTATTATGAGTGTCACTTGCAGCAAAAATAGTGAATTGAATGACATAAAACTTACAAAATGTGCACAATGCAAACAGTTCAACTATCTTACTGGCTTTGCAACTTTACTACAACTACTCAGTGAACCATAGCACTTTGAAAAGGGCTATTTTCTTCACAGCCACTTAGTACCATTATGTACATGAATACCTAATCATGTGTAACTACCTACTTCAGTAAAAGCTTCAGTATATTGGAGTTTAGTTGGACAAAAGGAAAGAAACAGCCCACATGTAGGACTACACACTTCAGGTAGGATACACTTTGTACTACTCGTCATTCATGTCAGAAGTGGAGACGATCATATAGAACTCCACCGTCAATAAATGTGACCCCAATGTCAAAATCCTGAATAACCACCTTTTGCAATGCAGACAAGCAGGAAGAGTAACAATGTCCTGGAAGGTACTGACAAGGCTGTAGAGCCATGCCAACTCCAGTGCTGTGGCCAGCTACACTCAGTTTCTCAGCCCAGGATGCATGGCTTGAACAGCCCGATTGAGAAGGTCCCACAGATTCTTAACAGTGTTTAAATTAGGGAGTTTTGTGCCCACGGGAGTACAGTTAACTCATCCTGTTGCTCTCCGAACCACGCAAGTACACTGGGAGCTTTGACACATTCATTGTCCTTCTGGTAGATAGCATCGAGCCAACAGAAAACAAACTGCATGTTAGGGTGAACATGGTCCCCTGGGACAACTACATACTTGTGTTGATCCATTGTGCTTTCCAGAATGAGGATATCACCCAGGGAATGCCACAAAAACATTCCCCAGACCATAATGCTCCCTCATCCAGCCTGGAACCTTCTGATGACTGTTGTACATTTACACATGCCAATGGCCAGCTGTCTCATGGAGCATAAAATGTGATTCATCTGAAAAGGCCAGCTGTCTGATGGAGCATAAAATGTGATTCATCTGAAAAGGCCACCGGTCCCAACTCAGTGGACATCCAGTTGTGGTACTGGCATGCAAACTCCAGCCTTGTCGCTGATGAACAGCAATCAGCATTGATAAATGAACCAGGTGCATGCTGTGGAAGCTCGTACGCAGCAACATTCACTGAAGGGTCTTTGAGGTGACCGTGTTGGTAGCCCCTTGGTTCATCTGGGAGGTCAGTGCCTGAACAGTTGCATGTCTATTCGCCTGTACACATCTCTGCAGCTGTTGTTTACTCCTGTCCTTTATGGACTGTGGTGCACCACAGTTGCCTCAGTGCTGGTTTTGGATCGCGCCTTTTTGCCATGCATGGAATACTTTAACCATAGCGGGATGCGAACAGTTTACAAACTTAGCTGTTTCAGAAATGCTTCCACCATTGGCCTGAAAGCCAATGATCATGACTTTCTGAATGTCAGATAAATCGCTCTGTTTCTACATTATGTCACCGACTGCACTGCTTTCTACATTCCATTGACACACTTTATACACCCTCCACTGCTTGTTCTGCCACCTGTCGTCTGTGAGTGGCTATTGCATGTTGACAGTGAACATAGGGGGTGGTCACATTAATATGGCTGGACCTAGTAACATTAGACAGCAAAATGCTAGAAGTTTTTACCCCATCAAAATGGGCATTAGGTCACTTAACAAGTTATCTTATTCCATTATAAAAGAACAGAATGCATAGCTACATCACTATCAATATGAATACTATTCAGCTTTTTACCTTATCACCCACTCTTGGATAATTCTTTATATCACAATCTCTTGCTAGGAAGTTTACAGTCTTTTTTGTACCATTAGCTTGATAGCTAATAACTCCCATCTCTCCAGACTTTTCAGTAGTTGACTGAAGAGAAAGAAAAAATAAGAGTGAAAACAATGAGTAATATAAAATCAACATTTGCAAAGAACTTTTGAAGAGGAAAGGAGAAGGAGAAGAAGAAGTGACTAATTAGAGAATGACTTACCTGGTTGCCACCTTTTGTGGGACTTCTTGAATTCCAATTCAACATTTGGGCCTCTTTTGTGACAGTGCCACTAAGATTTTTTTCTATGATAGTTTCAAATTCAACTGTGCCAGGTGGAAGATGTTTCACACGAATCGCACTTTGTCGTACATTAGAAAAGGATGACTGCTCCTGAAATGTAACCCAAAGAATGCAATATATTCAGAAAATATTATTTGAAAACGAACGTGGCAGATAACCATCGTCCACATTTTTATACACTTATTTTTCTACACAAAGACAAAATAAGGGCATGTTTATAATCGTTATCGAAGATCACATTAATATACGAAGTTTGTTGGTTATTACATTTCAACTAAATGAGGTACAATGTGAAAGAATTCAGCAGACATAGGTTTTTGACATCTACCAGGATTGAGTATAGAATAGGTAGTTTATAACTAGTCTTCTGTCATACCTGCGACACTGTGAATTCAACCTCATCATTAATACATATTTCTCGGTCTACATCCAAAACTTCATTGAAATGAAAGAAGAGCCTTGCATCTCTCTCTACACATCGAAGGAAACCAAATCCATCTTTTAATGATGCCACGACACCTTGCTCTCGACGTTCTCCAGAAACTACAAATGACTCATCCAGCAGAGAAATATTTGTGGCACGCTGAAGCTGATCGCGTCGGTCTGTTGCAATCTGAAACTGCACCCAGTCTCCATGTCTATGGACCAAGGAAGAGAAAGATTAGTTAATCAAAAGATTTAAGAATAAAACTACACACTTTATAAGTTGTCAAAGTCTGTAACAAAATGCATAATTTAACACCTCAAAGTGAAGTCTCCTTTCTGGTCCTTATCACCAAAGGGTATTTCAACCTCTGAATGATCAGCAGCGCGGTAGCGTATGCGTCCAGGAAGTGGATCATTCAGGTGACGCATTTGTTGACCTCTTTCTAAGGGTTTTAACACCTGACCTTTCATCACTTCTGATCCCACATCTTCAAATACAACAGTCCCTGGAGGCAGTCGTGTGATGTTACAGGCAACTTCTTTCCCCTGATAGTAAAAGTTTAATCAGAAAATCATTCTTAACACACATACACTAAAATCTAATAAAATGCAGCATTGACAGAAATATGAATATTGAAACTGAGTAAGATGTAAATAAATTTGGTCTTTGACATTATGTATAGAGCATGCAATTTGAGATTATAAAGAAATAAGAAATAATTTGGGAATAGTGTAAAAACTAAAAGAATTAGGACCACCTGGAAGGTTAATCATGTTCATGTTCTGTGGGTCATAAATACAGTCTCTCGCAATGATGTGGAATAAACCAGTCAGATAACAATTATAGAACAGTTTATCAGTACAAGATACTGCAACTAGCGTCTATTTACACAATTGTGTTTTAGTTTAATCTTAAATCACCTTTTTTTATACAAATGGTAAGTTAATGATTTCAGTTTTTTGTTTGAATTTTTTTTTATATAAGATTTATCACATCACTAGGTAAGTTGTCAAGATTTTTATGGCTGAATATATTTTCACTGACGCATGAAGAATGAGTGTTAAATGGTGTATGCCATTTCTCTGCCTAGCACTATATTAAAGATTTATGTCACCGTTGTTTTAAGCAGTGGTTACAATGTAAGTGATGTAAAGTAAAGAAATAAAAGCAAATGATACCCTTCCGCAAAGAAGAATGTGCTTGAGTTTACTACTACACCGTCATTCAACAAAAAAATGGCCAAAACAAATGTCACAAAAACAGAGAGCTTACACAGACAAAGATCATAAGAAAATATCCAAGACATATACACAATTACAAAGGTTCATTATCTACTAAAACAGGATATTGAGCACACAAGGAACTGAAATTTTTTTGGGCAGAGTGGGTGGACAAGGAGATCTGACTGACTTCCCTCTATTAACAAGCAGCAGAAAGAAAAAAATACTGCAGCCCTTTACAAAAAATATTAACATTACATGCCTATAAGAGCTACCAAACAGGAAAAGATATATCTTCAAAATTAGCTCAAAAATGTGCATGAATGCATAACATGTATATGTGGCACATCAATGCCTACATAATTATAATCTTTATATAAAATTTTTTTTTTTTTTTAAATTCCTAATACTCACTCGCAGATAAGTTTTGTAACAGACTTGAATGAATATGGAAATATTACTAAAACACATGTGGAGCTGCCCAATAAATTGTGGCAGGGCAGCACTTTACTTTTCACCATCAAGATTGAGATTACACCTTTTTTGGATGGTGCAGGAATGTTTGTGGTATATAACAATGTCACATAGAGTAAAAATTCACCTGTTATGACAATATCTTCCCTATGCTATCAGTAGGAATAACACTAGGATAAATACTAGCCAAAGATCGTTCACGTTTCCAACTCTCGTGAAAGTTTCCTGTTAGAAATACACATAACTAACAATCAATTTCTTGTTGCATTCTGTGAGCCTACATATTACCTGACAGAAAGAATATGATTCTACAATACAGTGATGTATTCCTTCCTCTACAGAAGTGGTATCTAAAGAGCTTTTCACCTGCCTCTTGCCTGGAGGATTATGCTGTTACTTATAAACTAGAAGAGGATTTTCTTGACATTCTTATGTGGTAACACGATTACAGATTTGGCATATAGACAGACCCTTTCAGCAGACCTGGTAATGGATTTGTAAAGGCAAATAGTGATATTAGTCACTTATGTACTTTTGTCACATCCCAGTGACTCTCAGTAATAAACGCGCGCGCGCACACACACACACACACACACACACACAAAAATACAGTAAGGCCTGTTTAAAAATGTGTAAGATTCACTTAAGTGGTGAAAAATTGAGATAACCTCCTATCACTACACTTCTCTTGAAAAAAATATACACGACATTCCCCAAATTTTTACAGCAAACTTTAGGTCAATGCGAGAACTGACGCAAATGGATGTAATAGAGGCAACATAATAAATGAGATCCTGAATGTACTGAGTATTAATCTGGTCACAAAACAAATTGCTAGGAACAGTTTCAGTATATTTCAAAAGCAGTATGTGTTGTTACCTGGCAGAACAAATGAAAAATAGCATAAAAATGTCTTTGCAGCTGAGTGTGTGCACTCGTTAAGTTTATTGGTGGCAAGAAGACAAAGGACACGACTGACAACAGAAAAGGTGACAGAGCAAACTTCCAAGAGGTAAAAAGTTCAGTAAGTCCATGTTCTACAAATTATATGATGTATATGATTTTGAAGTGTGGCAAATGTGAAAATATATTCCAATGGGAGATATGATACTGCATGAAGAATTTGACAGAGCACTGAAAGACCAAAGTTCAAACAAGGGCCCAGGAGTTGACAACATTCCATTAGAACTACTGATAGCCTTGGGACAGCCAGCCCTGACAAATCTCTACCATCTGGTGAGCAAGATTTATGAGACAGGCGAAATACCCTCAGACTTCAAGAAGAATACAATAATTCCTATCCCAAAGAAAGCAAGAACTGACAACTTTGAAAATTACCGAACTACCAATTTAATAAGTCATGGCTGCAAATTACTAACACAAATTCCTTACAGATGAATGGAAAAACTGGTAGAAGCCGACCTCGGGGCAGATCACTTTGGATTCCGCTGAAATGTTTGATCACCTGAGGCAATACTGACCCTACGACTTTATCTTAGAAGATAGATTAAGAAAAGACAAACCTAAGTTTCTAGCATTTGTAGACTTGGAGAAAGCTTTTGACAGTGTCAACTGGAATACTTTCTTTCAAATTCTGAAGATGGCAGGGGTTAAATCAAGGGAGTGAAAGGCTATTTACAATTTGTACAGAAACCAGATGGTAGTTATAAAAGACGAGGGGTTGAAAGGGAAGCAGTGGTTGAGAAGGGAGTGAGACACAGTTGTAGCCTATCACTGATGTTATTCAATCTGTATGTTGAGCAAGCAGTGAAGGAAACAAAAGAAAAATTTGGAGTAGGAATTAAAATCGATGGAGAAGAAACAAAAACTTTGAGGTTTGGTGACGACATTGTAATTCTTTCAGAGACAGCATAGGACCTGGAAGAGCAGCTGAATGGAATGGACAGTGTCTTCAGAGGAGGATATAAAATGAACATCAACAAAAGCAAAACGAGGATAATGGAATGTAGTAGAACTAGACGAAGTGATGCTGAGGGAATTAGAGTAGGAAATGAGACACTTAAAAGTAGTAGATGAGTTTTGCCATTTGGGGAGCAAAATAACTGATAACAGTCGTAGTAGAGAGAATATAAAATGTACAATGGCAATGGCAAGAAAGTGTTTCTGAAGAAGAGAAATTTGTTAACATTGAGTATCGATATAAGTGTCAGGAAGTATTTTCTGAAAGTATTTATATGGAGTGCAGCCATGTATGGAAGTGAAACATGGACGATAAATAGTTTAGACAAGAGAATAGAAGCTTTCGAAATGTAATATTACAGAAGAATGCTGAAGATTATATGAGTGTATCTCGTAACTAATGAGGAGGTAATGAACAGAATTGGGGAGAAGAGGAATATGTGGTACAAGTTGACTAGAAGAAGGGATCGGTTGATAGAACATGTTCTGAGGCGTCAAGGGGTCATCAATTTAGTATTGGAGGGAAGCGCGGAGGGTAAAAATCATAGAGGGAGACCAAGGTATGAATACACTGAACAGACTCAGAAGGATATAGGTTGCAGCGGTTACTCGGAGATGAAAAAGCTTGCACAGGGTAGAGTAGTATGGAGGACTGCATCAAACCAGTCTCTGAACTGAAGACCACAACAACAACATTCCAATGAGAAAGTGAAGAGCTCATAACATTTATTCCAGTCACAATATTCGTAAATTTGTAATTACATACCAATTTCTGTGAAAATATAGAAAAATCTTAATCAGGTAAATTCACAGCATTTGTCACACAAGACGCCTTACAGATTTCAATTTAAAAAATGAGTGATTACAAATGCAAAATCTAACTTTGATATTGTACATACAAGATCATGTTTTTACAAACAAATGAGACAGAGAACTTCATATGTCCAGTGTTTTATTTGGACAAGATGTACATTCATCCATTATACTCATTCTCTTCCTCTCTCACCAATATAAACACAACAGTATACTTTCAAATTTTCTTTTGTATGAACATTTAGGTCTTCTGGCTCTTCCCCACAATCTCTACTATATCCATAAGTTTCTAAAAATTCCGTTTCAGCTTAACATGGCGATTATGTTCCAACACTAATTATAGATCCTTTAATTTCCATGTTGGTGTGGATCTATTTTTTCCAATATTTGTAATGACAGTCTTAAAAAGCTCTCAATCACAACTGAAATACCAGCTCTTGACCTTTCTCCCATTTTTTATTACACTACATATTTCAATAAATTCCCCACAGAGTCCCAAGCCCTAACCTGTCCTTTCCTTCTTGTTCTGCTGAGTACTATATTGTTTTTACTGCATCAGTGTATTTCTCTCAAATCAATTCATATCTCAGACTTTCCATGTGCAGCATCTCCTCTTTGTGGTGTCATTCCCTATTTTATAGTTCAGCTTTGTCTTATTGTGATAAACAGTGTGGTTGGGCTGCTTCATAATCCCTAGAGGACTCATTTCACTCCCCTAAGTAAGCAGTATTCACTACTACTTCCAGAACCCCACCTGTGATACAATCATGACAGGCAAATAACAGAGACTTAACAAGACAATAAGACTACATCATTTGTGACATCATCCAAAACAGAAAACAATAACTAAGGCAGTTATTGAATAACAGGCACATTAGATACCCCGTGCCCCTAATAAAGAGTGTCCTATGACAACAGGTGATGACACACACAGCACGACTATGTGATGGCACCAAGCACATAAACCACTACAATGAACAATTTGATCAGACTGAACCATCACAGAGGACAGCACTCCCAATTCAGGACAGCTTTACCACACTTTCATTGTACAGTCAACATTCCAAAAGTTCTTATTGGAGTCTTAAGTATGGCCTCCAGTAAAACTGAACTGCTTCACAATCGAACTCTTCAGTATAAAATAGTATGTAATTCTGACACACAATTTTCATAAAAAGTGCGAGTTGCAAACTAATTGTGGTACTGTCCAGGTGCTATGGATACAACCTAGGACACGGCATGTACTGAAAACAAATGCACATAGACCAATACTTGCACAAACTGTCAAATTGTCACCCACGCCAGAAATAAGGGACGATTAACGTGCTCATAACACACGCAGGGCAAATACGTGAGCCACAGCGGACACAAGGAGCAACAGCTGGAAGTTTTGGGTACACTACCTGTCGCATAAGATGTGGTGCCAGATCTAATACTTGGGGACATGACATTTTGGAAGAAGAAATGTCTGATACGACCTTTCTACCATACATGCCCAGAGCGAGGGACAGAATCGGCTGTGTACTGTGCAAACACAACACAAAGACTATTTAAAAACTGACCAAGTTCAGAGAGTCTGATTGCCAAAGGACAACTTGCAATGTTGGAAACAGACCATATACTCTGTACATGTGGAAAAGTGTGTTGGAATGACTGGATGAAACACCGACACAAGAATCACCGGACAAATAGTATTGCACGCTGAGGCAGTTGGAGACATCTGCTGCCATAGAGCAAGCACTGGACAAGACCAATCATACAACAAAGTTTGCTGACAGAGGTTCTTGCTGGGGAGAAGAGCTACCACATCCACTTGTGGTAGCCATGGAATCTCACAAACACAAAAGTAGTTTCAACAAGAAAGAAGATGGCCTTAAGATGAACAGATTCTCAATTCCCGTGCTGTAGCAAATGATTGTTGCACTTAGCAAGGGGAGAAGTAAACTGCAACAGGTACATACATATAAATTGTGGCTGTGAGCTTGACTCAAGTACACCACCAGCAACAGCGGGTGAGTCTGAAAATGCCAGCTAGTCCTGCTGGCTAAAAATCAGAAAAATTATCAACCAAATGTCAGCCAAAGAACCAAAGACAGAAATCAACAGGCAATATGCAATTTTAACATGTTTACAGCATTCAGAGTTATTGCCTTGAGATGGTTTAGATGTAGTATCTAGGTCGTTTCAAAGATGAGAATTTCTCATCAAAGATGATGATCCAGAGCTTTACTGAATCTGTGAATCAAAAAATGGCACACCCAAATAGCAGTTCAGGTCGATTAAGAACATGACATACACTACTAAATCTCTCTCTCTCTCTCTCTCTCTCTCTCTCACTCTCAGGTACTTGTCTTCTTAAGGGTACAAGCAGTTTTTTCAATAGTAAAAGTTGAGTGAAAGACTGAAAAATTGCGTCCAAAAGGAGAGCACCAACAGAGCTCTTGGCTGTTGACGGTGTAATGTTTGTGGTTATTGCAAAAAAGTAACAGGATGCTACCCTGTGGGACACCACTCTCCTGGATATATCAGTGATAACACTGTAATGAGAGGAAAACCCCAGAGCCTTTTCATACAGTTGCTGGACTGTACTGCCATGTGAAACCGTGGACCTTTTCTATATAAAAAAATATTCCTGCCTAGTGAGAAAAAGTCTATTGTATTGCTGCCTCCATGAGTATTAGCACAAAGTGTAGAGCGGCTGCTATGTAAAGAACACATGAAGGCAACTTAAAAGTTTTCTGTTTCCTGGAATCAACACTAATTAGCTGCTGACAATTCAATCCACTGTCTTCAGTGCACAACTAGTAAGAACTACACTGTAATAGCTATTTGTGATGGTTCAATCCTTCCCAGTTTTCTCGAGGGTGAATATGACTGATTTTCTCAATGAATCAGGGTATTGTCGATCATACAAAATGCTGTTAAATAACATGATGTAGGTCTCTCAGACTCAATATTCAAATGTTACAACATGTCACAGTGCACTTTATCCCTATTGTATTGCTAGCCAAGTTTAATGCATGCTATAATCCCCCCCCCCCCCCTCCCCCCCATACAAAAAGGAAGTTTTATTCTTCTGGAGCTGTATGTTGAACCTGCTTTCTCATCTTATTATACTCACTGTTGAACTATGTGATCTTGATGGGTAATAGATGCTATTTACTTGAAATATTTCATCGTCATTTGGCCTACACCACTGTTGTGCACAGCCACTGCAGTGCACATTGTCTTTCCTGCTGATTCTACATATCGAGTTCTGTGCCTTTGCTGATGGCGTGAAATGGTAAGCAAATTATAAGAATTTATGCCTTGACTATTTTTTGCCCCCCCCCCCCCCCCCTTTCACAACACAGTAGGCTCCAGCCTGAATAATATGGAAGACTGGAAGATTATTGGCAGATCCTATCCCTGATGGCTAAATGACTATGCTCCAGCATGGAACTAGCCATTTGCTAGACAACTATTTGACAGAAACATCTGCAGTCCTTTAAATAATGGTAGTGACATATTTTTACCATGTTCTGGAAGTTAGATTTGTGTTGTAACGGAGCCAGTTTGCTGTAAGGCATCCAGCTGGCTTTAACATCCATTGCTTCATGATGTATCTGACAGGTGGATCCAAATGGGAATATGCCCGAAAGTATATGTCCTTCACCACTTACCAAAGGGCAGTATGAACTAATACAGAACAGCAAAGTGACTGGTCAATGGCTGTGGATGATCTGTTAGCAGTGCTGAAGTTGGGGAGCCATACACAGTTCAACAAGAGGAATTTCTCAACTGCTCGATCTCTGGGACAAGTGCGTGTAGAATGTGACTGCATGTGATGTGCACAAAAATCATGGATGAGGACCTCATGGGCCTAATTAACTGTAAGTTCATGGGGTGGAAGATAAGGAGGGAGCACAACACTTACTGCTTGAAGGTGGGTGTTGGGGATGACATGTGAGGACATTGGGTGTTGGTACTACTGTAAGATGAAGAGACATGTGAGATGGGTGTTGGGGATAACATGTGAGGACATTGGGTGTTGGTACTACTGTAAGATGAAGAGACATGTGAGATGGAGATGGTAGGTGGGCTGTATTAAATCAACTACAAATTTTATTTTAAATCTAATGTATATTTTTCTTTAGTACTTACATTCCTGGTTAAAATGATGAATTCCACATCATCTCCAAGTTGCAATTCATCTTTTGATTTTGCCTCTGAGAAATGAAAAAAAATCTCTTTAACAACATCGGCTCGTTCAATGAAACCAAAACTTTCTTTCATGGAGCACACTACACCGCGGTACTTAACAGGGTGGGCTGGATTTTCCAAACGAATGTGACATGCTCCTAGGTTACCATTTCTGTAATAGAGATTACAGACTTCAACAAACCAAATTAGTGGAACAGTTAAGATGACATTAGTCTATTTATTTTCACTGAATTTTACATTATGACATAACTGTCAACATCATTGCTGGAATATTAACCTACAACTGAGTGAAAATCCTGCCATAAATCAGATGATGTTTGATAAACAGAGGGTGACTTATAGCTCATAAGATAATTTCAATATTCTTAATGCAAAAGAAAGAACTATATATAGACTAAAACTGAATTCAAAGAAATTTTATATTTTAAACATTCAGGAAAGCACAAAATGTACTCACCTCTGGTTAGTTGCAATCTGGAAACTAACTTTATCTCCAGCTCGTAATGTAACATTACCCTCAACATCATCCTTATTATATGGTAGGAAGAAACATTCTCCACGGTTTTCATAGCTAATACGTCCCTGTGTATCTGTTCCTGACCCATCACTCCTCAACTCAGTGGTAACATTGCCAGTGACACGTTCTTCACTTAAAACCTGAAATATTACAGTACTTCAGGCTGTGGGAATGCTTGGATGTATTCAATAAAGCAAATAAAAATAATACTCACCACTTCTGGAGCTATCTTTGTAACAGCACTAGCAATAGGCTTTCCAGTTCTTCTGTCATATGTCATCTCAAATTCTACTGGATCACCAATCTTCAGATGTTCAATTGTCCCATTGAATTGACTGAAGTGAAAGAAAAGCCTTGCCTGTCGCTCACAACACTGAATGAATCCATACGAGTGCTGTGAAGAACATTAAATTATTTTATGAGCTATTGTAATTTGTGTAATAAAAGAACAGGAACAAGAGATATTTTTTAGAAAACACTGATATTAGAAACCAGTCGCATAATGTACCATTATTATGACAAATAAAACCTGAGAAAGCCCAAGCCTCTGCTGAAGATGATGGGTGAGACAGGTCCGATGTTGGTCCCTACACCAGCATGATTATGATTAAAAAACATAGCTGCACTTTTTTGTTTCTTACAATGGGTATACCATAGTAAAAAACCAAAAATGTCAGTATTCAAACCAAAATGTTCTACTAATGTAAAGTAATATTTATTGCTGTCAATTTGGTGATCAGTCCTGTTATAGAGGAGATCTATAACTCCCTAACCCACCACCATACCAAATGGGTCTTGGATTCAGTAGGGTTCAATTTCCAAATTCTCCCATCAGATTATACTAGTTGATAAACATCCTTTTTGCTTGAGTTTCATTTCCATCTATCTTTTATACACACCAATGGGCCTCACAACAAGTTTTCTAAAAGATATACTAAGCACCAGCTTCATTTTGTGGCGATATGCATAGTTTACAGGCAAAGGATAATTAAGTAAGGAAGTATCAAATGGTCTGCTGACTAACAGTAGAAACAGAGTGTGTGTGTGTGTGTGTGTGTGTGTGTGTGTGTGTGTGTGTGTGTTTACACACACTAACTCATCAGAGGATTTCTTCCAAAAGCAAGCAAAGTTTTCATTCTTTTTTGTGCGAGCTGATGAGTCGAGGCTTCTGCTATTCAGTGAGTTGCATCCTTTACTCCTAAATTATTTACATTCTGACAAAACTTTCCTTATTATGTTTGCCACAGTAAGATTTCTATGGATGGCAGACTAAAATTAGCAGCAGCCACTCAACTGAGAGGGCACACGAAGTGCAAGATTTTTATACAGCGTGAATCACAATGGGTGAAAGTGTACAAGGGAAAAGGGGGGGAGGGGGCAAATGATAAGTCATTTGCGGCATTTGGTACTTGTAAAAAAATTATTTTCTCCAAATGTGGAGGGATTGGGGAAATCTACAAACACATTAGGTTATAGTGCACTTCTCATCAGAAGGCAGCCCAATTGCCAACTGTTCTGCCCATGGTACTCAATGAGATTTCATTTTCCTCTGGACACCATGCTGTGAGTCACAATGGACAGTGATAACTGGTGTAGGCATACTTAGTGTCAATGCAATTTTATACTTCGTTGTCCACAAAAGCAATGGAGATTTCTATCCACACGCTACTGTCCTGTGTAAGGAAATATCATTCCCTCCACACTTCCCTATTTCTGTCTTGGTGTTCAAGAGTCTTCAATGTCTCAACTGAAGTTTGCAGTAGCACCCGTCTGCTTTGATCAGTGACTTAACTGTGTTGTGTGACGTCATGGTGGCGAGGTGAATTTGAAATGGATCATGTTTGCGGTATGTGTCAGAATGTGTGGTGTTACTTTCTATTGTGGGATGTTTATGTTTCTAAATAGTTTGTGAGTGCTGCTAGTAGGAATGCACTGGATTTCTTGAGCACTATTTGTGAGAATAATATTGAAAGTGTTTGTGGGGCTGCATCAGTGGCAGTTACTGGTAGAAAATTTGATTTTGGGTTTGCAATTATTAGTACTGTGTGTTTTTATGGTTACAGATCTAATTTTGTTTTGTTTTTTTGTTAGCTAAGCATACGTCAATAATGTTCAGAGTAGGTCCCTACAGACCACAATACAAGAAAACATGTTGACTACTATTAAATTCCCATATATCTTTGGTTAAACTTCCAAGTATGTGAAGTGTCATGTTTGTGAAGAAGGTATGAGACGGGCTGAAGTTTCTGCATTTTAGTCCACGAACTAGCATATATGGCATTGCTGACTAGACAATGCATGGCATTCTATCTGGAGGGGTCCCTGGTTTGAGAAGTCTAGGCTGGCCATTACAGAGATTGTGCTGGTAACATTATTTTTGCTAGACGTGTGTCGATGAATCTGGTTAGTATGTTCTTATAGTTTTATTTGTTTAAGTCATAATTTATGGGGTGTGTCTTGATGTGCTTGGTTGTGTGTTTCTTGTATGTCGAAATTGGTGGCAATGCAGTTTTTTACTGATTTTTTTGGGTTGTTTTGTTAGTTGCTAGTCGTTGTGTTGGTCTGTGATTTTTAGGTATTGTGGAGCTTGTTTTACCTACAATGACAAAGTTAGGTTTTCAACCTTAGCTAGCCCACATAGGTAATTTTGGTTTTATGATATTGCAGACTTTGTTTTAGCTATATGGGCTAAATAAGGTGTTAGATATTGGATGTGCCAAGATGTGTGAGGTTTTGTGGTATCTTCAATTTCTTTAGAGCAATATACATCAAGTGAAAATTCCAATATTGGGTTTTTGGACTTCACTGGAACTATGAAGGAGAAATTTCCAATATAAGTTTTTTGTGTGGTTTTGTTCGTAGTGTTTGTTTTGATATTTCTTCACTATTACGATTGTTGCATATTTCATCTGTCCACACCCAATTCAGTTGCATGAGACTGCAGTCGTGTGTGTGTGTGTGTGTGTGTGTGTGTGTGTGTGTGTGTGTGTGCGCGTGCGCACTTAAGCGCGCATGCTTGTGCTATATGGGGAGTAGCAACTTTCCTTTTCATAATATTGTTACAATTCATGCGGCTATTCTGTTAGTTTCAAGTCATTTCTGCAATTAACTATTTTTCGTATAATTTGAGTCTGTTCATGTAAGTAAAGAGTGACACCATGGTTGCCATATTGTATAAGCTGAAATAGGGGTGTCCATCATCATGACGCCATGTGTAAAAGCTGATGGGCTGTACCACCATCTTTGAGTATGCCCTTCCAATGTGTGCACACTACAGGAAAACCACTCACTTGCACAATCATCACAATCTAATAGTAAATATCTTCATCACATTGCTGGTTTCACAGATAACAGTTTGTTTTGTTTTTAACAGCTTTTCTGCAACTGGACTTCAGAAAAGAAGTGTCTTGTAAGAAAAAAGTACAGGTAGAGATGGGGAAGGGCTAATGTGGGAGTGCAGTGCACCACAACGTGGTCTTAAAAAGTTCTTAAGCTCCTATATGACAGTTTTCACTTGCTTCCCAAATTTCTCAGAACAGTAAAAAATGACAATTTTCCTCGTGGCCTTGTAGGGTGCAGACTATTTTATCTATCGAGTAAAGTGCTGAAATGGGAATGTACAGTTTTGTCTGCAATACTGTCTAGAACTTTTAAAATAGTCTTTGGAGAACTAATCTTAGCATGTTTGATTATTAACAGGCTGAAGAACTCCAATTTCTTCCTTGATTGAAACTCATACTGCTTTGGTGTTCACAAAAATTATGAAATACCACACCAGGTAGGAAACAACACTGTATTATAAATTTGACTGGCTTCGTTGTGCATGCAGCTATACGCTCTGTTACCTACATCTATATACATACAAGACTGCTATTTTAGGCTAGTGCACCTATAATACATATCTTTGATCTTCAGATGTAAACAACTTGAAGACCTAAGGCCAACTGAACCAACTGATACCAGATGCCAAATCTGTCTGTGACACAATGATGGCATGTGACATTACACATGTGCAAATAGAAACAGAGCAGAAGACTGACAATTTAAAATGTATGTTACGATGACAGACTGGCCTTTGCAATAGCTCGATGTATGGACTACATTCGAAGGTGTCACTGATGAAGTGGTATTGAAAGCTTCAGTTAATCCAAGATGTGCAAATGGAACAAATAAAAATCAAATTCCCATTGGGGGGGAGGTGTTTGTAACGAGAGAGAAGGAATACTGTGTTAGAATTGGTACTCCCACTACAACCCAAAGGGGCACTTATGGCACTGATGGTTCCTGCAGTAAGGTCCTTATTCTGTGATAGCCACAGAAGATGAAAATTTGTGGCCTAGATATCTCAATGAACCTGGGTCTCCTGATGAATTTCAAAGACACAAAAAAAAGGGACAAACTACCTCTGATGCTTAATGAGATATATTAAATGACACTGTAAAACAAAGCTATTTTCACAGATATGCTGAAGCATATTTATTTACAATCAGCCAAAATTTCACAAAACCAATGAAGAATAAGAAAAGCTCTACTCTGCATAGTTAAGACCAGTTACAGGTGGGAAGACCTCATGACAAATTTCAAAGGTGACTAAAAACAGGCATCCTCAAAATAATAGAAGGGTGACTAGTGGGTGGTGTTGATTCGAAGTTGCTTTTACCAATCAATGTTGGCGGAATCTACATTAAATGGCCAACTTTTCAGATTTTATAATCAGGAAAGCAGTAGCTGATCACTTTTCAACAATACGATCTTTGAAAAGTTAGTGAAGACTGTAGTAAAACAATTAACAGCTGTAATGTTAACTGCCAACCCACTGTTTGAATTGACATCAACTCATAAAGTTTATGCAGGACTCCTTATACTATCCCTTGAAGTCATTCTGCAGGGTGGTGGAAGGGCCACTGTATGTTCACCATAAGCGACACATAAGAACAACTGCCTTCATGTACATGGAAGCAGGATGTTTGATTATAGTGCCAGTCACTCAAGTGAAATGTTGCATCATCAGCTCCATATTTGTGAATCACACCCTAATTCCTAAATACAGCAGATACCAAGTACCTATCAGTTCTCTCTGAAGCCCACTTGATGGCCTTCATGTTGGAACTACTTTGCATACTAACAACTTTTATCATTAATGACAATGACATTCTATACTTGTAACTCAAAATAGTATAAGGTTTTCTATGGTAATTTTGCCTCTGAGCAGATGTGCTACATGACTGACCATGATCAATAAGGATCACTCCAGACTCTGCTAGTGAACAGACTGCATTTGTTGAATGACCAACCAATGTAGAATGGGCACAACAGCTGTTTGCTGGCTTGTGCTAGTGAAGCTATCAAACACTAAAACACAAACATCTTATTAGCAGCATCTTAAAAGAAATTTGCCAATGTGAATTTCTTTTGGATGCTGAGTACTTTGCTGAGGTTATGCTTCCAGTAGATTTATTTGCAATGGTGTGTGTCTGTTCAGTACAAGAAAAGCCTGCTGAAATATCTAGAAGATTACAACAAGAAGTCATATATCTGCTTCTAGAGATTATCTGAACAAAAGGTTGAAATGCAATGACCTGAATGAATCAAAGTCTTCAGTCATAATACCACAAAGAGTATAACAATTCTTGGAGCACGAAAAAAAGAAGCAGCAAGCTACAAATTTATTAAAAATGTAGATGACAATTGTGGATCAATATTCACGCTTGGGCAAAAACTGAGAGGCCAAACATCTCAACATTTGGAAAAGATGGCACAGATGGAGCTCAACAAACTTCTAGAAATTGAAATGAACATCAAAGATGGAAATACAAATTTGGTAAACACGACCTCCAATGTAGTGGATTCTGGGGTCTATGACATTCCCAAATTTTTTAGTCCAAGAATGTTTATCTATAACCTTTTTCGAGTGAACTTGTGTAAAGTATCTTCCTTATGGACTAAAACACAAACTATGTTTTGAAAGGTGACTACCTAATCTTTACACACGTTACACAATCATTAAGCAACTTTCACACAGTCACAAAGAACAGGCTTTAAGCATTTCAGAGTTTTAGGGATAATCACTGAAATGTGAATGAGAGAGCTCAAACTGATATATGAATTACCAGTTGACAGATAACAAAATGCTATTGCCAGGATTATCACAGCAGAAATTGCATAACAGTAACTTGCCTAGAGATACAAATTCAAAGTTTCCCTTGCAGAAAATCAAAATCTTACAGTGACATTCTTCTATAATTTGCATACAAAACATTACCATCACTTTATATTTCTCAGAATACAGTACCAGTAAGTCTAGTATTGGACAGTGAGCACTATATTCATAATCAAGTTTGTGCTTTCTTCCTCTGCTACCTTTCATAACAAGAAACTGCTGAACATAGTGGATGCATAGCAGACTGTGTGTGCATCTGTGCACGTGTACAATGAAAGATACAGCATGTGGACATACCTTTAAGTACACAAAATTCTTCTGAAAATATATGACTTCCTACCTATTGTTTGTATACAGTGAGTGTTGAAGCAACATTTTCTACAGGTAGGAACACATCTTTACAATATAATGCACATAAAAACTCTATTTTTTAAGCTGACATATTGTCAGCTTTATTTTAAAAATAAAATTTCAATATTTTAGGTAGCCTATGGTGTAGGATCAGAGAAACTGAAAACCTGTAACTTAAGTGATTAGAATGTAAACAACAAAAATATGACAAACACTGAGAATGCCTCTAGGCCTGACCCGTAAACCTCTCTCCTATATTTCCATCCATATTACTGCTACTCAACTTCTCAACAAACAATACTACAAGAATTAATTAATTGAAGGGAATGCAACAACACTGTTGTTACAACACAGCTATCTATACCTATTAAAATGACACTGTAACTACTAGAAAGAAACCAACTTGGAAAGCTATTATTATTATTATTATTGTTGTTGTTGTTGCTGCTGCTGAAGATTAATGTCAAACTGAAGCACCAACTTCATTCTTTCCTGTCATATACGCATATAAACTATTATTGTAAAGTTTAAGCGGTGGTGGGTAGTCACATTTGTAGGTCTCCATTTTCATTTTTAACACCATCAGCATTAAGGTGCATTTACAAAGTAATTTATGATGTCAATATGAAATGGCTTGTTCCACACCATTAAGATTTATTGTGCAAATGATCTGTAGAACATAAAACTACCTAATGAAACCATTGCCTGTCACATTATGAAATGATATGGAGTCTAGGTGATCAACAGCAGTGGAAAGGAAGCCGACAGCAATAGGAGCCCAACGAAAATTAAATTTCTACACAGCTTGAAACGCTTTAAAACTTATCGTAGTTCCAAATGGTAAAGGCCTACTATAAACTGAGTCGCATTAGTATACGAGTAAATTGTGTTTTTCATAGTTCATTTCCAGTAGTTTTGCAGAACCTCCGAAACACAAATGCAGTGGCTAAAGTATGATAGAATAAAATACAGTTTTGTTACAAATATCTAATATGCTAGTTTCTTCTGAGACAAATAAATCATCTGCAATTATTCCAAGCTGTCACTTAACAAGTTGTCTTGACTGCAAAGTTATTAGTGGTAAGGATGAATTATCACAGATGGATTGGAGGCAAAATGAAGACATGGAACTGACCATCCCATTGATGATAAATTTCATGAATATAATATGGTCTGCTTTATATTTTGAATTTTTTCACCTCCTCTCCATGTGTGATATTTCATAAAAACATCTAACAAAAAAAATGAACATGAAAAACTCACCAACAATTTTTCAATAATACCAGTCTCCCTTGTGCCTTGACTTCCCAACGAGGAATCATTGTACCCACAACTGCTGGTTGTATTTGAATTGGCACTACCGTTGTTGCTGGGAGGTGAAGGCAAGCTTTCACCATTGAACACACTTGTTCCTTCACTGCTAGAAAATGCATTACCAGAATACCGTCCACTTCCACGGGTACTATTTGATGATGGGAATGAATTATAACTGGATGAATAATGATTGTTTGAACTGCCCTTGTTAAATGCACTGGTTGCAGTGTCTTTTGTTGATGACTGAGCACCCTGAAACTGATTGCTACCACTGTTACTAAAACTCGTACCATTGGACGAGTTATGAACGTCTGAACTTGTGGTAGAATTATTAGAAATTGTCATAGGTTTGAAATTTAATTCAAGTATTGCTGTTTCTGTATTCATGGCTGGCGGCTGGAATGATTTCCACTGAGGATTATTGGACATAGTCTTTACAAGTTATGCTGACCAATGCACCGTTTCTTCTGATTTCAAGTTCAGATAGGTTTATCACAGAACTACACGTAAAAATACCCGAAACGTATATGCACAAAGTAAGCTCTCACCTATTCTATCCTTAAAATGAAAATATAAAAGAAACCATCATAGGTTTAATACGTCACTAGTGCCTGAACGAATTCGAAAAAGTCTGTTCCAGCACCCTTGTAGATGCACTAACTCTAATATCACTGAGCTTTAAGAAGGTCCTAAATGAAAAATGATGTTGGAAAAATCCTCAGATGTCTTCAATGCGTGCTGGGTGCGGATTGTGTTTTTGACTTTTATTTTAAACTGATCGTTGTTTCAAGTTTCCTATTCTAATAATTACACAAGCTGCAAAGAAAAGAAAGAAAAACTGATATCAAAACTTTGTATGCATAAACACACACTTTACAACTGCATGCACACATCATAAGTTCCACACAATTTTAAAGCAAATTGTTCCGTAACAGTTCTACAATTAGTATAAATTTATTTTTGACATTATGTACATTTCATTCCCTTTACTTAAATCTGAGGCATGGAATGCCAATTAATCCATGTTTCCTTAAATTACACCATCTATATAATTTGGAACTGAAGACCGCCTTACGTTTTCTCGGTTTTTATAATTATGAGTTGAATTCATCACATTCATAGTAAATACAGAGAATAATAAACAATTTTCAAGTACACCAGTGACAGACAACTCGTTAAAGTAATAAAAATAAGCTATAAATTTAAATCTAACTATCTCACCACGACACAGCACAGCACTGACGACATGCCGCCATGTTGAATGTCAACACTCGAACTCAAAAACACAGGCAAGTATTTTACAAGACATCAATCCCATTGGGTCGTCCTTATACGTCACAGATGTAAGAACATGGAGGCGATATTTCATGAAAAGGTAAAATACAACAAAATATTCCGTGTTCGACTGTTAAACGATTTAAGTAGCGTATTTGTTCTAGCGAATATAACGCAGGTATTTGTCCAGAAATCTCTGTAGGAAAACTTTATTTTGTCGTCATTTTCGTAACAATTGTGTTGGATATTTGTACTGTTCTTAACCTTATATTTAATGAATTTAAACGTATTCTTTTGCAGCAAGAAGGATCATTATGTGCGCAGCACTGTTTGAATGCCTTGCTGCAGGGACCATATTTCACTGCCGTTGATTTAGCAACTATTGCACAGCGAATGGATTATGAAGAGCGTTTAAGAATGTCTGAATCTGGTGTCGACAGCGAAGAGTACAGAAGATTTTTGGAGGTACACATGTGTGACAGCACAAAATGTTTAAACCGACAGTAACTTATGCTAGTTTCTAGATTTAAGGAGTCCCATTGATACATGTTATATGTGACATTAAGAACCATGTTTAGTACCCATATTTCCGTTGAATATGCATAAGGTTGCAGTTAATAGCAAACGATGAAACAGAATCTACTGGAAAGTTGGAGAATAGGAAGCTACAGCTGTTGTCACTCCAGTACTACATAGGCAATTTGCTTCATAATAACTGTGCATTGGCATCCGCAAATCAGTGCAATTATAGACGCTGCAGCTACATCTACATTCTGCAAACCACCGTGAAGTGTAGTGTATGACAGAGGGTATGGTACCTCCCATTGTACCATTTATTAGGATTTCTTCATGTTCCATTCACGCGTGGAGTGCGGGAACAATGATTGACTGCCTCTGTAGTTGCAGTAATTAATCTTATCCTCATGATTGCTATGTGAGTGATATGTGGGGGGTTGAAGTATATTTCTAGAGCAGTGTACCGTTATTTGATGAAGAAACAATGTGACTGAATAAAAAGTGTCATTCACAAAACTGGTTCCAAAGAGGCAGTGGAACTTCTTCTGTTTTTGTAACTTAATTATTCTATCACTACAAGTTTGTTGGTATGAAAGTTCCAACAGAGGTATTGTCATCAAAACGGTCTAGGACATGTCAGACAAATTACAGAAATAATATAACCTGTACATATATGAAACATACACGAAATGACTATTAGACAAGGGTAGGGAAGGAAATCGGCCATGGTCTCATCACTTCAACCATCCCAGCATTCACCTTACTTGAAAGAATCGTGATAGCTCAAGTCAGGATGGCCAGATTGCTCTTGAATGTTTTTGCATAGGAACAGGTCAGCCATTGCAGTGAATTCCTAGCTCCAAACAATTCTTAACATTTGTTGATCACGTGGAAAGAAGGCTGTGCTTTGAAGTACATTGATTATCAACCACTGGTTTTACACATCCATTATAGTGTTGCAAAATGAGTACTTCTGTACTGTGTGTGTCACATCAGAAAGGTTTTTCTTGTGCTGCAAAATACATAGTGAAGTAGGTCCTCCTTTTTTAACTTTAGCAATCATCATCTAAGGTCAAAAGATAAAACATGTTTTATTCATTTTCCTTACTCTTTTTTGCTTATTTACTCAGATTTGCCAGCAGTTTTCAGTGATAGGCTCTGAGCATCTGAGCACTATGCGACTTAACTGCTGAGGTCATCAGTCGCCTAGAACTTAGAACTAATTAAACCTAACTAACCTAAGGACATCACACACATCCGTGCCCGAGGCAGGATTCGAACCTGCGACCGTAGCGGTCACGCGGTTCCAGACTGAAGCGCCTTTAACTGCACAGCCACACCGGCCGGCTTCAGTGATAGGTTCATATTTGATTGATCCTAAGACAAGTAATTCCAAAATTACAGATGTGAGCCATTCACTATTCAGTTTTCATAGTATTTTAAACTGCACATTAGAACAACATTTTACATACTATTAAATGTTTGTAAATATTGTGATTATTGTCATCAAACTGAAAATGAACAGAAACAGCTGAATAAGTAACTCTGTTATACATAGGCCTAATTTAAAAAAAAAAATTGACAGTGAAATGTTGAAGGTACCAGGGCAGTTTATCTGCTCCCTCCTCCCCCAGTTGTAGTTAAAAAACGAGGTGATCCATCCATACTTTGATCAACTGTGCTGTGCATTGTACTGCCCATTGTATCATGCATTAGCATTTCTTTTTGTTACTTGTATATTTCAAGCATAAGAAGAATGACTGCCTAAATGCTAGTTACTGTACTTATAGTCTAATTGTTTTGCAGTCTCTCTGGCAGTGGTAGCCTATGGGAGGAGTAGGGTATTCCTAGATTTGTCATGTGATACTGGTACTTCAGACTTCATAAGTAAGCTTTGGTAGGATGTTTAACATCTAAAACCATCAATTTTTCAGCATTTCTCTAAGTACAAGTTGAACTCTATTAAGCAGGAACATGTCTGTCAAACTGCAGTTTAGAATTGACTACATATGAAAGGTGTGTATATGTGTGTGTGTGTGTGTGTGTGTGTGTGTGTGTGTGTGTGTGTGTGTGTGTTGTGTGTGTTGTTTGTTAGCTCTTAGAAAGGATATTGTCCAAACACTTAGCAGCAATTACAGTGTATGTGTTCTTTCATATCTATCAATCACTCGGTGCATAAATTATGCAGTTGAGTGGTTACCTTTACTACTTCGATTATTTCTTTCCCATCCAGTACCACCATATCAAATGAGTTATCAGATAGGGTCACCAACAGACTCGGCCTATTTTCTGATATTGTTGTTGGTTATGAAAGTATGTCTGCACGATCCTAAGAAATTGCTGAATGACGTACTCGGGAGTTCCCATTTGCAGTAGGTTTTCTGAATGGCAGCATTCTACAGATGTGATTGAGTGCAAGATAATGCTCATAAATCAAAGAAAAAACCTGATATTAGATTCCAGAAGTAGTGGGAAACTGCTGGATATAACACATGGCAAGAACATGTGTAGTAATGGAAGAGAGGCGGAAGAGTTAAGAGGGGACGTTCTGGGAGGTGCATCGAACTATGAGCTCCAACTTTGTCTGCTTATAGTGTGGATAGGCACCTATCACACCCTAAAATTGTGGGTGCCAGTGTGACCTCGTTTTTGAAATATTGCTTGTTAAAGTTTGGGCAGCTCTTTATATACAGAAAAGTTTCACTGTTGTGGCAAGCGAGCAAGACTCCCGTCCTGGCAACCCTGGTTAGGGACCCGCCTATGCTACTTTTGTTTTTCAAATGTCTGTTTTAATTTATAATTAATCATGAAAATTCCACAAGGAATTGATTAAAAAGAATTACAAGCCTCTATAAATTAAACTTATACATTGAATGTCAAAAACCGGAAATTAACCATGATGTAATTTCTTGAAATATTTTATTATTGTTCAATTTTTTCCTTGTATTTTTGATTTTGTTCCGTTGAGGTAGGGAATATTAAAAAAAATACCAACGAATGAGGGATTAAAAATATGTTTCATTTAATGGAAAGTTAATTGATATTTCCTATATTTTGATGAGTACATTCTGACGGATGATACTTGTTATAAAAACAATCAAAATATTTGTACTTTCAGCACCACGAACATTGTACAAATGCACATTCATTTTCGTCGCAATCGCATCTGTATTTTCTCAAATCCACAGGAAACACCACTGCATTGATGTTATGGGATAATGTTAAAATAAAAGAAAAGCAAAATATTGAGACAAAATTTGACATTTAATGTGTAATTTTGATTTATAGAGGCTTGTAATTCTTTTTAATCAATTCCTTGTGGAATGTTCATGAGTAATTATAAATTAAAACAGGCATTTGGAAAAAAAAGAAAACAAAAGTAGCATAGGCAGGTCTCAAACCAGGGTCGCCTGGACGGGAGTCTCGCTCGCTTCCCACTCAGCTACTCGCTCACTTGTCACAACAGTGAAACGCATCTGTATATAAAGAGCTGCCCCAACTTTAACAGGCAATATTTCAAAAACGAGACCGCATTGGCACCTACAATTTTAAGGTGTGATAGATGCCTACCCACACTATAAGCAGGCGAAGTGGGAGCTCATAACTCAATTCACCTCATTAGGATTGGTGGAAAAGATTGCATAGGAAAAAGTATACACAATGCTGTTGTTGTCAGTTGTAGTGCACTATTCCAGTACTTGATGACAGTATCAAATAAGCTCTACAGGTTATCGGAAAAATTAAAGACTACACTGCATTAACACTGATGTAGCCACCTTACTGGGTACATGACTGGAGAGGGAACTGCTTATGCATAGGCAACAAGGAGGTAACAACAGGGACAAGAAATAGAATCACTGTTATAATCAAAACATAAAACTTTGATATAATACACTTCAGAAAAATGTTAACATGGGAGCAAACTATACAACATTGCTGAAAAGTATAACACTTGAACATCTGCCATGCTATATCCATCCCAAACTTACAACATGCCCCTTCTCTGAGGAGATATGTTGCACTGTGAATTGTGGTTTATTAGTCTCATAACATACATAATCAAAATCATTTAATTCAGGTGCAGGAGGCACGTCTAAAGTTCGGTAAAATTTACCATAAACATAGAGAGCTGGTGATTACATACAGCATAATAATAATAATAATAATAATAATAATTTGCAAACAACAAATAGAAACAGTAGATCACATCACAAGCGGATGTACAATACTAGCAAATACAGAATACCCCAGAAGACATGACAATGTCGCAAAAATAATACATCAACAGCTCGCCTTACAACATAAACTTATAAAACAACATGTTCCCGCATACAAGTATGCACCACAAAATGTACTAGAGAACGATGAATACAAATTATACTGGAACAGAACCATTATAACAGATAAAACAACACCACATAACAAACCTGACATCATACTCACCAATAAAAAGACGAAATTAACACAACTAATCGAAATATCCATACCCAATACAACAAATATACAAAAGAAAACAGGAGAAAAAATTGAAAAATACATCCAACTGGCTGAGGAAGTCAAAGACATGTGGCATCAGGATAAAGTTAACATCATACCAATTATACTATCAACTACAGGAGTCATACCACACAATATCCACCAGTACATCAATGCAATACAGCTACATCCAAACTTATATATACAACTACAGAAATCTGTAATTATTGACACTTTTTCTATTACCCAAAAGTTCCTAAATGCAATGTAACATATACCATGCAGTTAAAAGGAAGTCACGCTTGATCAAGGTCCGCGTCACCTTCCATTTTTAACCAGACATAACGTCTGAGACAAGAAAGAAATAATAATAATAATAATAATAATAATAATAATACAGTTTTGTTTTATACACACAAAAGGCAGATATAATAATAATAATAATAATAATAATAATTTATATAGGAGGACTCACTACACTAAATATACACACTAGGCAGAGATCAGAACCAACCAACACACAGAAGAAACCCACAAAACCAGCATGGCAACACAGGCTACAGATCAAAATAGAAAAACTGAGAAAAGACATCGGACAGCTAACACAATTTATAAGAAATGAAATCTCGGAAAAAAAACGAAAAAGGTTAGGTAAAATCTCACAACAAGAAGCGACAGAGCAATTAGACGAAAAGAAGCAGAAATTACAAGCATTAGCCAAACGACTCAGAAGATACAAAAAAAGTGAAAATAGAAGGAAACAAAACCAAACATTCAACACAAACCAAAAGAAATTTTACCAGACAATAGATAACACACACATTAAAATAAACAATCCACCATATATAACAGACATGGAACACTTCTGGAGCAACATATGGTCAAACCCGGTACAACATAACAGGCATGCACGGTGGATACAAGCAGAAACAGACACATACAAGATGATACCACAAATGCCTGAAGTGATAATTTTGCAACATGAAGTCACCCAAGCAATTAATTCTACTCACAATTGGAAAGCCCCTGGAAATGACAAAATAGCAAATTTCTGGTTAAAGAAGTTCACCTCAACACATTCACATCTAACTAAATTATTTAACAGTTACATTGCAGACCCATACACATTCCCTGATACACTTACACACGGAATAACATATCTGAAACCTAAAGATCAAGCAGACACAGCGAACCCAGCTAAATATCGCCCCATAACATGCCTACCAACAATATACAAAATATTAACTTCAGTCATTAAACAGAAATTAATGACACATACAACACAGAACAAAATTATAAATGAAGAACAAAAAGGCTGTTGCAAAGGAGCACGAAGATGTAAAGAGCAACTGATAATAGATGCAGAGGTGACATATCAAGCTAAAACTAAACAAAGGCCGCTACACTACGCATACATTGATTACCAAAAAGCTTTTGATAGTGTACCCCACTCATGGTTACTACAAATATTGGAAATATACAAAGTAGATCCTAAATTGATACAGTTCCTAAACATAGTAATGAAAAATTGGAAAACCACACTTAATATCCAAACAAATTCAAATAATATCACATAACAGCCAATACAGATTAAGCGTAGAATATACCAAGGAGACTCATTAAGTCCTTTCTGGTTCTGCCTTGCTCTGAACCCACTATCCAACATGCTAAATAATACAAATTATGGATACAATATTACTGGAACATACCCACACAAAATCACACATTTGCTATACATGGATGATCTAAAATTACTGGCAGCAACAAATCAACAACTCAACCAATTACTAAAGATAACAGAAGGATTCAGCAATGATATAAGTATGGCTTTTGGAACAGACAAATGTAAGAAAAATAGCATAGTCAAGGGAAAACATACTAAACAAGAAGATTACATATTGGATAACCACAGCGACTGCATAGAAGCGATGGAAAAAACGGATGCCTATAAATATCTAGGATACAGACAAAAAATAGGAATAGATAATACAAATATCAAAGAAGAACTAAAAGAAAAATATAGACAAACACTAACAAAAATACTGAAAACAGAATTGACAGCAAGAAACAAGACAAAAGCTATAAATACCTATGCCATACCAATATTGACCTACTCATTTGGAGTAGTGAAATGGAGTAACACAGACCTAGAAGCACTCAATACACTAACACGATCACAATGCCACAAATATAGAATACATCACATACATTCAGCAACAGAAAGATTCACATTAAGCAGAAAGGAAGGAGGAAGGGGATTTATCAACATAAAAAACCTACATTATGGACAGGTAGACAATTTAAGAAAATTCTTTCTAGAACGAGCAGAAACTAGCAAAATACATAAGGCAATCACTCATATAAATACATCGGCTACACCACTGCAATTTCATAACCACTTCTACAACCCTTTAGATCACATAACATCAACAGACATGAAGAAAGTAAATTGGAAAATGAAAACACTACATGGCAAGCACCCGTATCATCTAACACAGCCACACATCGATCAAGACGCATCCAACACATGGCTAAGAAAAGGCAATATATACAGTGAGACAGAAGGATTCATGATTGCAATACAGGATCAAACAATAAACACCAGGTATTACAGCAAGCATATTATTAAAGATCCCAATACCACAACGGATAAATGCAGACTTTGTAAACAACAAATAGAAACAGCAGATCACATCACAAGCGGATGTACAATACTAGCAAATACAGAATACCCCAGAAGACATGACAATGTCGCAAAAATAATACATCAACAGCTTGCCTTACAACATAAACTTTTAAAACAACACATTCCTACATACAAGTATACACCACAAAATGTACTGGAGAATGATGAATACAAATTATACTGGAACAGAACCATTATAACAGATAAAACAACGCCACATAACAAACCTGACATCATACTCACCAATAAAAAGAAGAAATTCACACAACTAATCGAAATATCCATACCCAATACAACAAATATACAAAAGAAAACAGGAGAAAAAATTGAAAAATACATCCAACTGGCTGAGAAAGTCAAAGACATGTGGCATCAGGATAAAGTTGACATCGTACCAATTATACTATCAACTACAAGAGTCATACCACACAATATCCACCAGTACATCAACGCAATACAGCTACATCCAAACTTGTATATACAACTACAGAAATCCGTAATTATTTATACATGTTCAATTACTCGAAAGTTCCTAAATGCAATATAACATATACCGTACAGTTAAAAGGAAGTCACGCTTGATCAAGGTCGCGTCACTTTCCATTTTTGACCAGACATAACGTCTGAGAAAAGAAAGAAATAATAATAATAATAATAATAATAATAGTATCTAAAAATCTAACACTAAATTACCCTTGCTCAAATTATCGTGTCATCCTCTAAAAATTCTTCTATCGAGTAGTAGCATTTCTCCCCCAGAACCCAATGTAGCCTTACTTTTAGGATCTCTGGCTTAGCATTAAATATATATTTGCCAATTAATTTGTTATATATTATCCCCATATACTGTGGAGCCCATTCATATAATTTCAATTTGTGTGTGGGAAGCATAAAATTATTTTTATTTCTTGTGTTGTATGTGTGGTTAAAATGATTTTCCTCAAATAATTTTTGCCTGCAGTGTAGGAAGATGATAATTTCATAAATGTATATGGAGGGTACAGGATTTGCAATTGTCGAAATAATGGGCAACAAGATTCTGTTTTCTGTGTGGTACACATGTACAGGGTTATGACAAATGATTGAAGCGATTTCACAGCTCTACAATAACTTTATTATTTGAGATATTTTCACAATGCTTTGCACACACATACAAAAACTCGAAAATTTTTTTTAGGCATTCACAAATGTTCGATATGTGCCCCTTTAGTGATTCGGCAGATATCAAGCCGATAATAAAGTTCCTCCCACACTCGGCACAGCATGTCCCCATCAATGAGTTCGAAACCATCGTTGATGCGAGCTCGCAGTTCTGGCACGTTTCTTGGTAGAGGAGGTTTAAACACTGAATCTTTCACATAACCCCACAGAAAGAAATCGCATGGGGTTAAGTCGGGAGAGCGTGGAGGCCATGGCATGAATTGCTGATCATGATCTCCACCACGACCGATCCATCGGTTTTCCAATCTCCTGTTTAAGAAATGCGGAACATCATGATGGAAGTGCGGTGGAGCACCATCCTGTTGAAGGATGTAGTCGGTGCTGTCGGTCTCCAGTTGTGGCACGAGCCAATTTTCCAGCATGTCCAGATACACGTATTCAACCGTTTCTTCGCTCACTGCAGGCCGACCAGTTGATTTCCGCTTACAGAGGCATCCAGAAACTTTAAACTGCGCATACAATTGCCAAATGGAGTTAGCAGTTGGTGGATCTTTGTTGAACTTCGTCCTGAAATGTCGTTGCACTGTTAAGACTGACTGATGTGAGTGCATTTCAAGCACGACATACGCTTTCTCGGCTCCTGTCGCCATTTTGTCTCACTGCGCTCTCGAACGCTCTGGCGGCGGAAACCTGAAGTGTGGCTTCAGTCGAACAAAACTTTGAGTTTTTCTACGTATCTATAGTGTATCGTGACTGTACGTCAATGAATGGAGCTACAGTGAATTTATGAAATCGCTTCAATCATTTGTGATAGCCCTGTATGTGATGATTTTTTTCTGAAGTTTCAGTATACAAGATACTCTACTTGAACTTCCCAGAAAATTATACCATAAGTAATGACTTATTCAAAATAACTATTGTATGCTATTTTTTGTGTACTCATGTTGGTAGAATTTCAAGTATCTGTATTGCAAACGCAAAACTGCTTAGTTTATTTTATAAGGAGTCAGTATGTGTGTTCCAGTTCAAGTTCTTGTCCACATTTAGTCCTAGGAATTTGATACTGTCAACTTCTTCCATAAGTTGATTATTGCATTGCATTTTAAGCTGTGCACATTTTGAGTGTTTGGTTTGGAAATGTTCCATACGGGTTTTTGCAAAGTCCAGTTTTCAACTGGAACCAGTTTTCTAAAGTATTGTCTGCAAACAGAACTGATAGGGGAATTGATATTTGTGGGTAAGTCATTTACCTAGATTAGGAACAAGATTGGCCCCAAAATGGAGCCTTGAGCCACACCTTGTGAAACAGTACTCCACTTCGAAAAATAATTCACCACATTTGAAGTGATAGTTACCACTGCTTTCTGTTCTGCAGGTACAGTGTAAGCCATTTGAGAGTATTGATCTTAATACCATATCCATCTTAATTTGTAGATTCACAAGGCATGGTTTACAGAGTCGAAAGCTTTAGTAAGATCACAGAAAATGCCAGCAACTTTACTCCTCTGGTCCAGTGCTTTGCATATCTTTTCAGTAAAGTTATTTACTGTATCCACCGTGTTTTTTCCTGGTTGGAATCTAAATTGATTATTTATAATAATGTTTTACAATAAAATTTTGTATCTGGTTTGCAGCTACTTTCTCAAACACTTTCTACAAGATAGGAAGAATAGATATAGGACAATAGTTTCCCATGTCATCCCTCGACCCTTTCTTGAACAGAGGTCTGACTTCAGCATACTTCAACGCATCAGGAAAGCATCCCTGTTCAAAAGATTATTTATTTTAGTTAGTGGAGGTGCTATTATGTGATACACTGCCTTAATCACTTTTGTCGGTACCCCATCCCACCCATCTGAGTTTTTATTTTTTAATGACAATATAATATTTTCCACATACTTTACTGAGACATTGGACATAAAACAGAGAAAACAACGAACAAGCAGCAAAGAAAAACAAAGCATAGATCTTACATCTGTTAATGAATTGAGATGAAATCATCGTATGGCATTGTTGGATGGGAGGTTCCATTCGGATTTGGCCACCAAGTGCAAGTCTTGTTTCACTCGGCGCCACATTGGGTGACGTGCAGATGATGATGATGATGATGATGATGATGATAATGATGATATCATAACACCTGCCGGGAATTGAACTCGGGCCCAGTGCATGGGAGGCAAGCACGTTACGACCCAGCTAAGCAAGTGGACTGTTAATGGATTAAAAGTATTCAACAATTAAATGGATGCCAAATAATTCAGTCGATGTAACATGTTGTTGTTGTGGTCTTCAGTCCAGAGACTGGTTTGATGCAGCCCTCCACTCTACTCTATCATGTGCAAGCTTTTTCATCTCTGAGTAACTAGTGCAACCTACATCCTTCTGAATCTGTTTAGTGTATTCATGCCTTGACCTCCCTCTACGATTTTTACCCTCCACGCTTCCCTACAATACTAAATTGGTGAACCCTCGAAGCCTCAGGATGTGTTCTACCAACTGATCCCTTCTTCTAGTAAAGTTGTGCCACAAATTCCTCTTCTCCCCAATTCTATTCAGTACCTCATCATTCATTATGTGATCTTCCCATCTAATCTTCAGCATTCTTCTGTAGAACCACATTTCGAAAGTTTCTGTTCTCTTCTTGTGTAAACTGTTTATCATCCACGTTTCACTTCCGTAAATGGCTACACACTACACAAATACTTAATCTAATTCCCTCAGCATCACCTGATTTAATTTGTCTACATTCCATTATACTCATTTTGCTTTTGTTGATGTTCATCTTATATCCTCCTCTGAAGACACTGTCCATTCCATTCAACTGCTCTTCCAGGTCCTTTGCTGTCTCTGGCAGAATTACAATGTCATTGGCAAACCTCAAAGTTTTTATTTCTTCTCGATGGATTTTAATTACTAACCCAAATTTTTCATTTGTTTCCTTCACTGCTTGCTCAATATACAGATTGAATAACATCGGTGATAGGCTACAACTGTGTCTCACTACCTTCTCAACCACTGCTTCCCTTTCATGCCCCTCATGTCTTATAACTGCCATCTGGTTTCTGTACAAATTGTAAATAGCGTTTCGCTCCCTGTATTTGATCCCTGCTACTTACAGAATTTGAAAGAGAGTATTCCAGTCAACATTGTCAAAAGCTTTCTCTAAGTATACAAATGCTAGAAATATATGATTGTCTTTCATTAATTTATCTTCTAAGATAAGTTGTAGGGTCAGTATTGTGTCACATGTTCCAACATTTCTACGGAATCCAAACTGATCTTCTCTGAGGTTGGCTTCTACCAGTTTTTCCATTCGTCTGTAAGGAATTTGTGTTAGTATTTTGCAGCCGTGACTTATTAAACTGATAGTTCAGTAATTTTCACATCTGTCAACACCTCCTTTCTTTGGGATCGGAATTTCTTCTTGAAGTCTGAAGGTATTTCACCTGCCTCATACATCTTGCTCACCAGATGGCAGGGTTTTGTCAGGGCTGGATCTCCCAAAGCTATCAGCTGTTCTAATGGAATGTTGTCTACTCCTGGGGCCTTGTTTAGACTTAAGTCTTTCAGTGCTCTGTCAAACTCTTCACGCAGTATCATATCTCCCATTTCGTCTTCATCTACGTCCTCTTCCATTTCCATAATATTGCCCTCAAGTACATCGCCCTTCTATAGACCCTCTATATACTCCTTCCACCTTCCTGCTTTCCCTTCTTTACTTAGAACTGATTTTCCAACTGAGCTCTTGATGTTGATACAGGTGGTTCTTTCTTCTCCAAAGGTCTCTCTAATTTTCCTGTAGGCAGTATCTATCTTACACCTAGTGATATACGCCTTTACATCCTTACATTTTTGCTGTAGCCATCCATGATTATCCATTTTGCACTTCCTGTTGATGTCATTTTTTGAGATGTTTGTATTCTTTTTCACCTGCTTCTTTTACTGAATTTTTATGTTTTCTCCTTTCATCAATTAATTTCAACATCTCTACTGTTACCCAAGGATTTCTACTAGCCCTCTGCTGCCTTCACTACTTCATCTCTCAAAGCTACCCATCCTTCTTCTTCTGTCTTTCTTTCCCCTGTTCTTGCCAATCGATCCCTAATGCTGAAACTTCCTGGCAGATTAAAACTGTGTGCCGGACCGAGACTCGAACTCAGGACCTTTGCCTTTCGCGGGCAAATGCTGTATCGACTGAGCTACCCAAGCATGACTCATGCCCTGTCCTCACAGCTCTAATTCCGCCAGTACCTCGTCTCCTACCTTCCAAACTTCACAGAAGCTCTCGTGCGAACCCGGCAGAACTAGCACTCCTGGAAGAAAGGATATTGCGGAGACATGGCTTAGCCACAGCCTGGGGGTGTTTCTAGAAGGTCCAGAGTTCGAGTCTCGGTCCGGCACACAGTTTTAACCTGCCAGGAAGTTTCATATCAGCGCACACTCCGCTGTAGAGTGAAAATTTCATTCTAGATCCCTAATGCTCTCTGAAACTCTCTATAACCTCTGGTTGTTTCAGTTTATCCCGGTCCCATCTCCTTAGATTCCCACCTTTTTGCAGTTTCTTCATTTTTAATCTATTGTTCATAACCAAAAGGTTGTGGTCAGAGTCCACATCTGCCCCTAGAAATGTCTTACAATTTAAAACCTGTTTCCTAAATCTCTGTCTTACCGTTATATAATTTATCTGAAACCGTCCAGTGTCTCCAGGCCTCTTCCACATATACAGTCTTTGCTCGTGATTCTTAAAGCAAGTGTTAGCTATGATTAAGTTATGCTCTGTTCAAAATTCTACCAGGCGGCTTCCTCTTCCATTCCTTACCCAAATTCCAGCTTCACCTACTACTTTTCCTTCTCTTCATTTTGCTACCATCGAATTCCAGTCCCCGTGACTAGTAAATTTTCGTTTCCCATTACTATCTGGATAATTTCTTTTCTCATCATACATTTCATCAATCTCTTTGTCATCTGTGGAGCTACCGTAGTTGGCATATAAACTTGTACAACTGTGGTAGGTGTGGGCTTCATGTCTATCTTTGCTACAATAATGCATTCACTACGCTGTTTGTAGTAGCTTATCCACACTCCTATTTTTTTATTCATTATTAAATCTACTCCCACATTACTCCTATTATAATTTTCTATTTATAACCCTGAATTCACCAGACCAAAAGTCTTGTTGCACAAAAATTAAAACACCATCCTGGGGAGGGGGAGAGGGAAATGGAATAAGGCCAGGTGAAAGGATAGAGGGGGGAGGGGCACAGAACTGTGATACGAATGGAAATGGGGGTGTGTTGGGGTGGGGGGCTAGAAGAAAAGATACGAGTACTCATGAAGTAACCTTATATAAACAATTCAAAAATGAAATCAAACAATGGAAAATCCAGGATGGAATGTAACAATATTAGAGAAGGAAAGTTGCTACTCACCATATAGCGGAGGTGCTGAGTCACGATAGGCACAACAAAAAGATTCACACAATTATAGCTTTCGGCCGTTAAGGCCTTTGTCAACAGTTCACACACACACACACACACACACACACACACACACACACACACACACACACGTTTCAGACAACTGAAACCAATGTGTGTGTGTGTGTGCGTGTGTGTGTGTGTGTGTGTGTGTGGTGTATTGCTGACAAAGGCTTTAATGGCCGGCAGCTATAACTGTGTGAATCTTTTTGTTGTGCCTATCGTGACTCAGCATCTCCGGTTTATGGTGAGTAGCAACTTTCCTTCTCTAATTCAAAAAATAGATACATCCAAAGGATTACTCCAGTACTTAATAACACCTGTTTCTAAGTATGAGACTCACTGGTCTCCTAAGTTAGACAATGTACAGCAACCTATATAGACAGTTCCCATATAATATCTATTTTTTTCTTTCTTTTTAACTTCATAGTTAAACTACGTAAAATAAATGTATAAAACAATCTGTGGGCAATTTTTATGCGTAACAGCATAGATGAATATGTACAGAAAGACCTACCCAGACCTCTACCTTATTAACCCGTGATGTGACCCAGTCAACAATCTAGCAGAACTGTTGAAAGTGAGAGAGTAGCAGAAAAGGGAATTTGGGGGGAGGGAGGGAGGGAGGGAAGGAAGGCAGTGGAAGACCAGAATATTGAAGGTTACAGGTGTTGGGGTGAGTGGGTGGAAAGGGCTGAGGTGGTGTACAAGATCAGCGTAATCAACCATTTGAATAAACAGTTCTGAATAAGTTAACACATCCGACAAGCAACACTTATTCCTTTTCACGTGGGTTGCTCACAATCTAACTCTTGTTCGGAGTACTCTCCCATCCAGTGAGTTGAGTATTCCAATAAACACATGTACAAAACAAGATAATGCTGCCTCATAGGAGCACAAACAAGAAAGATGGTTGTAATTAAAAAAAAAAAATTACATAGAGACCACAGGACCAACTTCCCATTCCCCTATCTGACAGTATTTTTGTGCTTCTATGCACCTGCATTAACTTGTTTTCTAAGAGTAATTATTTGAAATTTGAACTCACTGGATGGGAGAGTACTCAGAATAAGAATTTGGTAGTGAGTAATACATGTGAACAGGGATAATCATTGCTGCTTAGAGGTGTTATCTTACTCAGAATGGTTTGTTCCAGTGGTTGATTACAGTACTCTTTTGTGCCATCTCACCCCTTTCCACATGCTGACCCCTGTAACCATCTATATTCTGCTCCTCCACCCCATCCTCCACCAAAATTCTCCCTCCCCCTTTCCTCCTACCTTTCTCACTTCTGACAGTTGTTCTATATTCATATTCCATTATTCGGTTGAATTATGAATAAACCACTAACCAGTCAAGGTAGAGGCCTTTGGGTACATATTCATCCACTTCCTTACCCATAAAAATTGCCAGCAGATTGTTTTACGTGCATATTTCATAGAGTTTAATTAAAAAGTTAAAAGAAATAAATCATAAAGTAATTACTATGTGGGAATTGGCCTTTATATTGTCGTCGATTGTCTAGCTTAAGAGACCAATGAGACTGATTTTGTCTGATACAGAAAAGCCAGTGTTTACAAGAATTAGATTAATCTTGTGGATGCATCTATATTTTTAAATTGTATATGTTAGGTTGCTTCACATGTACTCATATTTCTTCTTCTCCACACCATCTTTCTGTACCTTCTCTAATTCCGTGCCTCCCTGTCCCCCACATGTGTGTGCGTGCATACGTGCGCGCGCGCGCACACACACACACACACACACACACACACACACACACACACACACACACCCACCACCTGCGAGGCGATAACTGGAATCAATTTCATCACTTACATTGCTCATTGGTTTTTGTTATCAGTGATAGGGTTTCTGTTCATTAGATTCGGATAGTATATCATTTGTATTTTACATTAATTTTTGTTTTTCTGATTGGCCACTGGTGATGCTACAGTGTGTGATGCGTAAGCGTTCGTAAAATTCTTGTTGTAGTTACTGCCTTACTGCGGAAGCAAAGGGAACTTCACAGCAAACATAAACATAGCCAAAGCCTTGCAGACAAACAAAAATTACGGGAAGCGAAATGTAGTGTGAGGGGGGCTATGTGAGAGGCGTTCAATGAATTCGAAAGTAAAGTTCTATGTACTGACTTGGCAGAAAATTCTAAGAAATTTTGGTCTTTTGTCAAAGCAGTAGGTGGATCAAAACAAAATGTCCAGACACTCTGTGATCAAAATGGTACTGAAACAGAGGATGACAGACTAAAGGTCGAAATACTAAATGTCTTTTTCCAAAGCTGTTTCACAGAGGAAGACTGCACTTTAGTTCCTTCTCTAGATTGTCGCACAGATGACAAAATGGTAGATATCGAAATAGACGACAGGGGGATAGAGAAACAACTAAAATCGCTCAAAAGAGGAAAGGCCGCTGGACCTGATGGGATACCGGTTCGATTTTACACAGAGCACGCAAAGGAACTTGCTCCCCTTCTTGCAGCGGTGTACCGTAGGTCTCTAGAAGAGCGTAGCGTTCCAAAAGATTGGAAAAGGCCACAGGTCATCCCCGTTTTCAAGAAGGCACGTCGAACAAATGTGCAGAACTATAGACCTATATCTCTAACGTCGATCAGTTGTAGAATTTTGGTTCACAGGTAGATGCTGTGTTTCTTGACTTCCGCGAGGCGTTCAGTATAGTTCCCCACAGTCGTTTCATGAACAAAGTAAGAGCATATGGCCTATCAGACCAATTGTGTGATTGGATTGAAGAGTTCCTAGATAACAGAACGCAGCATGTCATTCTCAATGGAGAGAAGTCTTCCGAAGTAAGAGTGATTTCAGGTGTGCCGCATGGTAGTGTTGTAGGACCGTTGCTATTCACAATATACATAAATGACCTTGTGGATGACATTGGAAGTTCACTGAGGCTTTTTGCAGATGATGCTGTGGTGTATCGATAGTTTGTAACAATGGAAAATTGTCCTGAAATGCAGGAGGACCTGCAGCGAATTGACGCATGGTGCAGGGAATGGCAATTGAATCTCAATGTATACAAGTGTAATGTGCTGCGAATACATAGAAAGATAGATTCCTTATCATTTAGCTACAAAATAGCAAGTCAGCAACTGGAAGCAGTAAATCTGGGAGTAGGCATTAGGAGTGATTTAAAATGGAATATCATATAAAGTTGATTGTTGGTAAAGCAGATGCCAGACTGAGATTCATTGGAAGAATCCTAAGGACATGCAATCCGAAAACAAAGGAAGTAGGTTACAGTACGCTTGTTCGCCCACTGCTTGAATACTGCTCGGCAGTGTGGGATCCGTATCAGATAGGGTTGATAGAAGAGATAGAGAAGATCCAACGGAGAGCAGCGCGCTTCATTACAGGATCATTTAGTAATCGCGAAAGCGTTTACGGAGATGATAGATGAACTCCAGTGGAAGACTCTGCAGGAGAGACGCTCAGTAGCTCGGTACGGGCTTTTGTTGAAGTTTCGAGAACATACCTTCACCGAAGAGTCAAGCAGTATATTGCTCCCTCCTACGTATATCTCGTGAAGAGACCATGAGGATAAAATCAGAGACATTAGAGCCGACACAGAAGCATACCGACAATCCTTCTTTCCACGAACAATACGAGACTGGAATAGAAGGGCGAACCGATAGAGGTACCTAAGGTACCCACCGCCACACACAGTCAGGTGGCTTGCGGAGTATGGATGTAGATGTAGATATATTATGATGTGGATATTTTACAGAATGAAATTTTCGCTCTGCAGTGGAGTGTGTGCTGGGTGGAACTTCCTGGCAGATTAAAACTGTGTGCCAGACAAAGACTCAAATTCGGAACCTTTGCCTTTCTTGAACGGGTGCTCTACTGACTTCGCTACCCGAGCACAACTCGTGAATCGTTCTACAGCTTTACTACATTTGCCTGTGAAAGACAAAGATTCCAAGTTCAAGTCTTGGTGCAGCACAAAGTTTTAATCTGACACAAAGTTGAATATTTTAGTTTTTTGTATAAAAACTGTGAATTGCTTGCCGTTACAAATGCTGCAGTCATTGTGTTATACTGACTGGTCACTGGCGGCACTACAAGGCATGACGTGTATACATTCACATAATCTCAATATAATGGAAGGAAACATTCCACGTGGGAAAAATTATATATAAAAACAAAGATGAGGTGACTTACCGAACAAAAGCGCTGGCAGGTCGATAGATACACAAACAAGCACAAACACACACACAAAATTCAAGCTTTCGCAACAAACTGTTGCCTCATCAGGAAAGAGGGAAGGAGACATATTTAAATATGTCTGCTTGTGTCTGTATGTGTGGATGGATATGTGCGTGTGTGCTAGTGTATACCTGTCCTTTTTTCCCCCTAAGGTAAGTCTTTCCGCTCCCGGGATTGGAATGACTCCTTACCCTCTCCCTTAAAACCCACTTCCTTTCGTCTTCCCCTCTCCTTCCCTCTTTCCTGATGAGGCAACAGTTTGTTGCGAAAGCTTGAATTTTGTGTGTATGTTTGTGTTTGTTTGTGTATCTATCGACCTGCCAGCGCTTTTGTTCGGTAAGTCACCTCATCTTTGTTTTTATATATAATCATTCACATAATCTCTTTTGTATATGTATATGGTGACAGTGTTTTAACACCAAGCTGAGATGAATGTTATTTATGGTCATATGTAACTGTCGCTACGCGATGTTGAAAAATAAAACAAACAACGTCACTTTGGCACACTCCCTTGAGCTTTCCTTACCTTGGTTTTCTAGTGTCGTTCATTGCTCAAGTAACATTGTTTTGCTGCACACAGTACTAGAATGTTGTACCCAAGTGTACACACCTTATTGTGTCATGGTAGGACTTACGTAATATGTAATCATGTTGCCAAATGTACTTTTACGTTGGTTGACATTACGTATTGTATGTTTTTTGTAACACAGTGCAATTTGTACTACAGGATGGCTTGATGATGGACAAAAGTCCGAAACTGGTCGCCATTATATAAAAACAAACTTCTTTGTGCAACTCAGATAGTTTTATAATTTCATTGAATGAAGTGGCTGAAAGTCTTGCAGTATGAGTTGTTTTTGCTCTACTTGGAGGGACCCACAGTTGCAAGTGTTACAGTTGTTGTAATCACTTTTGCAGGACACCAAGATTAGCTCCTGTCGTCGACACACATTTGTGGATGTGCCTTAGTGGAAGTGGAAGTTTCAGGGAAAATGTACCATCACTGGTGGTAGTGCACCTTCACTGGCTCATCTAGTGAAAGTGAATTACTGATTCCACTTCTGTCAAACAATACACATTGCCTAGAGAGAGTGCACTACCACTGCTGAATGTATATCTTCCAATCCAAGAGGATTGTAAGGAATGTGAACCATGGCTGTAATAACAAAACAGTCGTACTTCGAAAGTTGCATTTATCATCTGTAGTTTGAAAACATAGTTTTTTTTTTTTTTTTTTGTTGTCATCAGTCTACTGACTGGTTTGATGCGGCCCACCACGAATTCCTTTCCTGTGCTAACCTCTTCATCTCAGAGTAGCACTTGCAACCTACGTCCTAAATTATTTGCGTGACGTATTCCAATCTCTGTCTTCCTCTACAGTTTTTGCCCTCTACAGCTCCCTCTAGTACCATGGAAGTCATTCCCTCATGTCTTAGCAGGTGTCCTATCATCCTGTCCCTTCTCCTTATCAGTGTTTTCCACATATTCCTTTCCTCTCCCATTCTGCGTAGAACCTCCTCATTCCTTACCTTATCAGTCCACCTAATTTTCAACGTTCGTCTATAGCACCACATCTCAAATGCTTCGATTCTCTTCTGTACCGGTTTTCCCACAGTCCATGTTTCACTACCATACAATGCTGTACTCCAGACGTACATCCCCAGAAATTTCTTCCCCAAATTAAGCCCGGTATTTGATATAAGTAGACTTCTCTTGGCCAGAAATGCCTTTTTTGCCATAGCGAGTCTGCTTTTGATGTCCTCCTTGCTCCGTCCGTCGTTGGTTATTTTACTGCCTAGGTAGCAGAATTCCTTAACTTCGTTGACTTCGTGACCATCAATCCTGATGTTAAGTTTCATGCTGTTCTCATTTCTACTACTTCTCATTACCTTCGTCTTTCTCCGATTTACTCTCAAACCATACTCTGTACTCATTAGACTGTTCATTCCGTTCAGCAGATCATTTAATTCTTCTTCACTTTCACTCAGGATAGCAATGTCATCAGCGAATCGTATCATTGATATCCTTTCACCTTGTATTTTAATTCCACTCCTGAACCTTTCTTTTATTCCCATCATTGCTTCCTCGATGTACAGATTGAAGAGTAGGGGGCGAAAGGCTACAGCCTTGTCTTACACCCTTCTTAATATGAGCACTTCGTTCTTGATCGTCCACTCTTATTATTCCCTCTTGGTTGTTGTACATATTCTATATGACCCGTCTCTCCCTATAGCTTACCCCTACTTTTTTCAGAATCTCGAACAGCATGCACCATTTTATATTGTCGAACGCTTTTTCCAGGTCGACAAATCCTATGAAAGTGTCTTGATTTTTCTTTAGCCTTGCTTCCATTATTAGCTGTAACGTCAGAATTGCCTCTCTCGTCCCTTTACTTTTCCTTAAGCCAAACTGATCGTCACCTAGCGCATTCTCAATTTTCTTTTCCATTCTTCTCTATATTATTCTTGTAAGCAGCTTCGATGCATGAGCTGTTAAGCTGATTGTGCAATAATTCTCGCACCTGTCAGCTCTTGCCGTCTTCGGAATTGTGTGGATGATGCTTTTCCGAAAGTCAGATGGTATATCGCCAGACTCATATATTCTACACACCAACGTGAATAGTCGTTTTGTTGCCACTTCCCCCAATGATTTTAGAAATTCTGATGGAATGTTATCTATCCCTTCTGCCTTATTTGACCGTAAGTCCTCCAAAGCTCTTTTAAATTCCGATTCTAATACTGGATCCCCTATTCTTCTAAATCGACTCCTGTTTCTTCTTCTATCACATCAGACAAATCTTCACCCTCATAGAGGCTTTCAATGTATTCTTTCCACCTAAATGCTCTCTCCTCTGCATTTAACAGTGGAATTCCCGTTGCACTCTTAATGGTACCACCGTTGCTTTTAATGTCACCAAAGGTTGTTTTGACTTTCCTGTATGCTGAGTTTGTCCTTCTGACAATCATATCTTTTTTGATGTCTTCACATTTTTCCTGCAGCCATTTTGTCTTAGCTTCCCTGCACTTCCTATTTGTTTCATTCCTCAGCGACTTGTATTTCTGTATTCCTGATTTTCCCGGAACATGTTTGTACTTCCTCCTTTCATCAATCAACTGAAGTATTTCTTCTGTTATCCATGGTTTCTTCACAGCTACCTTCTTTGTACCTATGTTTTCCTTCCCAACTTCTGTGATGGCCCTTTTTAGAGATGTCCATTCCTCTTCAACTGTACTGCCTACTGCACTATTCCTTATTGCTGTATCTACAGCATTAGAGACCTTCAAACGTATCTCGTCATGAACTTCAGCCTACTCTTCATCACTACTATATTATGATCTGAGTCTGTATCTGCTCCTGGGTACACCTTACAATCCAGTACCTGGTTTCGGAATCTCTGTCTGACCGTGATGTAATGTAATTGAAATCTTCCCGTATCTCCCGGCCTTTTCCAAGTATACCTCCTCCTCTTGTGATTCTTGCCTGAGCTGCAACCTTCCCAAATTGCTGATTGGTCCCTCTGTCAGGTGTGACCTGAAATGTGAACAAACACCCAAGATGGGTGCGTCCCCTTGTGAAGGGGGCCCCCTGTTTAGAGGAGGGTGCCATCAGAGATGCTGGCAATCGTGGGGGATTTTCTCGCACTGAGTCAATCATCTTCAGACTCAACGTCTACGAAACGTAGATGGTGATGGTGCACTGTAGGGTTTGACCTCCATTTTTCAAAATATTACCAAAGAGCGAGCCAATTGGGGAAGGACGCCTAAATGGTGCATCGTGTCCATTGTGCATTGAGATCTTTAGCCCATTTTCTCGTTGTAGCATTGCAGTCTTGCTCGTCCTCCATCTCTTGAGCGAGGAAACCTTCCTGGGTGCGATTTCCTCTACCCACTATGCAGTGTTATGCAGTGTCGTTTTCTGTGCCGATGATGACCATGGAATTCTTTGCACCTCATATCCAGCAAGGTAGCCGATCCGTTGTGGTGGGGCCACCACGTACCCTGTTGGTTGTAGCCCCCTGACCACACAGGGATAACTCTGCTGATTCCCATCACCCTGGATCACTGGGACTCCCGGCAATGGCCATCCTGACAGGTGGTGTTTGCTGTGGCTGGGTGGCGCCCGTGGGGAGGGCCCCTGGTCGGAGTGGGTGGCATCAGGGCGGATGACACGCAATGAAGTGCAGTACATCATCTCTTGCTAGTGGTGAAACACCAGCAGTGTTCACAGGCTCACTTCAACGCACACAAGTACGACCCCAAATCGTTCTCCTCTCTGGCCACACCAGGGGAGGAATGCCAGTCTATGGATGACAGCAGTTCTTATTTGCCCTTGTACCTTGTATGTTCGAGAGCTGATGGGGAATCTTTTATCATGATGAAGCCTCAGTTTTTTGTTGAGCATTTAGAGGACTAAGTTGGGAAGGTGGGAGGGCTTGTCCAAAATGAGATCTGGGTCAGTCTTGATCAAAACAGCATCCTCTGCCCAGTCACAGGCAGTACTCGCTTGTGACAAGCTGGGAGATGTTTCTGCAACCATCACGCCCCGTAAGAGCCTAAATATGGTCCAGGGTATCATATTTCACAGGGACATTCTTTTGCAATCTGGCGATGAGCTGCGCACCAATTTAGAGTGGTGATGTGTACATTTTGTCTGGCGTGTCCACTGGGGTCCGACGGATAATCAGGTTGTCACCAGTGCCTTCATCTTGGCCTCCGAGGCTGATACATTAGCCAAGACGATTAAGGTGATGGTCTACTGCTGTGATGTAAAGCCTTATATCCCTCCCCCAATGTGGTGCTTCAAATGCTGGAAGTTCAGCCATATGTCTTCCCGCTGTACTTCCATTGTCTTATGTCGAGATTGTGGATGCCCATCGCATCCCATTACTTCATGTGCCCTGCCTCCCATCTGTGTCAACTTGAAGAGACCACCATTTGCCTTGCTCGTCAGACTGCAGGATTCTCCAGAAAGAAAGGAAAATCATGGAGTACAAGACCCTGGACCGAGTGACCTACACTGAGGCTAAGAGAAAATTTGAACGCTTGCATCCTGCGGGTGTGGTTCCGGCACTATCAGCTCTGCCAACCCCAGTCACCTCTCAGATCCGGAAGACTACACCTGCCCCCTTGATGGTGCAGGGCATTTCCCTCCCTCTCTGTTGCTCCTGCACCACGTACTTTGGGAGCAACAGCCCCCCCCCCCCCCTCCAACAATCAGGGACGTCTGTCCCCTCCTCTAAGCTGGAGAAGCATAAGTTTTCTTTGGCTTCTCTCACTAGGAAGGGGTCCCTTGGGTCACTCCCTTCCCCGGTTTCTGCTAGTGGGAAAAAGGACACCAACCAGTGGCTGAAGAGTCCAAAATCAGGTAGTCGTAGGGCTTCACGCTCATCCTCAGTCCTGGAGACTGAACCAGTGAAGTCCTCCCAGCCAGGGAAACCCAAGGAGCAGCGAGAGAAATCCAAAAAGATAACCCCTAAGACCAAGGAAATTGCGGTGGCACTCCCACCACCGCTAACTACAAGCTCTGCATCTGAAGATGGGGTGGAGATTCTGGTGTCTGCTGAGGACCTAGATCTCGCCAGACCCTCAGACACAATGGATATAGCCTGCTCAGGCAATAAGTCGGTGGCACCAGGTGACTCTGAGGCGTAAACTACCTCATTGAATGTTCCATGCTTTTCCAGTCTCATGATCACTTCATCCTCCAGTGGAATTATGGCATTTTTTCCACCACCTGCCTGAGCTATGGCAACTGTTGAGCTTTACACCTGCTATCTGCGTTGCCCTCCATGAAACCTGGTTCTTGGCAATGTGGACCCCTGCTCTCCGTGGCTATAAGGGATTTTACAGGAACCATAGCGACTATTATCAAGTGTCAGATGGAGTTTGTGTGTATGTCCTAAACTCAGTCTGCAGTGGAACTGTGCCCCTTCAAACCCCTCTAGAAGCTGTGGCTGTCAGAATAAGGACGACACGGGAAATAACTGTCTGCAATGTATGTCTTCCTCCAGATGGTGCAGTACCCCTGAATGTATTAGCTACACTGATTGATCCACTCCCTAAACCTTTCTTACTTTTGGGAGATTCTAATGCCTTAACCCCTTGTGGGGTGCTTACTGGCAGAGGCAAAGATGTCGAAACTTTACTGTCTCATTTCGACCTCTGCCTCTTAAATACTGGGGCCACCACACATTTCAGTGTGGCTCATGGTAGTTACTTGGCCATTGATTTATCAATTTGCAGCCCACGACTTCTCCCACAAACTGTGGTAGTGACCAATTCCCCATCTTCCTGTCATTGCCCCAGCCTCAGGCCCACGGACATCTGTCCAGATGGGCTTTAAACAAAGTGGACTGCGAAACTTTCACCTCTGATGTCACCGTTGAATCCCCCCCACATGGTAACATAGATGTGATGGTTCAGCAGGTGACTACAACACTTGTTTCTGCGGCAGAAAACGCGATACCTCACTCTTTAGGGTGCCAGAGGCGTAAGGCAGTCCCTAGGTGATCGCCAGAAGTCACTGAAGTAATTAAAGAGCGCCTGCGAGCTCTACAGCAGCATAAGAGGCACACTTCCCTGGAGCACTTCATAGTCTTTAAACGGCTCCATGACTGCATTCGCCAACGTGTCAAATGACAGAAGCAGGGGCTTTGGGAGAGATTAGTCTCAAGCATTCAGTGCCGTATGACACTTCCCCAAGTCTGGGCAAAGATCAAACGTCTTTTCAGGTACCAGACCCCAACAGGTGTTCCTGATGTTACCATAAATGGAGTGTTATCCACCGACGCAAACGTGTTGCTGAGCACTTCGCTGAGCACTTTGCTTGAGCCTCTGCATTGGAGAATTACACCCCAGCTTTTTGCACTCTCAAACGGCAGCTGTAAGGGAATGTCCTCTCATTCACTACATGCCACAGTGAATCCTATAACACCCCATTTACAGAGTGGGAGTTCCTCAGTGCCCTTGCACAATGCCCCGACACAGCTCCTGGGCTTGATTGGGTCAACAGCCAGTTTTTATCCAAAACTTCCTGTCGCTCCGTACTTTCCGTATCCAAGTTGGTGCCTCCCATAGTTCCACCCATATCCAGGAGAATGGAGTCCCGCAGGGCTCTGTATTGAGTGTCTCTCTCTTTTTAGTGGCCTTTAATGGTGTAGCAGCAGCTGTTGGGCCCTCCGTCTCATCTTCTTTGCATGCAGACGACGTCTGCATTTCGTACTGCTGCTCCAGTACTTGTGTTGCTGAGGGTCGCCTACAGGGAGCCATCCACAAGGCGCAGTCATGGGCTCTAGCCCATGGCTTACAATTTTCAGCCACAGAGTTGTGTATCAAGCACTTCTGCTATCATCGTACCGTTCATCTGGACCCAGAACTTTACCTTCATGACGATCCACTCACTGTAGTAGAGACATATCGATTCTTCGGACTGGTTTTTGACGCTTGATTGACTTTGCTTCCTTATCTTCATCAGCTTAAGCAGAAGTGCTCGCAGCACCTCAGTGCCCTCCATTGCATGAGCAACACCAATTGGGGTGCAGATCGCTCTATGCTGCTGTGGCTCTACAGAGCCTTTGTCCAATCCCGAATTGACGATGGGAGTGTGGTTTGTGGTTCGGCAGCACCCTAAGTGTTGCATTTACTCAACCCTGTACAGCACTGCGGGGTTCAGCTACCGACGGGAGCTCTTAGGACAAGTCAGGTGACCAGCGTACTGGTGGAGGCTGGGATCCCTCCCTTGCAGATCAGACGTGCACAACTGCTCGCCAGTTACGTTGCACACATTTGTAGTTCTCCTGAGGATCTGAATTACTGTCTCCTTTTCCCGCCCACGGCAGTTCCATCTCCCACATCGGCGGCCCAGGTTGGGGCTAACAATTGCTGTTCACGCGCTGTCCCTTCTCTCTGAACTGGAGTCCTTCCCTTTACCACCTCTGCTTGCAGTCCGAATATTTACGCCTCAATGATGTACACCTTGTACGCAGCTTCGTCTGGACCTTTCACGTTGCCCTAAGGACTCCGTTAACCCTACGCCTGTCCGCTGTCACTTCCTCTCGATTATTGACGTGTTCCGGGGCTCTTAAGTGGTTTGCACCAACGGCTTCATGGCTGATGGTCACATAGGTCTTGCGTATGTTAATGGAGGATATATTGAACAGCACTCCTTGCCAGATGGCTGCAGTGTTTTCACTGTAGAGCTGGTGGCCATATGTCGTGCTCTTGAGCACATCTGCTCATGCCCTGGCGTGTCATTTCTGCTGTGTACTGACTCATTGAGCAGCCTACAATCTATCAACCAGTGGTACCCTCGCCATCCTCTGGTAGCTCCCAACCAGGAGTCCATCTATGCCCTGGAACGGTCTTGTCATTCAGTGGTGTTCGTGTGGATCCCTGGACACGTCGGAATCCCAGGCAACGAACTTGCCGACAGGCTGGCCAAACAAGGCGACGCGGAAAGCGCTTCTGGAGATGGGCATCTCTAAAGCAGACCTGCATTCTGTCTTGCACTGCAGGGTTTTCAAGCTTTGGGAGACGGAATGGCATAACAGTACGCACAACAAGCTGCGTATCATTAACAAGACGACAAATGTCTGGAAGTCTTCTACGTGGTCCTCTTGCAGGGACTCAATTGTCCTGTGCTTGCTCCATCCCTCCGTCACGAGGACCCACCTCTGTGTCACTGTGGCTCCCAGAAGATAGTCATCCACATCTTGCTGGACTGCCCACTTTTAGCCGTTGTTTGGTGGACTTTTAACTTTCCGAACTCCCTACCTTCGGTGTTGGGCGATGATGCCTCAGCAGCAGCTTCAGTTTTAAGTTTTATCCATGAGAGTGGGTTTTATACTTGTATGTAGGTTTTAGCGCATGTTCTTTGTCCCTCTGTGTCCTCTACCCTAGTGCGTTTAGGGTGGAAGTTTTAATGTGTCTTCTCCTTTTTATTCTTGTGGTCGGCCAGCCACTGTCATCTGTTTTCTTGTTTTACTTTCTTCTGTTTCTAGCATCTCTGTTGTTTTATTGTCCTTTTTTGTTTCTTTTAGGATTTGTAGCCTTTCCTTTGTTCTTGTGGTTTTTCCCTTCTTTCCGTTTTGTGTTATATGTCTCGTCCATTTTATTCTCTCACTTGTGGCATTGTTTTACTAGGAACAGGGGACCAGTGACCTTGAAGTTTGGTCCCGTCCCCCTCTTTTTAACCAACCAACCAGCCCTCGCCTCAAGGGGCGAAATCTCCAGCTACACAACCAGTAGGCTGGAAAGCACAGGAGTAGTACTCCCATAAAGACTTCCTACGTCCCTCCAGCCAAACACCACCAGAGTCTTTCTCTAAGTCCACCAAAGTCAAATGGTCTTCCCCTTTGCCAATTTGAAGATCCTCTGTGATGGTGTCGCCACAAGATACCTTAGCCTAGCTGGCACCGCCAACCATTTTTCAGTGTTGGACCCCACAGGCCGACTGCACAAGAAAGCTGATGCTTCTGTGGACCCCATGGAGTAGGATCCTCATGCTTCTGTGCCCTGTAGTAGCAACCCTTCACAGGCTGTCACTCGACAGCTGCCGAGGTGACATCTCTACATCTCTTCATCATGACTCTCCTCCAATTGAACGATTGTGGCCTTTGGTCCCACAAAGAGGATTTACAGCTGCTTTTAACATCATAGCTTCTCCTTGTACTCTGCCTTCAGGAAACAAAATTGCGCCCTCACAACCTCTTTGAACTTTTCCATTTCTTAAGAGTTCGTTTTGACCTTACCTATGAGGTTGGTGTTCAATGTCATGGGAACATCGTGCTGCTCATACGGGATGACATTCATAGTCAACCCATCTCCCTGACTACCTACCTTCAAGCTGTTGCAGTTTGCCTTTTCCTTCCCCACCTGACTTTTTCCCTCTGTTCCATTTATGTCTCTCCATCATTCAGTGTCACCAGGGCAGGCTTCCTTCACCTTATTGGGCAGCTTTCTCTCCCATTTTTGCTACTCGGTTACTTTAATGCGCGTCATCCCCTTTGGGGTTCTCCCAGCACCTGTCATAGAGGTGCCCTCTTGGCTGACGTTTCTAGCCAGCTTAACCTCCTCTGCCTTAACACTGGGGCACCCACTTTACTTTCCGACTCCTCGCACACCTATTCCCATTTGGACCTGACCTTCTGCACTGCCCAGCTTGCCCATTGTCTTGAGTGGTCCGTTTTTTCTGACACCTACTTGAGTGGCCATTTCCCATTTGCTATCCATTTGCAGGCTCCTACCCCATCTACGTACACATGCAAATGGCAGTTTACTAAGGCTGACTGGCAGCTTTACTCCTTCCTGGCGCCCTTCAAAGAACAAGATTTCCCCAGTTGTGGTGAATGGGCGAAATATCTCACAAACATTATCCTTACTGCTGCAGAACATTCCATTCCTCGCACTTACTCTTTACCACAGCATGTCCCAGTCCCTTGGTGGACTGAGGCATGCCTTGACGCAATTTGCACATTTAGATGTGCTCTCCACGTTTTTACCATCATCCCACGATCGCAAACTGCGTTCATTATTAACAGATGCATGCAAAGTGTCGTTGTGCTCCTTGGGATAGCAAAATAGCTAGTTGAATTTCATTCACTAGTTCTTTTAACAGTTCCATCTCTTCCTCTGTTGTGTAGGCCAACCTCTGATGGCTCTCTGGGACCAAGATCCATTCCCCAATTTCCAGCCTGACAGTAGCAAACAATGTCATCGTTGACCCTATTGTTATCTCCAACACTTGGGGCCGCCATTTTGCAGATATTTTGAGCTCTTCTTACTATCCTCTTGCCTTCTTCCGTGAGAAACGAGCGTAGGAGGCTGGGGCAATACCCTTCTCTTCTATGAATTGTTAGTGCTACAATGCCACCTTTGCTATGAGGGTGCTAGGTCATGCTCTCAGTTCATCCCGGTTCTCTGCCCCAGGGCCAGACGCCGTCCATATTCAAATGTTGCAGCACCTTTCTCTTGTGGGCAAGCACTTTCTGCTTAACACGTACAACCACATCTGGTCAGAGGGCACATTTCATGGACGTTGGCCGAAGCCACTGTCATACCCATACCTATGTTCGGCAAAGACAAAAACCTTCCTTCTAGCTACTGCCCCATCTCTCTCACTAGCTAAGTTCGCAAGGTGGTGGAACATATGATTCATGCCCAGCTGGTATGGTGACTCAAGTCTCGCAATTTACTGACGAGTTCAGAGTGTGAATTTAGAGTGTGGCATTCTACGGTTGACCACCTCGTTACTTTGTCCACCCATGTCATGCGTGGTTTTCTGCAGAAATCCCAGACTGTGCCAATGTTTTTCAATTTGGAGAAGGCCTAAGACACCAGCTTTGTACTCTTGGGGCGTCTGCGGCTGCCTGCTCTGTTTCTTTCAGGAATTTTTAAAAGACCTAGTTTTCAAGGTGTGTGGGTTCTCCCTTGTCAGACACCTTTATCCAGGAAAACGGTGTGCTCCAGGGTTCCATCCTGAGTGTCATCCTCTTTGCCATCACCAGCAACCCTATAATGGCCTGTCTCCCGCTGGGCATCTGTGGCTCCCGTTTTGTTGACGATTTTGCCATCTATTGCAGTTATTCACAGACCAGTCTGATTGAGCGGCATCTTCAGCGATGTCTTGATCGTCTTTACTCCTGGTGGAGCATTGACAGTGCCTTTTGCTTTTTCACTGACAAAACCATCTGTATGAATTTCTGGTGACGCAATTGGTTTCTCCCACCATCTTTACATCTTAGGCCTGTTGCCCTTCCATTTGTTGAAACTAAGAAATTCCTGGGGCTCATACTCAATAGGAAACTCTCTTGGTCCTCCCATGTGTCTTACCTGGCAGCTCACTGTATGTGGTTCCTCAATGTCCTATGTGTCCTCAGTGTTACTTCCTGGGGTGCTGATCGAACCACTCTCCTCCGTTTGTACTGGATTATGGGTGCTTTGTTATGTGTCTGCATGTCCATCCCTCTTACACTGTCTCAACACTATCCACCGTTGTGCCATCCATTTGGACATGAGCGCCTTTTACACTAGCCTGATTGAGAGTCTCTATGCTGAAGCTATTGAATTACCACTGTCCTACCGCCATGACTTTCTCCTCAGCAGGTATGTAAGCCGTTTGTCTCCTATGCGTGGCCATCCATCCTATGCCTCCTTCTTCGGTGATTCCTTTGATCGCCAGTATGGGGCGCTTCGCTTTTGTCTGTTACCTCCTGGAGTCCGCTTTTGGCACTTGCTACAGCGGCTTAACTTCACACTATGTGCAACTTTCCTGGTGGGTGTGAACCCTTTACTACTTGGGCTTCATGAAGCGGCCAAAGTTAACCTTGGCCTTCATTTGCTTCCTAAGGACACTACTCCAGCCTGGCTCTATTGCCTTCAGTTACACGATCCTCGCATGGAACTTCGCTATAGTACTTTCGTATACACTGATGGCTCTCGTACTGACCATGGGGTCGGGTGTGCCTTCGTCACTGGCACCCGTGTGTTTTGATATTGGCTTTCAGTACATTGCTCAGTATTTACAACTAAGCTCTTTGCTTGTATTATGCCGCAGAGTACATCGGGCAACACAGCCTTTTCGATCCTGTCCCCTGCTCACACTCACTCGGTGCCCTTCAAAGTCTATGTGCACTATACACTGCCCATCCTTTAGTGCAGTGGGTACAAGAAAACTTTGACTTGCTCACTCTTTGTGGAGCCAGTGTGATTTTTCTGTGGGTTCCTGGTCATTTCGGTCTGCCAGGAAACGAGGCTGCTGATGCTGCTGCCAAGGCTGCATTCCTCGTACCTCAACCCGCTAGTTCCTGTATTCCCTCTGATGATCCCTCTGTTGCCATCTGTCAGGAGGTGGTGTCCCTTTGGCATTGCCAAAGGTCCTCCCTTCATGGGAATAAGCTCCAGTTCTCTCCCAGGGGTTATTTTAAGTAGGCTACATATTGGGCACTGCGATTTTAGCCATCGTCATTTGATAAGGGGCGCTAGCCCACCACTTTGTACACATTGCGCCCAAATTTTAGCTGTCTGCCACTTCCTGACGGAATGCCCATTTCTTAACTGTTTACATTCCTGCTTGGATTTGCCGTCAGAGTTATTGGCCTTTCTAGCAAATGATGCGCAGGGTGTCAACTGTGTTTTACTTTTTATCTGCCAAAGCAATGTGGCGAAGGCCATTTATTTTTTAGTTTTGGACCTCCATATCTGTATGGTGTCTTTTTAGCCCTTTCTCCATGTGGCTGTTTTAGCTGTCTTCTCTTATGTCAATTGAGACTGACGTAGAGTTGTTTTTTAACTCCTCTCTGTCTTCGTTTTCTATAGTTTTGGCTTGGGTGCATGTGATCCTAGTTGTTTTTTGCACCCTAAAATAAAACAAAACCAGAACCAAATTGGTATCAGGAATACTTTCTTTCTCTCTGTTCTCAATCTCTGTTCCTGTTGGTATGTTATCCTCTTGCAATGGAGATTTACTGTGATCATTATCCTGCAATGTTTCAGACCCTATCCTACTGCTAACACTCAATCGATAAATTAAATTTTCATGGTCATCCTCAGAGTGAACGTTCATCAGTGCTTCAGGAAATAAATTTGTTGAAGACTAACCATGTTTAGGAGGGAGATCTGTTAATTCCATAATGTAAAGTGCTATTCTTCATTACCTGCACAAATCTTAATGCACGGCTCTACTCCTTGGTGCTGTGCTCCTGCATCCGTGTTGTTGTTGTTGTTGTTGTTGTGGTCTTCAGTCCTGAGACTGGTTTGATGCAGCTCTCCATGCTACTCTATCCTGTGCAAGCTTCATCATCTCCCAGTACCTACTGCAACCTACATCCTTCTGAATCTGCTTGGTGTATTCATATCTTGGTCTCCCTCTATGATTTTTACCCTCCATGCTGCCCTCCAATACTAAATTAGTGATCCCTTGATGCTTCAGAACATGTCCTACCAATCGATCCCATCTTCTGGTCAAGTTGTGCCACAAACTTCTCTTCTCCCCAATCCTATTCAATACTTCCTCATTAGTTATGTGATATACCCATCTAATCTTCAGCATTCTTCTGTATCACCACATTTTGAAAGCTTCTATTCTCTTCTTGTCCAAACTATTTATCGTCCACGTTTCACTTCCATACACGGCTACACTCCATAAAAATACTTTCAGAAATGACTTCCTGACACTTAAATCTATACTCGATGTTAACAAATTTCTCTTCTTCAGAAACGCTTCCCTTGCCAATTACCAGTCTACATTTTATATCCTCTCTGCTTCGACTATCATCAGTTATTTTGCTCAACAAATAGCAAAACACCTTTACTACGTTAAGTGTCTCATTTCCTAATCTAATTCCCTCAGCATCACCCGACTTAATTTGACTACATTCCATTATCCTCATTTTGCTTTTGTTGATGTTCACCTTATATCCTCCTTTCAAGACACTATCCATTCCGTTCAACTGCTCTTCCAAGTCCTTTGCTGTCTCTGACAGAATTACAATGTCATCTGCGAACCTCAAAGTTTTTATTTCTTCTACATGGGTTTTAATACCTACTTCGAATTTTTCTTTTGTTTCCTTCACTGTTTGCTCAATATACAGATTGAATAACATCGCAGAAACGCTACAACCCTGTCTCACTCCCTTCCCAACCACTGCTTCCCTTTCGTGCCCCTCAACTCTTATAACTGCCATTTGGTTTCTATACAAATTGTAAATAACCTTTCGCTTCCTGTATTTTACCCCTGCAACCTTCAGAATTTGAAAGAGCATTCCAGTCAACATTGTCAAAAGCTTCCTATAAGTCTACAAATGCTAGACATGTAGGTTTGCCTTTCCTTAATCTAGCTTCTAAGATAAGTCGTAGGGTCAGTATTGCCTCACGTATTCCAATATTTCTACGGCATCCAAACTGATCTTCCCCAAGGTCAACTTCTACCAGTTTTTCCATTCGTCTGTAAAGAATTCGCGTTAGTATTTTGCAGCCGTGACTTATTAAACTGATAGTTCAGTAATTTTCACATCTGTCAACACCTGCTTTCTTTGGGATTGGAATTTCTTCTTGAAGTCTGAAGGTATTTCACCTGTGTCAGACATCTTGCACACCAGATGGCAGGGTTTTGTCAGGGCAGGATCTCCCAAGGCTATCAGTAGTTCTAATGGAATGTTGTCTACTCCTGGGGCCTTGTTTCGACTCGGGTCTTTCAGTGCTCTGTCAAACTTTTCACGCAGTATCATATCTCCCATTTCATCTTCATCTACGTCCTCTTCCATTTCCATAATGTTGTCCTCAAGTACATCACCCTTGTGTAGGCCCTCTATATACTCCTTCCACCTTTCTGCTTTTCCTTCTTTGTTTAGAACTGGGTTTCCATCTGAGCTCTTGATATTCGTCCAAGTGGTTCTCTTTTCTCCAAAGGTCTCTTTAATTTTCCTGTAGTCATATCTATCTTACCCCTCGTGAGATAAGCCTCTACATCCTTACATTTGTCCTCTAGCCATCCCTGCTTAGCCATTTTGCACTTCCTGTCGATCTCATTTTTGAGACATTTGTATTCCTTTTTGCCTGCTTCATTTACTGCATTTTTATATTTTCTCCTTTCATCAATTAAATTCAATATTTCTTCTGTTACCCAAGGATTTCTACTAGCCCTCATCTTTTTACCTACTTGATCCTCTGCTGCCTTTACTACTTCATCCTCTGCTGCCTTCACTACTTCATCCCTCAAAGCTACCCATTCTTCTTCTACTGTATTTCTTTCCCCAATTCCTGTCCATTGTTCCCTTATGCTCTTTCTGAAACTCTGTACAACCTCTGGTTTAGTCAGTTTATCCAGGTCCCATCTCCTTAAATTCCCACCTTTTTGCAGTTTCTTCAGTTTTAATCTACAGTTCATAACCAATAGATTGTGGTCAGAGTCCACATCTGCCCCTGGAAATGTCTTACAATTTAAAACCTGGTGCCTAAATCTCTGTCTTACCATTATATAATCTATCTGAAACCTGTCAGTATCTCCAGGCTTCTTCCATGTATACAACCTTCTTTTATGATTCTTGAACGAAGTGTTCGCTATGATCAAGTTATGCTTTGTGCAGAATTCTACCAGGTGGCTTCCTCTTTCACTTCTTACCCCCAATCCATATTCACCTTCTATGTTTCCTTCTATCCCTTTTCGTACTACCGAATTCCAGTAACCCATGACTATTCAATTTTCGTCTCCATTCACTATCTGAATGATTTCTTTTATTTCATCATACATTTCTTCAATTTCTTCGTCATCTCCAGAGCTAGTTGGCATATAAACTTGTACTACTGTGGTAGGTGTGGGCTTCATGTCTATCTTGGCCACAATAATGCGTTCACTATACTGTTTGTAGTAGCTTACCTGCATTCCTATTTTTTGTATTCATTATTAAACCTACTCCTGCATTTCCCCTATTTGACTTTGTATTTGTAACCCTGACCGAAAGTCTTGTTCCTCCTGCCACCGAACTTCACTAATTCCCACTATATCTAACTTTAACCTAACCATTTCCATTTTTAAATTTTCTAACCTACCTGCCCGATTAAGGTATCTGACAATCCACGCTCCAATCCGTAGAATGCCAGTTTTCTTTCGCCTGATAACGATGTCCTCTTGAGGAGTCCCCGCCCGGAGATCCAAATGGGGGACTATTTTACCTCCAGAATATTTTACCCAAGAGGACGCCATCATCATTTAACCATACAGTAAAGCTGCATGCTCTCGAGAAAAATTACGGCTGTAGTTTCCCCTTGCTTTCAGCCGCTCGCAGTACCAACACAGCAAGGCTGTTTTGGTTAGTGTTAAAAGGCCAGATCAGTCAATCATTCAGACTGTTGCCCCTGCAACTACTGAAAAGGCTGCTGCCCCTCTTCAGGAACCACACATTTGTCTGGCCTCTCAACAGATACCCCTCCATTGTGGTTGCACCTACGGTACGGCCATCTGTATCTCTGAGGCACGCAAGCCTCCCCACCAACAGCAAGGTCCATGGTTCGTGTAGTTAGCTCATTTTCTAGTCTTGATTTGCTCACTCTACACTGCCATGGCTCTGACTGTGTCTGGGTTTACTGTGGACAATCTTAAAATGGCCATAATTCAGTTAAGCTGCTCATTATTTTGTTAATGAACTCTCTACCATTTTCAGACTGCAATATTGAGGGAGCGGCTAACAATGTAAAAATGTCAATAATGTTATCCCATAACTCCCCCCCCCCCCCCCCCACCCACCCACCCACCCCCCACCCTGCGGGCCTGGGGGTTAGAATAAGCGCAAGGTATTCCTGCCTGTCGTAAGAGGTGACTAAAAGGAGTTTCAAACCTTTCGGCCTATATGTGATGGTCCCCTGTAGGGTTTGATCTCCATTTTTCAAAATTTTCCCGAAGAGCGAGCCGATTGGAAGGGCGCCTTACATGGTGCATCGTATCCATCGTGCATTGAGATCTTTAGCCCACTTTCTCATCAAGGCATTGCTGTCCCACCCATTCTCCATCTCTTCAGCAAGGACATCTTCCTGGGTGCGTTTTCCTCCACCCATTATGCAGTGTCATTTTCTGTGCTGAAGATGACCATGGAATTCTTTGCACCTTATATCAAGCACGGTAGTCAGTCCATTGTGGTGAGGCCGCCATGTACCCTATTGGTTGAAGCCCCTGACTACACAGGGATCGCTCTGCTGATGCCTGCGCTGTGAACTTCCCATGCACGCCAAGGAGTAGATGTTCGTCACCCTGGGACATCGGTACTCCTGGCAATGGCCATCCTGCCAGATGGCCTTTGTTGCAGCAGGGTGGCACCCGAAGGGAGGGCCCCTGGTCGGAGTGGGTGGCATCAGGGCAGATAACACGCGACGAAGCCTACCATGTCATCAGTTGCTGGTGATCAAACGCCAGCAGTCTCTTAGCGTTTGAAGTATCAGTATAATGCAAGGATGTATGATCCCAAGTCGTTCACCTCCCTGGCCACACCATGGGAGGAATGCCAGGCTAAGGATGGCAGCGGACCTTATTCGCCTTGGTACCTCATATGTACGAGAGCTGACAGGGAATCTTTCATGACGATGAAGCCTCCTTTTTTTTTTGTAGAGCATTTAGAGGCCAAGTTTGGGGAGGTGGAGGGCTTGTCCAAAATGCGGTCTGGGTAAGACTTGATAAAAACGGCATCCTCAGCCCAGTCACGTGAATTACTCGCTTGTGACAAGCTGCGGGATGTTTCCGTTACCATCACGACTCATAAGAGCTTAACTATGGTCCAGGGTATTGCATTCCACAGGGACCTTTAATTGCAGTCTGATGACGAGTTGCACACCAACTTAGAGCGACAAGGAGTTAATTTCGTCTGGCATGTCCATCGGGTTCTGAGGGATAATCAGGTTGCCAACGGTGCCTTCATCTTGGTCTTTGAGGTGACACATTACCCGAGAAGGTCAAGGTGATGGTCTACCGCTGTGATGTCAAGCCATATATCCCTCCCCCAATGCGGTGCTTTAAGTGCTGGAAGTTTGGCCATATCTTCCCGCTGTACTTCCAGCATCACATGTCGAGATTGTGGACGTCCATCCCATCCCAACACTCCCATCTGTGTCAACTGCAGAGAGCATCATTCCCCTTGCTCACCAGACTGCAGGATTTTACAGCAAGAAAGGAAAATCATGGAATACAAGACCCTAGACCAACTGAGCTACGCTGAGGCCAAGAGGAAATTTGAGCAGCTTTATACTGTGGCTATGACCACCTCTTATGCAGCCACTATGAGAACAGTTGTAGCCCTATCAGTTCCGCATTTCCTGTCGGCTCTCAGAGCTACTTTCTGTCGACTCTCAGAGCTGGAAGACTACGCCTGCCCCCTTGATGATGGTGTGGGGCACTTCCTTCCCTGTTGCTCCCACACCACCTACCTCAGGAGCACTGTACCGCCAACCATCGGGGACACCAGTCCCTACTTCTCAGCCGGAGAAGTGTAAGTCCTCTTCGGCTCCTCTTGCAAGGAAGGGATCCGTTGGTCACTCTCTTCCCAGGTTTCTGCTAGTGGGAAAGATGATACCCGCCAGTGGCTGAAGTACCCAAAAGCAACTGGTCATAGGGCTTCATGATCATCCTCAGTCCCGGAGACTAAATCAGTGAAGCCCTCCCAGCGAGAGAAACCCAAGGATCAACGAGAGAAATCCAGAAAGAGGACCCCATATCCGCTGCCTACAAGTTCCGCATCTGAGGATGAGCTGAAGATTCAGACGTCTGCTGAGGACCTAGATCTCACCAGACTCTCAGAGACAATGGATATAGCCTGTTCAAGAAATAAGTCAGTGGCAGCAGGTGACACTGAGGTGTAGACTACCTCATTGAGTGTTACATGCCTTCCCAGCATCATGATCACGTTATCCTCCAGTGGAATTGCCGCAGTTTTTTCCACCACCTGGCTGAGCTCCGGCAACTGTTTAGCTGTACACCTGCTTTCTGCATTGTCCCCCGGGAAACCTGCTTCCCAGCAATGCGAACCACTGCTCTTCGCGGCTGCTGGGGATATTACAAAAACCGTAGTGAATATAATAGGGTGTTATGTGGAGTTCGCGTTTATATCCTAGTCTTAGTCTGTAGTGAAACTGTGCCCCTCCAAAGCCCTCTTCAAGCTGTGGCTGTCAGGATATGGACGACACAGGAAATAACTGTCTGCAACATATATCTCCGTCCAGATGGTGTGGCACCCATAAACGTTTTGGCTACACTGATTGATCAACTCCCTAAATCTTTCCTAATTTTGGGAGATTTTAATGCCCATAACTGCTTGTTTTGTAGCACCATGCTTACTGGCCATGGCAGAGATGTCGAAAATTTACTGTCTCTGTTCGACCTCTGCCTCTTAAATACTGAGGCTGCCACACATTTTCGTGTGGCACATGACACGTATTCGGCCATTGATCTCTCAGTTTGCAGTCACAGCAGTTACTCGCCCATTGATTTATCAACTTTAAGCCCAGGACTCCTTCCATCTATCCATTGAAGTGCACATGACAACCTGTGTGGTAGTGACCACATCCCCCCATCTTCCTGTCACTCCCCAGCCTCATGCCCATGGACAGCTACCCAGATGGGCTTTAAACAAGACAGACTGGGTAGCCTTCACGGCTGCTGTCATCGTTGAATCTCCCCCAAGTGGTGCCATCGGTGTTGTGATGTAGCAGGTCACTACAACAATAATTTCTGCACCAGATAATGCAATCCCTCGTTTTCTGGGGTGCCCAGGCAAAAGACGGTCCCTTGGTGGTCACCAGAAGTCACTGAGGCAATTAAAGAGCGTCAGCGAGCTCTACAGTGACATAGTGGCACCCTTCCCTAGAGGACCTAATAGCCTGTAAGCGGCTTCATACCCGCATTCGCCTGCTTATAAAACAATGGAAACAAGAGTGTTGGTAGAGGTACGTGTCGACCATTCGGTCACCTTCCCAAGTCTGGACAAAATTCAGATGTCTTTTTGTGTACCAGACCCCAACAGGTGTCCCCGGCGTTAACATGAATGGCCTGCTCCCTACCGACGCAAACGTGATTGCGGAGCACTTTGCTGAGCACTATGCTCGAGCCTCTGTGTTAAGAGAACTGCTCCCCAGCCTTTCCCACCCTCAAACAGTGAAAGGAAAGGAACAGCCTCTCATTCACAACACGCCACAGTGAACCCTATAGTGCCTCATTTACAGGGTGGGCGCTCATCAGCGCCCTTGCACATTGTCCCGACACAGCTCCTGGGCCGGATCGGATGCACAGTCAGGTGATTAAACATCTCTCGTCTGACTAAAAGCGATATCTCCTTGTCATCTTCAATCAGATCTGATGCAATGGCATCTTTCCATCGCAATGGCGGGAGTGCACCATCATTCTGGTGCTAAAACCTGGTAAAAATCCGTTTGATGTGGATAGCTATCGACCCATCAGCCTCACCAACATTCTCTGTAAGCTGATGGAATGTACAGTGTGTTGGCGGCTGGGTCGGGTCATGGAGTCACGTGGCTTTCTGGCTCCATGTCAGGGTGGCTTCCGCCAGGGTCGCTCTGCCACTTATAATCTTGTGTCCCTAGAGTCTACCATCTGAACAGTCTTTTCCAGATGGCAACATCTGGTTGCCATCTTTTGTGACTTAGATAAAGCATACAACACGATCTGGTGACATCATATCCTTGCCACACTGTATGAAAGGGGTCTCTGCGGCCAGGTCCCGATTTTTATCCAAAACTTCCTAATGCAATTCGTATTGCTCCTCCAGTACTGGTGTTGCTGAGTGGTGCCTACAGGGAGCCATTTACAAGGCACAGTCATGGGCTCTAGCCCACGGCTTCCAGTTTTCAGCTGTGAAGTTGTGTGTCATGCATGGTGTCGCACCGTTTATCCAGAACCAGAGCTTTACCTTGGATGATGATCCACTCACTATAGTGGAGACATATCGATTCTTAGGAGTGGTTTTTGATGCTCGATTGACTTTCCTGCCACACCTTCATCAGCTTAAGCAGAAGTGCTGGCAGCACCTCAATGCCCTCCGCTACCTGAGCAACACCAACTGGGGTGCAGATCGCTCTACGCTGCTGCAGCTCTACAGAGCCCTTGTTCAAACACGCCTTGACTTTGGGAATCTGGTTTATGGGTTGGCGGTGCCCTCAGTGTTGCGTTTCCTCAACCCAGTGCACCACTGTGGCGTTTGCGTAGCGGTAGGAGCTTTTAGAAAGAGTTCGGTGACCAGTGTCCTGTTGGAGGCCATAGTCCCTCCATTGCAGATTTTTTATTTATTTATTTATTTATCATCCCGCGGGACAAATTAAGTAGGAGTCTCCATGGTCATGGAACGAGTCAATACATGAAATTATAACACGATAGTAGAAACAGAGAAAATGAAATACAAGAAATGTATTCAGGCGACAGTTTGTAAGTTTAAATAAAGAAAATCAACAATGTAACACTGGAATTTGTTCAATTTTTCAGCTCTTCCAGGAGCTCCTCGACAGAATAGGAGTGAGCCATGAGGAGACTCTTCAGTTTAGACTTAAAAGTGTTTGGGCTACTGCTAAGATTTTTGAGTTCTTGTGGTAGCTTATTGAAAATGGATGCAGCAGAATAGTGCACTCCTTTCTGCACAAGAGTCAAGGAAGTGCATTCCACATGCAGATTTGATTTCTGCCTAGTATTAAGTGAGTGAAAGGAACAATGTCAGAATTCACACACTGAATAGGGGTCGACAAGAGGTTTCGAACTTACACCACATATAGCTCGAGCAGCCCATTTTTGAGCCAAAGATACCCTTTTTGAATCAGAAGAATTACCCCCCAAAAAAATAATACCATATGACATAAGCGTATGAAAATATGCGAAGTAGACTACTTTTCGTGTTGAACTGTCACTTATTTTAGATGCTGTTCTAATGGTAAAGAAGCAGGATTTAGTTTCTGAACAAGATCCTGAACATGGGTTTTCCACAACAGCTTACTATCTCTCCGAACGCCTAGGAACTTGAACTGTTCCGTCTCGCTTATAATATGCCCATTCTGTCTGATCAAAATATCAGTTATTGTTGAATTGTGAGTTAGAAACTGTAAAAACTGAGTCTTACTGTAATTTAGCATCAAATTATTTTCCACAAGCCACGAACTTATTTCATGAACTACATTATTTGATAATGTTTCAATATTACACACAAGATCCTTCACTACCAAGCTGGAGTCATCAGCAAACAGAAATATTTTCGAATCACCTGTAATACTAGAAGGCATATCATTTATATAAATAAGAAACAGCAGTGGCCCCAGCACCGACCCTTGGGGAACGCCCCACTTAACAGTGCCTCATTGGGACTGAACATCACTACCACTCTCAATATTGCGGAGAATTACCTTCTGCTTTCTGTTCTTAAAGTAAGAGGCGAACCAATTGTAAGCTACTCCCCTTACTACGTAATGGTCCAACTTCTGCAGTAATATCTTGTGGTCAATACAGTCAAAAGCCTTCGTTAAATCAAAGAAAACACCTAGGTGCACAACCTTTTATGTAATCCGTCCAAAACCTCACAGAGAAAAGAGAATATAGCATTTTAAGTTGTTAAACCATTTCTAAAACCAAACTGTACATTTGACAGAAAATTATGTGAATTTAAATGCTCCAGTAACCTTGTATATACAACGTTCTTGATAACTTTAGCAAACACCGATGGCATAGAAATAGGTCTATAATTGTCAACATTATCCCTGTCTCCCTTTCTATAAAGTGACTTTGCCGAGTACTTTAATCGGTCATAAAACCGACCGCTCCTAAAGGAAAAGTTAAAGATATGGCTAAATACTGGGCTAACATACATAGAACGATACTTCAGTATTCTGCTAGATACCCCATCATATCCATGAGAGTTCTTGGTCTTCAGTGATTTAATTATTAACTCAATCTCCCTCTTGTCAGTATCATGGAGGAACATTTCAGGTAACAGTCTCGGAATACTTTTTTCTACGAGCGCTATATGATTCCCTGTTGGGACTAGGTTTCTATTTAGTTCACCTGCTATATTCAGAAAGTGATTATTAAATACTGTACATATATGCGACTTATCAGTAACACAGACATTCCACTGTGCACTGATTCTATATCCTTGACCAGTCTCTGCAGACCAGCCACTTCCTTTACGACTGACCATATGGTTTTCAATTTATCCTGAGACGTAGCTATGCTATCTGCATACCACATGCTTTTTGCCTTCCTAATAACTTTCTTAAGCACCTAACAATACTGTTTGTAATGGGCTGCTGCATTTAGACTTTGACTGTTTCTAACGTTTTGATATAATTGCCACTTTGTTCTACAGGATATTCTTATCCCTCTAGTCAGCCACCCAGGCTGCCTGTTTGTGCTAGTACCCTGTTTTGAACATTCTAATGTAAAGCAACTTTCAAAGAGCACGAGAAAAGTCTTGAGGAAAGCATTATATTTATCGTCTACTGTATCAGCGCTATAAACATCTTGCCACTCTTGTTCCTTGATAAGGTTTACAAAGGTCTCTACAGCAATTGGATCAGCTTTCCTAAACAGTTGATGACTATATTTAACATGTGTTGCAGCACAAAAATCTTTTAGAGTTAAAATTTGTGTATCATGATCTGTAAGGCCATTCACCTTTTTGCTAACAGAATGCCCTTCTAGTAATGAGGAATGAACAAAAATGTTGTCTATGGTTGTTCTACTGTTCCATTGCACTCTCGTTGGAAAGAATACGGTTTGCATAAGGTTATATGAATTAAGAAGGTCCACCAGCATCCTTTTCCTTGCACAATCACTTATACTATTAATATTGAAGTCACCACATATAATTAACTTTTTGTATTTCCTATAAAGTGAACCATGAACCTCCTCTAGCTTTAGCAAAGATGTTGTGAAATCGGAGTCAGGGGATCTATAAATAACAACAGTTAGAAGTTTAACTCCACTAAATTTAACCACACCTGCACAACATTCAAACACCTTTTCAGTGCAGTACTTTGAAACATCAATTGACTCAAATGGGATACCATTTTTCACATACAAGGCTACTCCCCCACACTGCAAAGAGCTCATAGAAAAGCTGCCAGCCAACCTGTATCCTGGTAAAGGAAGCCTCTAAATTATCTCCTTATTTAAGAAGTGTTCAGATATACCAGTAATTTCAGAGTCAACATCTATAAGCAGTTCACTAACTTTAGAGAATACCTTGTATATTTTGATAAAATATACGAGGGCTATCCACAAAGTACATTACGTTTTGGAATTAAAAATAAATAAAGTATTGGATTTTTTTTTTATTATATGCAGATGAAAGCCACACTTAAATACTACTTTTCCACATAGTTGCCATTTAAATTAAGGCACTTATTGTAGCAATGGACGAGCTTGGAAATTCTTTCTTCGTAAAATTCGGCCGCCTGCACCTTCAACCACGTGGTTACCTCTTCTTGAAGCTGTGTGTTGTCATCAAAACGCTGCATAGCCAACCACTTCTTCATTGCTGGGAATAAACTGAAGTCGCTCGGTGCCAGGTCGGGACTGTACGGCGGATGAGGAAACAACTCCCACTTAAAAGATTCGTGATTCACGAGTGGCATTTCCCGTGTGGGCCTGGGCGTTGTCGTGAATCAGCAAGATCTTTGAGCCCAACTTTCCCCTGCGCTTGTTTTGTATTGCTCTTCTGAGGTTGTGCAGAGTTTGGCAATACCTTTGAGAGTTTATTGTAGTGCCTCTTTCCAGGAAATCCACAAAAATCACACCTTTTCTGTCCCAAAAGACAGTCATTACGTGGTTGAAGGCGCAGGCGGCCGAATTTTACGACAAAGGAATTTCCAAGCTCTTCCATTACTATGATAAGTGCCTTAATTTAAATGGGAACTATGTAGAAAAGTAGTATTTAAGTGTGGCTTTCATCTGTATATAATAAAAAAAGATTTGCAATGCTTTATTTATTTTTAATTCCAAAACGTAATGTACTTTGTGGATAGCCCTCGTACTAATTCCCTCATTACTCGGATACCTAAGCTTTGTCGAAAGTGGTTTCTTTGTTAGAGAGACTTCCCTTAAGCAAGAATACCTATCAGCTGACTTCAATCTAAAAAAAGGTGCAGCTCTAACACCCACTAGTACAGGAATTTTCCCACGAGTGATCCCACCACCCCCACCTATGCTGTCACCTATAAGCTCTGCCAACCTCCCCTTTCCATACCTGTTGAGGTGCAGGCCATGTCTAGTGAAACCCGTCCTGCTGATAGACTCCACCGACACCACTGAAATGTGACTCACGCCTTCTTTTATCAGCGCACCCCCAAGTCTCATGTTATTACGCTTGACGGCTGTATTAAGATGAGGCCGATCGTTACGCGTGAAACAGTTCCACAAAATGCACATTCGTGTTGCCAGTCTGAGTGGCTATCTTTTCCAGGTCACCATCTATGTCATACTCCCCATCCCTATCAATACTATTGCTAGCCCCACCCACAATCACTACCTGATCCCTGATCCTCTTTAGTAAAATCCCTACATAACCCCCTTATGTTAACAGTCACCTGAGCCAATCCTGTGTTAGGCTTCACAATGCTGTTGACCTGGTACTTACTCTACAACACTTCCTGCAACTGCTGGCCTACACCACTATCATGAGAACTACCTTAACAGCAGAGCCTTCTTCTTTCTCTTAGACTTTGCAACTGTCCTAGTCACTGTAACTGCTGAGGTCTGCTGCATACTTCCTACATCTACAGCTACTAGACATGCACAACTGCTCGCCATTTATGTTGCACACATTCATAGTTCTCTTGAGCGTCTGAATTACTGTCTCCTTTTCCCACCCCCAGGGGCTCACGGTTGTTTCGTGAGTATGTGCGTGCCGAGTATGGGCCCCGAGCTATTGCAGCCTTGCTTCTTTCCCGGGCTGCAATTCCTCTCTCTTCCCCTCCTTTTCTGTCCTTGCTCCTTCCCCTCTGCCCTCTCCTCTCCCTCTCTTGGTGTCCTTGTTTATGTCGGCCCCACTATCCTCCTGGTTATGTTAGCTTTGCGATTCGTTTTTGTTGAGTAATTAGTTCATCCCTTTGGGATTATCTGGTCCCCCTCTGGGGTTTGACCTCCATTACGAAATTTCTATTTCGTAGTGTGAGCCATTTGGGGAAGAGCACCTTACCTAGTGTTTCCGGCATGTGCCCTCCTAGTTCCTTCCATCTTTTCCTTCACGTCATTGTCTGGTGCTAGGCTACATAGGCACAGTAGCCAGCCCATGTGGTGGGGTCACTATGTACCCTTTTGGTTGAGCCCTCTGAAAACACAGGGATCACACTTCTGATACCTGAGGCGTGACCACCTCATGTAAGCCTAGGAGTGGTTGCTTGTCATCCTGGAGCGTCAGAACTCCCAGCAGTGGCCGCAGTGCCAGACGACTCTTGCTATGCCTGGGTGGCGCCCGTGGGGAGATCGCAGTGGGTGGTATCAGGGCAGAAACTGTGCAAATGAAATGCATATGAGCCCAGAACTCTGGCTGTTCTTCTACGGCCGTCTCTTTGAATGGAAATGATTCTTTTAGTGCTGCTTCTTCAGCCCCTTTGGCCTTCTCTTCCATGGCTACCCACTGGGAGGAGGTTCAGGCTTGTTGACTAGGGGCGAAACCTTTCCCCCCACTATCTGCTTTGCTCCAGGACTGCTGGGGATACTTTCACTAATACAAAACCTTTATTTTTTGTGGAACACGTTGAAGACAAGTTTGGTGAAGTGGACTCTCTGAGCAAGATACGGTCGGGTTCGTTGTTGATCAAAACTTCCTCAGCTGTCCAGTCTGCGGCCCATCATGCCTGTGACTATTTTGGCACATTTCCTGTGTCCATTGCCGCCCCCCTCCCCCGAGTCTTTGAATATGATTATGGTTCAAGGTGTAATTTTTCACAGGGACCTCATCCTTGAAACTGATGAGGAACTTACGGACAATCTAGGACGGCGGGGTGTTCACATTGTTTGGTGTATTCAGAAGGGCTCGAAGGACAATTGCATTGATACTGGTGCCTTTATCCTAGCCTTTGTAGGGGATACCCTCCCTGAGAAGGTCAAGATTAAGGGTTACCTATGTGACATGAAGCCGTACATCCCACCACCTATGAGATGTTTTAAGTGCTTGCATTTTGGACATGTCTTCCCACTGTTCGCAGACCCCTCTCTGTGGCGACTGTGGATGTCCACTCCATGAGGGGAGTTCCTGTGTTCCCCCTCCTGTGTGTGTTAATTGTCATGGCAATCATTCTCTACGTTCACCGGATTGCCTGGCTTATAAGAAGGAAAAAAGGTACAGGAGTACAAGTCCCTTCATTGTCTAACCTACACTGAGGCTTGTAAGAAGTATGCACATCTTCATCCTGTGTCAGTGACGTGTAGCTAAGCTTTAGTTACATTTTCACCCCTTCCTCCCCCTTCCTTACCCCAGTCCTGAACCCCTCTCCTCCCCACCCCCCCTCCCCCCTCTCCTGCAGTTCCCACAGCCTCTCCTCCAGGCGCTGCTCCTCCACCCCAACCAGAGAAGTGTCCCACTTCTTCGGCGTCTGCCAGTCAAGGGCGCCCCTCCCGGGACCCCCCTTCCCCGCACCTTCCAAGCCAAAGGTCTGCTGCCACATGACGACCACGAGAACCACGGTCTGTGGGCCCCCAGATCGCCCGCTCTTTTTCTGTTCCAGATCTTGCTGCAGCTGGCTCCCTTTTTCAGCAAAGCCCTCCTCGATTTCAAACAGAAAAGAAGAAGAAATGTAAGTCACGCGACAAGGAGCCTCTGGTGTCACCAGAGGTCCCGTCCCCAACTTCGCAACCTGACTCTGACCTGCTGTTCATGGATGTCGCCCCCTCTTTTCGGTGATGGATGGATGTTCAGCCCCCATTTGAATCATCGTTATGTGGTTATCCAATGGAATTGTAATGGATATTACAGTCACCTTCCGGAGTTGAAATCCCTTATTTTGTTTTACTCTGCAGCTTGTGTGGTTCTACAGGAATCTCATTTTACCAGTGATCACTCACTGACCCTCCGTGGGTTCCATGCTTTCTGTCAAAATTGGGTCAGGCCCCTGCCGGCCTCTGGTGGTGTTTGTACGTTGGTCTGTACGAACGTTGCTAGAATGTGGATTCCTCTTTAAACTATATTGAAAGCAGTTGCTGTTAGGGTACACCGGGACTCTGGGGTCACAGTTTGCAATCTTTATCTCCCTCCTGACAGGACTCTTACACCTGCTGCCTTAACTGCCCTTCTTCAGCTACCTCCTCCTCCCTTCCTCTTTCTTGGGGATTTTAATGTTCATCATCCCTTGTGGGGCAGTGCATTTCCATCTAGTCAGGGTCTTCTCATAAACCAGTTTCTTGCAGACCACAACTTACGCCTTCTTAATAATGGCTCCTGTACCATTTCAGTGCTGGTCATGGTACCTTTTCTGCCATTGATCTCTCTCTTTCTTCTCCCTCCCTCCTCCCTTCATTACACTGGTCGCCACATGACAGCCTATGCGATAGTGACCACTTCCCGTTGATTCTCTTGCTCCCTTCCCACTTCCCAATGGACAGGTTACCTCGTTGGTCTTTCCTATGTGCCGATTGGCCTCTATATACTGCACAGGTCGTTTTTTCTCCCTCTTTGCTCTTTGTCGGGTTGTATTGATGATGTTCTGTGAGACGTGTCTGATACGATTGTTCGCGCTGCGAGCCTTGTTATCCCATGCTCGTCTAGACCATTTCGCCGCTGGCGAGTCCCGTGGTGGAGTACGGCCCTTGCCTTTGCCATCCATGATTGCTGTAGAGCTTTGCAACACCTTAAGAGACACCCATCTGCTGCCAATCTTATTACCTTTAAACGCCTTGCGCCAAAGCCCGTTACTTAATCAAATGGAGCAAACAGGTGTATTGGAAACGCTTTGTTTCTTCCTTCCCTTGGTTCTGCTGTCCCTACGTCATGGGTATGGGCTAAACTTCGCTCTCTCCAAGGTTGCCATCGGCAGTCTACCCTCCTGGGCCTTGCCCTCCCGGAACATCTTGCGACCCATTTTGCAGGAGCATCAGCATCAACCTTCTATCCGGCTGCTTTCCTTCATCAGAAACAGTGGGCTGAAGCTTCCGCCTTATGTTTTACCCCTTGTCAGTCAGAATCTTACAATGAACCTTTTACTGAATGGGAACTTCTTTCCGCACTTTCTTCTTCTTATGATGTGGCCCCTGGCCCAGACTCCATTCATAACAAATTGGTTCAGCTTCTCAGTGCTCCACACCGACATCATCATCTCTGGGTGCTTAACCATATTTGGCTCCAGGGTGACTTCCCTTCTCAATAGAGGGATAGCATCGTGGTTCCCGTCCTTAAGCCTGCTAAGAACCCACTGTCTGTCAAAAGCTATCGGCCAATTAGTCTGACAAACATTGTTTGCAAGTTACTTGAACGGATTGTAGCCTGTCAGCTCAATTGGGTCCTCGAATCTCGATCTATTGTCCCCTTACCAGTGCGGCTTCCAAGAGGGATGGTCTCCGATTGATCATTTACTACGCTTGGAATCCGCAGTTTGGCAGGCTTTTTCCCAGCACCGCCATTTGGTTGCAGTATTTTTCGACCTTTGCAAGGCCTGTGACACGGCTTGGTGCCATCATATCTCTCTTACACGTCATGAGTGGAGGCTTTGGGGCCCACTCCCGATTTTATTCCACCAGTTCCTGTTCCCTTGTTCGTTCAGGGTTCGTGTTGGTACTGTTTTAGTTCTCCACAGACCCAGGAGAATGGCACCCCACAGGGTTCTGTATTGTGTGTACTTCTTTTCCTCATTGCTGTAGATGGACTTGTTACATCTGTCGGTCCTTTGGTCACCCCTGCTCTGTGTGTGGATGGTTTGTGCATTTGGGTTAGTTCCTCTTCGATGGCCTTTCGAGAGCAGCAGTTCCTGGGTGCTATATGGGGTGCCTATGCATGGACCCTCTCACACGGGTTTCAATTCTCTCCTTTAAAATAGCAGGTGGTCCACTTTTGTCACCGTACTATGGTCCACCCCGATCCGAAGCTCTACCTTGATGCACAATAATTACCTGGGGTCCCACAGTTTTGTTTCTTGGGTCTTCTTTTCGACAACAAGCTCACTTGGCAACCTCATATCCGACATCTGAAGATAGGATGTTTCCATAAACTCTATGTCCTTTGCTTCCTTGCCCACACCTCATGGGGTGTGGATCGTTCCACCCTTCTCCGCCTTTATCAGGCTTTAGTGGTGTCTTGCTTGGACTATGGTTGTGAAGTTTATGGTTCGTGTGCTCCTTCCACACTGCACATCCTGGATCCCATTCACCATCGTGGTACCCGTTTGGCCACCAGTGCCTTCCCTACTAGCCCTGTTGATAGTCTCCTAGTTGAAGCTGGGATCCTCCCCTCCCTTTCTTTTCGGCGGTCCCAGCTTCTGGTTTCTTATGCAGTCGCTGCCCGTTCCTCTCCCACTCATCCTTCCTATTCTATCCTGTTCCCAGACCAAGGATGTCGCCCACCCGATTTGGACAGGTTTACCGGTTGGGCTCCGCCTTGCATCTCTTCGCCATGATTTTCAGCTTCCTTCTTTGCCGTGTCTCCCATGTTCTCCCATGGAGCCTTCCAGCCAGTAGCCTACATTTTGGTGGAATGCCCCCTTCTTTTGGTTCTGCGTACTAAGTACCGATTCCCCGCACTTTACCTTTAATGTTGGCTGACAATTCCCGTATGGTCGAACTGGTTCTCTGTTTCCTCTGTGAAAGTGGTTTTTATTTTCAGTTCTAAGGTTTTTAATGTCCCTTTGGAGTAGGGGCAGGGCGGTGGGGGTGTCTCCCACTTTAAGCTGTGTTTGGAGATTCCTGACTCCTCTCTCTGGCCAATGTCCTCTTTTCTCTCCCTTTTACTCTGTTTTTATCACTTTTTTAGATTTGGTTAGTTTCCTTTTACAATATGCACTTCTACATTCTAGCAGTTGAACACTTTTGAATAGCAGGTGGTCTTGCCTGTACTGCAGCAGAGGTGGGATGCCTTGGGGTTGCCCACTTGCTGACTTCCCTCATTTTGTTTTCACCATTGACAACACAACTGCACTTTTACGTTTTTTAGCCTTTTACTTTTATCTTTGACTCTTCTGAGATGTAAATCAGTCTGAATGGACCTCCTTTGACACAAGGGACTGATGACCTTGTGGTTTGGTCCCTTCAACTCCAATCAACCAACCAATCCTTTTCCCACCCGCGGCAGTTCATCTCCTGCATCGGCAGCCCAGATCAGAGGTCACAATTGCGGTTTGCATGTGATCCCTTCTCTCCAAACTGGAGTCCTTCCCTTTACCACCTCTACTTGAAGTCCATTCATGTACACCTCCATAATGTACACCTTGGCCGAAGCTTCGTCTGGACCTTTTGCATGGCCTTAGGACCGCGTCAACCCCGCCACTCTCCACTGTCACTTCCTCTCGATTCTTGATGTGTTCCGGGGCTCTGAAGTTGTTTACACTGACGGCTCAATGGCTGATGGTAATGTTGGCTTCACATATGTCCACAGAGGCCATATCGAACAGCATTCCTTGTCTGCTGGCTGCAGTGTATTCACTGCAGAGCTTGTAGTCATATCCCGTGCACTTCAGTACATCCGTTCCTGTTCTGGTGAGCCGTTTCTTCTCTGTGCTGACTCTCTGAGCACCTTACAAGCTATTGACTAGTGCTACCCTCGCCATTCTTTGGTATCGAACATCCAGGAGTCCATCTTTGCCCTGGAACAGTTTAGTCATTCAGTGGTGTTTGTGTGGACCCCAGGACACATCGGAATCCCAGGCAATGAACTTGCTGACAGGCTATGTGGAAACCGCTCCTGGAGATGGGCATCTCTAAAACTGACATGCATTCTGTATTGCGGTGCAAGGTTTTTCGTCTTTGGGAGATGGAGTGGCATAACAGTATGCACAACAAACTGCGTCTCATTAAGGAGACTGGGAACGTGTGGAAGTGTCCCTGCAGGCTCCATGCAGGGAATCAGTTGTCCTTTGTCGACTCCGCATTGGCCATATGTTGCTAACACATGGTTACCTCCTCCGTCGTGAGAACCTACCTCAGTATAACTGTGGCTCCCAAATGACAGTTGTCCACCTCTTGCTGGACTGCCCACTTTTAGCCGCTCTGCGGCTTACTTTTAACTTTCCCAGTGTCCTACCTTCAGTGTGGGGCGACAGTGCCTCAACAGCAGCTTTAGTTTTATGTTCTGTTAGTGAGGGTGGGTTTTATAATTTGATTTGAGTTTTAGCACATGTCCTTTGTCCCTCTGTGTCCTCCACCCTACAGCTTTTAGGGTGGAGGTTTTAATGTGTTGCAGAGTGGCTGGCTTCTCCTTTCTTTGTTCTCATGGTAAGCTGGCCATGGTAATCTGCTTTCTTGTTTTTAATCTCCTCTCCCTGTTTCTTGCGTGTGTCTGTGGGTTTCTTGTCCTGTTTTGTCCATTGTAGTGTTTGTTGTCCTTCTGTCGTTCCTCTGGTTCTTCCTTTCTCATGTTATTGTGCCATACGTCATATTTGTTTTCTTCTTTCCCTTAGGTAATTGTTCTACTGGGAACAAGGGACCAATGACCTTGCAGTTTGGTCTCTTCCCCCCCATTTAAACCATCCAACTATATCTCTTCAGCTTTTTTTGACTTCAGTGGCCTGACAACAACAAATTTAGTGAGGTGGTGCTGGTAAACCATTACGAATCTGTAATCTCCATCTGGTTAGAATTGGAAGTCGATGAGATCAACTTGACATCTGGAATTTAGCTCCTTGAACAGCATAGGCTTCACTACTATTCCTTTTTTTTTCTGACCTTTTTGCTTTTATAAACAAGGCTCACATAAACTAAGATAAATTTGGACATCCCTGTATGTTATGTTGTAGAACTCTGACTTCAAACATTTCATCACTGTCGCGTCCACCACGAGAAGTCATTATATGAGCCTCATGCAGAATATCAAACAGGTCTTCATCATAAACATAGTATTTAATCTTACCTTCTTCAGTTACAGGTTGTATTAATTTGGTTACTCCATTCACGTCCAGCACTTCATATCTCTTTAAAAACTTGTAGTCGTTGCCGTCCTTCTTTCATCCAGATTTTAGCAATTTAGCCTTGCTGATAGGTGACTCGTACTTTTCTCTGTCCATGAAGACAGGATTTTAACTGAGATTTCCCTGTTCCACTCTAAGATATTCATAGAACTTCACTGACTCAACCATAGCTGAACTGATGTGAACTGTAACTGCACTACTGCCAACCACAGCTGCACTACCCAAACCATATCTGCACTACTGTCAACCATAACTGCACTGCTGTATAACATAACAGTAACAAGCTGATGACAATTACATTCATGCTGATGCATGTTAGCACTCTTGGACGCACTGTTAATAACCCGGGAGCCTTCACTAGTGGATAGTATGGTACTGTACACTTTCCCTTGCCGAGTACAGTGATGGTTGACCTTTACTAGTGGATGTGTTTTTCTTTCAGTTTATGATAAGCTCTCACTGATCATTTTAATGATGGTGTACATCCTCTAGGGAAGGTTTACCTTTCCACTATAACATGTGTATATGGAGGGTATTGTAAGTGCACACAACTTTTTAAATAGGTGGTTTGTAGTGAATCTTAGGAGAACTGTTTGACAAGATTCAAATAGCCCTTTTCTGTAATGTAAAAAATATCATTTAAATGACTCTTTAGTTTTATCCAAAAAAAACTATCCACAAGCTACAAGGGACTGTAAGTATACAAAGTAACCCATTCTAGGACCTTTTGAGGACTGTACTTTAGAAATGATTCTCAGGGTGAAACATGCAGAGCTGAGTCTCTGGGAGAGTTTTGCTATGTGATATTTACAGTTTTCTTGCTCAGCGTAGATTCCTGACAGTTTTCTGCATCATATTGTTTCTAATTGATTTATGTCCAATACCAGTTGGAGATCATATTTTTTAATTTTTTTTTCTAAATTGAATATAATTAGTTTTCTTCTATTCACAGTGAATCATGAATGTAGGGGCTTGAGAACATGATCAGTTGTTGAGGATGAGTTCCTTAACAAGACTCCCTATTACACTAGGATCGTTTGCAAACACAATCTTGATAGCCGTTTCTGAGGTCTGTCATTTATGCAAATAGGGAGGAGAAGAGAGCCCAACACACCACCCTATGATACACCTATTAAGTCGTATAACTAGAGACCAGATTATATGCATCATGGAAACCTTAAAATATGCCTGCAAATATGCATGAAAAATGTTTGAAAATGCATGAAAAGTGTCGAAATATGCAGGATCAGATACTAAAAATTTGTGGTTACTGCGTGCATTATATCTCAAAGTCAAACCTGTGCATATCAGTTAAGAGGAAGAGCACCGGCCACGCAAAAAATCGGTACATATAGAAAGCTGATATCATTTTCTGAATACTTTTGAGTAGAGGTTAGGAAGGGGGCCTTTCTGGGATTATTTTCTAAAAATTTGCAAAATGGGGATGCATACCATGTTTCAAGAATTGTTCCTTCTGTGTTGTCACTAATAAGCAGATGTGATGCAAGTGAGCCACAGCGAAACAAGTTCGAGGTGTATCGGACGCAGAGGGGCACGCTCAAAAGCTCCGTAATATTTTTTAAAAAAAAACGTAGTTGTGAATTTTTTTGAACAGGGTCAACTATTAATTAACACTTTTAGACCAAAGCATCATTTATAATTTATTTTACATTTTTCTACTGTTGTAAACGTAAATGACCACATGTTCGATAGTAACATTGTGTCTTCGATCACTCAAAACATTTTTATTAGCAGAAAAGCACCAATCTACACCAACTGAGGTAACTGGGCAGTATTTGAATTTGGGTGCTGTGTTGGCACTTACTGTTTGTGGTAAAAGTCCACCCGTCCCATTAACTATCAGTTTGGCACAACGGTTCAAGGCCTGGGTTATTGTTTAAAATGTTTTCAAACTTTCCTTTGAGTTTTCGTGGAAACACCTCCGGTAGTGAGAAGTTCACTAGAATAATTTTATTCATTAACTGAATAGATTCATTCCACATCGAACCGTGAGTTGCAAGCTTTTTAGTACTTGTAGGTGTATGGGAAAAAATGAGTACTAATCACAGCAATGTCTTTTTAATACTGAAATAATTGAAAGCTTCCTTGCACTGGCAAACTGCCAAAGCCTCTGCACTATGGAAGTTGTTTACTAGCCCTCTAATGGCCTCGAAATGTTTATTGTAAAACAACACAGTTTTGATTCGCGTACCCCAATGAATTACCACTGGTTCGGGAGGTAAAGGCACATTTGGTAGTTTCTCTTTGTGAGTTTGATGCAAGCAGGAGCCTTTAGTAACACTTCCTTTGTGGATGAAATCGGTTTGTTTACGAACGTGGAACATACTTCGTCAAGGTGATGTACTTCATGAGCAAAGCACATCACATGAATCAAATTGGGATAAAATACTCTGAGGGTGGTCTTTTCCTGCTTTGATCATTAAGAGAGCAGCATCCGAAATTAACACAAACACCCTTTCATCTGTATGGGATCCTGGAAATATTTTTCTAATACCCTCATTCACATATCTAGCTATCGTAGAATGATTTACTTTTTCAAGTTCTTTGCAGGCTGCTAAATAGGAAGAAGGCCCTTCTTTTAAAGCACCAACAATTTGCAATGTAATGGCCACAAGTGTTTGTAGTTTCGTCACTTGAAATCCAGATAATGCTGTCCTTAGTTCATTGTGTATTTCTTCCAGAACATTTATGTAAATTGTCAGTATGTAATTTTTACGCAATGTTGATTCATCTGGTATATTTTGAGTTGAGCAATATTTGTACAGGAAGCCTTTGAGGATAGGGTTTGTAAGTTTGTATATTGCTTGCAGTGAATGCTGATCCAAGCAATAACCGATGAAATCGAGCCAAATATGCAAACACATATAATTCAATCTCTGCCTATTACTTAGTCGATATCTAGGTATCAAATTATTTCATCTGCGTTATCCTTTATTGCAATTTCTGTGCTTCTACCAGATCGAAAGCCGTGTCATTACTTTCCCATGTGAGGCTGCTAGTTCATCCTCATTTAACAAAAATTTATTAATTTTTCTTCTACCAGAAAAAGTACCACTGTTTGACCTATTATGATACAAATGTTTCAAGCTCATCCCCTACTGCAGCCATCATTTTCTTACTTTCTCTGGTATTCCAAACAACAAGTAACGCACTGTCCCATACATTGATTCCACCTACATCTGCAAACGTGCATAACAAGGATATTTCTTATCTGTTAAACTGCCTATTGGTTCTGTCTCGGGTTCTTCGGCCGACGTTCATCTAATGATTTTTCTGACGTTTCGCCAGCACGAGTGGCTGGCATTGTCAAAGCTTCACCCTCCATTGCCGGTGGTGAACTGGAGGCGAGCTCACGGCCGCAGACTATATGTACCTGGTGCGCCAACGTCCGAGGGCTTCTCCGCAGTCATTTCCGGTGCGGCTCTCCTCTTGCTACCTGCGACGGTCGTTCGCTGCAGTACGGGCAGCCAGGATCCGTTTACCTTAAGGCTTTCCTCTTTCCTGTTGAAACTGTTCGCGTGTTTTTGGATTTCTACAGCTTCTCTGAACAAGCGCGTGTGATAGTGCTTCTCTACAGCCAGAATTTCCGTGTCGGCATATTTTATTACGTGGTCGGTCTCATTCAGTGCGTGCTCTGCCACGGCCGATTTCTCCACCTGCCCCAACCTGCAATGTCACTTATGCTCTTTGATCCTGGTGTTAATTGATCGTCCCGTCATTCCGACATAAACTTTTCCGCATGTGCATGATATACGGTATATTCCCGACATTGCAAGTGGGTCTCTTTTCTCCTTCGCCGATCTAAGACACTCTTTGATCTTCCTTGTTGGTTTGAAAATTGTCTTTACGCCGTGTTTGCGCAATATACGGCCGATTCTGTCCGTCACTCTGGGAATGTATGGCAGAAAGGCAGTATCCGACATTTCTTTTTCTGGTTCCTTACTTCGCCGAGTGTTTGGCTCTGTTACACTTCTAATGTAATTTGTGGAGTACCCATTGCTCCGCAGAACAGTTTCCAGGTGTTGCATTTCTCGTTTGAGGTGTTGAGGCTCACATATTCGTCCTGCTCTTGTTACGAGCATACTAATCATGCCTCTTTTCTGGCTCGGGTAGTGGTTTGACAGATTGTGCAGGTATCGGTCCGTGTGTGTCGGTTTCCGATACACGCTGTGTCCCAGGTTTTCGCCGTCCCTTGTGACCAGCACATCTAGAAATGGCAGTTTCTTGTCCTTTTCTACTTCCATGGTAAATGTTATGTTGGCATGGAGGCTGTTCAAGTGTCTCAGGAATTCACCGAGCTGTTCTTCACCGTGGCTCCACACCACAAAAGTATCATCGTCGTACCTGTACCATACCTTAGGTTTGCAAGTCGCCGAGTCCAGTGCTTGTGCTTCGAATTGTTCCATGAAGAAGTTGGCCACCACTGGACTGAGAGGACTACCCATGGCGACACCTTCCAGCTGTTTGTAGAAATCGCCATTCCACGTGAAATAGCTCGTGGTGAGACACGCGTGGACACGCATGGATGAGAGTTTTGATGTCTTGTGGGAACATGGAACCAATGTGCTCCAGAGCATCACTGAGTGGCACTTTCGTAAATAACAAAACAACATCAAAACTGACCAGGATGTCGTTTGGCACAAGTTTGTTTCTTCAGCTTCTCAATGAAATGTCCTGAGTCCTTAATGTATGTATCGAAAACTGACACACACGGACCGATACCTGCACAATCTGTCAAACCACCACCCGAGCCAGAAAAGAGGCATGATTAGTATGCTCGTAACGAGAGCAGGACGAATATGTGAGCCTCAACACCTCAAACGAGAAATGCAACACCTGGAAACTGTTCTGCGGAGCAATGGATACTCCACAAATTACATTAGAAGTGTAACAGAGCCAAACACTCTGCGAAGTAAGGAACCAGAAAAAGAAATGTCGGGTACGGCCTTTCTGCCATACATTCCCAGAGTGACGGACAGAATCGGCCGTATATTGCGCAAACACGGCGTAAAGACAATTTTCAAACCGACAAGGAAGATCAAAGAGTGTCTTAGATCGGCGAAGGAGAAGAGAGACCCACTTGCAATGTCGGGAATATACCGTATACCATGCACACGCGGAAAAGTTTATGTCGGAATGACTGGACGATCAATTAACACCAGGATCAAAGAGCATAAGCGACATTGCAGGTTGGGGCAGGTGGCGGAATTGGCCGTGGCAGAGCACGCACTGAATGAGACCGACCACGTAATAAAATATGCCGACACGGAAATTCTGGCTGTAGAGAAGCACTATTACACGTACTTGTTCAGAGAAGCTGTAGAAATCCAAAAACACGCGAACAGTTTCAACAAGAAAGAGGAAAGCCTTAAGGTAAATGGATCCTGGCTCCCTGTACTGCAGCGAACGACCGTCGCAGGTAGCAAGAGGAGAACCGCATCGGAAATGACTGCGGAGAAGCCCTCGGACGTTGGCGCGCCCGGTACATATAGTCTGCGGCCGTGAGCTCGCCTCCAGTTCACCACCGGCAATGGAGGGTGAAGCTTTGACAATGCCAGCCACTCGTGCTGGCGAAACGTCAGAAAAATCATTAGATGAACGTCGGCCGAAGAACCCGAGACAGAAGCCAATAGGCAGTTTGTCAACAAGTGGCCACGAAAGCCTTAACAATTTTGTATTTCTTATTTATTCAGCAGTGGGAAATATTGTAAAACAATGGAAATCTGTGGTTAGCTGTGAACCTTCAACACTCTGCCATCCAAATTGTACAGGCATTCTAGGTTTCATAAAGATGCACTAAAAGCCTAAGGTTGAATTAAAATAAATGCTCGGATGAAGGTATAAAGGACATAGAACCCAAAGTAATTGAAGTAAAGTAGTTGTTGAGTGGTGAACTAGAACCTGCTCAGAAGAAAAGGGAACTCTGAGACTGTACTTTTCGAAAGTTTTCCTTTCAGACAAATAGTTAGAAATGTATGTACAATGACTTATTGTCTAACTTAATGTATAGCCATATTGTGGAAATATTTTGTTCGAAATGTGTACACTGTATGTATAATTCAGCAGATTTTATTTATAGTTCAGAAACACTTAAACTTTACTTGTACACATAGAAGACACACATACATATACCAATACCCCACACAGTGCCAGCTAGATACACAGTGCCTGTGCTGCATTTCTGCAGGTGGCCTGTGTAGGGATGGATGTTGTTAAGTGGGGTAGGTAGAGGCAGGAAGAGGGATTGGGTGGGTGGCTACTATGCATGTCATGCATTGTTGTCAGAGCCAATGAGGAGCACCAGTTCTGTTCTTTTTCACTCCCCTCCCCCCCCCCCCCCAACTTAATGATCTGTTATCCAGTTCCCCTTATAACTACCTAATGCATTCACTCATCCATTTCCTATGTCATTTCCCGTTTTCCCTACCATCATCCCTATGCCATGGACCCCAGCTCCATCTACATGCTGAATAGTATCCCGTAACCTGGCTGAAATTCAGCTCCACACCCTGTTCCTTAATGCTGCCTAAGCCATGGAATCCCCTCCCCCACCACCCCAGTGGCCTCAACATAAAAATTGCCTTGTCTGGATCTCAATCCTTCTTTGGCAATGACCTTCACGTTTTAAGATTCCGCCAGTCCCTATCCGTCACAAATCCGGTGCTGCAGAACTACTTGTCCATGGCACAGACATCCAAGATTTGCCTCTGCTCCCACCCCAAGATACTGTTACTGTGCAATCCTTAATAAATTCACCACATCTCTGGAATTGAAACCCTTGCATTCCAACACCTGGATGAGCATTTCAGACATCATGTCCATAAATTGTTCAATCTGTTGACATCCTACTCCTGCTTTGGATCACCAGTATCTATCAACACCTATCCTGCCCACAGTGAATGCCCTTGTCAATCCCTCATTATATCCAGGTCCTGCCTGGTTGACCTTTTTCAATTTACCATAGCGTCCAAAACTACCTCCCAACGCTCCACAAAATCCAAAAAGCAAGAAACCTTTCCTTATAAAACCTCAGTACCACGGTAGTTTTAGTCTTATCCAAAGGCCTCACCTTCAACCCCAAACGCAGGTTTAACCATGTTGGACTTGTCCAAGATCAGTTTTCCTTCTCCCGATCCCTACAGTGGAACTGCTTCTTTGCCACCAATCCCTCCGACCAAACCCAGCCTAATCCCAACTTTGAATCTTGCCTCTTCCAGATCTTACTACCATCCAGTCTTAACCTTCCCCCTTCCCCATTCCTGCCTAACCACCCCTGATCATCAAGAAAGTTTTTACCTCCAACACAGCCTCACTATATTTCCACAGGTCCCTTCCTAAGGACAATAACCCCTCAGCAGAGGAATGAACAGCCTTACATGACCATGAAATAGATCCTGGCCAAATGACCATCCTGCAGATGAAGGATCCACAACTCTCAGAAGGCCCGTGCCAACTGTCTGACTCGTTCACCTACAAGCTCTGCCATAGTGATCCCATCCTACAAGTCCAACATAAGTTAAAGTTCCTACTGAAATCCATAGGTTCCTCCCAGGACCTATCCCCAAGTCCTTCTCCCTCCTCAAACTAGTGACATCCTGCACCCTTAACTTCTGAATTCTCCCCAAGATCCACAAACCTAATAATCCTATGCCCCCATTGAAGCTAGCTATTGTCCTACTCAAATAATTGCTGCTTTTGTTGAAAAACACCTCCAACCTGTTGCCCAAAATCTAGTCTTCTGCATCAAAGATACGGAACACTTTCTTCACCGATTCCACCAGCCCCATCCCTTTATCTCTTGGAGTTCTACTCATCACTGTTGATGCCACCTCCATATACATCATCATCGCTCATGCCCATCGTCTTGTTGTTATTGAACACTACCCTTTCCAATGTCCTTCAGACTCCAAATACACTGCCTCATTCCTTAAACACCTCACCAACTGTATCCTGATGTACAACAACCTTCCCTTCGAAGGAAAGGTATACAGACAAATCCATAGTGCAGTCAAGGTCACCTGCGTGGCACCCTCCAATGCCAAAATGTTCGTGGGCCATATAGAGGAAATCTTTTCAGCCTCCAAAAACTCCAACCTACCCTGCCTGGACCAGGTTCATTGATGATGTCTTCACAAGCTGGACTCATGGTCAAGACACAGTATCCTCATTCTTTCACAACCTCAACATTTGCTCTCCCACTGAGCTCACCTGGTCTTCCTCAGCCCGACTTGCAGTCTTCCTATACTGTTGATTTCTACTTCTCTGATGACTCCATCGGCATTTCTGTCCACATTGAACCCATTAGCCACCAACAGTAGCTTCATTCCAACAGCTACCGTTGCTTCCATTTGTGCCTAATATCCAGCACAGTAGCCAGTATGTCGTGATGGGGCTGCCATATACCCTGTTGGTTATAGCCCCCTGACCACACAGCGATCACTCTGCTGATGCCTGGGCCATCAACTCCCCATGTATGCCAAGGAGTAGATGCCCATCACCCTGGGGCATCGGGACTCCCAGCAATGGCCACCCTGCCAACTGGCCTTTGCTGGGGCTGGGTGGCACCCGTGGGGAGGGCCCCTGGTTGGAGTGGGTAGCATCAGGGTGGATGACATGCAATGAAGTGTAATACGTCATCTTTTGCTGGTGGTCAAACACTAGCAGAGTATAAGTGGTCAAGATCTAACTTCAATGCTAAAAAATATGACCCCAAATCATTCCCCAACCCGGCCACATCAGGGGAGGAATTCCAGGCTAAGGATGACAGTGAAGCTTATTCACCACAGTACCTCGTATGTACGAGAGTTGATGAGGAATCTTTCTTGTCAATGAAATCTTAGTCTTTTGTGGAGCATTTAGAGGACAAATTTGAGGAGGTGGAGGGCTTGTCCAAAATCCAGTCGGGGTCGGTCTTGATCAAAACAGCATCCTCTGCTTAGTCACAGGCACTACACACCTGTGAGAATCTGGGGGATGTTTCTGCTTCCATCATGCCCCATAAGGGCTTAAGTATGGTCCAGGGTATCATATTTCGCAGGAATTTTCTTTTGCAGTCTGACGATGAGCTGCATGCCAATTTAGAGCGGCAAGATGTCCATTTCGTCCGGTGCTTTCACGGGGGTCAAAGGGATAATCAGGTTGCCACCAGTGCCTTAATCTTGACCTTCGAGGGTGATACATTACCCTAGAAGGTCAAGGTTGTGGTCTACTGCTGTGACGTAAAGCCATATATCCCTCCCCCTTGCGGTGCTTTTAAGTGCTGGAAGTTTGGCCATATGTCTTCCCACTGTACTTCCAGCATCACCTGTTGGGATTGTAGATGTCCTTCACATCCCAATACTTCCTGTGCCCCGCCTCCCATCTGTGTCAACTGCGGAGAGCACCATTCGTCTTGCTCGTCAGATTGCAGGATTCTCCAGAAAGAAAGAAAAATAATGGAATACAAGACCCTGGACTGACTGACCTATACTGAGGCTAAGAGGAAATATGAGAGGCTACATCCTGTGCATATGATGTCAACCTACACCGCCACTATGACAACGTTTTTACCATCTTCCATTCCGCTGTGTACAGTTCTCATAACTGTCAGACTCCACCTGCCCCCTTGATGGTGGGGGCACTTCCCTCCCTGTTGCTCCTGCACAACCTACTTCAGGAGCAACCCCCCCCTCCCTTCCAAACAATCGGGGTGTCAGTCCCAACTTCTCAGTTGGAGAAATGTAAGTCTTCTTTGGCTCCTCTTGCCTTGGGTCACTCCCTTTCCAGGTTCCTACCAGTGGCAAAGCTGACATCCGCCAGTTGCTGAAGCAACCACAGGTAGCTGGTCGTAGGGCTGCATGGTCCTCCTCAGACCCTGAGACTGAATCAGTGAAGCCCTCCCAGCCAGACAAATTTAAGGAGCAGCAAGAGAAACCTAAAAAGAAAAAAGACCCCAAGAACCAAGGCACTGTGGTGGCAACCACACCACAACTATCTACAAGCTTTGTGTCTGTGGATGAGGTAGAGATTCTGGCGTCCGCTGAGAACCTAGATCTTGCTGGGCCCTCAGACACATTGGATGTCGATCGCACAGGTACTCATCTGGTGGCAGCAGGTGACCATGAGGTGTAGACTGCCTCATTGAATGTTTCATGCTTTCCCAGTCTCGCATCCAAGTAATCCTCCAGTGGTATTGTGGCAGTTTTTTCCACCACCTAGCTGAGCTACAGCAATTGTTAAGCATTACATCTGCTTTTTGCTTTGCCCTGCAGGAAACCTGGTTCCCAGTAGTGCACTCCGCAGCTCTAAGGGATATTGCAGGAACTGTGGCGACTATAGTTGAGTGTCAGATGGAGTTTGCGTCTATGTCCTGAACTCATTATGTAGAGAACCTGCGCCCCTTCAAACCCCTCTTGAAGCTGTGGCTGTCAGGATAAGGACGACACAGGAAATAACTGTCTGATATGTACAGCTTCCTCCAAATGGTGCAGTACCCTGAACGTATTGGCTGCACTGATTGATCAACTCCCTAAACCTTTCAGATTTCTGGGACATTTTAACGCATAACCCCATGTGGGGTGGTACCATGCTTACTGGCCGAGGTAGGGAGGTCGAAAATTTACTGTCACAACTTGACCACTGCCTCTTAAATACAGGTGCCTGCACATATTTGGCCATTGATCTCTCAGTTTGCAATCCTGGCCTTCTCCCATCTATCCTCTGGAGAGCACATGATGACGTGTGTGGTAGTGACCACTTCCCCATCTTCATGTCACTCCCCCGGTGTCGTGCCCATGGATGCCTACCCAGATGGGCTTTAAACAAGGCAGACTGGGAAGTCTTCACCTCTGCTGTCACCAGTGAATCCCCCTCACATGGGTGCCATCGATGTTGTTGTTGATCAGGTCACTACAACGATTGTTTCTGCGGTGGAAAACACACTCCCTGGTTCTTTTGGGTGCCCCTAGCGAAATACAGTCCCTTGGTGGTCGCTGGAAGTCACTGAGGCAATTAAAGAGTGTCAGTGATCTCTACAGGGACATAAGCAGCACCTTTCCCTAGAGCAGCTCTAGGGACATAGCCTTTAAGCAGCTCCGTGCCCGCATTCGCCTGCTTTTAAAACGATGGAAACAGGAGTGTTGGGAGAGGTCTGGACAAAGTTCAGACATCTTTTTGCGTACCAGACCCCCAACACGTTTCCTTGGCATTAACATTAATGGCCCGTTATCTACCGACACGATTGCCGAGCACATTTCTGAGCAGTATGCTTGAGCTTCTGCATCGGAGAACTGCCCCCCCCCCCCCCCCCCCCCTTTCGCATCCTCAAACGGCAGATGGAAAGGAAAGTCATCTCATTCAATACACACCACAGTGAACCCCATTTACAGAGTGGGAGTTCCTCAGCACCCTTGCACATTGCCCCGACACAGCTCCTGGATCGGATCGGATCCACAGTCAGATGGTTAAACATCTCTCGTCTGACTACAAGCGACTTCTCGTCATCTTCAACTGGATCTTGTGCGATGGGGTCTTTCCATCGCAATGGCGGGAGAGCACCATCATTCTGGTGCTCAAACCGTGACAACCCACTTGATGTGAATAGCTACCAGCCCATCAGCCTCACCAACTTTCTTTGTAAGCTGCTGGAACGTATGGTGTGTCGGTGGTTGGGTTGGGTCCTGGAGTCACGTGGCCTACTGGCCCGTGTCGAGGCAGCTTCCACCAGTGTCACTCTACCACTGATAATCTTGTGTCCCTCGAGTCTGCCATCTGAACAGCCTTTTCCAGAAGCCAACATCTAGTTGCTGTCTTTATTGACTTACGTAAAGCACATGACAAGACCTGGCGACAACAAATCCTTCCACATTATAGCAGGGGGTCTCCAGGGCCAGCGCCCAGTTTTTATCCAAAACTTCCTTTCTGTCTGTGCTTTCCGTATCCAAGTCGGTGCCTTCCGTAGTTCCCCTGTATTCAGGAGAATGGCGTTCCGCAGGGCTCCATATTGAGTGTGTGGCTATTGACGGTCTAGCAGCAGCTATAGGGCCATCAGTCTCACCTTCTCTGTACATTGATGACTTTTGCATTTCGTACTGCTCCAAAGCCCACAGTTTCTAGTTTGCAGCCTTGAAGTGATGTGTCATGCATTTCTGTTGGTGTCGCACCATTCATCCAGAACCAGAGCTTTACCATAATGACGATCCACTCACTGTAGTGGAGACATATTGATTCTTAGGACTGGTGTTTGACTCCCGACTGACTTTGTTACCTCACCTTCATCAGCTTAAGCGGAAGTGCTGGCTGCGCCTCAATGCCCTCCGCTGCCTGAGCAACACCGACTGGGGTGCAGATCGCTCTATGCTGCTGCAGCTCTACAGAGCCCTTGTTCAATCCCGCCTTGTCTATGGGAATTTGGTGTATGGTTCAGCGGTGCCCTCAGCGTTGTGTTTCCTCGACCCAGTGCACCACTGTGGCGTCTGCCTAGTGATAGGAGCTTCTAGAATGAGTCTGGTGACCAGTGCCCTATTGGAGGCTGGAGTCCCTCCATTGAAGGTTAGGCGTGCACAACTGCTCACCACTTACTTTGCACACACTTGTAGTTCTCCTGCGCATCCGAATTACCGTCTCCTTTTTTCCAACCACAGCGGTTCATCTCCCACATCGGCAGCGCAGGTCAGGGCTTAAGATCACGGTTCGCATCCGGTCCCTTCTGTCGGAACTGGAGTCCTTCCCGTTACCAATTCTCTTCGAGGTCCATTCATGTACACCTCCATGGTGTACACCTAGGCTACATATTCTTCTGGACCTTTCTCATGGCCCTAAGGACTCTGTTCATCTGCGGCTCTCTGCTGTCACTTCGTCTCGATTCTCGACATGTACCGCGGCCATGAAGTGGTTTAAACCAACGCCCCGATGGCTTTGCTTGTGTTCATGGAGGACATATTGAACAGCACTCCTTGCCAGATGGCTGCAGTGTTTTCACTGAAGAACTGGTGGCCGTATCTCATGCTCATGAGCACATCAGCTCGTGCTCTGGCAAGTCATTTCTCCTGTGTACTTTCTCCTTGAGCAGCCTCCAAGCTATCGACCAGTGCTGCTCATGCCAGCCTTTGGTAGCATCCGTTCAGGAGCCCACCTATGCCTTGGAACGGTCCCGTCGTTCAGTGGTGTTTGTGGGGCCCCCAGGACACGTTGGAATCTTGGGCAATGAACTTGCTGACACGCTGGCCAAACAGGCTACACAGAAAGCACCTCTGGAGATGGGCATCTCTGAAACTGACCTGCGTTCTGTCTTACGCTGCAGGGATTTTTGGCTTTGGGAGACTGAATGGCATTACAGTACACACAACAAACTGTGTGTCATTTAGGAGACTACGGATGGGTGGAAGTCTTCCATGCTGTTCTCTCACAGGGAATCGGTTCTCCTGTGCCAGCTCCTCATTGGCCATAAGAGGCTAACACATGGTTACCTTCTCTGTTGCGAGGACCCATCCCGGTGTTGCTGTGGCTCACAAATGATGGTTGTCCACTTCTGGGCAATTATGCCTCAACAGCAGCTTTAGTTTTAAGTTTTATTCTTGAAGGTGGGTTTTGTCATTTGATCTAAGTTTTAGCACATGTCCTTCGTCCATCTGTGTCCTCCACCCTAGTGCTTTTAGGGTGGAGGTTTTTATGTGTGGCAGAGTGGCTGGCTTCTCCTTTTTATTCTCATGGTCAGCCAGCCATGGTAATCTGCTCTCTTGTTTTCATTACTGCTATGTGGTTCATGCGTCTCTGTGGTTTTCTTGTCTGATTTTGTCCATTTTAGTGTCATTCTTGTGGTTTTCTCCTGTCTTCCAGCTGTGTTTCATATGTTTTGATTATTTTGCTCCCACCCTTGTGGAATTATTTTAATCAGAACGAGGGACCGATAACCTAGCAGTTTGGTCCCTCCCCCTCTTTTAAACACAACCAACCAACCAACCAACCAACCTCTTCCCTGTTCCCATTCCACCACTACACAGCAGTCATTCCACCATCACACCCAGCCTTTTTATTTCTCTCCTTTTCCACACTTCCCTCCCACTACCCCCCTCCGCACCACGCCCCTGCAGCACTTCACTGTCTGCCACCCCACCATACTATCCTTCTGCCTCCCTGCCCCAGCCTCGCAGTGTGGTTTCAGTTGCCTGTGACTGCAGTTGTGTGTGTGTGTGGGGGGGGGGGGGGTCTATTGTTGACGAAGGCCTTAACGCTCCGCTATATGAAGGATGTATTACAAAGACAACTCCCAGTTATAGGATAGGATAAGCTTGTAATGTGACTGGAGTACGATGTATTGGGTTCATGTATAGCACCTTGGTCTTCCACAGGGGTATGACCCATGTGGCAAGGGGTTGGGAGTAGGTGTGGTGTAAGGGAGGACTAGGACATTGCATACATAGCTTAGGTGGATGGCAGAATACCACTTGGGAAGGATTGTGGGTAGAATGTTCCTCATTTCTGGGAACAATGGTAGAAGTCCAAATCCTGATAAAGGATGTGGCTCCAGTTGTTACAGTCTGGGACAATATTGGGTGATAGTGGCTGCTCCTTTGCAACTGGTTCCTAGGTGTCAATTAGGAACAATTTTGTAGTCATAAGGTGCTAAAGAGCGGTATCAAGAAGAAGATATTTTACATAAATTATTATTATGCAATAAAATTAATGGTTGTTAAACTCAAAGATGCCAAAGAATGAGATTTTCAATTTCTTGATTAAGTATTGAAATAGAGTTGTTTCTCTAGCTCTTTTCACATCACTTACTTGCTAACAAGATGCCTTGAAATTTATTTAGAATTTCCAAATAAAATCTTGTTGATTGTTAGGCAGTGCTATTTTTCTCTTAATCACCCAATATATTGCCCCTACTCTTAGGATTTTCGCCTGTTGTTATTCAGAAGAAAAAATAACACATTGTAATAATCAGAAAGTAAATGGAATTAACAGTGGCTACAAAATTGTGCAGACTTATGTTTTAAAGTTAACTACACAAAGCTGTGTAATTTTTCCTTGACTGAACCAACAGTGTGTTCGTTTATATATATTTTTCTGTTATATAATTTGGAAACTGGCATATCTTGTTCAGCTTCTTGTTAAAATCACTGTGTCAGTATGCAAGTAGATGTGTATTTACATTAACACTGGTAATGAGAGTGTTTGAGATACTATTGTTCGATTTTTGTTCCAGCAACCTTCTGGAAATTATGATGACAGTGGGTATTTCTCAGTTCAAGTAATAAGCAGTGCTCTTGAAGTTTGGGGTCTGGAACTTGTACCATACAACAGCACAGATGAACGAGCTTTGGAAGCCCAGAGATGTCCTGGGTAAGTGCCTACCATGAAGAGCTAAAGACATGCATTGCACATGAGCCTTATTGCTTGTTTTTGTTCAATTTGTATTTAATGTCTGTGTATATAATTGGGTGAGAATGGGGTGTTAACATTGGAGAAAGAGGATGAAATTGCAATGCCTAGGGCTTACTGCTTAGTGCATTTGTGCTGAGCATGGGGTGTTAAATACCTCCACCCAGTTCCACCCAGGAAAGTATGGGAGAGTACTTAAAGACTATACGGTTGCACTCCACTCCCAACACTGGCATTTTACTGAATGACATCACACATGATAAAAAATATATTCTAATCACAAGACAGTAAAGAACATTGTCAGTTGCTAAGGAGAGCACATATTTATTATTTCAGTAGGTATTCCGTCCATTGAAAACTTTGGACCCCTGTAAGAACAAAATTTGAAACTTGAAAATTTCTAATAGAAATTGGTGACACAAAGTATGAAAAGTTTGTTACACCAAACAGATTCCATGTTCCTAGATTTCTGTAAAGCATTTGACACAGTGCCGCACTGCCGACTGTTAACAAAGGTACAAGCATACAGAATAGGTTCCCAGTTCTGAGAGTGGCTCAAAGACATTTTAAGTAACGGAACCCAGTATGTTGTCCATGATCGCAAGTGTTCGTCAGAGACAAGGGTATCATCAGGAGTGCCCCAGGGAAGTGTATTAGGACCGCTTTTATTTCCTATGTACAGAAATGCTCTGGCGGACAGAATAAGCAGCGGTCTGCTGCTATTTGTTAATGATGCTGTGGTGTATGGGAGGGTGTTGTCATTGAGTGACTGTAGGAGGATACAAGATGACTTAGACAAAATTTCTAGTTGGTGTGTGAATGGCAGTTAGTTCTAAATGTAGAAAACTGTAAGTTAATGTAGATGAAAAGTAAAAACAAACCCATTATGTTTGAATACAGAATTAGTAGTGTGCTGCTTGAGACAGTCGGTTGATCAAATATCTAGGCGTAATGTTGCAAATAAGAAAGGGAATGAGCATGTAAGGAATGTAGGAGAGAAGGTGAATGATAGACTTCGGTTTATTGGGAGAATTTTAGGAAAGTGTGATTAATATGTAAGGGAGACCGTCTATAGGATACTACTGTGACTCACTGTTGGGTACTGTGGGTGTTTAGGATCTGCACGAGGTTGGATTAAAGGAAGACATCGAAGCAATTCAGAGGCAGGCTTCTCGATTTATTACCAGTAGGTTCGAACAACGTGCAAGTATTATGGACATGCTTCGGGAACTCCAATAGGAATCACTGGAATGAAGGTGACATTCTTCTCGAGGAGCACTATTGAGAACATTTAGGGAACCGGCATATGAGGCTAACTGCAGAATGATTGCCTCCTATGTATGTTTCACTTAACCACCATGAAAATAAGATTAGTGATATTAGGGCTCGTGTGTCGACACATTGACAGTTGTTTTTTTCCCTCAATCTGTTTGCAAAAGGAGCAGAAAAGGAATGGACTAGTAGTGGCACAGGGTACCCTTTGCCATGCACCCTACGGCAGCTTATGGATTATGTATATAGGGGTAGATAATCCACCACCCGGGGGGTAGATAATCCACCACCCATTCAGCTGGAATTGGCTGCTACCCGGCACAGGATGCCCTCCGCCATGCACGCCATGGTGGCTTGCGGGTTATGTATATAGATGTAGATGTAGGTGATCCCCCACCAAGTCAGCTGGAATGGGTTACACATTGAAAAGACATCATAGAATTGAAAGAAACGATGGGTTTGAGGAAAGAAAATAGGAAGAAATAAAATTTAAGCTGTATTTAGTGCCATATGAGAAGCCTACGTACCTCTAGTTCAGGATTCTTGCTTTTAATAGCTAAAACACTAATGTTAGACTGAAATAAGAGAAATGGAGAGTAACTGGTGACAAAAAAAAAAAAAAAAACCCAGAGAACTAAGTATTTTCCACACCACAGGCCTATGGAGTTTTAATATGAGAGTAAAGGAGCACAATGGACACATTTTTCAGTAGAAACACTGAAAGCCAAAGACAGTACCTCTATTCTCACTGACAGCAAATACATCTTGAGGTTTCGACAAGAAGCTTTTACTCATTATTGGGTTAAAACCCCTCTTTTGCTGCTGCAGTTATTGAGGCAATTTCTCCTCTGTCTCATTGGAAGAAAGCATTTCTAGAATATTGTTCAACAAGTTTCAGAGTTGTCATTGACATGGTTTTGATGCCAGACAGCTGAAAGAGAAGTCGAGGATGGAATAACAATTATGTTATGAAAATACTGCTATACATGTAAGCTTTCAGCCAAAAAGCCTTCCTCTGAAATAGAGGAAAAACACACACACACACACACACACACACACACACACACACACACACACACACACACACACATACACGCACAAATACAACTCAGGCACACATGACCACTGTCTTAGGGCACTGTGGCTAATGGGAGCAGCAGTCTGGTTGGGTGGTGATGGTAAGGAAGTGGCGTGGGGCAGGTAGACAAGGGACAGCAGGGTAGGGGTGGGGGAGGGTGTAGTACTGCTTGTGGGAGCATTGCAGGTATGTGGAGGGAACAGGGTAAGATTGCCAGGTGTAGTTAGGAGGTTTGGAAGGGGAGATGGTAGGAAGGATCCAGATGGTGCAGGCATTGAAGCAGTCGTGGAAATGAAGCAAGTTGTATTGTGCAGTGTTGTTGGTCTGTGACTGGACCGGAGTAGGCGGTGTCGGGAGGATGTGTGGTAAAGGTCTCATATCTAGGTCTGTTGCGATGGTATTCCTCATAAAGTCATAAGGCAAGGGGTTGGGAGCAGGGGTGGAATACGGCTGGACAAGGGTATTGCGTAGGTTTGGTGGGAAGCCGAATACCACCGTGGGAAGAGTGGGAAGGATAGTAGATAGGGTAGTCCTCATTTCAGGATATGACAAGGGTAGTCAAAACCTTAATGGAAAATGTGTTCCAATCCTGATTGACACTAGAGCCACAAAGGAGTCCACCACTGCGGCTCGATGGTGGGATGTGGTAGATGACCTGAGAGACAAGACAGGGAGATCTGTTTATGGACGAGGTGGGAGGGTACTGAGTGAGACCCATCGTACATTTAGAAAAGGACTGCTCATCACTGCAGATCTGATGGCCATGGGTGGATAGGCTGTATGGAAGGGACTTCTTGGTATGAAATGGGTGGCAACTGTCAAAGTGGAGGTATTGCTGATGGTTGGTAGGTTTGATATGGGCAGAGGTATTGATGTAGCTGCCCTCGAGATGGAGATCAACATTGAAGAAGGTGGCTTGTTGGATTGAGGAGGACTAGGTGAAGCAAATGGGGGCCCGAGGTGTGTAAGTATTGGAGAAATGTGATAGATCAAACGGTGGAAAATGCAGGATAGACTGTAAAAATATAATGAAAAAGATAGACGCTACTCACAGTACAGTGGAGATGCTGAGTCTCAGATAGGCACGGAAAGTGTTGCTTGCTGGAGTGTCCGGGGATGAGGTGCAGAGAGGGTGGGGCAAGTGGGTGCAGTCGCGAGGCTAGACAGAGGACGGGGCGGGGGGGAGGGGGGGGGGTTGTGGAAAATGAGAGAAGTAAAAAGATGGAGGATGTGTTGGTGGAATGGAGGACTTGTGTAGTGCTGGAATGGGAACAGGGAAGGGGCTAGATGGGTAAGGATGATGACAAATGAAGGTTGAGGCCAGGAGGGTTATGGGAACATAGGGCATATTGCAGGGAGAGTTCCCACCTGAACAATTCAGAAAGCTGGTGTTGATGGGAAGGATCCAGATGGCACAAGCAAAACAGTCATTGAAATGGAGAACATCGTGTTGGACTGCATGCTCAGCAATGGGGTCACAGTTTGTCAGTGGCTATTCGTGTGGACAGACAGCCTGTTGGTTGTCATGCCCATGTAGAATGCAGCACAGTGGTTGCAGCTTAGCTTGTAGATCGCACGACTGGTTTCGTGGGTAGTCTTGCCTTTGATGGTATAAGTGATGTTTGTGACTGGTCTGGAGAAGGTGGTGGTGGTGGTGGTGGTGGTGGTGGTGGTGGTGGTGGTGGTGGTATGTATGGGACAAGTCTTGCATTTAGGTCTACTACAGGGATAGAAGGCAAGAGGTTAGGAGCAGGGGTTGTGTAGAGATGGATGAGGTTGTTGCTTAGGTTTGGTGGGTGGTGGAATGCCAATGTGGAAAGGGTGTTAGGGATAGTGCGTAGGACATTTCTCATTCAGGGCAGGATGAGAGGTATCAAGACTGTGGTGGAGAATGCAATTAAGTTGCTCCAGTCCTGGGTGGTACTGAGACTTGAGGGGAATGCTCCTCTGTGGGTGGTTATTGGAGGTGGTGGATGACTGGTAAGATAAGGTATGGGAGATTTGTGTTTGTGCAAGGTTGGGAGGCTAATTACGGTCTGTGAAGGCCTTAGTGAGACCCTTAGTATACTTCAAGAGGGACTGCTTCACTGCAGCTGCCGCATCTGTAGTGACAAGCAGTCCCCCTCGAAATATACCAAGGGTCGTACTAGGGCTTTCACAGACCGTAATTACCCTCCCAACCTTCTACAAGATCATATCTCCTGTGCCTTATCTTTCCAGTCACCTACCACCTCCCAAAGTCCCACCATCCGGCCATAGAGGAGCATTCCTCTTGTGACTCAATACCACCCAGGGATGGAGCAACTGAATTACATCCTCAGCCAGGGTTTCAACTACCTCCCGTCATACCCTGAAATGAGAAATGTCCTACCCACTATCCTTCCCTCCCTCCGACCATGGTATTCTGCCACCTATTGAGCCTATGCAGTATCCTCGTCCATCACTACACAATTCCTTCTCCCAACCCTTTGCCCTATGGCTCATATCCCTGTAGTACACCCAGATGAGACTTGCCCCATACATATCACTTCCTATCACCTACTACACAAACATCACCTATCCCATCAAAGACAGGGCTACCTGTGAAACCATTCATGTCATCTATGAGCTAAGCTGCAACCACTGTGCTATGATCTGTGTGGGCATGACAACCAACGAGATGTCTGTCTGCATGAATGCACCGATAAACTGTGGCCGAGAAACAGCTGAACCACCACGTTGCTGAGCACGTTCTCAACATGACATTTTTCATTTCAAAGACTGTTTCATAGCTTGGATCCTTCGCACCAACACCAGCTTTTCTGAACTGCACAGGTGGGAACTCTCTCTGCAAATATGTCCTATGTTCCCGTAACCCTCCTGGTCTCAACATTTGTCAGTCATTATCATCACCCATCTAACCCCTTCCCTGTTCCCATTCCAGCAATACACAGCCCTGTGTTGCACCAATGCAGCCTCAGTCTGTTTCCGCAACCCAACCTGCCTTCCGTCTAACCTCCTGACTGCACCTAGCTGCACTACCTACTCTCTACCTCGTCTCTGTATGCTTCTGCTAGCAGCAATTTGTCCCCTCCTCTCCTTTGTTATCCCTCCCTCTCCCTAATGCACCCTCCTCCTTACCCCCACCACCCGTTTGCCTCTCCCATCATGTGCTGCTGCTCGCAGTCTGGTTTCAGCTGCCAGAGACTGTGTGTGTGTGTGCGTGCGTGTGTGCGTGCGTGCGCGCGCGCCAGATGGTCTTATTGCCTGAAAGCTCTTATTTTGTCAGTCTTTGTGTTGTGCTTATCTGTGACTCGGCATATCTGCTATATGGTAAGTAACAACTATCCTTCCCATAATATTGTTAAAAATGTGGATAGGATGCCCACATCCTGGATTCAGATCACGAAGATGGTTCAGATCACGAAGATCACATCTCCATGATCTCAATGAAGGGTGAGGCTCTAGCAGTCCCCTACTGTGTCCACACCACATCCCTACATGTTCCCACAAGCAGTACAACACCTTCCCCTTCCTTACTATTGCTCCCTGTCTGCACCCCTTACTGCCTCCTTACGCACACCAGATTGCTGCTGCTGTCAGGCGCAGTAGTAGTCTGCAGTCTGGTCACAGTGGCCAGAGACAGTAGTAATTTGTGTGTGTTTGAGTTGTGCTTGTTTGAATGTGCGTGTCTTCTCTATTTTGGAAGGAGGTCTTTTGGCTAAATGCTTAAATGTTAGCAGTCTTTTCATTGTGCCTTACTACGACTGTGTCTCCCCTATATGGTAAGTAGCAATCTATCCTTTTCATAATACAGCTACAAGGGAAATTAATAAAAAGAACACACAAACCTCTCTTCTTACTGTTCCCTGTCAAAGAAATTCTGAGAACATACTTTTGATCCAGCAGCTGGAGATTCCTTAACGATGCTGTATTTGCCCATGTTTATTCCCTTGCTAAAATCCAGTCTCATATTCTGTTCCTTAAACACAGTCTCTTTAGGCATAGTGGAGCCAATCCACCTCGGGGAGGAAACCCTGACGTCAAATCCTGGTCCTCCAGGTATGGGGTTAGTTCAGTGGGCAAGTACCTCGTTATCTAGAAAAACTTTCCAAGGCTCGAAAATCTAAAGTGAAGCCTTGCAACTTGGATGGAAAAACATTAAAATAATTATTGACAAATAAATACACCAAAATAGAGAATCAAATGGATTGGCAGTACCAGGACATAATTGTTTTGCCTGGGACGGGAGGGGGGCAAGGAAATGATCAATTTGGAAATTTTATCCGTTTTTGATTTGAAGGTGATAGACATAAAAGGGTAAAAGTGGGCATTTCCACTCTTGACCTCCAATTTACAGAGCTGTTTCACTTACATAAAGTACTATGCATTTTTATGTGAAAGAATTGTCACATTCACCATCAAGTTATATGGAATTGAAGTGGTTATACACAAGAAACTCATTTATGAGTGGTGGGCTCCATGTGGTTCCCAACCTCATTTATCTGTACTGATGTTATCTGGATTACTGAAATCCTAGATAATCCCATCATATTTTGCTGAAAGCAAAACCTCTAATATGTACTATAACATACAAGCATTCTTGGGCACTAACAAGAAACATTGTTTTTGGCACTTAAATTCTGGTATTTACTGTAGTCTATTCACATTTATTTAGTCAAATATGGTGACACTTTCTTTTGTTTCAAATTTGTTTGGTGTTTGAGAGCAGTACAGTCGTGTAGACATCCCGCTAACATCGTTGTGCCTGGAGTTGTTTCCAGTTGATGTTCTATGTAAACCACTATGTTTTCTTTCTGTGCCATTGCCTCCAAATTAAGAACTGTAAACCTCATAGTCACTAGTTCTCTGTAGTGCAAGAGATTGTAATACAAATTTTATCATCAGTTACTATGCCGTAACCATCACCACTGTCATTCTGCGACAGGCATCTATATTACTGTCATCTAGCATGGAAGCTTGTAACTAATGATCTCTGTGCTACAAGCAGTGCTAGCAGTTGTACAGATACTGTACCATAGCGACTGCATACAGCATATTTTTGTGTTACAAAAAAGGAAAAGGAAACAATTAATTGGGATAAACTGGAAATCCGGACTGAAGAGGGCCGAATAAAAAAGGTCCTTGTGTAATAAGAGCATATGCACTGAATGATTATATGCCACAGCAAACCAAAACCTTTCCTACCAGAAATTAGACTACCTACCCAACTAATTTAAAAGCCTCCAAGAAGTAATACTGTTATAGCAGGAGACGTTAATGCAAGAATGGGCTTCAAGTAAATGATGAAATTGTAGGAAGATATGGAGAACATGTTGTTAATAGTTCTGGAGAAAATCTTGTAGTATTCTGTAACCAGTACAACATGAGAATTTTGAATACACATTATTCACGTAAATTTGTTCACAGATCAGATATACTACGTGCGAAAGGTCGTAATTACAATAGAGATCAGTAACTGATTACACTAACACTAAGTCAAGATAAAAAAAATGACAGTTTAAGACTGGAGAGCTACGTGGGAAGCCAACTTTGGATCTGATCACTACTTAGTTTTATCAAAGATGGCATACCTGTTTTGTAGGAAACATCAACAATGGTAGAACTGACTAGCTGGCGAAATGGAGAGAAACTGGAGCAGGCACAGTACGAGCTCATTCACGTGAAGCCATTTGTCATAAAGCATTGATTTCAATGAAGATTAGAGTGTGGACTACAAATGATGGCAGAAGATAACAATTTTGAAATGGAATACGAGAATAAGAATGTAGACAAAAAGGATCTCCCATGGTTGTCATACAGTCTTAAGAAGTTGATTTGGGAAAAAAAAAAATTATTCAAAGAATTGTTATCAACTAAATTGCCACAAGATAGTCAAAATTACCAAAAAATAAATCAGGAGCTAAGAAACAGAATTAAATAACAAAAGAACAAGATGTGGGAACAAAAATGCATTCAACTTGAGAGTTTTAGCAGTTGGATCACAAACAACAGGAGTGTCGAGGACAGTTATTGGCATGAAGAAAACGAAGATAAAAAAAGAAGCAGACACCTTAATTCCTTTAAGGCAGTAATCGGCAAACTGCAGCTTGCGAGCTGCATGCAGCTTTCGGCCCCTTGAGTGTGTGTCTTCCACAAAATAACATGAATAGTGTTAAAGCTTGTGATTAACACAAATATAAAGGATTTTTAGTTGAAATGGAGAAAGAGTGCGCAGATCTGCTGCATAACAAGATACTTTGGTTTTCAATGGGAAATGTTTTGGAAACTTTTGCTTCTTTGACTGATGACCTTGGAAGTTAAGTCCCATAGTGCTCGGAGCCATTTGAACCATTTGCTTCTTTATTAACAGAAATTACAGCATTTCTGCTTGAGAAAAGTGTTCACTATCCGTATCTAACAAACAATCTATGGATCCAAAAATTTAATTTCATGGTAGACATTGTCATCTAAACTACCTTAATCATAACCTGAAGAAGATTTTTTCGATGTTAGAAGAAGTTATTTTATTTAAAAGTAAATTATCTCTTTTTGTTCTAGATTTTGAAAGAGACACTTTGACTCACATTTGAAACCTGATGTATGTTATTTCAAAGCAATGCTTTTAAATAAGGAGGAGGAAGCTTTTCCCAGCTGGTTTCAGGAATTCAGAAAGAATAAAGTGATGTTAGCTTTCTTTAAAAAAAAATAAAAAAATAAAAAAAATAAAAAAAAATCTCAAAATTTTAACTTTTTGCACTGATATAAAAATATTAGAGAAAAAGAAAGAGAACTTAGTTGACACCACAAATGATCTTCTTTGAAAGATACAGAGAAAGAAGATATGTTGATTTCTAACATCTGGAATAATACTCTTCACATATAATCAGTAGAAAAAAAGTTTGCCATTTTCTTATTCATGTATATATATTCATGTGAATGATCATATTTCAGCATGAATGCTATCAAGAGTAAAATGAGGAGTAGTCTTATTGATGAGGACCTAGAATTGCTCCTAAGATTATAGACAACCACATACCAAATTGAGTTACCCAAACTTTCCAAGGAGATTAAAGGCCACTGCTCAGATTTGTGTGTATCAGTCATTGTCATGATTTAATACTTCAGTTACCACACAGTTTAATCAATAAATAGAATTGTTATTAAGTATGATATAAATTTTTATACAATGTACCCATAGTTTAAATAACATTTAAAATTATAGTTAAAGTTTATTAAAGTAAATTTATGTAGCACTGTGTAATGACAGAATATGTGTTGACTGTTCAGAAAGGTATGTGGAGATAGATGAAACAAGTACACACAACAAGAGTTGTTAAGAGAGTTGAAAGGGGTCATCTTCGGCGAATGTACATCAATCAGTCAGATTGAGGACAGTCTTAGCAAAGGCCAACTTAGGAGAGCCCTAATTTAATTACAATATATCTACATGTACTGTAGTTAAAATAAATAAATAAAAACCCTCAAAAGAAAGTCCAGTCATTGTACTGTTGATTTTTGGCTCTGTTGGCTAATGAGCTTTGCCGACCAATGCTTTAAGGGAATGGAAAAGAGCATTCTACTGATCTTCTGATTGAAGACAGAGATCCAGTACACGAAAGGGAAAGAAGGTGAGACTGAAGAAACTGTTCAAGATGTGACATTACCATATAGAAAATGAACAGTACAATAGTTAAAATGAAAAATGGCAGATCACCTGGTCCTGGAAACCTTGCTGTGGAATTATTGAAAGTTGGAGGATGCTGTTTGAAATGAAAAAGCGCCATATGAACAACTTGTCAACAGATTGAAATGCATCAGAGTGGAAACTGGTTTCCATTCTTAAGAAGGAGAATAGGAGACATTAACTGCTACAGAGGTGCTAATGTCAACTGCACAATGAGCTGCTTGTTTGGCAAAACTATCTGAGAACATAAGGCAGAATGTTGGCCACTAAATTCGGGAAGACCAGAGTGGGTTCAGACAGAACATATCCTTTACAGATAACCTCTGTATTTTGCAACAGCTAATTTAGAAATTTGTAGTGTTAGAGAATGAGTTACATATTGCCTTCGTATATTTTGCAAAAGCTTAAGACACATTTCATACAACAAAACTGTGGGAAGCTAAGAAAGATGTAGATGTAGATGACAGATTATTGTTGAAATATACAAAAACAATATGGTACAGATTAAAAGAGGGTCAAAATTATTGGAAGCTAGTAGCCACAAGAGGGCTGAGACAAGGTTGCAGTATGTCACTCATATTGTTCAATTTATAGGTAGAAATTGCTCTCTGAAGACGGAAGAACGGTTGTGGAGGAATGTGGACCATTGTTGATGATGTATAGATATTTTCGTAGCAATGTGCTGATGATCAAGCCATTGTAGCACAAGATGAGAACAATCTTGAGTTCATGATGTCATTTTTCTGATATAAATATGATAAATGGGGATTACAGATGAGTCTGATAAAAAAAACTATAAAAAAACAGAATCTGTGGTAGTGAGTAGTAAAACCAGATTTGAAGTACAGATCAGTGACAGTTTTTATGAAACAGGTAGAAAAATTTAAATATCTTGGGGCATATAATGACACCAGTGCATTGGATAAGAGATGATATGGGGTGACATTTATAATGACCCAAATGCTAACATAAGATTTAATCTATTCCATGATTAATTAATGTTATTATTTGGAAATAGCATTCCACATAAGCCAATCAGAAAAGACATTAAACAGCCTTATAAAAAAAAAAAAAAAAAAAACCTGTGGATCACTTGAGGGATTTAAGTATCTTGTGAAAGTAAAACGGAAATGTATCTGTTGGCTAGAACAAGTAGAGATCCTGTAGTAATTGCACACCAAAGAAACTACTCAAAATTACTAAGAGAAGTTATTAAAAAATTGAGGAATGTTCACATCAGAAATTAGTAATTGTACGACAGACTTAAGGCTTTATGGAATGTAGTGAAATGACCCAGGACCAGCAACCACAGAACGCAGTAACATCACTAGTGAACTGGTTGGAAGGGCTATGAATGATGAGTCACAGGTAGCAAATATATTTCATAACCTTTTCTTAACTATAGTAGAAAGTATAGGGATAAACAGTTCCAGAAAGAAATAACAGCAGTATCTTGGAAAAATGAGCTGTCATAAAATTCAATAATATGAATGTATCATCAACTTATGCTTCTGAAATTAAGAATACTATACATTCTCTCAAAAATAAAAGCCCATCTGGTCTTGATGGTGTGTTCAATAGAATAGTAATGAATTGTTCCCATATAATAGGCCTTGGCTTGCCTGAAATTTGTAATACATTACTAATTCAACGCATTTTTCCAGAGTGGCTGAAATATGCTGTTGTCAAACCCCTATTTAAGGAAGGTGAGAGGAGACATCATTCTCCAGGATTTTTGAGAAGATTATGATAATCACAGCAAATCAGTTTGGATTTCAGGGAGAGTTGCTCTCTTGAGAATGCTATACAGTATACATGTCCACTCATCAGATTTTACAAGAATTGAATCATAAAATAATGCAAGTAGGTATTTTCTGCAACCTATCTAAGGCATTTGACTGTGTAAATCACTGTGTTCTCCCAAACAGATTGAAGTTTTGTGAGATTGATGGTATGGCCAACCAATAGATAATGTCATATCTGACAAAAAGAATGCAGGAAGTTGTACATACTAATTCAACCAATGTATTCTGAGGACATTGTTCTGTCTGGGGAGAAATCACGTATGGGGTTCCCCAAGGCTCACTCTAATGTCTGCTATTGTTCCACATACATATAAACAATCTTCCGTCTAATGTACAACAAATAGAACTCATTCTTAAAAGTATCATTGACTGGTTTTTTGCAGATAGCCTCACCTTCAGTTGTAAAATGACACAACATATTAGTTCTGCACAAGTAGGAGTACTACACGAATGATAAGTGTAAAAGATGGTGAGAAAACGATAAATAGGATGGAAACTTCAAAATTCTTAGATGTACATATTGATGAGAATTTAAACTGAAAGAAAGCACATTTTGGAATGCCCAAAACAACTTCATGCAGCCAAATTTGCACTTGGAGTCATTGCAAATCTTGGGGAGGGACAAATCAGTAAGTTGACATATTTTACAAATTTTCATTCAGTAATGTCATGGAATAATGTTCTTTGGGAAGTAAAGTCTTCATTGCTGAAAAACATGATCTAAGATTAATATATGATGTTCCCCACATGATTACGATTTATGGTGCAAAATGATTCATGGAACATGAAACTAACCAACTATTACGGAATTGGAAAGAAATCATTAAAGAGGTACAGGCATTTGTGGAGAATGTCAGATCACAAATGACCAAAGTAAATTTTTTAATGGAAACCATGTATCAGATGTAAGCGCAGCAGATCATGATGTTCTTGGAAAGACCACATCAGTGAAATAATGGAGCATTGTGACACACACAAGGAGAATGCTCTTGAGTGGAGAGGCTTAGCAAAAGATAATGGGAATGCAACAAAATGCTTTTATTGATTGATCTTTGTGTTTCATTGGTTAGTTAATTAGTTATATGTATCATAGATTATTTGAACAATTTTTTTATTGAAATGATGTAGAATGAGTCCGTTTACAGTTTGTGTAAACATGATAATATTCAAATTAATGAACATATTTTAGTCTTTCTCTTGCAGCTATAATAAAAACTAGTTTTTCAATAGAAAAGAGAGAGAAAGAAAAAGAAAATGGCTACCAAATAGGGTTTGTGCAGGAGAAATGATTTAAGGGTGCATTTAAAACTTACTTTTCTACATATCAGACATTTTATGTTATTGGGCAAATGATCAAAAATTTTTGTTGTTGCATATTGAATTTCTTTCTGAGTCATTGACAACTTCAGTAATGGGTAATAAAGGTCATTCATTTCTCCTCTAGTGTTGTAGGTACAGATGTCACTATGCTTTTCAAATAGGGATGGATTACTTGTGACATATTTCATTAGTGAACATATGTACTGCAATGGTGAGTCAAAACACTTCCTTAAGGTGTACGTACAGAATGACTGCAGGTGAACACAACAAAGTATCAGATTGCCTACTTTTGTGCAATCAAAATATTCATAAGACATTATTGAGTGGAAATAAGCAAAATATGCCAGGAGATTGGATTCATTTATTTCAAAGACTATAAATTGTATGTAGAGCAAAAGTAGCTGCAATTAATTGTTGAGCAGTTAAATAATATGCCTCTTCCAATTCAAGTTGTCATTGGTATGTACAACCTGAAATTTGCATTCTACTCTGTTTACTGTCTCCTGTTCATGTGCTACATCAACTGTGGGTATGTCTCTATTTGTTGTACGGAACCGAATATAATGCTTTTATCAAAATTAAGGGAGAGTCCATATTTAGAGAAACTCTTAATAAGTCTTTAAAAAAGATCATTAAAAAACTCCTCTGTTGCTTTTGACACTCTCTCACTCTAAAATATTCCCCTTGCTCGTGACCTTGCAACTGCTGAACTCTACCTGACCAATGTCCTAATATTCTGAACCCACCAACTCATTCCTGTGTACAACTGATCAACTATTTCCTTAATACTAACATGAAAATAAAAGTGTGGAAGTGGAGCAGACACGGACAGGGGATTTCCCTGGCAAAGATGGGGAAATCAATTGAGATAAGTGGCTTTGACAAAGGATACATTATTATTACGCACAATCTGTGAAAAAGTATCTTGAAAATGCAAAGCTGGTCGAATGTTCACGTGCTACTTCGTGATCATTTACGTAAAGAGGAGGAGGACAATGAAACTACCACTAGGCATTAAATGGTTGGATGTCCATGACTCTTCACAGAACATGGGGTTTGGAGGCTCGCCTGCTCTGTAAAGTAAGATAGATTGTGATCTGCGGCATCTCTGCTGAAAGAGCACAATGCTGGTGCATGCACAAGTGTTTTGGAGCACACAGTTTATCATACATTGTTGAAAATGGAGCTCCACAGCAGATCGTCCATAACAAGGGGAGGTCGCCAATCAGGACACACCGATTTTGCCCAAATTGAGTGTGTAGAAGGAGGTGGGTTTCCACATCACGTGCCTTAAATGATGATATTTTCTGTTTTTTCCCATGTTTATTTTACTTTGTTTCTTCCGATTGTTCAACTATTTACTGTAGAAATTAAACACATTCAAGTAGTATATTTATATAATTAGGTGAAAGTGTTAATGAAAATAAAGTTTCCAAAGATTCTTGTGATTACATGCACTACTTTTTATTTATTATCACAGTAGAAGGTTTGCAATTTTTATGGTTACATCGATCATAGAAACATGTGAAACATGTATGTTTCACACCAGGCACATTTTATGAAGGCATTGTTTGAGCAGTTACATTTGGCCGAAACATGCGTAATTGGAAAGGACACTTCATTCAAGTTTTGAAACAACGGTTTGTCCACTATCACTTTGGATGCAAATTAAGCGTACTGGATCATAGGGGTGAACACAGGAGCACTGAATTACTGCTACATGATCAAATGTATTTTAATTCCATCTTCTCTTGATGATATTTCTCGCAGTTGTTGGAGCAATTCAGGGGCACTTTGTAGTCTTCTAATTAGAATTTTGACTTGGCAATAGAAATATAAATCACACGGTTGAACCAGTGTCAGAGCAATTCAGGGGCAGTTTGTAGTCTTTTAATTAGAATTCTGACTTGGCAATAGAAATATAAATCACACGGTTGAACCAGTGTCAGAGCAATTCAGGGGCAGTTTGTAGTCTTTTAATTAGAATTCTGACTTGGCAATAGAAATATAAATCACACGGTTGAACCAGCGGTGTACATTTTGGTGGAATGACCTTCATGGTACACATTGCCTCGCCTAGCTCATTTGTAAATGTCTCATCATACAATGTTAAATCTGTTTGGCCACTTCAAGAATCCACCAATAGAAGAAATTTATTGTCTGCGACGTATGGCTTCAATGTTGTTTCCAAGAATGTTGCATAAAGCTCTTCTGTTAGTTTCCCTGACATGGAACATATAATGACAACATTTTCGTAATCATCTTCTAACTTTTTGACATTGGCGGCAACCCAAGGACCAAATTTATTCGCAGGCTCTTGCAAACATAAAAACATGAGGGGTAGAAGTTTCCCTGAAGCATTTAAACTGTACTGTACTGTGTAAAAGTGGGTGGTCTTCGATAGATTGAGCTTCTTCACCATAACAGTCTTTGCACCTTTGACATCCAGAGACCTGTTGTACTTTGACTCATACTGGCAACTGGTCTGGTCGGTGTTAATTATGTAGTCGATGTTGAAATGTGGCATTAAATGTCTCATCTGCATACGAAACTTCTCTGCTGCTGCCACTGTTTCGTCCAAAGTTGCAACACCATTTTTGCAGATGAATTTCATCATTTTTCGCTGCCTTATTGAATATTTTTCTTGAAGGATTTTGCCCAAGTATTAGAAGCATGGAATGTTAATGTCTATTAGCGTCATATACGTAATAAGAAAAATATTTTATTTTTTAACTGTTTTGTATGTCATTTACGATATAATTGTTTTATGTTTGATTCGAAAGCTTGAATGTATTTAAATACTGCGGTAAATAGTTAAACAATCTGAAGAAACGAAGTAAAATAACAATGAGAAAAAAACAGAAAAAAGTTAGGAAGAACCTGGGATTGATTTCAGGTCATCTGTTTGGTAAGCAATGCACTTGACCATTACACTATGGCTTTAGCCATGAACAGTGTGCTGAATAAGGTGTATAGTGCTATTGGAAAAACTTCAGAGAGCATTTTCTCCTTTCCTAAGGCCCACTCACGTGAAATATTTAAGGCACGTGATGTGGAGACCCAAGTCTTTCTACGCACACAGTTTGGGTGAAATCGGCTTGTACCGATTGGCGACCTCCCCTTGTAGGTGTTCATATGTTGATCCAACATCGTCAGTTAAGATTTCAGTGGGCATGGGACCACCAGGATTTGACCATCGATCAGTGGAAACGTGTTGGCTCTTCGGTTGAATCGCACCTTCACTACTCTATCGATGGTCATCTCCACAAATGCCATCATTGAGGAGAATGGCAGCTCAAAATGTGCAGTGTGCCATGGATGCAGACTGGGCAGTATTATGCTGTGGAAGACATTCTCCTGCACTTGCATGGGACCTGTGTTAGTAACCAAAGACATACTGACAGTGGCGAACCACCTGCATCTCTTCATGCTTGATGTCTTGCCATATGGCAGTGTCATCTTTTTGGCTGTACAATTGTCCATATCTTGGAGCCAGAACCGTGCTACAGTGATTTGAACTCGTATTGATGTCTGTGGTGACCAAATTTGCCTGATGTAAATCCTGTGGAACCCATCTTGGACACTATCGGGCACCATCTCCATGTATGCATATCAGTGGCTCATTACTTAAGCGATTTGCTTGACCTGTGTGTAGACATCTAATGCCACATACCCTACACAAACCTATCAACAAACTGTCTGATCCCTGATACACAGTATCAGTTATGTCTTCCATTCCAAAGATGGACAAACAAGCTATTCAGGAGGTGCCACATACCTCCACAAACCTACCAACACACTGTCGGATCCCTGATACACAGAATCAGTGATGTGTCCCATTCCAAAGATGCACATACAAGCTATTAAGCAGGTGGTCATAATGTTTTGGCTCATCAGTGTATATCAGGTAAATATCAGACATTGAATGTAATAGGAATACAAAATGAAAACTAGTGTTAATACTTTCATTAGGGTGATGATGAGGGTCACCATCAGACTGACATAAGGAAACTTAAAAAATTAATCAAATGTAGTCTACAATTTGTCTGTTACGATACAGAAAAATGAATACTGAGAAAAATTATAACTGTTTTGTGAATGTGCTGTAATCTGTGAAAAGAGCCTGTGCTATTATTATCATAATGTATAATGTGCTTTGAATGTGTCCCAGAGGAAGCGTGCTCTAGGTAGCATCTACGAAAGTAGTAAGTTCAGCAATTTAAGCTACTGTAAAATATCAGGAAAAGTAACAAAATGAAGTAACCCCGAAATCCGCTGTTAGGACCAGTAGAGGAAGGAATGAGCCAAGGAAGAATTGTGTAAGTTTTGTATTTGTAATAGTGTGGTGGAAATGGCTTCAGGAATGTGATGTATGGTGGATATTTCAGTCTCTTCAACTTGTGTGATAAAGCTGTTGCTATTGGTCAATTTTGGGAGTAAGAAAATCTTGTAACTAAATTGACACAACCTTGTTGATCCTTAAAGCAGGCACTGAAATGTTTGCATTTTATTTGTTTATTTCTTATGGTGGCTGGTTTCCTATTCTTATAACACTATAACTTCACTTCATATTAAATACACTGCCTGACAAAGTAGGTGAAGCTCCAGAAAATACAGTTGGATGTCAAAGTAGCTTCATACATGTATCTACCATCAGCAGGTATGTAAATCATTAGAACTGCATCTATCTGTAATGGGTATAACACCCAGTAGAGTGCATTAATGTTGTTCGTGTTTAATATTGTTTATCAGCCTTGTAGAGTATGGGCTGTGAACAGTGTTAATGTTGGTCACTGTGTAGGACACAGAGATGCCGCATACTAGTTTGAGACAGCATTATCAGCACCTGACAGAGATCGAAAGGAGCCTCTTAGTGGGTGTCCATGTGGTTGTATGGTCAAATTGTGCAGTATCCAGATCTATGGAACATTCTGAAATGACATTGGCTTAATGTTGGTCTGGGTGGGAATGTTGTCGAGGTTCTGATCAGCCATGTCTGATCACCACCAGGATCAAGGTATTGTGCACAAATCACATCACATCACATCATAACTCCTTCACATCTGCCCCTGGCATCTGAGAACATGTAATGGACTCTCAGCAACATTCTGTGTTGGCCTATACCATTGAGACCAACAGCAACCAGACAAAGGAATTACCCATCCCATGTGTACGTTACTGCAAATATCACAACTCAAATGGCTGCATTTTGTGTGATGGATGACCAGAATTTCTGATGAATACTGTTGCGTTGTGTTTTAGTAGTGAAACTTGGTTCTGCACTACCCCAGATAACAACCGTCAGTGAGTATGGCAGCCACCTGCTCAGAGTTTCCATTCTTCCAATGTTTTGGAAAGGCTCAGTGCTTTTACTCCTGGTATCATTGTGTGTGAGGAGGCATTGGGTATAACTTCGGGTCATGGTTGGTAGTAAGAGAGAGAACTCTGACAACACAACAGTACATCATGGACAGCCTGCACCCTCGTGTGTTAGCTTTCATCCAAAAGTATAGTTTCTGCTTTTTGTACCAAACAATCCATATCTGGCATTCTAGTTAATTAGCACATTCGAAAATTTTGATTTGTACTTCTGCAGCAGAAATGAGTTTCTTTTTAATAACTGTTGCATTTACATCTGCAATGCAGACAACACCACTGTCATAACCACTATCACTATCACTAATTTCAGTTGCTGCACTGTCATCTTTTTCCTTAATGTGGGACTTTCCTATATCTTCTACAGACACACTTTCAACGGTGACAACACTATCACCCATATACAAAAAATATTGCACTGGATGTTCCAACTGCTTTTTTACCTATCGTGAATTAAGGAGAGATTTCCACAGTTAGCAGTTTCATTATACATATCTAGTAGGTTAGACCCTTTTCCATGAGCTGTTTGGAAGGATTAAGCTATTCAGAAGCAGTTGGAGTTGGTAGACTCTTTAACCTGTATCCGTGCCTTTGCTATATAATGCAGAGCAGCTAGAATTGATACTTTGATGGGGACTGGAAATGATGCAGCCTTCTTTAAACTCAAAACCATCTGCACAATCATTTTTATGTAACGTCTTCAAAATATGAATAATGTATAAATTCAAATGCAACAACTTGCTTTTGCTATTTGATCACAAGAATTCTAGCTGCATATTGTGTTAGTTTGCTTTTTTTAGGATGTGCAGGACAGCAATCTACAAATAGGAGAATTTTCCTGTTGGGGGCTCTGATTTTTGCATCAAGGCTGCAACATGTTCGGTTTTTAATTGTCAGTAACAAACAGCATAACTTTTCAGACTCGTCAACATTGGTACCTAAGTTTCCTGTGGTGTAACCTCTACTGTGTTTTCCTCGGTTTCAATTTTTGCCATTCAAGCCATGTGTCTTTATTTTGAAGGCTAAGGAACAAAGGACTAGGGTCATTGATGTTAAAGCTGTCCTTTGGTGCATAGTACTGTGTAATTTTTAACCTTTCACTCTGCCATTCACTAACAGTTACTACTTTTTGACCATTTTCTTCACCTCATACAGTTTTGTACACTACATCGTGCTGCTTCTTAAGTCTCAGTCCACTCATTAGACATGGACATATCCTTAATGTCCCACAAATTGACCTCTTCAGTACCTCTTCATCTAGTAATATGTCGTTCAGTGGGATGTTGTAAGCACTTGCTGTTGGAAACCATTTCTTTGTAATGTCTTCCAGATATGAATATTTTTCATTTTCATCTTTGGGCCACCTGTGTTTGCATTTTACAAAATCTAGTCTTTGTTTCTAACATTTTCATTCAGCTTGGTTAAACAAGTTTTGTGCCTTAGGCAGGTGACAGAAAACTTAGGTCAGCTATGCAGGGACTTTGAGAAGGAAGATCAGATAATTATAGTTGGGGGAGCAGGGAACAGCCTGGCTATGAATAAAAGATACAGTATTAGGAGTGACCTGGATAAAATAGGAGCAGAAACTGGGCACACAAACATAGGGTTTGTGGAGGTCTTTCAGCACCATGATCAGCCCTGGGTAAACACTGCTGTAAGGCATGTTAACACTGAGCAGAACAGGATGCTCCAGACACTGGCAAATCTTGCATAAGTGTTGTTCCAGTTAATGCTATTGGTAGGTGGGGATACACAACACATGGCCTGCACCTGAATAGGAAGCGGAAAAATAAGTTAGCTTCTCTATTAGCAGAAACTGTAAGGGGGCCACTGTCACACAAGGGGTGATCCATGTGGTTAATGGGTCCAGGCAGACAGGTTTTTTAGGCTAAAGCCAAAATCCAGACAAACAACAATCAAGATAAATAGAATAAAAGAAACTTCATGTACAGTAAATAGGGGCAAAGCTAAGGTCAGTATCAACTTACGTCATTAAAATATCAGGGGAATAAAAAATTTAGTAGATGATCTATTAGTTTGTTTAGATGATCTCAAAAATAAGAATGAGATTCATATACTCTGTCTGTCTGAACACCATATAACTGTGGGGATGGATAGTGTCAGTATAAATGGATATAATTTGGCATCTTACACTTGCAGATCTAGGATGGATAAAGGAGGAGTTGCCATTTTCATAAAACAATGGTATATATACATAACTGTAGAAGTAAGCAAAATTTGTGTTAATCAGCACTTTGAGGTTTGTTGATGTGAACTTCAGCTAGATAATGTAGTATTGATATTAGCAACAGCGTACAAGTCCCCATTAAGAGACTGGGAGTTATTAATAAAAAGTTTGACACCCTATTATGCTGTGTATCAGACAAAAAAGACGTTATTAATCTGTGGTGATTTCATTGTAAACTTTCTAAGTAATTCTGCCAGAGAAAATGAACTAGAAGTGATATTAACAACGTATAACTTAGAATCAGTGGTCAATTTCCCTACACATATAGCTCAGAACAGTAGCACTCTAATACATAATGAATTTGTACAGAAAGAGAATGTAAAACAAACACATGCTTTCCCTGTGGTAAATCAATTGTCAGACCATGATACACAACTGATTAACTTACAAAATCTAACAGGGTGTACAGTTCAGAAACCAATAAGTAAAAGTGTAAGGTTGCTCAACCCAGTGTCTATAGAGCACTTCAGAGAAAGTTTAAGAAATGTTAATTGGTTGGATGTATATAATGAGCCAAATGCGTATGATGGATGCAACATATTTCTTGATAAATTTATATCCCTTTTTGAGCATTGTTTCTCAAAGAAAGTTACTAAATGTAACACCACACACTTTTCAAAGAAACCTTAGATTACTACAGGTATTAAAGTGTCTTAAGAAAGAAAAAGAAAACTGTATGAGACAGCAAGTATTAGTAAAGATCCAGATGTGGTTTTACACTATAAAAATTATTGTAACACACTGAGAAGAGTTCTAAAGAAATCAAGAAATATGTATTTTAGAGAAGAAATTAACAACTCCAGCAGTAAAATCAAATCAATATGGAATGTTGTTAGAAGGGAGACAGGAAAAGTGACCACTGGTGTAGGTAGTATTACTATTAAAGAGAATGAGACCATTCTAACCAACAGTACACAAGTAGCTAAAGTATTTAACAACCATTTCTTAAGTGTAGAAGAAAAAAGGGTGAGAATAGTTCAAAAGAAAAAGCCAGGCAGCACATAGAAGAGTCAGTTTTGAAAAATTTTAGTCAGATTTTTACCTAACAACCTCTTGAGAAATAAGTAAAATTATGAAATATTTGAAAAATAAATGTTCTGTTGGAGTAGATGACCTCTCTAATAAGATATTAAAACAATGTGGAGCAGTTACAGCTGATGTTCTGAGTCACATATGTAATGCATCACTAACTCAAGGTATTTTCCCAGCCTGTCTGCGAAAATACGTGTTAAAATATGCCATTGGCAGGCCTCTCTACAAAAAGGGGGACACCAGAGATGTCAATAATTATCGGACTGTATCCTTGCTTACAGCATTTTCAAAACTCTTCGAGAAAGTAATGTACTACAGTGGTTAGCCATCTTAACAGTAATGGGATACTTAGTAAATCACAGTTCGGATTTCAAAAATGCTGTTCCATTGAGACAGCAATATAGTTTCCACAGTCCGTAAATAGTAAAATGTCACCAGTAGGAATTTTCTGCGATTTGTCCAAAGCATTTGATTGTGTGGACCATGACATTGTTACAGAAATTACATACAATTATGTGGTATAAATGGAATAGGATACAAGTGGTTTAAATCATATGTACAGAACAGAAACAAAAAGTTTCTTTATATGGGTAAAGTGATTTAAATAAGTTTGCCACTTCATCTACCTGGGGTGAAATTACATTAGGTGTTCCACAGGGTTCAATCATGGGTCCCCTTCTGTTCTTGATATATGTGAACGACCTCCCTTCTTATCTGAAACAAGAAGCTGAACTGACACTGTTTGCTGATGATACAAGCATCATTATTAGTCCAGTAAAAGAAACTCCAATTGAGAACGATACAAATAAGGTCTTTCGAAAAGTCATTAATAGGTTTTCTGCCAATGGGCTTCCTTTAAACTTTAAAAAAACACAGTACATCCAATTTTATGCTGCAAAAAGTGCAGTTCCTTCAATAAATATCACACATCAACGGAAGTCAATAGACAGGGTAGAGCATACTAAGTATTTAGGTGTACGTACAGATGAGAATCTTAAATGGAAAATTCATATTTTGGATCTTCTAAAGTGACTAGGTTCAGAAACTTTTGCAATCAGAATAACTGCCAATTTTGAGGATTAGAAATAAGTAAGCTAACATACTTTGCATACTTTCTCTCTCTGATGTCATACGGAATAATATTTTGCGGTAACTCAACACTTAGACAAAAAGTATTCACTGCTCCAAGAGAAAGTGGTTAGAATAATGTTTGGGGTTCATAGTCACACATCTTGAAGGCATCTTTTTAAAAGACTGGGAATTCTTACAACAGCCTCACAGTACATTTACTCACTAATGAAATTTGTTCTCAACAACATGGACCAGTTTAAAACAACTGTGACATTCATGATTATAATACCAGAAAAAAGAAAAACTTACACTATCCTTCACTCAACCTATCTTTGGCTCAGAAAGGGGTAAAAATGTGCTGCTATAAAAAAATTTGACAAATTACCAGATGAAATAAAATGTCTAACAGACAGCAGTAATAGCTTCAAAAATAAATTGAAATCATATCTCCTTGACAACTCATTCTGTACCATAGATGAATTCTTGAATAGGAATAAATAACTCTATGAATATAGTGTCTACATGTTGTGCCATTTAAGAGAATGCGATAAATAATAGAAATATTAATCTATTAAAAAATTTTGTTTCATATATGCATTTCTTGTGCACTTGACACATTCCACTTCACAACGGCTACAGTATCATGCGATTGATCAATGGAACATGCAACAAACTAACTAACATCTGCACAGACAAATTATAGCAAAGTTTGGTCAAATTTGCCAAAATTTGGGGGCACAAATCACATCTACAGTGACAAATTATAGACTGTGGGCCATGAACAACTGCAAATCTGGCACAGAACATTCGTGACTCGCATGTATGATAAATTTAATGTTTCTTGGCTTTTTGTGCTCAGTGAATCACAAAATTTTAGTGGTTGCTATGCTTTCAGTGTTATGAGTGTTCATTGCTGAATTTATTGGAATATGTAGAACCGCAAAAGTTTGTGGAAACAAAGGGGCGAAGAAGTACAGAAGCCAATATAAGAAGGCAACTTCTTATAATTCCTTCATAGAGAAAATGGGAGCTGTAGATCCTGTGCCAAACAGGGAACATACTTTTATAAAATATCGTTGCAGACTGTGTAACACAGAGAGTTCAGCAATCTAATGAGATCAGTTCAATGTGAGGTACTTTACTTGTAATCGTGAAATCCGTCTTCAGAACTGTGTATACAATTTTGCAGATGATGACATTAATCTCAAGTATATTCTTAAAAATCGGTAATAAATCAATAATAATGAGTGTTGTGTGTAATTGTATTTTCCATAGTGCGTGCTTTGACATTACTGTCAAAAATTTTAAATCTTAATAACTTCTTGTTGTTGCCAGAAACTGTAATGTTGCTGACAGCTGCTCATTGAAACTGCTGACAGCTGCTCATTGAAACTGCTTTTCTCAAACAGGTATTACCCATCCAGAGTGCTAAACTATGGGGCCAGAAGTGTTGGGTTCAGTCACCTCCATCAATCCTGGTATTTTTATCTGTTACTTATCACTTCTTTCACCTCTGATTACTACACATTTGGGAATCAATATTAAACTGTAGGTCTCTCTATAACTGGCTTGATAAGTCAGTTGAAAGGTCAGAAGAATGCAATGGCTTACCATCTCCAACTTAGTTGTGCCTAGTAAGCAATGTGGTATTCAGACCAATGTTTGGGCTGATGATAGCTTTCCTTCATAATTATATATCCATTCATAAACAATTTCTCATTTTCTCATAACTCTTGAAGTAAATCAATATGACCAAAGGCCCCCCCCCCCCCCCACCCACACACACACACTTTGGTGCTATACTTTTGGTGTATGAAATCTGTAAGTATTAATGTGTATGTGATAGGTTCAGCACTTGGAGTAAGTTCTTCATTTGGAAAAGAAAGCAGGCATTTAGTGATAGAATATGAGTATGCAAGACAGCTAAGTTGTACTGGGAACTATCAGTGTATGAAAAAGACCTGTACTGGTGTTGTGCACAGTTTATACTTATCTCCATTTAGCTGTTGGTGGCCTGGGCAGTGTTTCTTGGCCACTAGGAGGTCCAGTTGAAGTGTTTTGGGGGATTGAAGATCCACACAAAGTGTCAAGGGCTGTGAGAGATCCATGCTGAACAGTGAGTTGCTGTTCTTCAACTAAATAAGTTGTAATTGATTGATCAGTGTTATGATAGAGAAAAATTGACCAGTAAAGATGCATAATACTGCAAAATATTGCTTGAATTAATACTTTCTGTTCTATCAGCTGCTTCAGATACTGGTACTGCAAGGAGCTCATCCAGGTCATCTCCATCTTCTACATAAAAACTGTCGTTGATGATGTTAGGGTATGACCCTTCACATTGTTGGCACAGTTTCGGGTGGACCGGTCCTGCTCACCTACACCCACACATCTTGGTGTATTGTTGAGCTGCAGCATCAGTTGGATGTATGCATTGTAGGCCAATGTCACATATTCTTTAAACCTTGGCTAGTTGAGTGTTGCGGAGTGCAGCATACCATCATAAAAAGCTATCAGTAATTTCTCATCAGCAGCTGATACTTCCTTTGGATGGGCTGAAGGATCAGTGAATGTAGCAATTTAAAATTCAAAAGTGGGATGTTTTTGAGAGGGACATGAGAAATTTAACCTTCACGTGGTTGAGTAATGTGGGCATAGTCACAACCACTTATTGTGTAGAGGAAGCGCATGTACTTGGCAACAATCTTCTCCACACCACTTCCCGGATATCAGAGGAACTGGCAGACATGTCTGCCTGGCTTGGAGAAATATACATTGTGGAAGTTTGAAGATCAATAATTATGGCAAGAAGGTCAATATCTTCCCCCATAGTTGTTAATTCTTGTGAGCCAAAGCCAAGGATTGTACCAAAGCCAAGGATTGTACCATACGCACTACGAGAGTGATTCCACTTTAACTGCATTTTGTCATCTGCATGGTCATCAGCATGGCAATTAGTCCATCCTTGTTTTTGCATTAGATACTTGTTGGTGTCATGCTAAATTGTATCTCCACGAACTGCCGTTTTGTTGACCTCCTAAAGTGATCCAGGGAATTGATAGTGATCCATCTGTCTGAATCCTCATCGAACAAAAATGCCACGTTTTGATTGTACTTACTTCATACGTAATTGATATATGAGTCATAAATTTGCCGGATACTGTACTATATGGATCCAGAGCAGTGGGTGTGGCATTTGACAAAAAATGGGTTGGCTCCCATAATCACATTGAAAACCATGGCTCCTGAGAGGCTTCTTCAGCTTATATCTTGCAAATTTAAGACAGATTGCCAAGGTTGGTAGGTGTAGGCAAGCAGGACTGTTGTGCATGAAACTGTGGCAGCAATTTGAAGGGTTGTGCTTCAATATTAAGGACTATTTTGATATAGAATATGGTAATCACTTGGATGAGTCATTTGCGTACCATTGTCTGAAGTAGCTGCGATGGCAGAAGGTATTAATTCATGTAATATTTTGTAGCATTATGCACCTATACCATTCAATTTTTCCCTGTCATAGTATTAATCATTCAATTACAATTTATTCAGTTGGAGAAGAGCAACCCTGTTCAGCCTGGACCTTTCTGATGATTTGCCTAGGTCTTCCATTGCCCAAAACCCTTCACCTGGATCTGCTAGTATCCAATAAACATTGTCTGGACCACCAGCAAGCAAGCAGAGATGAGTAAAAAAACTGTGCAGTTGACATCAGTACAAGTATTTGTTCATACATAGTTCTCTGTACAACTTATAATTTTCGTATCCATATTCTGTCATTAAATGCCATCTTTCTTTTCCAGATGGAGAACCTACTCGAACTGATGACTCAGTCGTGTGCTCGACATTCACTTGTTTCATGACACATGTATATTACTACAAACAGATTTCATAGTCACCTTTCTATTCAGTATTATGTACCTAATACATAGTAAATATAATTTGTCTACATTTTTATCAAATGCTCTTTCCCACCAATTAATTCAAAAAAGCTCTTTTCATGGAAAATACACCTGAAAGTATAGTACTGATGAGAGATAGGCAGGTGGGAGGGCTCAAGAGGTATTTTTCATCATTTTTGCTTTGTTCCCTCCTTACTTACAAGAAAACTGAATATTACAGACATCTCTTGTAGGTAATTTAATGCACTTTCAGGTGGTATAATTGTTTTCATTGCTGGTGTGTACACTACTGGCCATTAAAATTGCTACACCAAGAAGAAATGCAGATGATCAGTGGGTATTCATTGGACAAATATTTTATACTAGAACTGACATGTGATTACATTTTCATGCAATTTTGGTGCATAGATCCTGAGAAATCAGTACCCAGAACAACCACCTTTGGCCATAATAACGGCCTTGATACGCCTGGGATGGCGCGTACAGGTACAGCTGCCCATGCAGCTTCAACACGATACCACAGTTCGTCAATAGTAGTGACTGGCGCATTGTGACGAGCCAGGTGCTCGGCCACCATTGACCAGACGTTTTCAATTGGTGAGAGATCTGGAGAATGTGCTGGCCAGGGCAGCAGTCGAACATTTTCTGTATCCAGAAAGGCCCGTACAGGACCTGCAACATGTGGTCGTGCATTATCCTGCTGAAATTTAGGGTTTCGCAGGGATCGAATGAAGGGTAGAGCCACGGGTCGTAACACATCTGAAATGTAACGTCCACTGTCAAAGTGCCGTCAATGCGAACAAGTGGTGACCGAGACGTGTAACCAATGGCACCCCATACCATCACGCTGGGTGATACGCCAGTATGGCGATGACGAATACACGCACCCAATGTGCATTCACCGCGATGTCACCAAACACGGATGCGACAATCATGATGCTGTAAACAGAACCTGGATTCATTTGAAAAAATGACGTTTTGCCATTCGTGCACCCAGGTTCGTCGTTGAGTACACCATCGCAGGCGCTCCTGTCTGTGATGCAGCATCAAGGGTAACCGCAGCTATGGTCTCTGAGCTGATAGCTCATGCTGCTGCAAATGTCGTCGAACTGTTTGTGCAGATGGTTGTTGTCTTGCAAACGTCCCAATCTGTTGACCCAGGGATCGAGACTTGGCTGCACGATCTGTTACTGCCTTGCGGATAAGATGCCTGTCATCTCGACTGCTAGTGATACGAGGCCGTTGCGATCCAGCACGGCGTTCCGTATTATCCTCCTGAACCCACCGATTCCATATTCTGCTAACAGTCATTGGATCTCGTCCAATGCGAGCAGCATTGCTGCGATACGGTAAACCGCAATCATGATAAGCTACAATCCGACCCTTATCAAAGTTGGAAACATGATGGTACACATTCCTCCTCCTCACACAAGGCATCACGACGACGTTTCACCAGGCAATGCTGGTCAACTGCTGTTTGTGTATGAGAAATCAGTTGGAAACTTTCCTCATGTCAGCACATTGTAGGTGTCGCCACCGGTGCCAACGTTGTGTGAATGCTCTTAAAACCTAATCATTTGCATATCACAGCATCTTCTTCCTGTCGGTTAAATTTTGCATCTGTAGCATGTCATCTATGTGGTGTAGCAATTTCAATGGCCAGTAGTGTATATTTTCCGAGTTGTGTTGGGTGGAATGGACATTTTTTATGTTTCTGTAGATGGGTCCAAAAGTCGCTGTTTTTCAGTGTGCTTTGGCACCAATTATGCGTGTGAGAAAATCAACCTAATTAGTGTATTTTGTGGGAAATTTTGTCTACTTTAATTTTGTACAGAGTAGTCAACTTCGAAAAGTGCATACTTTCTGAGATAACAAGTGAAAAACTGAAAAAGTGCAAAAATTTTGAGTAAACATTAAATTCCAATTCAGCACCCCAAAAAACATACAGAACTGTTCAGAAAAAACTTCTGCGATTTTGTTACGAAAATGGCTGTTTTTGACACCAGTTGACTGTACTGTGCTCTGCCAGAAAATTAAGAATATTGTTCAGTGCCTTAAAAGTAAAAACTCTCACATACTTGATAGTATCTTTTCTAAATTACTGAAATCCTGTTTCCATATATGCAATGTACTCAGTCTCATAGGCAGTACAACACTATCATAGGATATATTTCAAAGCAGGCTGAAATACTTTAGTCAGGCTCCATTATACAAAAGGTAGCAAGACATGTATAATTACCAACCAGTCTCGCATCATACCTCCTTCTCAAAGATAGTAGAAAACATCATATATACAAGATCTATAATACACCTTTCCTAAAATACAATATGTTGAGTCGATTGTATAAATATCACTGACTGGAGATCAAATTTGCTCTCAGTTTAGAAAATGAATCCAGTTCATGAGATTGCTGTTGTATAACACTAAATTGTGACCAACTGAATGAGATCAAATGTTGATCTGAGTTATCACAAGACGCACTTGGTAATGCTGCTACATCAGCTCTCAACACAAGTATTGCACTTCAACCACAGATTATTAATTGTACATTGTAGGTACACAGGATTTATTACTGAGGTTTTCGTTTTGTAAAGATAGAAGGAAATAAGCAGGTGCATTTCAAACTATTACGAGGAACTGTTCCACAGCTGAAAAGTCTAGTAGTATTCAAATATTCATAAAGCAAATGAAAAGAAACAATGCAGTTAACAGTGCTTTAAGATCCTTAAACTCGGAATGATGCCCCCCACAGTGGCCCAGAGTGCAAGGAAAACAGCATGTGGTGTATTCAGGCAGTGTAATTTCAAAACAGTGTGGTCTCATAATTATCATTATAACCAGTGTCGTAGAGAATACATCATTCAGCAGCAGACTATTCACAGCCATCTGTTGTTGGCTGTTAGCTGGTGCAGCTGAGTTGACTGCTAACACAAACTGTAGACAACAGTGATGTCATGTCAGGGTTTCAGAAGTTTGCTGAACATGCTGAAAACATAAATATTATTAATTGTGCATTGTAGGTACACAGAATTTATTACTGAGGTTTTCGTTTTGTTAAGATAGAAGGAAATAAGCAGGTGCAATTCAAACTATTACAAGGAACTGTTCCACAGCTGAAAAGTCTAGTAGTAGTCAAATATTCATAAAGCAAATGAAAAGAAACAATATTATTAAATTTATGCAGATTTCTTTGTGGCCAAAGTTTCAGTGATTCACAGCTTTAAATCCATTGTTACTCAACAGTAAAGAAATAGTCAATGCGGAGAGCAGTGAATGTGTATATTTGAATGTTCTGCTTGGGCAGAGCACCCAAACTTAAGGTTGGATTGAGCACCACAGTAATTTACTGGTCATGGTCCTTTCGTAGATACACAACCCAGCCTACATTAGACCTTTGCACAGACTTCTTAATCTAGATATTTGGAGACCTACAGTTTAAGGGGAAGTCCAAATCTTGATGCATTATGACCTATTGCACAATAACAAGAATTGGCAGAAGTTAAGTGGAAAAATAAAATCTTCGGACTGGCTGGGTTAAATTCTCAGACATTCGGAACAATATCTCATCATGTAACCATCGAACTCCTAGGACAGCATCATGTCTAGATTGACCAGTAGACATAACTAGCCTTTTATTTCCATTCATTAAAGTGTCGGCAGTTAGCGTAGCAATTTAAGCACATGTTCAGAATTATGGAATTTGTTGCTATTGGAGCCTATCCCCTTTCCTGCTCTGCCACTGTATGTCTGTGACGTATCTTTAAACTTTTTCACATTAATTATGAGCAATCTCAAATAATTCTCAGATTATCAGGAATGATTATCTACTTTCATTATTTAAATATCTGATATTCTCTTTAATTTAACCTTAAAGATATATAATTTTGAACTTAAGCTGTGGATGTGGATTGACCCATGAAATTTTGCTAGTCAAAGTTGCACTCGATTGGAGCCAAATAATTTGCAATTAACGTCTATATAATATGGAAGTCTTGAGTGCTGCTTGACCCAAGATCATTTTTCATTCAAGATCAACTGTTTTATACAACTGGCCCGTAGTCATTCCCTTGATTTGGAATTCAGAAGGGTCTCTCCACAGAACATGCCATTTTTCAGCACACTAACCAGCTTACACCAAATTTAAATGATGAAATATTGCCAACTGGTGTTTCCTGTGATTTATCAAATGCATTTGAGTGTGAAGTCTTCACTGGTCTCCTGTAGAAACAAAAATAATACAATCTTTGAGATCTTGCTAGTAACTGGTTTCCATCCTCTCTAACTTAAAGGTTGTATAATGTCATATGAAGGAATTCAGGAAGTGTATACAACAAAAGAGCGCCTTCAGAATGGAAAATAATTATTACAGGCATACCATAGGGATCGATATTTAGTCTGCTATTGTTTTAGTTAAATGTAAATTGTTTGTCATCGTATATCAAAAAAGCTGATAATGCAAATATTATAATCTAGGTGGAGGGAGAAAATTCAGAACTTGAAAATGTAAATATTTTGTAAATTATTAACTGGTTCTCCACGATAAAAAAAAATTCTAATACTCAGGCACTGGAAAGTCCAGTTTGGAATAACAGATAGCTGTCTGACAACGTACTCGCCAGTCTTTCTTCCACCCCCCCCCCACCCCCCCCTTCCCTGTGGCAACGCATCCAACAGTCTTTTCCCCTGTCTGCTCCTCTCCTTTTCTGCCCACCCCTCCCACTTCATTTTGCAGCCTTGTCCTGCTGCCTTCTATCCCTGCATCCTCTGATGCTCTGCCAGACAATGCTCTACTCTCCCCCACCCGTATCTGGCTATTCCTTCCCCTTCCCTGCCCCACTCCAAATTAATGCTTTTGATCAGCACGATAATTGCAGAGTGGCCAGAGATAGAATCTTGTGTGTGTGGTCGAAAGCACAGTGTGTAACTGTCTTTTTGTTTCGCCTGTCCACAACTCAGCGTGTCATCTTCATTGTGAATAGCAGTCTATTCTTTCCATAATTGCCTTAAAATGTTGAAATTGAACAACGAAAAATCCAGAATGGGATGTAACAATATTGTGAAAAGGATAGTTGCTACTCACCTTATAGCAGAGATACTGAGTCGCAGATAGGCACAACAAAAAGACTATCACAAAATAAGCTTTCAGCCAATGAGGCTTTTGTCAAAAATAGATGACAGGCCTGTTGTCTATTTTTGACAAAAGCCTCATTGGCTGAAAGCTTATTTTGTGACAGTCTTTTTGTTGTGCCGCTCTGCGACTCGGCATCTCTGCTATATGATGAGTAGCAACTATCCTTGTCATAATATTTTTAGAAGTTTACATTGATAACTACTTCAACAGGAAGTTGCATGTTAATACTTGTTAAGTGTCTATGCTTTACATTGCAGATATCAGATTTTGGAGATGAAAATGAAGAAAGTTGGTGTTCCCTATTTCCATTCACATGTGTCACATAGTATCGTATTCTGATGTAACTTGTCACTGAGAAAAGAAGTGTTTGTTAAACAGAAGCATGTGGTAGGATAATATGTGAAATCCACTCTGCAACCTCTTGTAAAGAGCGCTTTAAACAGTTGGGTCTGTTGGCAACAGTATATTTGCACCCGTATGCTGTTGGCAATCAATTTTGGCTCAAAAACAATAGAACCATTCATAAAAGAAGTGACATTATCCTTCATTCAGCCTTAGCATGGCATGAAAAGCCATACGTATCTTTCATCATTTACTCAGTGGCGTAAAGAACTTAATAAAATGAACTACAAACACAAACGTCTTGATAAGTTCAATACCACAGAAGAATATCTTATTGTGTAATAATATAGAAACGCTTATATGAAAAAAGGGCAGGTGGTAGTGTAACTCAAGACAGTCATCCAAAATGTCAACATTTGCTATATTTTCCTTGAGAAAGTATGTGTAAAATTGGCTCATTCCAAATCATTTGAAGAGATGTCAATTATGATCTGTGGCACATGCAAATAATAATTAAATTCCAGAATTGTGAATGGATGTGGGCAAGCTTTTCTGTGGTTTCCTTTCAACTCATTATTTTGGAAGTGAAATTTTAACATTTAAATATCACAAGCATAAATTCCCATTCTTGCAGTTCCTGATTTTGGTAGTAACTACCTGTACTTGTCACCCTTTAGCAATTCTATTTGACTCTAATATAAATTTGGAAAAGTTGTAATTAATGTAAAAGAAGATATTAATTTTTGGTATCTTTATGAGCAGTTTTCTCAATGTCTAAAGGTTACTGAACCTTTCACATGATCTTTTTGTTTATAGTGAAATGAATGCATTCATTTGCAACTATCGTGACCACTGGTTTACAATTCGCCGATTGGGCCAGCAGTGGTTCAATTTGAACTCCTTACTTAGTGGACCTGAACTGATTAGTGACACATATTTAGCCATGTTCCTAGCACAGCTGCAGCAAGAAGGTAGACTATTTCTTCTTTTAAATTCATGTGGTTATATAAGCAATTTTTTAAAAATTTGTCAGTGTAGTATGACAAAATGGTTTCATTTTTTCTGTAGGTTATTCTATTTTTGTTGTGTTTGGGGATCTTCCCGAGTCAGAAGCTGACAATTTGTTGCACCTTGCCCCTGCTGTACAGCACGAGAAGCCTCGCCTGCTTGCCACAATTGTGCGCAAAGTTGTTCCTGTAAGTGCTCAAGATTCTGAAGAGGACCAGGACCTACAGAGAGCTGTGAGGCTGAGTCTGACTGACAGTAATCCACCAAGAGTGACACACATACCAATAGAAATTGAACGCAGTCTGAGTACTGACGATACAGAGTTACAAGCAGCTCTCAGACTTAGTTTGCAAGATGAGAGTTCATCACGCGTCACCCCAGCTAATAAGGAAGAAGTAAGTGTGTGATAGTGGATTTCTACACGTGTGCTTATCTTTCTGTAACACAATACCTAAGAATATGCTAAAAGAAATTTATGTTAATGGAGATGGTACTGCAGCATGAACAATTTAAGGTAATGAAATGTGTTTACATACATTGATGGAAAATGCAGGATAGAATATATGTATGCATATCACTAATTGAAAAGGAGAAGGTGCACTCAGCATTAGAGAGGTATGTAGATGTGACAATGCCTTAATTTTTGCTTGGGAAAAGTGTTCCATCAGGTTAAGAAACACACTCTCAACTTTTTAAAATTTTCCTCATGGCCTTGCTACTATTGAACACTGCCTTTCCCAACACCAAACTGACATCAGACTTACAAACCCCTTCCTAGTAACCATGACTAACTATATCATCACCCACAAGTACTTCTCCCTTGAAGGTATCGCCTACAAACAAATCCATGGTACAGCAATGGGAACCAGCATAGCACCATCTTATGCCAACCTATTCCTGATCCATCTAAAGGAAACCTTGCTAATAACCCACAATCCCAAACTCCTTGTCTGGTTCAGATTCATTGACGATTTCTTCATGATTTCGGCCGATGGTGAGGGCACCCTATCCACATTCATTCAGAAGCTCAACACCTTCTCCCCTATTTGCATCACCTGATCCTTCTCAACCCTACAAGCCACCTGCCTCGATGTTGACTACCATCTCAGGTGTGACTACATCAGTACCTCTGTCCATATCAAACCTACCAACCACCAATAATACCTCCACTTTGGTAGCTGCCACCTATTCCTTCCATCCAGCCTAGGCACCAAGTTTATCACATCTGTAGTGACGAGCAGTACCTCTACAAATATGCCGAGGGTCTCACAGCGTCATTCACAGTCCAAATTTACCCTCCTAACCTTGTCCGAAAACAAATTTCCCATGCCTTGTCTCTCTCCAGTCACCTATTACCTCCATGCACACCTCCACACACATCTATCACATCCCCACTGTCTTGTCACAAAGAAAAACTCCTTTTGTGACTCAGCACCATCTAGGACTGGAGAAACTGTATCATGTTCTCTGCCAGGGTTTTGACTACGTACAGTGTCTAGCTTCTTACTTTCTCCCCCTTTCTCTACTTATCTTCTCTGCTTTGTCCTTCCCCCCTTCCACCCCTCTCACCCAGACCCTCTCCCCATCACATCCCTGTATGCTTCCATGCTTCCAGCACAGTATCTGCCTCCACACTTACACAGTTCTCTTCCCCTCCCCCTCTACCTGTCTGACACAGCCTCCTGACCCCCCCCCCCCCCCCTGCCCTGCCTGACCCCCACCCCACTTGCCCTCACCCCCACCAGATTGTGCTCAGTGTGTGTGTGTGTGTGTGTGTGTGTGTGTGTGTGTGTGTTTTTTATTTCAGAAATCTTAAATATGTAGCAGTCTTCTTCATTGGGTCTATCTGTGACTCAGTGCCTCGTCTGTGTGATGAGCAGCAATCCATCCCCATATTGCTATTATTCCGTTGTGGACTTTTCATTGTTTGACACTCAGCTTTTTCACATACATTTGCAGAGCTCTGCTTGCTACTGACACTACTGCCTGACTGGGCAGGAAGAGATTGTTTCTAGGGCTGACAATGAGGAAATTTAGAGGGTGTGGAGCAAGGAGGAAGAAGAGGACAGGGGAAGTGTTAGGAGAAACCTTGTAAAGTGTGTGTGTTTGTGTGCAAGGGCAGGTTATTGTCAGTGAGGAACGATATTGGGAGAGAAAAAGAGATATTACAAATGGAAAGTAGAGAACGAAGAGTACATGAAAAAGTAGTGATGAGAAAGGCTCTGTTGATTGAGGTAGAGTCAACTAGGAAGGTAACAAATGGAGTGACTGACATGAGACAGAAGAGTAGAATGCTGTGTAAACAAGAGGATAAGGCAATTGGAAGACAGTCACTAGCAGAAATTAAGGCCGGGGGGAAGGGGGTGGGGTTGCAGAAATAAAGACTATGTTGCACAGTGAAGTTCTATCTGAACTACTGAGAAAAGGTGATGTTGAGAAGAATCTAAATGGAATTGATGTTGAAACAGCCATTGATTTCAGCGACATGTTTCAGAGCATGATAAGAAACTTGGTCTAGCTACCATAGGGCCACAGTTTAAGTGGCCTTCATCCAAGTGGATAACTTTGTCATGGCCATATCACATGGAATGCTTTGCAAAGGTTTCAGTGAAGGACATGTCTTTCACATGTTTTCTCCTTTAACGGGGTATTAAATGTCAGTAGGGATTAAAAATAAATGGTAGAGGGCAGATCCTTGGGTCTTCCGCAGGGATCAGCCCCATGAGGCAGGGGCTAGGAGCAGGATATGCGTAGCTGCAGAGAAGGATATTGCGTAGGTTTAGAGTTAGTGGAATACTGCATAAGGGAAGGTGAGAAGAATTGTGGCGGAGGATATTCCATTTTTCAGTGTACAATGAGGGCTAATTGAAGCTTTGATGGAGAATATGATTTATTGGTTCCAGTTCTGGATGATACTGAATGAAGACTCTTGTGCTTTTTTGTGGTTCTAAAAGTCATGGGAGATCTCTATCCAGATGAGTAAGTTGTTGGAGGAAGGGGAGGGGTTAGTTTCTATCTGCAAAGGCCTCAGCCAAATTTTCAACAAACTGGGGGCAGGGGCAGTTTGTTATTCCAGATGCAACTTTCCCAGGCAGGTAGGTCATGTGGGAGGGCCTTAGGGTGTGGAAAGGGTACTGGCTGTTGAAGTGTATGCATCACCGATAGTGTTGGTATCAGCAGAGGTCCTCTTGAAGCATTAGTGTAGGTGACTTGCTGACATGTTAAATGGATGAGGAAGAAAGTGTTCAATTTCTGGAGGAATTAGTGCACCTTACACTTTCATCATGTTCTTCCCTTACACTAATTACATTCCTCCCTGTTCCTAACTACCCACAACAACTAAAACTGCAAAACTGCTATTTCAGGCAGCAGTGACGGGATGATCCCCCCCCCCCCTGCCCCCTCCTGCCCCCCCCCTGCCCCCTCCTGCCCCCCCCCCCCCCCCCACACACACGGGAGAGGGAGAGGTAATTTAAAATCTTTTCTTTGTGCCCTTCAGTTGCTGAGTGCTTTCTTTGGTCATCCCCCATATGCATAGAATGTATATACTAATCTTCTTTAACTAATAATGGTTGATATTTGTCATTATAGCAGATTGTAATAAATATGTTCATCATTTTCTTTTGCAGTTACTGTTTTCACAATTTTTATTGTTGGCAAATATGTAAAAATATTGGATGTTCCATAAAGGGATGGCTCAGAACTATAGATCCCTTAAAAAAATATTGCTGTCACATCTGTTAGGGATATGTCAGTTTAAGAAGTACTAAAGGGTGTACAGGAAGTTGTGAGGTGCTGCCATCATGAAGAAGAGACGGATAGTTTGCAGTAATAGAAAGAAAAAGGTTCGCCACCATTTTGTATTACATTCAGGTGATTCGATATTTGTGATACAACTAGCAAAGAAAAACGGAAAATGCAGTTAGTGAGTAACAAAATGACTAAAGAGAGCTGCTTCAAGCCTACAGCTTTGGAAATACATATCACCACCCAAGCGACATTTGTAAATGGGAGAAAAGTTAACAAGCTGGAAATTTATTGGCTGCAGCAGTGAATGAATGTACTGAAGAGCCTTATGATTAAATATATTTTCGAGAAACGTTCTCACTTTAGAGAAGTAAATTTGCAAAAGTGTGATAGAGGAAGAGCACCAAACACCAGCTGGATCTCTACAACAGCTTTATCCAGACAGGACTGCAATTACAAAAGGAAAGGAGGATCTTCTGGATCTCTAACAATACGTACATCCAGTACACCATGATTCTTTTTACAAAGCTGATGGTTGAAAATAACACACATTAGCTCTATGTTGACCATGACAGTGGATCTGGCTAAATGGTTTTTGTTTCTAGTAAAGTGGTTTTTAACTAACCTGCTACAGGGAATTTGATTCAAGATGTTTAGTTTGGCAAGAAATTCCTAGGTTTTTTTAACATCTATAAAAAATATTTTTAGTTGTTGTATTTTTTAAAAACTGATCAAACATTTCTAATGAATTTAAGCATGCAATAAAAAATGGCATTTTTGTTATCTCTTGTGCTGATTTTTCTGTAAGTCTGAGATATTGGCGCTAAACGTTTTATTTCGATATAAGGTAAATGGGAATTACGTACCAACCAGTAAACTCTCGATTCTTTAAAGAATCCAACTCCAGTGTCAAAAAAGTTTCAGATGTCTTATTGCAAATGAGTTAGTGTGTTAAATATTTGCTTTAAGCGTGTAAGTGAGAAAAAAATTTAGGAAAGTTTTGAAATTATGCTTAAAGCTTGTTAGAAGTCACTAAGTGCTCTTGTTATGGAAACAATGGATGAACATAAACCACATAATTTGTGCTGCATTTTAAGCAAAAACTAGTTTATCATGCATTTCAGTGTTTGGCATTATATCTCCTGAACTGTGTGTCGTGCAATGATATAATCTTGCAGGTACATTCACTGATGTATGTAGGTACTGCCTGCAACGTGTATTGCAAATAGAGTTAATAACAAAGAAGTAACAAATTAAAATGCCGTGTCTGATGTTGAAGTCTTACTGAGTGCTGTTTTAAGCAAAAGCTAGTTCTTCACTTACCTAAATCTTTATGACATCATGTCTCTTGAACTCCCCGAATCATACAATGATGCAATTTTACAGGTACATTCAGTGATACATGTGTATACTGTCTGCACATTGTGTTACCAATAATGTTAGTAGTAAAGATGGCACTGAGCCACCCGAATTTGATTGTTGAAATTTTCATTAGAGGCAGCAGATTGAACATTTAGTCAGTTCTGTTTACTGGAGGCACACGTGAGCTCTATTTCTCAGAGACGATATTACGTATTCCTTTAGTCAGTAATAGGTCTGCTGAATGCTTACACAAACGAAGAAGTAAAACAGATTTCTGAGGGTGTAGCTGATGTATAAAGTAGATGCAAAGGACATGGGGGCAACAATATGCTTTTGTGGAATTTCTAGTTCGATTTAAATTGCACACTTTGTGTTTCTTCCTTTGCTGCATCTATTTTTTGTAGACTGTATAGTGAGGGATTATCTGATCACTTCTGTCAAAACACTGGTCCATACACATTATAGGCAAGACTGACTGCCTGTATGGATTTGTGTTCGACACTGATCCTTTGTATTGAAAAGAAGTGTCACTAATGTTCATCTAGCTGACCTTGTGAGTGCTTATACCACATACCTTACACAAAGGAGTAATCAATCTGCCCTTCTGCAACCAATATTGAATATGTACTGTAAAAACTGAGTACTGTTCACAAATGAATTTAGATCCTGTAGTGAGCAATTTGTTACTCCCCATGTTGGGAATTTCTTTTTTCTAGACAGATTAAAATGTACCATTTTTAGGTATCAGTGTAACAAAAGCGACTCTCCAGTTCTCAGTAACTATTTGCAAGTCTCATTCCTTACATTATTTCCAAATTTTTTGACAAGGTAATGCACTGAGACATTGTCATCAATCTGAATAGTAATGGGTTAGTCAGTCAGTCACACTTTTATATTTCAAAGGGCAGCACTATTGAGGAAGATGATTGTACCTTCAAGTGACCACATAATAGAAATTTAAGCTGATAAAATCTACAACGTATTGCTGTTTCTTTGCCATTATATTGGGTTGCAAAGTAAAGTCTGACAGGCAGATAAGACTCCCTAAGTGCTGCAGTTTTTCTCCAGTACCCAAGTATTTTAAATTTCGATATGAAATGCACCCTCTCTTACACTTACATTTTAGTTAGCTGTGTGCCTAGCACAACACAGCACAGTAACATAATGTCCTACTTCACAGGAGGACTCAAATGATGACAATCGGAAGATAAAACATATAGCACAGCTTGGACGTCATTCAGAACTTAATTCAGCTATATTGACAGTGGATAATAACCACAAAGTACGCACACAGCATTCGGAACAGCTGTGGCTAGAAGCAGCTACAGCTGTTGCTATTGGTTGGCACACACCACGGACAGAGCGCGAGACGCGGCACAGAGGGAACGCCTAGCACAACCTAGGCATAAATACCGGACATGTTCCACACTGGAATCGGTATCAGACAGCACCTGAAGAAGACTGTGAGTCACGCAGTTGAAATATCATGCAGGAAAGACGCGAATAACTGGCAGAAACCCGATTAATCAACATGACAATGCCTCACTGGGAAAGCTTGAAGAATTACAAGTTACGTATTGTCAAAAATACCCCACTTGCCATGAATATAATTTATCAACAGAAATAATCAACAGGGTAGAAAGTTTTAAGTACTTGGCTGAATGCATTGATGGGAACCTAAAATGGATATGCCATCTAGCTGACTTGTTAAAAGTTTAGGTTCAGGTGCTTTTGCCATAAAAGTAATTACCAACTTTGGGAACATACAAACCAATAAATTAACATATTTTGCAAATTTTCATTTACTGATGTCCTACATGTTAATATTCAGAGGGAACTCCTCACATGGGCAAAAACTGTTTGTTGCACAAGATAAACTGAATAGTGTGGAATTGTATGTGGAGCTCACACATCAGGCATCTGTTTAAACAGTTAGTTATATCAACCACATCTCATAGTACATTTGTATAGTTGTGAAATTTGTTGGTAAGAATCAGTTGTGATCAAGAGTAGCAGAGGTATTCACCAATACAGTACTAGAAGGAAAAATGATCTGCACTTGACTCCTGTGGATCTAAATTTGACTCATAAAAGATTGCAGTTCTCAGATATAAAATTCTTGTCCATTCAAATAAAATGGCTGACAGACAGCAGAGGTGTTTTCAAATTTAGATTAAAATTGTGTTTTCTTAATAACTCCTCCTATACCATACAGGAATTCTTGAATAGAAATAATTATTTACATAACTAACAAATGTGATGTCTTTTGTTAAGAGCACTTGTGGTATATTATTTATGTACTAATTTATTATGATTCCAGTTTTGGGAGCTAGTTGAAGAGACTGAGTAATTAAAATGATTAAGTTAGGCATTTGCAACAAAAGAAAAATAAAGGGTAAATACATAAAATAAAGGAAAGGCAACCACTCACCTGTAGCTGACTGATTTTTCTACAAACCTGCCCATGGCCACGGCAAGACTCGATTATCAATAGCAGTTGCGGTGCAGGTGGGATTGGTGAGGGGATAGGGAAGGGCACTTGAGGGGAGAGTAGGGTGATGGGGTAGTATGAGACAGGTCTTTCACATATATCTGAGTCAGTACAAGAAGATGACAGAGTCCAGAGGATGGATCACATAAAGAGTTGGGAGAGGGGGAAAGTGAGGGGAGCAAAGGAGAGGAAGGTGGAGGTGAGTAGGGAGGCCAGGAGGGAACAGGAAAGGGAGTTGGATAGAGAGGTAGAGGGGAGACAGCAGGGGGGGGGGAGCATGCCATATGAGGGAATGACGAAGAGTGATCGGACAAGGCGTTACATGATCTGTTTGGGGAAGGAGCAGTGTGGACAGAAAAGAGAAGGGAAAAGGTAAGTAGAGGCAGTGGAAAACAAGTTAGCAGAGGTTTAGGCCAGGGGAATTGCAAGAGAGCAGCTTGTGCTGAAGAAAGAATTCCGACCTGCATATTTCAAAGAAACATTTGCTGGAATGGAGTATACAAATGGCCCGTGTAGTGGCAAGGCTGTTGTTGTCATTAGTGTTGTGATGTGGAGCATTGGATGGTCAAGCCTACACAGTTTGGTGGTGAGCATTCATAAAGTAGACAGTTGATTACTTGTCATGCCCACATAGAATACTGTACAGTAACTGCAGCATAGCTGTTACGTAACATGGCTGTTTCATACGTGGCCCTGCCTTTAGTGGGTAGGAAATTACTGTAACTGGACTGTGGTAGGAGCTGGTGGGCAGTGGACAGGTCTTGCACCTTGATTGATCTTAAGGGAATGGCCTATGTGATGTAGGAATGGGAGCAAGATTAGAATAGGGATGGATAAGGATTTTCTGTAGGTTGGTTGTGTGGTGGAACAGTGGGTAGGATTCCCTTCATCTTGGAACATGGCGAGAGGGAGTTAAACTACTGGTGAAAGACGTGGTTGCACTCTTCAAGGTCATGCTGCATATCACAGCACTAATGACTTCAATAGCTGCTTCATTGAATGGCCATTTGAAGACTCCTTTACAGCACAAGTTTCTCTGAACTACACAGGTGGGAATTCGCTCTCCAGCATGTAATGCAGTTTCACAGTCCGTCTGGTCTAAACATACATGACCCTGTTCCTCACTGTCTCACCTTACCTTTTCACTTCTCTCTTCTGTCAACAACACTACTTCCCCATCTAGATCATGTACTGCACTGTCACACTACTCTTCCTCCTCGCCCCCATGTGGCACCCACCCTGTCTCTCTGTTTCCATCTCCCCCTTATTCTCTCCACTCCCTGCCTCTCTTCACCACTATCTTTCTCTCCTTACCTTACCTTCCCTCTCTTCCCTGTCCTTTCTGTCTCTCTGTATGTGTATCCCTTAGGTGCTCTACTCTTGGAACTCCTTTCCTCTTTCTGTGCAGCCGCCGAGTTATCCGGCAAAAGACCTATGTCACACAAACCTGCTACACCCTCCTTGCCTCATGTGTCCTTCCCTATCCCCTCCCTATCTCTGTCATATACTTTCAATAAACAGTCTTGCTGCTACTGCCAGTGTGTACATTTACATGTCTGTGGGGTTGTGTATGTAAACATGTGTACTCTTATTAGAAAAAGAGCAAGAGCTCAGAAGCTAATGCTAATGATTTTCTGTTATGGGTTTGTGTGAGCCAAGTATCAATTCTGTACAGGTAAGTGGTTGTCTTTCCCTTATTTTACGTAAATTTCCATTCAGTATTTTCCATTTAAATTGGAAACAATATTACGGTTTTGGAAGGAATCTGCTGAAGAGCAAGGTGTATTTTAAAAATAAATAAAATATATTACAGTAAACATTGATACAATAAAGGATATTTTGAGGGCATCCTTAAAATCTGTGCATTAATGTGTTCACATTCTGAAGAAGATGCAAAAAGGCTGAAGCAGTTGTATTTAATGTGATGGTTTTCAACCATTTTCGAATTGCTTGTTAAGAATAGATACGAAGCTAGAATGGAACAATCTCATCAGGCAGTCAGTGAGAAATATAGATAGTGAAATTTTATATAGGAATGTGTACTATTTTAAATTAAGTGACAAGCTAAGCATTTTAGAAAATGAAGATTACATCACTATAGATAAAAGGGACAAATTTAACAAAGGTACTGATGTAAGCAGTAACAGATGTTGCAACTGCAAGGAAAGCATAAACACCAAAATCTCACATAGTGAGGCAGCTATTTTAGAGGAGTTCAGAATTTCAAGCAAACAATTATACAACACTAAATGACGTGAGGTTAGATGGAAGACGGTGTAGTAACTACAGTTATATGCGCCAATGAAGGCAGATAGTGGGCACTTTACAATGATAAGGAGCAGTGTACTACATGATGCTAGAGTCAATAGTGTCATTATGCTGCATGTGTCTGTAATGTGCCTTTCAGGGTGCATATAGTGCATTTAGCATTGACTTTCAAGCTTATCTGGGTGTAAGGAGAATACTTGGTCACTGTAGTCTTCATTATGAGGGGCACAAAAAATGAGGATCATGTACCATTGGTTTCCTGGAGGCCCCATGTGGGGAAGTTCGGCTGCTAAGTTGCAAGTCTTATTGCAGGTGACACCACATCGAGTGACTTGCGTTCTAATGATAAGATGATGATAATGATGATAAAACAACACTCAGTCCACGAGTGGAGAAAATCTCCAACCCACCAGGGAATCTAATGCAGGCCCGCTGCATGGTACGGAAACATGTTACCACTGAGCTAAGTAGGTGGACATGAGTGTCACAAAGCAGACACAATAAGTGTTATGTTAAGAAGCAGTAGCTATAGTTTTCTATGCCTATAAATTGTTCTAGGGAGAGATAGAAGCAGAAAAAGTACACAATGTGGTACATAACTTGGTAGGCAACAGCTGGAGTGTGTGGTACAGGATAGTGTCAGAGAGCACAATGGCAGCACTGTATTGCATTCTTGGGGCCTCTCTCTCTCTGCATAGAATACATCCTGCACCTGCCTTCGTATTTACACACCACTATAACTACAGAGGGAAACTTTGCAAGAATTTCAACGTGTATTTAGCTGTTGATATATCACAAGAGATTAAGTAGAAACACAGATTGTTGCTGTTGTTGGTAATGTTGTTGTTGTTATTATTTCATTACTGTTATCGCAATCATCATCATCATCATCATCATCATTACTGTGCCTCCAGCAACCAGGAAGCAATTGCAGATACGTGTCCTGTAGATTTTATTGTCCTTTCACAGCTGGTGACTACTTGTGATAGCATTTGGTACCTCAAATTCTGTGATTATTGAAGATCTGCTTCTCCCAGCTTCAACAAGGTCTTCCTTTCAGTCACTTCCCCAGGATATTCTCATCAGAGTAAGCCGGAGGGTACCAGTGGGGAATGAGGGTACCAGTGGGGAATCAGCATCTTCATTGGGTATCACTGCCTTCACTTGGCTTAAGATTCTATAACATCCTTCTTTCTAATTGTAGATGTTTGATATTATCAGTCATTATTTTATCTATTTCATTTTCCTGTAAACAATAACGCAGGAACATAGTTTTTGCTACCTGGAGACAGCTTTTAACTAATGCACTGAAGTTTCTGTCTGTAGTCCATACATCAGTAGTGTAGATGAGACATATAGTTTGTGTAGATTGATCTGAACTGTAATTGAAAGTAGCAACATAGAAACAGAAATCCTAAACTCTGTTTCAAATTGTTCCTTTACATAAGATGGTTATGAAGTAGTGTCTCTGATTAATTGTATCAATGCAAAGATAAGTGACATAGATAACAGTATCTGAAATTGCTAAAATTGAACAAAACCTCATGGCACAACGGAGTCCGTATCAGAATGCAAGCAGAATTTTCATGTGGGTTAGGTCGTATTTTAACTGTAATGTACTGTAGGGCCTTAAAAGAAAAGCTGTGCCCAAAAGTTGAAGAAAGCACGGGTAGCAGAATTGATCCATATAATAACCATCCAATATCATTAACTTCCATTCATTATAGAAGGTTTGTACACATGTAATGTAATGTGGTGTATGGAACAGAAAGACATTCATTCCAACAGGCAACCTGCTCTTTTATCACATGACATCCTAAAAGTGATTAATCAGGTCTATTAGATAGAGGCAGTATTTCTTGACTTCTGAAAAGCATTCAGTGTATCACAGCAGTGCTTATTAAGAAAGTAAGATTATATGGTTTATCAAACAAGCTTCATTTAAATGTTCAGAAATGTAAAATTGTGCACATCACAAAATGCAAAAACTTAATATCCTGTGACTACAATGTCTAAAAGTCACAATTCAATTCCGTCGTCTTGAACAAATGCTTGTGTGTAACAGTTTGTGGCAGTAAGAAAGGAAAGTATTATACAGGTAAGTAAAGCAGATCAGACTTTATTTCGTTGGTAGGGTACTGGTGAAATGAAGTCTGTCTAAAAAGAATGCTGCCTACTAACCACTTGCGATAGTCATCCTAGAATTTTGCCATATTATTTGGGACCCATAGCAAATAGGAGCAACAAGAGACATTAAACATATACAGAGATCAGAATGAATTGTCTTATTATTATTATTATTATTATTTTATTTTATTTCATTTATCCCCCCCCCCCTCCCCTTGGGTGAGAATAACTGGAAATGGTCAAAAACCTGAGCTGATAAATGCTTGAAAATAGACTCCAGCAATCTCACATGAGCTTGATTACAAGGTTTCAATAACCAGTATTAAGGGAGGAATATTGGAATGTGCTAAAGCTCTGTGTGTCTTTTGTGTTACAGAGTGTAGATAGATTGTTATGAATTCTTCATGCCAAAGATTGGTTTGCTTTGTACATTGTGGTTTAAGTATGTTCGCTTTATTGGCAACATTTATTAACATAATGTACAAGACACACAACAGCCTGAGAAACATCAAAAGACAAAACTAAGGAATAATTATATAAAATAAAAAATAAACAATAAACACATTGTGGGACATAAAACACTTCATATCATCACGTTTGAGATTGCAGTGCACAATCACTTCATCACTCCTCCCCTAAGTGGTAACGATATCTTCTGTTGAAGAGGAAGTAGCATTCAGATCATGTGACAACAGGTTTTGCCAAGGCTGCTGTTGGTTCCTAGGGTTCGATGTCTATTCCGGCCTGTCCGTGATGTGTGGTAGAGTGGCAGGAGATATTGTCATGCCCGTGATAGATCTATCAGGTGATTTGTTCATACCAGTGTATGGGTTTATGGGGGTCAATGGAGATTGTAGTTGGAGTACCCATAACATTATTCTTAAACATTTTCTCATCCCTACTGAGGACTGGGTATGGTCCATTACATGGTGACTCTAGAGACTTTCTCATGTTTCCAAAGGTCAGAGAAGATAAAAGAGCAGTAAATGTATTGGTGTGAGTGCAACAGAACATAGCTGCTGGATTTGTGATTGCAATTTGTGTACAAAGTCTGATGCCTTGATAAGATCATTGCTGAGGAACTTGCCAGGCAGTTGTATCAGTTGACCTTAGACTTTAGTTTTTAGATCTTTTTTGATGGATGGCTGGACAGGTGGAGGCCCAGGGGGGACAACTGGTAGTGTTTCTGTCTAGTGTTGTGATTCGTGGCACTGAAGGAATACCTTTGTCAGTGCAGATGTTCCACTAAGCCGTTTGCTGCTGGGCGATGCACAGTAGTTCAGATGCACTTCGTGCCTAATGAGACAGTGAATGTTTTAAAAGATAAGAATCAAATTGCCTGCCTTAGTTAGTGGTAATATGAAGGTGTACTCTGAAATGAGCAAACCATCCACAAAAGAATGTTTCAGCAGTGATGTCAGCCAAGGGAGAAACTTCAGTCCAAGTAGTGAAGTGGTTGATATCAGTTAGGCAGTAAGTGCACCCTTCAGACAGTGGTAAAGGCCTGACAGTGTCTAAATGTATGTGGTCAAATCATTGGATGGTGGGACAAATGTCCGAAGGGCTGTGCTGACATGAGTGATCTTATTTCATTGACACGCCACATAATGGTGCACAAATGCCTTGCAGTCTTTGTCTATATTCAGCTGCACAAGAACTTGCTCAACCAGACTTGTCGTATTATGGACCTCAGGCTGAGACATATCATATGACACAATTACCTTCTGTTAAAAGTTAACTGTCACAAATGGTTGTGCCTTCAATGTAGAAATGTCACACTATAACAGTATGGTTGACAGTAGTACTTGGGTGCGGCCGAGCTATAGACCAGATGGTTGTGCCAGTGAATCTCACAGTTCATTGTTGAATTGCTGTTCTGAGACAAGTGCTTTATAGTCAACTGTGCCTGTAATTGCTTCTACATGAGTGAGGGTGTCTGCAGCTTTATTCAGATCTCCCTCAACCTGAAGTTGTGAATTGCTCTATGAGTCCAAGTAGCTCTAAGTAGTCCAAGTGGCACAATTGACGTTGCAGTACTTTGTCTAGTCTCTTGACGGAAGTGTACATCAGGGGTTTGTGGTCAGTGACCAGTCTGAATGGCCGAGTGGTTCTAGGCGCTACAGTCTGGAACCGCGTGACCGCTATGGTTGCAGGTTTGAATCCTGGCTCAGGCATGGATGTGTGTGCTGTCCTTAGGTTAGTTAGGTTTAAGTAGTTCTAAGTTGTAGGGGACTGATGACCACAGCAGTTCAGTCCCATAGTGCTCAGAGCCATTTGAGCCATCCGTGACCAGTGTAAACTGTTGACCTTTGGGCATGTAATGGAATATCTTGATGGAAGTGTACAACTCGTGATCATGTTGACCAACTATGCTGTGACAGAGATAGCTTCTTGCTGAAGAACACTGAGGGCTGACCATTTTGGCCTATTCGTTGCTGAAGTACAGCACCTATTGCAGTTGCAGACACATCAAGTGTTAAAGTGAAAGACACTGGCAGAACAGGGTGTGCTTGGTCAATGGCAGTTTGTCAGTCAGTTTCAGTGAACCTCACAAGAGTTCATTCAGTGGAGCAGCCAAGAGAGCATTGTGGAGCACCAAAGGTGATAGAAATTTGTGATGTTGAGGAATCACAAGCTGTGTGAAGTTGGTTATGGCTTCTAATTTCTGCTGTGCAGCTATGTTCATTGGTTGTTGAAGGTATAACTTAGGAAGTTGACCTCTGCTGCTCCAGACGCACATGTCGATGGATTTTTGAGTAATTCTTGTGAATGGAGGCAAGTAAAGGTTTGGCTTAAATTTCCCAGCTGTTTCAGAGCTGTACATCAGCAAGACATCAGTATAGACATAGCAGAAGTTGAGATCACACTTGACATCACCCATAAAGTGCTGGAAGGTTTGCACAGTGTTGCAAAATCCAAAAGGCATCTTAGTAAATTCGGAGAGACTGTGTGGAGTACATACAGAGGTTTTAACTATGTGTTTTGGAGTGACTGCTAGTTGACAGAATGCACACACTTAAGTCTAATGTGTAAGCTATGGATGGTAAATGTAGAATCTCCATTGTGCAGTGTCAGATAACGATAAAGGATAGTTCTAGTGTTGAACTGTTGGTAATCACCACATGGGTGCCATCTGTTGGTTTTCTTTTGAACTACTTGGAGAGATGAGGCCCAGTTGTTGCTTAATGGGCAGCAAATTCTGTGAACTAGCATGAAGGAAAACTCTTGCTTTACTTTAAATTTCTCCACCGTTACGCAGCGATGTCGAGAATGATTTGCAGGTCCTGGCGTAGTTACTATGTAATGCACTGTTGAATGCTGTACTGGTGCTAGTGAGGGTAGCTGATGAGTGATCTCAATGAACTGTCCATAGAGTTAGCATAGAGTTCTGAATATGGAGAATCACTTGCAATCATTCATCCGTGGCTGGCTAAATTAGGGGTAATGCCGAGGAGGTGAGGTCTGGTAGTAGTTTGTAAAATGACAAAAAGTCTCCACCACACCTGACATGATGAAGTCCCACTCAAACTTGCAGTGTCATTGTTACACAACCATACTTCTGGATGATAGATCCACTAGTGGCAAAGAGGCAAGTCATTACTGCTATGATGAGGCAGATGAGAAGATGGGCACTCTGACACAACGGCATCTGTGTCCACCAGGAATTACAGTTTTGCGTAATGCTCTGTGACAATAGTGGCTTCTATTTGGAGAGTCAGTCCCTGTAAGCAGTGATTATTGAACATGTTTCATGTCTCACATGGGGGACTGCATTTCGTCGGATCAGTTTCAAACCGCATGTGGTACCAACAAAAGTTTACGGCTGAAGGCGATCAGTTGCATTCCGTCAGTGAGCAGTGGTTTTGTGACTGGCAACTGGAACACACCAGAGCTGTGACCTGCGTGGGTTGCTCAGCTACAATGTTGCAACAGTGTTGTCTAACAGTGGGCAGATAGGTTACATTAGTGGATGGGTACATCTCTGTGATATGGTCTGCAGTTTATGCAAGTGTGTCTAGATTGCCAGGGTGTACTGTAAGTATGTTCTGCATTACAGCCAGACATTCTGCAGAATGTCTTCGTTGACAGGGTTTCTGGCTTGAGCAGGCGGCACAGTAACTATGAAGGTATGCGGTCACCTAACTCTTCAGTACGAATTAACTTTTCTAGGTACTGTGTTTCGGACTGCAACAGATGGGTGATTAAGGCATTTGTAATGGTTGAGTGCTGATTGGTGCTAGGTGGTGAAGGCAAAAGTCCTGTAATTCTATAGCCATATCGTCATTCAATCCCGTGATAATGTAACTGTACTTACAAGAAAACATCACCAACTTGATCTAATATTTAAAAAAAACATACATACTAGATATCAATTCCAGCAATCTATCCCCTGGATAACTTTGGGCTGTAATTTGGGTAGTACACAGTCATGACCTATTGAAAGTATAACTTTTAAGCACATGTTTTGTTTCTCACTCGCTCTGCCCCATAGCAGCCACCTATTGATCTAATATTTAAAAAAAGCATACGTACTAGATATCAATTCCAGCAGTCTATCCCCTGGATAACTTTGGGCTGTAATTTGGGTAGTACACAGTCATGACCTATTGAAAGTATAACTTTTAAACTTTAATGCGCACATTTTGTTTCTCACTCGCTCTGCCCCACAGCAGCCACCTAATACCTGAGCATGAAGCTCTCTACAGTGCAGTGAGTAAGAGGTTTGTAAAATACTGTTTTGACATGGGTAACATTATTTGTTCATTGTGTTGAAGTGCATGGTTCCTAACCTGTAGCTGGTGCTGGAGATCTCTTGGACATTTTCATTTTGCAATTCACAAACACAGTGTAAATGAATTGGTGTGTCATTAAAATAGTGGCTTAGTATGTTTTAGCAATTAAAGGCACTGTTGTGCAGCATTTTCTTTGATTTTTAAAGCTGGCACTGTTATAGTGAAGAAAATCTTTCATAATCTTCTCATTACTTTGGTTTATTAATTTTGATTTTGAGGGGCGTATACAGCTCTAGAATGTCAGTGCAAGAATATTATTAAAATAATGTTTAACATATGTACTTGTGAAACATACATACATACATGTGACACACATGTATGACACATTGCATACTCATATTACTTACTATTTTTCGCATATAACATGTTATCGAACAAGATTTCAAAATCGGATGGCCAGTTTGTCCACTCCTCTTTCCTTGCTTCCAACATCCCAACTTTGGTTGTCATTCTACTATACAGTACTTCACACTCTGACAATATGCAGGTGCAGTAGGGTGGAGCGTGTGACAAAGAACCAGTGCACATGAAGTTTAAAAGGTGTACTTTCAAAAGATCATAACTGCATACTATCAGAATTATGGCCCAAATTTTCGTGTCTGATCTACTGCTGTGGCTGATATCTTGCAAGTGTTCTTTTTTCCCCCTTAAAATATGAGGTTGAGCTAGTGATATTTCATTGTTAGTTTCATCAGCAGTCAAATGTGCTAGCACGAATTATCTCTCAAGCGGTGAAAACCACAAGACTGGGTTTTGCTGTCAGCATGATGGTGGTTTGACCCTGACATGGTTATTTAGTGCCCTCGTAGGTATATCAGCTGTCAGTGGCAGATCTTGCATTATAAAATTATGGTTCAGTATGCAGAAGGCACAGTGTGGTTGGCACAATCGTTCTCATTTGACGTCCCAAGCGGCACACTGTGGGACGCATCAGTTAATGCTGGAAATCATGTTGGAATCACCAAAAATGTTGTGGTTTAAATTTGTTAATTTTATTGGAAACATTTAGTAATATGAAGTACAAGGACACAAAATAGTCCAAGAAAATGTTGAAACGCAAAGTAAGGAATAATTATATAAAATTAAGGATAAACATGCATCAGTCACGTTGTGGAGCATAAACACTTCGTGTCTTAATCATGTTTTATGTTGCTGTGCAATCAATTTAATACTTTCACTTTTCTCTCACCCAAATCATTATATCATTTGCAAAAACCGAGATATTAGTTGGTTCATTTTGACTACATTTAAAACTTCATCCATTATGAGTATGAAGATGGCCAGTGAAAGAAATATTCGTTGTGGAATTTTTGACATCATGGTCATGTTTCACTGTAGAATTATTTATTTATAAAACCCACTATTTCAGTTTTGGCCATGTTGTCATTATCAATTGGAATACTGCAGAACTGCACTATAACACATGTTAAAAATAAAAAAATCTGACATTTATGTACTTTGTCATCACAGCCATATGTTTGGTATTTTATGCTGTTATCAACATTTATACATGTGTGATTTCATGTTTTCCCAGCACAGAAAGGCCTTGAACATTTCTTGGGTATTCAGCTGGGTAGTGTAATCCAGAAGGCACAATATTACAGCAGGCTGATTTCCTGCTGTCTAGAGGTGTTCCTAATGACTGACTGTTTTCTGCCTGTTCACTGCCTTTACATTATCTCCCCCCCCCCCCCCCCCCTCCTGTGGGGGAAGCACAATACTGGGGGTCAATCAAGGATTCTCAGTAGTGCTGAGGCCAGTGTCAGATGTTTGTCTCTGTCGTTCTTACGATAGGAATGAATTTTTGTAAAGATTGCTGCTATGTTTTGATTGTTCTCAAGGCTGGATCCCATGCTGTGCTTAATTCAAATCCACTGTCTTTACTTATTGATCCGTTGTGTAGTTTATATCCATTGTGTAGCTGGATCTCAACAGCCTTGTTTTAGAATAAAATTTGAGAAGATGTTGGATTGTTGCAAAAACTTGATGCTTTCGTAATCCAGTACATTTCAGTGGCCTGTTATCTGCCACAGTGGACTTCGTCTGCTGTTTATTGTCAGAGTGGTTTTTATGCTCAGTGTATCTCGCCTGTACTGTACCCGCATACATTTTCCCATAGTGGCAAGTGATTTTGTAGACTCCTAGTTTGTCTAATCCTAGATTATCCTTGACTGTTCCCAGTAAGGCATTTATCTTGGTTAGTGGGCAGAACATGGACCTGACATGTTTCCGGAGTATTCTTCTGATTTTTTGCTGATGTGTTCCTGGCATATTGGATATTTACCATTGCAACAGGGTTCTCTTCCTCCTCACCTGGCTGTGCATTTGGCTACATTGATCTAAGGGATGCTGTATCTGATGGTTGCCATTAACTTCAAGCAGAATACACCCTGTAAGTGCTGCAGTTACATTGCTAGACTGTCAGTCAGACATGTGCTCTGGGCAATAAAGTTTTTAGGACACCTTCTAATTATGAAAGGGCATGGCAGTAGGAATTATGTGCAAGTAAAAATGTATCAGTGTATGGTAAACACTGTGTCCTAGGGTGGCATCTGGTCTCTACTGATGAGCACATCCAGAAAAGGAAGTTGATTTTTTTCTCCCCCATCTCTACTGTGAATGTGATGTTCTGGTGCAGTGAAATTAGGTGTTGGATGAAGTCTTGAAGGCAATGTTGTTCGTGCAGCCAGAACACAAAATATCATTTACATATTGGAAAAAGCATGAGGTGTTCATAGACTGCCAACTCCAGGGCTACTCTTTCAAATTCCTCCATAAACATATTGGCTACTGCTGATAACGGGTAGCCCATCACTGCCTCATCTATTTAGTCATGGTGATTTCCATCAAACAGAAAATAAGTTGACTTAAGCACAGGTTCAAACAATTTCGTTAGCACTGGCCCAGACTTTCCTCATATGAGGCTTAGGGAGTCATTTAGGGGTGCCTTTGTAAAGAGAGATAAGACGTCAAGGCTCACAGTCAAGTGTTCTTGGCTCAGTTAAATGTTCTTCTGGATGTCTGGATGAAATACACAAAATTCTGTATGTGGTGCAGGAATTTGCCCACAAAGGTGGTGAACATCACTATCAGATGTTTTGGTAATTCATGTGTTGGTGTGCCAACGTTGCTAACAACTGGAGGAAGCAGCATTTCTTCCTTGTGGACTTTAGGTAGTCCGTAAAGTGCATGGGGCCCAGCTGCTTGGACAAAGTTTCTTCATAACCTTCTTCTCTGGGTGTGTGTGTGTGTGTTGGGGAAGCTGAATGGTCTGTCTCATCACTTGGTTGGTAGGATCGTCTTCAGTTCTCCTGCAGGTATCATCTTTTAATAGATTATACATTCTTTTCTTCTGTACTTGATGTGGTATTAGAACTGTACAATTCTCTTTGTCATGTGGGAGGAAGTCTATCTCACAATTTTCTTGGAGCAACTTAAGTGCTTTCCTCTCTCCCTTGGAGATGTTTATCTTTGATTGTATAGTCTTGGTAAGTGTATGGCATGTTTCAGATTAAATTTCCTCTGCGCTGTTCCGTAGAGGAGTGAGAGCAACTTGTTCCACTGAACTGATGAATTCTGCCGCTAGTAGGCTCATTGGTGTTAGTGTTGGATTCACCCTTTTCTTAGTACAGATAAGGTATCATCATCAATTATTTTCTCCATGCATTTGATGACAGTTCACCGAGGTTCCACTTGCAGTAGTTGAGCTATAAGGCTTCAGTGTTCAGCAGTTAAACTACAGATGGCCAACTGCCATGCCCTGTTGGCTTGAGACCAGGTAACTGAACCTATCCACACCCACAAGTCAGGAGAGTGTAGACACCAGCTGAAGATGAAGCGAGAAGAGTTCTCTTGAGGTCCTCTTAAGTCTGTGTTGAGTGTACTGCATCCTCTCACTGTCCTCTGAAATTATCAATGACCTTCACCAAAGATTGTGTGATTTGGTCCTCTCAGCTTCTCAGCAGAAAGACAAGGGAGGCCAAAAGGCGCACCTTCTTGTTTCAGTCTGGCTTGTCCTTCTGTTGAGATGCTCGGCATTAGTAGGCTCAAGCCAACAGGGCGTGGCAGTTGACCACCTGCAGATAAAATGCTAAATACAAACACTTTGCGGTTAAACCACTGCAAGATGGAATTCCATTCTATCTAATTGTTACTCACACTGGTGCACCAACATTTGAATTAGCAAAACACACAACAGTGATGCTCAGCCCCATTGTGGGCAAATGCCAGCACCATATACAGAATTCAGAATCCAACACTTCCAGAACTTCTGACCGACTCAATATCACCTTGTGGTAAGCTTCAGCATGGTATCTTGTTTTACAAGGGTACGCTGAAGAGACTCCCTAAGCCTCATGAGAGAAAAGTTTGAGCCAGCACTAGCATGAGGTACCTGCCCAGTGGTGGTAGCCCCTTGACCACATAAGGATTGCAGTGTTGGTGCATGAGCTGGGGTACGGGCACTTTGGGCAACGGTTTACTCGCCAGGTAAACCAGGTAACTGTTCCTGCGACTGGGTGGTACCTGTGAGGAGATGCCCCTCTGGAGTGGGTGGTACTATGGAAAAAGATTTGCACATGAAGCAAGTTAAACTTTCCTCCGCTGGTGGCTATACAGCGCCAGCAGTCTCTTATGAAGCTAAGACATGTTATAATGGGAGAGATACAAGCCCAGAATGTTTCTTTCCTTGGCTACGCCATGGGAGGAATATAGGGCTTAGAGACAAGGCGAGAAATCCCCCCCAAATACTTGGTTTATTGTAGGATGGACGGGGATCCCTCTTTGACTACAAAGCTTGTGTTCTTTGTAGAACACCTCGAAGACAAGTTTTGGGAAGCGGCAGAGATTTGAAAAAATGAAAGTGGTTCCATTCTGCCTAAAATGGCCTCTCCTGCTCAGTCAGGAGTGCTGCTTGCCTGCGAGAAATTGGGTGATATCCCTGTCACTATAACTCTCCCCCCCCCCCCCCCCCCCCCCCACACACACACACACACACACACACACACACACACACATACATATACAAATGTCTAAATATGGTTTAGGGTAGCATTTTCAGAGATATCCTTATACGAACTGTTGACAGGTTGTGTGCTAATTTGGAGCTACGAGGTGTCCATTTTGCCTGTCATGTCCAACGGGGATCAAAAGACAACAGAGTGAATAGTGGAGCCTTTATCTTGGCCTTTGAAGATTACTCGTTACATGACAAGGTCAAGGTAATGGTGTGTTGCTGTGTTGTCGAGCCATATATACCTCCTCATGTGGTTCTGCAAATGCATGTGTTGCAATGCTAGCCCTGTCTGTAAGGTTGTGGCCATCAGTTGCACACAAATGTTCCTTATGCGCGTCCCCCCATCAACTATGGGAAGCACCATTCCCCTGTTCACCATAGTGCACCATTTTCAAGCGTGACAAGAAAATCCAGGAATACAAGTCCCTTGACCACTTCACATTTCAAAAGGGCAAGAAGAAATAAGATTGCTGACATACTACGCATATGGCAATGATGTATGCTACTGTTACAGCATGAGTCTCGTTGATGACTGTGTCATCACCCTCCGTATCTTCTATGTCTGGCTCTTGGGGCTGCCTGACTACAGCCACCCCTCTGGTGGTTGGGGTCCTCCTCCTCCTGCTTCCCCCCACACCTCCTTTGGGAGCATTGATGCTCAATCTGCCGGGGACATCAGCCCCCAACCCCTAGCCAGAGAAGCAACACCTTTCTCTGGTACCCTTTATACGGGGAAGAGTTCCTTTGGGACACTCCCTTCCTAAGACTCTGCTAACCTGATGGCTGAAAGCGCCACAGTTTGTAGGTCGCAAGACTTTGTGCTCCTCCTCTGTCCCTGAATCTGGGGCAGATAAGCCCTCACAGGAGTGTATCAATGATCTAAGGACAAGAAGAGATTCTGATGGCCCCTTGCTGGCAGAACTTGCATGTTCTGCCTCTGTGTCTGAGGCAGTGTTCCTTATGGTTTCTATGGCCCTGGACACCCCCTCCCCCCCAATGCCCCTGATTGGAAACAAATCTGTAGTTATGGTGGCATCAGGTAGCACTGATTTATGACTTGCCTCCTTGGTCCCTTCATGCTCCTATAGATACCGATAGTGTGATCCTCCAGTGGACCTGTAGTTTCTTTGTCTGCCACTCGGCACCTTTAGTGCGATTCACCTGGTTTTTTTTTTTTTCATCGCCCTCCAGAAACTTGTTTGTCAGCAATGCGGGCCCCTACTGTCCATGGCTGTCGGGCTACTTTAAGAATTGAACTGACTATGAAAGAACATTAGGTGGTGGTTGCATATACGTTCTGGACTGTGGGACTGTGTCTATAGCAAATATGTGCCGCTCAGCACGACTTTTGTGGCTGTGGTTGTTCACGTGAAGACATCTCTGGAATTTTCCATTTCCCCTCTGACGATAAAATGTTCCAAAACACGTTGTCTGCACTGTTTTCTGAGCTGCCCCTGCCCTTCCGAATATTGGGTGACTTCAATGCCTACAACCATTTGTGGGGTGGAACTACAACCACTGGCCACAATAGAGATGTCGTAAACTGTGTCACTCAAAAAAAAAAAAAAAAAAAATGGTTCAAATGGCTCTGAGCACTATGGGACTTAACATCTATGGTCATCAGTCCCCTAGAACTTAGAACTACTTAAACCTAACTAACCTAAGGGCATCACACAACACGCTCACGAGGCAGAGACAATCCCTGACCCCGCTGGGAATTGAACCCGGGTGCGGGAACGCTACTGCATGACCATGAGCTGTGGACCTGTGTCACTCCCCAGAGCATGTACCCAGATGGCTCTCTCCAAAGCTGCTTGGGATGCTTTCACGATGCAGCTGTCTAGAGCACAACTGCAGCCATTCTGTCTCAGCAGCTGCCTATGATATCCTCTTCCTTGGGAGCACCTGACCGGAAGACATTACCTCGGTGGACCCCCGAAATTGCCGTGGCCATTAGAGATCGCGGAGAGCTCTCCAATGTTATAAGTGACATCCTTCAGTGGAGCACCTCATTGCTTTTAAATGGCTTCCTGCCTAGTTCCGCCACCTCATAAAACAAACAAGAATGTTGGGAGTGGTGTGTTACTCCCATTGGACCATGTAACCATCCTTCGTGGATTTGGGCAAAGATTCAACGCCTCTGTGGGCACCAGTACCTCACAGGTGCACCTGGTATCTCTGTGAATTGATCTCTGTGAATGGTGGTGTTTACAATGATACAGACACTGTTGCTGAACACGTTGCTTTTTATTATGTTTGAGCCTCTGCATCTGAGAATTATCAGCCTGCATTTTGTGTCATCAAATGGCAGGTAGAGTGACTTCCTTTACTATTTACTGCATGTCACCTGGAACCTTATAATGCTCCATTCAGTGAGTGGGAATTCTTCATTGCCCTACCACTTTGCCGTGACACAGCTCCAGGACCAGACGGCATCTATTGCCAAATGCCCAAACACTTATCAGTGGATTTGCATTGTCCTATCCTTGCCATTTCTATCCGTATGTGGAGTGAGAGTGAGTTCACTTCTCAGTGCCAAGAAAGCATGATTGTACCAGTACTGAAACTGGGTAAGCACCTCATGAGATGGACAGCTTTGACCAATTAGCCTCATTAATATTCTCTGCAAGTTGCAACAGTGCTGACAATTTGGTCTGCATGGAGTCCGCAATTTGGTAAGCCTTCGCTCAGTGTCAACATCTTATCACTGTCTTCTTTGTCTTGTATAGAGCTTAAGACACCACATGGCATCACCACATCATCCTAACCACTATGAGAGGGGTCTCTGGGGCTTTTTGTCCAGAACTTCTTGCCTCATACTTTTTGGGTTCAGGTTGGTGGTTCCAACAGTACTCCCCATATACAAGAGAATGGGGTCCTACAGGGCTCTGTATTCACTGTGCCCCATTTCCTAGTGGCTACCAAGGGGGTAGCTGCAGCTGTGAGGTCTACAGTGTCACCCTCCCTGTATGTTGACGACTTTTGCATCTACTATTGCTCCTCGACTGTGGGTGTTGCTGAATGCTGACTGCAGGGTGAAGTCCTGAAATCTAACTGCTGGCTTCTGCTTTTCCGCTCCTAAGACATGTCATGTACTCCTGTCGCTGTCATACTGTCTGACTCCAACCAGAATTCTACCTCAAGGACCAGATGTTCAACGTGGTGGAGTATTATTGTTTTTTGGAACTGATCTTCGATGCTCAGTTGACATGACTTCCCCATCTTCGTCAGCTTAAGCAAACATGCTGGTTGCACCTTAATACTCTTTGCTGTGTTAGTATCACCAGCTGGGGTTTAGACTGCTCCACACTTTTGCAGCTGTATGAAGCTCTGATCCTGTCTTGTCTTGACTATGGGAGTGTGGCATATGGCTCAGCATTGCCTTCAACATTGCATATGCTGGACCCGACCCACCATTCTGGGGTCCATCTTACAACTGGTGCCTTTTGGACTAGCCCTGTGAACAGCCTATTTGCAGAGGATGATGTCCCTTCCCTACAGATGAGGTGCCAACAACTGCTGCTCAGCTATGCAATACACATTTACTGCTTTCCAGAGCATCTGAACTCCCTGCGAGTTTGGGGGCTAGAATAGACTCGAGGTCTGTTGTAAGAGATGACTAAAAGGAGACTCCTGGTTTTTGTCTTAATAAGTTTTGGTCCCATTTTATTGTTTGACCTTCACCTTTCAAAATTCTACTGAAGTGCGGGTCATTTGGGCAAGGATGCCCTATGTGCTGCATAATCTCTCCATTGTGCACTGAGATGTTCTGTACCTATTATTGTAATGGAAGTGTAAATGCACCTGTAATTCAGCCTTATGGGCAAGGACACCTTAGGGAGTGCATAATTTACATCCATTGTGCACTGTCATCTACTGCTTCTACATGATAATAGATTCTTCATTTGTATCCAATATCCAGCTGGGGTGCCAATCTGTAGTGGGGGAGGGGGGCGGGGGTCATGAACCGTTTTGGTCATAGGCCCCTGACAACACAGTGATCGCTCTGCTAATGCGTGCACTGCAGATTGGCCACGTGTGCCAAGGAGTAGATGCCCATCTACCTGGGGCATTGGGACTCCTGGCATTGGCTTTAAGGCATCGGGACTCTCGGCATCGGCCATCCTGCCAGGTGTCCTCTATTGAGGCTAGGTGGTGCCCACGGGGAGAGCGCCTGGTCAGGGCGGATGACCCGTAGTGAAGCAGATGAAGTTGTCCGACGCTGGTGGTTGAACGTCCAGGTAAGGTGCAATATAATGCTACGAGATATGACCCCAAATTGTTCACTTCCCTGGCGGGCAAGGGAGGAATGTAGAATTAAAGGTCAAGGAGAGATATATTCTCCCCAATACTTAGTTTGTGCAAGGTCTGATGAGAATCCTTTATGACAACAAAGCCTCTGGTTTTCTTTGAGAACTTAGAGGGGAATTGGCGGGAATGTCCAAAGGGCAGAACGGATCAGTATTGATAAATATAGCATTCTCTGCCTTGTATTGTGCATTGCTCACTTTTACCAACTTGGGTGATGTCCCGGCCTCCTTCACCCCCCCCCCCCCCCCTCCCACCAATAAGATTGTAAACATGGACCAGGGGATTTTATTCCATTGAGCTATCCTATTGAAGCCTGATGACAAGTTGCACTCCAAATCTACAGCGATTAGGTGTACACTTTGTCAGACGTATGTATAGGGGCCTAAGGATAACAGGGATGGCACCAGTGTCTTAATCTTGGCCTTTGAGTGTGATAATTTGCCTGAAAAGTCAAGGGGATGGTATACGGCGTGACATAGAACCCTATGTTTCACCGTTATGTGGTGATTCAAATGCTAGAAATTTGGGTACATGCCTGCTGACAGCTTGACAATCCCCCGTTCCTCAGGATCCCCCCGGAGGGTGGGGGGTAGACAGTGCCTTGGTGATCGACAGAAATTGCAGAGGCCATTAGAGATCATAGACAGACTGTCCAACGTCATGAGTGTGGCACCCATCAATGGAGCACCTCATTGCCTTCAAAAGGCTCTGTGTCTGTGCCCACCAGTTAATCAGAAGATGGGAGCAGGAGTGTTGGAAACTGTACATTTCCACCTTTGGATCACATACCTATCCTCCTTTGGTTAGGATGAAGATCAGGCACCTTTATGGATTCCAGACTCCTGCAGTTGTACCTGGGATTTCCAAGAATGCAGCTATCTATACTGACCCAGATGCAGTTAACAAACATTTTGCTGCATATTGTGCCCGAACTTGTGCATCTGAGAATTATCAACCTGCCTTTCATATCCAACAACAGAAGGGGAACGAAAGCACTTCTCTTTTACTACACGCCAACTTGAGCCATACAGTGCTCCATTCAGTGAGTGGGAATTCCTCAGTTCCCTTGCCCATTGTCTCTATACAGCTCCACGGCCAGACCGTATTCACTATAAAATGCTTAAACATCTCTCAGTGGATTACCAGTGACACATCCTTGTCATCTTCAACTTCACTCAAGCAAGGGAGAGTTCCCACCGCAATGGTATGAAAGTGTCATCGTCCCAGTGCTGAAACCTGGTAAGAACACCCTGGAGATGGACAGCTACCACCCCAATAGTCTCACAAATGTTTTGTGTAAGTTGTTTGTGACTGTGTTGGCTCTTTGAGTCTTGGAGACTTCCGGCTCCGTCCCAGGGTGGTTTCTGCCAAGTCTGTTCCACCAATGATAATTTGGTATACCTAGTGTCTGCTATCTGTACAGCCTTTTCCCAGCGTATGCCTTAGTGCTGTCATTTTTTACTTAAAAAAGGTTTTTGTCACCACTTGAAGTCATCAAATTCTCACTATATTACACAAGTGGGGTCTCTTGGGCCTGCTCCTGATCTTCATACAGAATTTTTTGTTCTTCTGTACTGTCTGGCTTCAAAGTTGGTGCTTTCCACAGGTCAGCCAAAATCCAAGAGAATGGGCTCCCGCAGGGATCTGTATTGAATGTTCCTCTCTTTTTAGTGGCCATTAATGGTCTAGCATCAGCTTTGGTGTCCTCAGTATCACCTTCCCTATATACTGATGATTTTTTCATTCACTTTTGCCTTTCTAGTATTGGTGTTGCTGAACGCCGTCTGAGGTGCAGTCATGGGCCCTCACCCATGGCTTTGTTTTCATCCGCCAAAACTTGCGTCCTGTACTTCTGTTGTCATACTGTCCACCCACATCCAGAACTTTACCTTGATGACCAACTACTTAACGTAGTTGAGACTTATTGCTTTTTATGACTTGGCTTCCCCATCTTTGTCAGCTTAAGCAAAAAGTACTGGCAGCCTCTTAACACACTCTACTGCCTGAGTAACACTAGCTGTGATGCAGATCGCTCTACTCTTCTGCAGCTCTGTAAAGTTCTGATACAGTCCCACCTTGATTATGGATGTCTGGCTTACAGTTTGGCATCGCCCTCAACACTGTGGATACTGGATCCAATAAACCACTGTGGGGTTGAGCTTGTGACAGAAGCTTTCTGAACAAGCCCTGTTAATAGCCTACTCATGGAGGTTGGGATCCATTGTGGATTAGCTGACAACAACTGCTTGTTAATTATGCCGTACATGTTCGTAATTTGTCTGAGCCTCCAAATTATGGCCTAGTCTTCCCAAACAGGGTAACCCACCATCCACAACAGCAGCCCAGGTGAGGGATTAAGCTGGCAGTTCGTGTTTGGTCCCTTCTTTCTGAGCTCGAGTTTTCCCGTCTACCACCTTTTCTCTGGGTCAATCCACCTACACCTCCCTGGTCCATACCTCAGTCACAGCTTTGCTTGGATGTGTCACAAGGCCCAAAAGACTCATTTCATCCTGAGGCCTGCTGCCACCAATTTTTCTCTATTCTTGGAGCCTTCCAGGGCTGAGAGATAGTCTACAATGATGACTTTGCTTATGCTCACGCTGGACATACTGAACAGCACTCCTTGCTGGGTGGCTGCAGTGTTTTCCTGCAGTTGGTAGCCGTCTCTCTCGCTCTTGAGCATATATGCTCCTGCACTGGTGAGTCCTTCCTCATCTGTAGGGATTCCTTAAGCAGCCTACAAGCTTTTGGGCAGTGCTACTCTCACCATCCTTTGGTAATTACTGTCCAGTAGCCTATTTATGCCCACGAACACTATGGATGTTTGGTAACCTTCATCTGGACTCCAGGTCATGTCGGAAACACGGAAAATGAACTTGACAGGCTGGCCAAACAGGTTACCAGTAAACTAACTCTGGAGATCGGTGCACCAGAAACTGATCTCCGATCAGTATTACTCAGTAAAGTTTTAGGTATCTGGAATACCGAATGGCACACCCTCACTATGCTAAATAAGTTATGTGCTATAAAGGACACAAATGTTTGAGGTCATGCATGTGAGCCACTCACAGGGACTCCATTGTCCTTTGCCAGCTCCGCATCTGGCATACTTGGCTGACTCATGGTCATGTCTTCCATTGCAAGGACCCACCCCAGTCTTGCTGCAGTTCTTGATTGACAATAGTCCTCATCTTGTCGGACTGTCCCAATCTAGCCACCCTGAGGTGGACTTTTAATATCCCTGACATGCTCCCTTCAATTATAGGTGACAGTGCCTCAACATGTGACCTAGTTTAAAGTTTTATTCGAGAGGGGGATTTTTATCACTCACTCTAACATTGGTCTCCTGGCCTTGTCTCCCAGGTCCTCATGCTCCCTGCATTTTTTGCTTTTCCTCACTCCCTCTGATGCTGCCTGTTCAATTTAGTGTTTGTCTTTTCACCATCTGTGTTTTCCTTGCCGTGTGCTTTTAGGCTGGAGATCTTAGTGTGTTGCATAGTGGCTGGCTCATCCTTTTGTATTCTTGTGATCAGCTAGCCAAGGCCATCTACTACATTGTTTTAACACTTTCCACAGCTTTTTTTCACTTTTAGTTAATGTTTTTAATTTTGGCATGATACTCTCGTTTCCTACTTCAGTGTGGGTGCGCACATACTTTATGCATTTTGTTCCTTCCCCAGATTTCAGGCAAAAGGATTCTTTTTGGGTATGGTTTCTCTCAGAGCCGTCTGTGACTAAGGAAAAAGGGACTGATACTCTTGCACTTTGGTTCTTTTAATCTCCAAATCAACCAACGGATCTACCTTGTCCTTTTTCCTGGTCTAGATCTGCTTCCCGCAACAGATGCCAAGATTCGGAGCCATGATCGTAGTTTGCATACAGAGTCTCTGCTCTGAACTCAATTGTTCTCACTGTCCCCTCTTGTCAGCGTGAAACTGCATGTGTCATCATGATGTGTACCCTGTCCTCAGATCTGCCCTGACCTCTCCTTTGGGCCAAAAGACTCTACAGAGCCTACAGTTTTTCGTTACCTGTTCCTGGGTGTCCTTGACCTACTTCCAGGCTCAGACGTGGTATACACTGATGGCTCTATGGTTGATGGGCTAACTGGTTTTGCCTACACACATGCAAGGTGCAGTGAACTACACTTCATGCCAAATGGATGCATTGTATTCACTGCAGAGTTGGTGGCATTGCTCGAGCCATCAGCCACCTTCATTCTTGCACTGGTGAGTCATTCTTAATCTCCAGTGACCTCTTGAGTAATCGTCAGGCTGTCAGCCAGTGCTATCCTCGACACCCATTGCTTGTGACTATCCAGGATCTCCTGTATGACATCCACCACCCTGGATGGTTAGTTGTCTTTGTATGGATTCCTGTTCACATTGGGATCAAGGGAATGAACATGCTGACTTGTTGGTCAGATTGGCTACCAGGATGCCGACTTTGGAGGAGGGGGTACCAGAACCGGACCTTGAGCCGATTGTTAGCTGACAATTGTTGGAGACTTGGAATGCAGGTTGGTGTGCCTTGGTTTCTCCAAATAAACTGTGAATCATAAAGGAGACCATGACTGGCAGTCTTTCCTTCAGCTTCTTGCAGGAAATCTACTGTCCACTCTCTGTTGTCGGCTTCACAGTGGTCACACTTGGCTGACCCACAGCCACATCATCTGATCTGAGAACCCTTCAGACTGTTGATGTGATGCCTGTCTGACAGTGGCCCACCTCTTACTGTGCTGCCCCAATTTGGCCACCTTACATTGGAGCCTTAAACCTGCTGATGTTCGACTTCTGGTGCTAGCAGATGATGCCGAAGTGGCTGATTCAATTTTGCGTTTTACCTGTCACAGAGGTTTTTACCCCTCTCTGTGACATAGTGCAAATTAGTCTCATTGGTTGGAGGGGTGCCCTGTTGCCTGCTCCAACTCTAGGGGCCCATGGCTGCCCTTGCTGTGAAGTGGTTAAATCAAAATGAGTAACATTGTTTCATGACAAACCTGATTTAAAAATTACAGTGTACCCATATTGTTCGTAATCTCAGGGTCACTTTCTTGTGTGTTAGTTTGAGAAAGTAAGAAACATTGGCAATCTGGCTTCTGGGAGGGTACTTCATCCATATCATTACCAACAGTGATCAATTTCTTGATGGCATTGCCTGTTACATGGCCAATGTGCTGTTTTTCAGAGAAAACGGTGTTTGAAAGCATCCACTGTTGCACAGGTTATTAAAAAAGATGCACCCAATGTAATTAATTTTTACATCATGAAATACGCTACTGGATATTCATATTGCAAACCAGAAATGATAGCAAATGTGAAATTTTACTTATTGTGTTTGTACAGTGTAGTTGGAAGAATATACGATTCAGTTTGTGGGAGAGGACAGAGAATGAAGTTATGTACGCAGAACTGCCTCCTCTGGCAGGAATAACAGCTTTAACGTGGTCGGACATTGCATTGAACTGAGTTTGAATGACATCAGTTTGTGGGAGAGGACAGGGAATGAAGTTATGTACGCAGAACTGCCTCCTCTGGCAGGAATAACAGCTTTAACGTGGTCGGACATTGCATTGAACTGAGTTTGAATGACAAACAGGTACATCATTCCATGCCACATAACTTGATGCCAAAGTTTATTACTTGTAGTGGTTGTTGCCATGGTGGCATGCCAGGTTCTTGGCAGTCATTTTGTATTAGATATCTGGAGAATGTGCTGGCCATGGGAACTGTCTAATGCCCTCTGTATTAAGGTCAGAACAGCAAGGGCAGCATACAACCTTGCATTTTTGGTTCAAAGGTGACATCACGGAGCTTTCAATGACAAGATGAAGCTTCCCGTTTAATGGTCGCTGTCCAAATTACTGGCTGTCCATGTAGGAGGTGACGCTGTTGTACACCCAATGATATTCTATACCATTGCAGCAGTTACTGGGCCCGTATGATGATAAAAAAAGCAATCTAGCAGCATATGTCCTCCTTAGAGCCTACACACACACACACACACACACACACACACACACACACACACACACACACACATCCTTCGTGACACTGTATTCAGAACTGGGGCTTATCTGAGAAGACAATGTGATGCTGCTCATGTGTCCAGTGTTGCAATTGGGTGCACCGCTGCAGGCACGTCTTTCACTGGTACCAGGTCAAGGGAAGCTGCAACAGTGATCACCACACTGTCCATGTGTATTCATATACTCTTCTGTTGGAGCTGATGTATTACTTCCGCAGATTTGTGCCAAAAAAGTACACAACTTCAGATTTCTGGAATTGAGAATAACTGGGATGCTCTCATAAGAACAGAATCGCTTACATTGTTATTGTAAGAATCAGTTGGAAACACTACCACCTTAGGCTTCTTTACAGGTCAATGCTGTCTAATTTTGGAGCAACACACTTGAAGTACAAAAGATACATTCAGTCCAGTGTCTTGCTAAGGGCACCATCTGCTGTGTTAATATAGGACTCTAATTAATAAGTTAGGAATTCCTCCAGAACTTTCACAATACTAAATCTCATGGGACTTATTGTTGGCAGCATACACTTGCTTGAAACGACAACTGCATCCATTTAGTGTAACATAGAAATGATCTGTATGTGGGATGCATGTCATTGTTTACTTTCTTGAAAAATATGTGTTACTTTGCTGGCTATGTTTTCAACTAGCTTCTGCAAGAATTGGATACAATTAATAAAAGACTGTATATTTTTGAACTCACTTTGATATATTTTCCATTTATCGTCTTCAGGAATCTAATTTACATCTTCCTCGAGTTTTCCAAATCATTCCCGAGGCTCCTACTAAATAGTATTCCATGAATTTCATCGTCCCCAAATCCAGCTGATTTTCATTACTTGAAATTAAATTTTTAACAGTTCCATTTTACTAGTACTTTAATTGTTGATTGTGTTTAATCATTATTCAGTTAATGCAATGAAAAGCTTGATTGTTTTGTGCGACTCATATAATGATCTTATTGTTGAAACCTAAAGTAAAATAAATGAATAAATTTACATGTCAACTTCTGATGTATCTTGTACTTGATTTGATCTTTATCGTTTATGTTACAGGGTGATGCACAGTTCCATAGAGCCTTGCAGTTAAGTCTTACCACAGACACAGCTGATGGAGCACCACCAATACCTCGCACTATCAGCCAGGATGAAGAACTGCAGCTTCAGAAAGCTCTTAGCCTTAGTCTTCAGACCAAGATAAATGACACTGAAGGTGATGATGAGCACGAGTTGCAGAGAGCTCTTCAAATGAGTCTGGAATGTGAGTTGCACTACTAAATTTATGTAATACGTTTGAGTATTAGCACGATTCCACTCATGATAAGCTATTAGAACTTCAACAAGCAAATTTTAGCAGAAATAAAATTTTTCATTATTACAATAATAAAAGTAGGATTAAAAGTCAGATAGTGAGGTGTTACGCAGTGCATGAGATAGTATATTGTTGAGTACACTCCCTTTGTTTGGAAAAATACAAAATAATTTGTTTTAAATTTACCTGCAAGCATTGAACCAGGCATACTGTATTTTTTGATTAGTAGCACATCTTACAAGGAATCCCTCGAGTGTGGCAAGTTCAATCTTTAAGAAGGCTCATTTGAAAGTGTTGTGTTAGCAATTATGACAGGAAAAATAATAGTGCTAATGACTCATCATGTACATCTGGAGGGCAGCTGAAAATGAGTGTCCAGGAGGTGCAGAGATCAACCTTCTATGGGATGTATGTATTACACTTCACAAAATGGACATTGTCAACATGTGAACTCAGAATGAAAAATGACGTGCTACAGTGATCACAAAGGTTCACACCATCAAGATCAAAGGTAAACTCCTTAGGAGTTGCAAATCATGCAGGACATTCAGCGAGGTATCCACTCTTAAAGAATGTGTACAGAATCAAATTGGTGTAATGGGTGATGAGAACTGATGGAATATCATGGCACACAATCGAATGTGAAACAGTCTGTCATGGAGTTTATCGTGAAACCAAGTATCATTTAAGGCATAACTGCAGGTAGTATGATAATGTTTTATAGGAACAGAAAAAAAAAAGAAAAAGAAAAAAAATCCAGAGGCTGAATTTGTCCAGTGGTTCCAGATGGTATGAATTGCAACATCATACACTTTTCAGAAGAGATAGTTTGCTCTAAAGGAGTATGATTTGTATACACAATGCAGGAATCGAGCAAAAGCTAGTTATAGTGACCAACTATTGGGCAAAAGCAGTTCTCTTATCGTAGTTGTTGTTCCCTTATGCCAATTTTCCCACTCTTGCTTGATGTTACATAAATATTCCCTATTGCCCTCGCAGGATCATGCACATGAGAAAGAATTGAGGGGGCAGAGTACCTCCAACTTCTCACAGCTTAATAAATAACTTTCCAGCCAATTTTCCATCCAGGATAAAAGTCGATGTAATTGTCTATGAATACAATGTTAGTTGATCTTGATATAACTCTCTGATACCTCTAATTTACAGTGTTCCTCTCTTATGCATTCCCTCTTCAGATCCTGATTGGTTGGAGTTGAAAATCAATTCCTTACAGAATGATGGGATAAGTTTGCTTATCTCATTTACAAATTCTTGGGCCGATTCCACAGTTTGCTGTGCATCGTCAAGTTGATGCTTTGTTAAAAATTGCTTCCAATTGTATAGCACTGTTTCCCTTGAAATCACCATAATATATGTCACACACAATTTGATGTGCTTTACATTGTAGCTCACAATTGTGCATGTCCTGTAAATTGTATCGAGCATCCTTGAAACACGCAAACATCAGCTTTTGTACCAAGTGCGTTTTGTCCTCCCTTAAATATCTGTAGCTTTTCTTACGCACTACAAAGTCACATTGCTGTGGACTTATTCGAAATCTCTTCATAATTGTGTTTTTTTTACTGTTCTTTGGATGATCTTCCATTTACATAATTATGTTTAGTACCCACTCCTTGGATGATGATTCTCCGTCATTACATTTCATTGGAGATGGATTTGTGGCTCCCTGTCAGACAGTGATGATGAAGTACATCGAACATATCCTCCTCATTGTACTCCTCATGTACTATGTCCGACAGTTGGTGTATAAGACACCATACATTCCACTGACTCATCTTGAAGAAACATTAATATTTCTTTTGTCACCTCTTTCTCATTCTGTGAAATTCCTTGGAATTCTTTCTGATGAAATGTCAATTTCAACAACTGTTGTTTTAGAAATAATGTGCTGTTTTCTTTCTCTTTTGTTGCCATTGCTCTGCTTCATATCAACACCACTAGCACTGTTGTGAGTTACTCGTTGACTATGCTCCATAGCCTGATGCTGTGCTCACCACTGGATACCTCCAGGCCTGCCCTGTTGCCATTAGCAGCCAATATTATGGTTGCGTGGTAGACAATATGTGGGGTTTCAAATGCCGTAAACATTATTGGCATTTTGCAACCTCACACTCGTGGAGTTCTTTGTTAAAGTATGTGTGGACTGTTCCATCTCATGCGAGCAGGAATTATATATTATAGTTGCACACCAAAAATACCTACAACATTCAGTTTTCACTTAATGTTATTGAGAAAATTGAACAAACTTGGCTGACATTAAGGTTCTGGTATCGTTCTGAAGCAGTGATGATTTCTTGTTAAGTATTGAATTGCACATAATCATATGGTTCTTTGTTAATGCCAGCAGTTAACAAGTAGTACTGTCTGATTTTATGAAATGAGTGGTGTAACTACAGATAGATCCCCCCCCCCCCCCCTCACACACACACACACACACACATACACTTTTGTTGTTGGTGTTTAACCAATTTCAATATTGGGTCTTTGAAAAATAAGCTATCAGAAAATAACATCAAAATTAGCAGACTTTTTATTTTAGTATTCATTCATTGTTTTTTTGGAGTAACTTATTTATTAGACATTACACATTACATTTGTTTACTTGATTGCAAACAAAAGTAAACATTTATTGAAAGTTTTTCAAAGGAAAGGATTGCAATAACTTCAAAGTTCATGACTTACACAGATTATGTCACCGATATATCAACATTTTTGACACACCCTTCGATCTACTATAGGGGCTACTATAAATGATTCATTCATTTTCAAAGTTCTATATTTTCCAAACTATTACATGTACATATATGATTGATGCAAGAAGAAAAGCGTAAACTCAGTGTTTGCATTGTGCCCACCAGTTCGCAGTAAGATGCAGTGCCTCGACAAAGCAAGAAAAGTTTTTTTGTGTGTTGAAATATATGAAATGTTTATCTGTTGCAACAATGCAGTGCATGTTCAGAAGGAATTATGGAAAAGAACTGCCTTGTAAACAGAGCATTGTGCATTAGTATTGACAGTTTAGGGACACTGGTTGTGTCTGTATACAGAAAAGCACCAGTGTCCAAGTGTGTCGGACACAACAGTGGCAAGGATGAGTCAAAGTTTCATACATGTATCAAAAAAGTCAACAGCCCATGGAAGCCATGAATTGGAATACCGCAGCAATGTGCAAGGGCGATTGCATCTCAAACCATACTGTCTGCAGCCCATGCAACAATTAAAACCAAAAGATAAATGCATCACAATACAGGAAGCACTTGAAGAGGAATATTTCATCTCCAAACTGATATTCAGCAATGAAGCAACCTTCCATTTATTTGGAAAGGTTACTCACCACAGTATAAGAAGGTGGGGCAGTGAAAATCCTCATGAAATTGTGGTGCAGGAATGAAATTTGATGAAGGTTATTGTTTTACGTACGGTGTTACAGACGAAGCAGTATTTTCCATTTCTCATCTGTGAGAATACTGTCACCTCTTGCCTTGATACGTTGCAGTTGTGGTTGTTTCCACAACTGACTGCTGATTTAAGGAATTTCATCTTCCAACATGATGGGGTACACCTTATTGGAGCACCGATATTCGCCAACTCCTAAAGGGCAAACTTGCGCATATCTGGATTGGGCATGGTGGTGAAGATGATGTGGCTCTGTTACGTTGGCCTCCCAGGTCACGTGACCTAACACCTAGTGACATTTTTCTTTGTAGGTACGTTAAGAGCCATGTTTACATAATTCCTCTGCCAAAAACACTGGAACGGCTCTAGAGGATCCATTAGTGGTGCTGCAATGACCATTGACAGGATGTTGCTACATAAGGTACGGAATGAACCTGACCGCTGTGTGCGACCAGAGGGGCACTCATAGAATATTTGTAGAGTGCAAAATGCAAACTTGGTGAGTTTATGGTTCTGTATATGCACCAATCATATTTCTGTACATAACACTTTCAAAAATACTGAGCTCGTTGTCATAATCTAGGCTCGGTTGATTGTTTCAGTGAGGATTCCAGGTACTTTAGTTAACTGCTGAATGAAACACTGATTTTCTGTCACCTTAATATATATTAACCAAATCGTCATACATACAAACATAATTTTTGTACCATCTCATTATTGCAGAGACCAATGTGGAATGTGCATCCAAAACTTTCCACAGTATGTTATTCCCATGGATATATTTATAAATTTATAAAGGAAAATTAAATATTTACCTGACTGTGTGTACTTCAACAAGTGTGGTCGTCCTTTGATGGAGGACATCGTGGGTCACGATAGTCAAAAGCAGTTAGCTGGCAATGGTAGTCTTTATTTTCCTTGGCAGTGTTTACATGAAGGCAAGTGCCCAGATTAGATGGGCACTGGGTATCATGCTTTCAGACATCAGTGCAGTCTGAGTAGTAGTGATGCAGCTGGATGATTCTAGGCCTAGCTCAGCACTGCATCATAAAGATCTTGTGATATCTGCATACTCAGGCTGCCAGCAGTACTGGCTCAGCCATAGATGAAGCTGGCCAGCTGTTAGGTTAGTCTGGCTGGTGTGAGGCAGTGGAGGCATCTGGGTATAAACCCTGGACCTAATTCTGGTTGGCGATGGCTGGAGATGACAGGCAGCCAGTGGCTCGGTGGCTGGTAGGATCTCAGTTCGACCCTTGGCTCATCAGTGCTGTGGCTGATGGGACGACCCTATCAGGTTGTCCTGTCAGGATGAAGGGAGAGCAGTAGTGACCTCATGGCGGAAGCCCACACTTCAGCAGATGCTGACTCGAGATTTGCTTATTTGATGACCATCCTGTCCAGATGGCCAGTATTGAGAAGTACCAAAGTGTATTTTATATCACAGCAAGTGGCCACCTGTTGCAGTGGGCCCTCGTGCATTAAAATCTTTCCCTCCTTGGAAGAATTTGGCTCTCCAAATTTTCTCTGCTGCTGTAGCTGCAGCTTGTTAATTTTAAACAGTTCTTCTCACACACTTTCTGTCAATCTTTGTCTCACATCATGTATGGGAGTCCCTTTTGATGCACTTCTTCCTCATGAGTGCTGACACTAGAAGTATAAGCCTGCAGGTGGGAGGTGGGTAGGGTTGAGATCTATATGGCACTACAGTTAAGATAACAGTGGTGCTTGTCACGAGCAAAATTATGAATGTGACTGATGTGAAGGTTCCCCCCTCCCTGCATGCAATGAATCTCCTGATGTTGCTCCATCGAAATCCAACCAGTCTTTTGGCTACAATCTGATCCAAGGAGGTAAGAAAGGTTGAGACCAGGGTAGTGTTCAGAAAAATCGGGTTTCCACTAGGGAGAATTTGAAAGGTAAAATCAGGTTTTTAGAGTAAGAGATAGGTGGTGTTCAAGGAGGTGATTCCAGTAATTGTGGTGGGTAGCTGAAAGGAGGTAACAGAGACAGCACTGATTAATAGACCTTGTCCTTGTAACTTTAATCATTGCCTATTAGTTAACGGTCTCTGGTCATAGCAACTGCAGATGACAATTACCAGATCTGCTACTGAAAAGAACAAATGTGAGTTTCCTCATTGAAAGTGTTAAATTCCTCCCTGTAATCAGTTCCTGAGGACATTCATCTGTCGGTTATCTATGCAGAACAGGTTGAGTTTGTATGACCCTGCAATCTTATATACCAGTTTTGTAGGGCATACTGTGACTGGCTTGGCCTTACACTGCAGCAATTCTAAAAGTGAAGAGTAGTGCTGGGATTTTTTTGTCAGGCATAAACAGTAGTAAACCTTACACCTTTGGTAACCTTCTTTCTGTTAAAAGTATGGACAACTACTTTCACACACACTACTGATACTGTAACAGGTACACATTTCACAAAATAATCAACGTATTGCACTTAATAACATCAATGTTTCTTTGCAGACTAAATTAAATGCACTAAGTTTCTAGAATCATCATTGTACGTACTATAATAGGTCGCCCCATGACCAAGGGACATACGGATAACCTGGAGTAAATCATTCATTTCGCCATGTTTTACATCTCCTCCCTTCCCCTTCAATCGTCTCTTTTGAGGAAGCTGCTGGTAACTGAGGTGGGGCTTATGATGCACCTTTAAATTTTCAGACTTGTCTCACGTGTACCACAGTGGTATGAGTGCAGAATTGCAGCTTTATATTGACCAGAGAAGTTATTTCAAATGCCCGATAAGGTCTCTGGTACCATGTAATGAATTTTTTTTTCTTTCCTTTAAGAAAATAGATGTTGGCAACATTACCCATTTCCCAACATGGTATGTGGGTAGCTTGAGCACTCTTTTTGTGCACCCCTCCTCCTTCAAACTAGGGAGTCCAGGTGACAAAATATTACATAGTAAATTAATGTATAGTTGTTAGTTATGTTGGATTGGTATAGAGCTCTACTTCAGCGTGCATTATATGTTTATTGAAGATGGTCAGCTACACCTTAAGGTCTCATTAATTGAACGTGCTTCTTTACTCAGCTGTTTCTGCAGTAAATTTTTTTTATTAATTAAGTCTATACTTTCAGGCTGTGACAGCAACGAATGTCAGCCAGCAGATGACATGGTGGATCCAGAAGAATTGAGGAGGAGAAGACTTGCATACCTAGAGTCTGTTGAAAATCAGTCTTCAAACTACACAAATCATGCCCCAAACCAGAACCAATTGAATACTTAATATTATAGTTTTGCCTTCAGACTCTAGTCATTTTTTGCACAAATTTGTTTTAAAGAGGTTGTCAGTATTTAGCTAACCATAAAATCTCTGAAGATTTGATACCATTGCTAATAAACCTGTGATCTTTACAAGAGAAACTAATTTGTATGGAAGTTTTAGACTGAATTTTGTACTAAAATAATGTGGTTTAATAAGTAGTCAACTAAAAGTTGACATAAGAAACAGGATAAATCCTGTACCTGCCTCTTAAAACTGTATTGCCTTTTCAAAACTGTTTATAGCAGGTCTAACCCATGTGACAGTTGATGTTAATTCATGTGAGAGCCATTTTCAGTGTTGTGGTCAATTGCAGCATGTTTTCTGAAAAATGTAGTTAGCTTCTCAACTTGTTTATACACCAGTTCGAGATCATTAGATATATACTTAATATTAAATTATAACAAAGAGCATGCCGTACTTCAGAAAAGTGAATTTTTGATTCACCGAAAGATTCTAAATTTGAATTTATTGAAAGAGAGAGTAAATAGCATTGTTTGATATTCTGGACAAATGAGCTGTGGCCAACAAAAAATAGATAAGCAGTATTATTGTAGTATACGTTTTGCATTTCCATATGTAGTTCTAACGTGTGCTGTTGAAAGAAATGTACTGCACGTAACACGTATAAGTTTTAAAAATGTGGTGCATATTACCATTTACAACTTTTTATCAAAAATTTTTTTGTGACACTACATGTGGAAACAGCAGTTTGAAATCTGAAAAAGGGGTAAGCAAGTGAGCCAGCCCAGTTTGGTCTACCAGCCTCTGTGTCACTATATTTTGTGGGATGATTAAGTAATGTAAGGAGGCAGTCAAATGAAAATGAGAAATAGAAAAAAAAGTAAACTGTTTATTATTTCAAAAGTAATTGCCATTTATCCCACAGAGAGACAAGGCAGACTGCGCCTTCATGGAAAAATGTTTGCAGTTGCCTGTGGAACCATGATTGTGCACAGGCACGCACCTCTTCGCCGAGAGCAAATAGACGGCCCGAATGCATTTCTCCAGCGCCCCAGAAATATGGAAATCACATTGAGAGAGGTCTTTGTTGCCAGGATTGTTTTGACTGTGCTGCGGAAGTTTCGCTGGGAAGCCCTTAAGATGCACACACCTGGGTATAAATTGAGGTTCTGTTAGCAGTCACAAACATCTTTCCATATGGGCATTGATTGTCATGTCTCACAGTGAGATAAATGTATTAACAGTTGTGATAACTACTTTTGAAATAATAAATAATTTATTTACTTTTTTTCCAACTGTCTCATTTTGACTTGACTGCCCCTTACAACGGGTGCTCGTACTAGAGTTTGTTGGTTGAGGAAAGGGGGAGGGGGGACTAGACCTGGGAATATAGAATATTTTTAATATTTTGGAAGGTGAATGACAGCTCGTAAGTAAACACAAAATAAGTTCCAGTTCTCACCCTGTTAAAAACCTGTGTAATACTGACTTTTAAATCATTTTCTTGAAAGAAAGACGCCTGACTTCACTATATTTTTTCCTTTCCTTGAGAGCTAAAGAGGGGTACATGGCCCCGAGTATTTGACAACCTTGTCCACTATAGTTACTGAAATTATTGGTTAAAGACAGTAGTACATTGTAGATAAGAGTGAAAACTGGACAACGAATTAAGCAAAACTGAGAAATTTACATCTAGAGAAAAGTGTTAAGAATCAGTTGTGCAAGTCAAAATATTAGATACAAGAGGGGTGGAAGAAGTTAATAAAAATATTTAAAAATGGGATGATGATTATAAGACGGAATCGACGTTTAATACTGTGGATAGACATTTATAGAAGTAGATGTAATGACAGTATCTTATCTTTTTAGTGTTGGAAGTACTAAACATGTCGCCTCCAGAAGGAAAATAATGGCCAACAATTCTGTCTCATATTTATTAGTTTTTTGAATAGAATTTTCCTTTGACAGGATTACATTATAAGGCAGAAAGTTTAGCTAAGCAGTACAGAAGAACCATTAAAAGTAAAAATGCTTGTCAGAAGATAAATGTAAAACATGTTATGCATCTGTTGTAAAGGCCTGTTACATAACATCAATTGTATTTCATGGATCACATGGTGAGTGATCTCTAGAACATGGAAAACGGTTAATGCACTTTTCATTTCTGTGCAGCAGATGAAATCACTTAGCATTATGGAAGATTGTGACATTAACAGTGCTAATATTAATGATTTTATAACCCAGTATGTTAATTTTAAGAATATCTGTGATGTGGAAGTAGGATCCCAACAGAGAGATCTTACCCCGCCCCCTTCACCACATTACTAGCAAATCATGTTGTGCTCTGGTAGGTTATTGGATATCTGTGTACCCATGTACATCTCTGTCTTGGATTAATGCTAAGTACTTAGACTTTGTACTCATTTGATGTTCATACTTTTCACTATTTCTTGGGAAATGGAAAGTAATACTAATGACAATGGCCATTAATGAAGCTGTGTACTGTTGAACCCTTGTCAGAATACCAAATGATCTTGAAGAGGTCTCTGCATGATGTTCTACAACTTATGCCAGATATAATTCTTATTGCACACTTTTGTATTCTGAAAGTATTTCACTGTAAGTTGAGTTTTCCCAAAGATGATGCAACATATTAGTGACTGAAAACAGCTGAATAAGCTAGTTTCTTCATTTCTGTGTCACCTACGTCAGTCATCGGGCATATTATAAATGCAACCTCATTAATTCTAGGATGTGGATTTTCTATATGGTTGTGATCTTTCTGTAGCCCCAAAACTTAGCACTATCCACTTCTTGTATTTTCATTGTTGGTGTAAGCTATTTTTATAGCTGGTGGAGTTTTATGTGAAGTATGTATGAACTCACTCCCATCAAAATTTAGTGATTATTTGAAATGGCTCATGTGTTGATGATTTGAGATATTTAAATGGGATATTACCTTTGTTAAACACGCTGTATAATACCAACATGGACACGCAAAAAAAGAATTAATATTATGTAAACACTTGGATTGCATCTGATTCAAGGTGATAGCAGCAAAGCACCTGACTCTGTCACAAAGTCTATGGTGCCCCATTGTAATTGTGCAATGAAGAGCTAGCGTGGCTAGTTATTCGCACACTATCTCCTTTCCCTTTTATGCCAGAAAGCTGTGACTGCTGTTGTTCAGACAGCAGATAGCATAGTTACTATTGCAGAATTGAACCATCTCTATGGGCTTACAAGGAAAATATATTGAGTCCAAAAGAGTACTTTTGAGATTAATCAGTTTTGAATTTTGATTGTTTTTGACACATTGAGTTTTGCGTTTATACTCTTTTTATTAGGTAGTATAAGTATTACTCTCCAGTGTGACAAGTAAACCATCACCAATGAGTTTCTAACAGTCATATTTAGAATTATTGCTTGCTCTGCCCTCCACAGTAGGTTTGGAATCTTGTCAGTTCAGTCATCAGATGTTAGTAGCTGTTGTACAAGCCATGTTGCCCCCCCCGGAACAAAACTGGCTCAACATAGTTGTAGGAGGTCTTTCTTTTTTGCCGTGCTTATTGGCAATGGGTTTGAGTATGTGGGTGTAAGTTGCTTTGGACAAAAGGCGGCCATCCCTTTCACTGAATTCTGATTTGTTGGTATTCACTAGATTGCTTGTGCTTGTATTGCAGCAGCCAAGGAACTTCCTTTGTGCACCTAGAAGATTTCACTTTGAGCCAGTTCATATCACCTGTCTCATTTTTTGCCACCATGTTTGATACCTCCTGAAGACTGGCATCTGAATGCTACAGTCCCTGAATTTTCTAATTGCAAAGCCTCTTTGATTGGGCAATTCAAAATATTGCCAGCCCTCTGAGTACTATAGACAAGTACAGAACCGTTGGCATTATAAATTGCGCTGTGCATTGAATCCACGTCCATGTATGTGTGGCCACTTTCTAAAAACTTGTCTTCTACACTCTAAAGGTGTGTAATTTGCACTATGTACAGAAGAGCAGCTAATATTTGTTATTTGCTGTTTTGACTCCCACATTATCAGAAAACAATGAGACCTCTGTAACATGTTCAGGGAGAGATGAAAGATAATTGAACAAACCAATACCAATTTCTAACCTACGTGTTTGGCATAGTGGTCTCTCAGACTGTCGGACTGTAGACGAATTTTTTTGCTGTAGTACGATGGACTCGCATCAGAAGATGGTATACGCAAAACCAGCTGTAATCAAAAGTAGTAGTAGATATAAAATCAGGGTCCATGGCACATTTTTTCTTGTCTACCGTTTTGGCTTCAATGCAATCTTTTCGTTTCTGACACGCATGTTATTGATACTTCAGTAATATCTTCTCATCGTAAGAGCATGTTGATATTTGTGACACAAAGTATACTGCTCTTTCTTTGGTTTATAAATTGACATATTGTATTCGTAACCAAAAGTTCTTCTATATATGATTTGTGTAGCTGTCTGCTTACTATACTTCACATCTCTTCTTGTGCTAATGATAGATTTTTTTGTAATAGTAAGTGTCCTATCCAGGCAGAAATGTTTTATCGATTTCCTTGAATAACGCAATTCCACAACTGGAAAACTCACTGTCTCGCTTTACTCCTTCAATCACTTCAGGCTGTTTTTGGTTTGGCGGTGTGTTTTCCTACCATATCCTCACTCTCAAAAGTGCTATGATTAGATTAGTGACTGAATGCCACCAGAATAACTTTGCTGCTGATACAAAGTATTTTCAGGAAAAATGCACGGCAAACTCCAAACTTTTTCTCCTCCCTCCTGAAAGAAATGTTTTCTGGAATCCTTACAAGGCACGAAATTGTCCTTGCGAGGCTTTCTTCTTTTTGGATATGCTGCTGATACCGCTGTGAAGTATTCATTTTGTATTTGAGCAACTTCCAGTAGGTGGAACATATCTCCTCTCAGCTTTATTTGGGGGGAGGGGGATGCGTACACTTAAATCTGCACACCATTTACAGTGTTAGTGATTTTTACCTTACAAAACACTAAACGCTGCCTGAACAGACCGTGAAGGCCCAACGGCCCACAGGCATCACTGGGTGTGGATATGAAGGAGCATGTGGTCAGCACAATGCTCCCCTGGCTGTATGTCAGTTTACTAGACTGGACTTTCAACTTATGCTGTGAATTTTTCATTTTGTGTGGTAATCCTTTTCTTCTTTTTCTTCTCTATGTAGTGGATCCATTTGCTGGGACTATGTTTTGTCTGTCTACTTAAGATTTCTTGTACTGGTTCCCTGCATGCTGCGTATTCTTCATTAATTTTTGCTTTTGAATGACAAATTGATTTTACTCACTTTGGCATTGGAAAAGAGTGTTTGGCGTCATTGGGCAGGAGGCCCCTTACGGGGCAGGTCTGGTCGCCTTGGTACAGGTCTCATTACATTCGATGCCACATTGGGTGACCTGCGCACTGGATGAGGATGAAATGATGATGAAGACAACACAACACCCAGTCCCTGAGCGGAGATAATCCCCAACCCAGCCGGGAATCGAACCTGGGCTCCTTAGGACGGCAGTCTGTCATGCTGACCATTCAGCTATCGGGACGGACACTTTGGCTTTGAACTATCATTTGTAACAAAAATAATTGGCAAGTTGTTGAATTAATTTAGTAATAAAGGATCTATTTTAGAATTAGGGTGCTCTGAAGTTACTGCAAGAAAAGAATTACCTTTGGAATCCTCAGAACTAAAATGGTAGTAAAGAACTACATCTGAAAAAATCGGTTCCAAAATCATTATCTCCAGCATAGTGTCATGTTCACTTGTGGTTAATGAAACCTTCCTGAAAAAGTGTTAATTATTTTTGATGTTGTTCACAACCTTTAATAAAACATCTGTCAGTATTAGCATTTATGGCTGGATACCAAGCATAAAACAATTTATTTTATATACCTGCAATTCCATTCGTCCCATGTTCTCATAATTCTTTCCTTCTGGTGGTGCTGTTTTCACAGCCCTTGGTAGATCTCAAAACAATTTTCCAAAGTGTACTATTTAATTTACAAATTATAGCCTACAAATATCAAAGTAATTGTTTGTTGTGTGTTGACTATATGCACTGCTTGCCAGTATTTATTTCAGAATTTTTCTTCAAAGCTAGCTACACATTTCTTCCTTAGAGTCATAGTCCTATTGTAATGAACAGCAAAGACCACTGCTATATTAATTATCCTCATGATCACTTGTGGATTAAAATCTTTCTGCGTGTATAAATAGCTAAGAAATTGTGTATTGAAATGTACAGACAAAAACTAAGTGCACTCACAACTTCCCCCCCCCCCCCCCCAGTCAACAAAGTGATAGAAACTTAATTGCAAAAATGGGGACTTAATTTATTTTCCCAGTAAGTAGAGAACTCTTAATTATTAAAATTAATAACTCGCTTCTCACATTTTTGGACTTACCGAATTTTTCTTGTAAGCCCATGATACCATCATCTTCTTGATATCTGTTGGATGCTGTGTAAGTGGAACATTGATGATCTCGTGTTCTGTGTTCTCATGCGGTGTGAACTTGACAATTCAATTACGGGCCACATAATATGCTGCTGCCAGGATTCACTGCATAAGATTATTTACACCAAAGGTACAAAACTTTTGATTGAAATACTAACTGTCATTTAATGTGATATATTTTGAAGATGACTGGAATTTGATTTTGAGAAGCAAACTTAATAATGTTGCATATCTTTCCCCTGAAATTTGAAAATAGCTAAAATATTCAATAACAGAAAGGCTTATTTATTACGTTTCATACAGAGTGCTCTTGTATGATTTGAAATTTCTGTTCTCTGTTTGCTGGCTTAATATTTGTGCATTGGCAGTGGACTGAAAAGAAGTTCAAAATTTTAGTGTAAATAATTGTAATAAAATTTCGATGCAATAATTCAGTCTTTAGTTGACCAATTGTGGATAGTCTTGACACACTGTAACTGCTTCACAGCCATAGCATGTGAGGTCTTCACTTTCCTATGAGATTGTCTTTTTCATTCCACCAGTAAACATTTGCCTCCTCACCTTTTTCACAGTTTTGGCCGATATTATACTGTAGTAACCTCGTACTTAATTTTGATCTAGTAGGCCCGCAGATTTTTACTGATAAATTAATTTTCGGAAGTGTCTTGGGGACAGCTTCTTCATTTGTTCATAGTCTCCAATGCACTGTTGGCATTTTGTTTCACCCTTTCTTCACATATTTTAATTCTACGTACAGACTGCTGTGTTGTTTTCAGTGTTGAAGCTCTCTCTTGTTGAGAATGCTTTACAGCAAGTATCTCTCAGGCAATGCCTATCTTGAATGTTTCATAAGAGTGAAAATTTCATTCTGAATGCCTGTTTTCTTTGGCAAAAGGTAAACTTTTCTCCCCGTAACCTCAAAATATTTCACTTCCTCAAAACTGGCATCAAAACAATGAGCTCAGTGCACAAAAAATGTCTTATTTACTTGCAGAATGTATAGTTCCAACAATAAATAATAATTTTTGCTTTCAATTAGCAGCAATACCTAGGCTTATCCGATTAACAGCAAACAATACTGTTAAAGTGAATCACTAATGAAAACATTTCAGCTTAGAAATTAAGTCAATATTATGAAAAAGATAGTCCTTTTCACAAATTGTCTTTATTACATCATGGATTTTAGTACCCATTCTCCTCAAAGTAACTCTCAATAGGATGTTGGAAGAACCAAGAAACTTGGTCTACAAGGACAAACACTGTATATTTTTGCATGGATAAGTCTTGTGCTCAATAATTCATATTCTTGTGCTTTCTGTTTTAAAGTTGTTTCATGTGACTTCATTCTTTGATAATTAAATGGTACTACTTCCTCCAACCCTTTCATCTATTCCTTATTACGGACAGAATATTTCTTTTCCTTTCCGTCGTTCTTTTTCAGCCAACTAGTGATCATGTGACCATTTCAATTCTTTCTCAATTGCTCTTTTCTTTTGCTTCATATTATGGTTTGTCTTTTGCCCTGTTTCTTTTTTAGTTCTTCAGACCACGCCATACTCTTTCTCTCACCTTTTCTGCCTTGGAAGCCTTCTAAATTTAACACTTTTCTTATAATAATCTCTTTCTGTTTTTATGTTGTGTGTTTTTAAATATTTTTCAACTTTTCAGATCTAGCTTGTTAATTTATTGCTCCTGAAATACTTGCATATTTGTTTTGACCCACCCGGATAGCCAAATGCATTGAAGCCTCCGCTCTCGGGACACAGAGTGGCCTGCGGGTCATGGACTGAATCAGCCTTGTGGATTGACAACAGGTTTACAGATAGCTTGGTATGGTTTTTAGGTAATTTTCCACATCCACTTAGGTAATTATCAGATTGGTGTCCAGGTTCTGCCTCAGTTGCACAGTATGCAAATACTCTGCAAAATGATGTCACATTTGACAACAGATTCTGCCCCAGGGAAGAACTGGCAAAAGCTTTGAAATGCCTTTCAGAGTGGTGATCTCATTGTAATAATAGCCTATATATAGATATGGTTCTCCATGAAATTGGGGAATCGTCATACCAGTCCCGACTCTGCATTGGCTGGTATGGGGCACCGGACTTGATGGGTGGACTTGAGTATTTGTTTTTTCAGCCTGTTGCCATTCATTGTGTATATATGTCCAAAAAATTATGGTTCTTCTTTCCCTTATTGTTTCTGTTGTTTTGTTTGCCTTTTCTCTATTATACATTTTATTTGTGACAAGTTCTAGCTGCTTTCAGAATTACTTTTCTTCATGAATGTAATGTATTTGTTTTCTTTTTCCCAATGTTGTAAACCAAAGTAATCTGTGGATTGGAAACACAGCATTCCTATAAAATTTGGTTAGTGAGTATTGCTCTCCCATAACCTGATAAATAGATATTTTTACGTGTATGTTTGTCTTTCCGTATAGGTAGAGCGTGTGCTTGATAATACTGCTGAACAAAATATATTCTCTTGTGTCTTTTATGTTATCATTGTTCACCACTTGATCATTTTTCTTATTACCTTGAATTTTAACATTTTTACAATGGCCCTTAGCCCCGATATGGTAGCAACTGGTTTGTAACTTTATGATAGTTCTAGGCAGTTCCTTTCCAGTATTGTTCACTATTTATACTGTCCACTTTTCCAATGCTGTAACATTTCAGGTCAAAATGAGAAGTTTTTTTAACAGCTACATCAAAGTTTCTTTTAATGATTGGGAAACGTAATATTTTATTTTGTAATATTAGTTTCTTTTTTAACCTCTGATGTTAGTAATCTAACATGGCTGAAATGTAAGATTATTTTAACCAGGACCATTGATAATGTGGATACAAAGAAAAAAGTGTGCATACACAATAGAGTAAGGTTGAATTATTGTTGGTGGTGGTTGTGGTTACGATGACGACGACAAAGACGACGACGATGTCACGAATTAGAGATAAGTTATCTGATCCAATCTGCTGTTGATTTTACATTAGTATAGCTAATAGACAAAACATAGTTTTGGAAGTAACTAAACATTTTTGTTACTGTCTATGGTTAAATTTTGTTGCATACATAAATTAATCTACTAAATGACAAATGGCTCTCATATTTCAATATTTGTAGTTATTAAGTATCTAGATGAAATGTTGTAAATCATTAATATCTTTATTTTCATGTGTACTATTGTTAGGAACATAAAAATAATTTTGTGTTTCTTTCAGAGTATTTTGACATGTAATTATCGAAACTTTTATTGATATAATAGGTAATTTTGCAGATTTATTTTTCCTGTGAACTCAGGACTAGACCTGCATTCTTTTATTGTTGTGACAATAAGTTGTTTGTAGTAACGTGACTGCTGTGTGAGACATGTACAGAACTCTTAAGTCAAATGAAGCCTGTTTTTAGCATGTATATTGTGGTCGTGTTTGTTGAATAATGTAAACATTATATATACATATATATATTTTTGCAGATAAAACTTTTTTCTCCTATATTTAACTTTACTGATATTTCACTTTGTTGTATATATGTAAGCACTATATTGTTTAATGCTGAATTTTGTTGTTATTTTCTTGTGTTGGTGGTCCCTATTAATTTAAAATTTTGACAGATATATTAGATACAGTATTAATTCGGAACTGTTCAAACTAACTGTGACTGACTGTACGCATAGATGTGCCACATGATTGAGTGTTGTTTATAGTGGTATTTCTCCAGTAAATTGAATTATTTATTTATACAACAGATAGTACTTAATGAAAATCTGGATGCAACACATGCAATATTTTGGAATTAAATATTCCTTTTTTAAAGAAAGTAAGTGTTTCAATTTTTCATGTGTAATGTAAAAGAGCCTCAAACACGTCCATTTCTGTTGCGTGAATGTATTTCGTCAGGCACCTGATACATAGTGCATAAATCTGATCTCAGTAAATGATATTTTGTTGAAGCTGTTCCTATCAATAAACCATATATTTTAATTTTTTCCAGGAATCAAAAGAGGTAACATTCATCATTTCAGTGAAAGATGTCAAATGTCTGTAACTAGAATATTGGTTGAAAATTTAAAATTTTATCAGCTTGTACAAAAATACTAAAATGTAATTTTGACTTCTTTAGCTGTGTATCAGATTTATAGTTCATACAATTTTTGGGCACTATTCACTATCAGAACTTAGTAGCCATTCAACAAATTTCTGTGGGAAGCAGGGATTGAGTTAAGAGTTGATCAGAATATCTATGCCTGCTAAGATATAACATTACTTGCATCAACTATGGACAAGTTGCAACTATATACTGAAATGTCCTGAATGATGGAGCTGATACAAATCATTGTTAACGCAGCTCTTAGAAGGTAGGTCATACAAGAAATAATTGGTTGTGGAACACTTTAAAGATTTGAAACGTATAAATTATAAAAACAATCTAGTGTTTTGTTGACATATATAGTGTACTTAGTAAACATTAAATAGATTTTAATACTTGTAAAATTTTTGAAACAATGAAAAGTTCCATTTAAACAAACAGCACAGCCCATGAAGTTAACAATATCAGTATACAGTTGATGAATGGTTTAATTACAGCAAAGCAAACAATGTGTGTCCAACACAAGAGAATATTTTGTGTGGATTATGACCAGGTAATCGGTACAAAGTATTCTCTTGTGTCGGACAGACAGTTTGCTTTGTTGTAATTAAATGTAACTGCAGTGTAGAAGCTGTATGCTGGACTAATACTCAAAACTGAATCGATTCACTTTGTGGCAGATGCCCTTGCAATGCACACTACCAACTTTTCACTATGCAGCACTCTGGATTATTATAATTGTATACACTTAGCAGGCATAAAGTCTTTTCTCACCTATACAGTTGTTTTTGCATATTAACAACCTTGTGGTTGCATTTAATGCAAATTTTTACCAATAAACTACTGAAGTCAAAATTTAGCTGAAGTAATTTCACTTTATGATAATTTCAGGGACCCATCAACTGTTTCAAAAATTAGGCTGCATTAGGCGGTATTTTTCAAGTACACCCACTATTAACTTTCTCAGTTACTTGTATTGGTGGGTTACAAAATTAACTGCCTATCTGTATGACTTTAAATTTCAACATGTACTAGTTGAATGTTTGAAGAATATTATTACATACTTTCTAAATTTCTGAACAAAGAAAACATTGTTGAAAATCGTAAACAAATGGATAATTAAGAATGAGCTATCATCATATTTCATGTTACAAGTGTAATCTGTGTTCCTGCATATTCTACATGTTGGTTTACGACCTGATCTTTAGACAGTCATTAAATTAATTGAATTTGTAGGTGAAGGAATAGGTCAGAGTGAAAGTTTTAAAAAATTCACGAAATGTATTCGCAGCTGCGAATGCAAACAACCGTCAGCTGAACGATGTCAGGTGAATGACGACAATGAAAATTTGTGTTGGACTGTGACTCAAACCCTGATTTCCCACTTTACATAAGAGGAGAGGTCATCTAAACAGATTCGGTTATCCATACACGACTCACGGCCAGACCCAAACTTCCATATACTGTCATTCCTGTGTCATAACCTTCACTCATACACACATTATGTGAGTCCCATACAGAGGACATTTTAATTGAAAGCCGCTGCCTGGTATCGGGGGATAAATAAGATACTGCAATGTCTATGTTCTTAAGAAGAACGATGCCTGCATATCTGAAGGAACATTGTATCATTCTTCTTAACACAGGTACTGCAACTTATTAACAACACATGTGTTGCAATACCATTTCAAAAAGTGTTTAAAAATGTTACTAGTGACTCACTGTCCAAATATTTTAAGAAACTTTGACTTAGTTTTGTATTAAATCTTTCGGAATTGTTTTCTCTCTGAATTATTGAATTTCATAGATGTGATACTTGAAAATCTGCTAACCATCATCAGACCCTTGATCTCAAAAATTTTCTTATAACTTTGAAATTTTGTTTCTTTTTTTCTCTCTTGAAGGCATCCAAATCAACAGTTTGTGAGGGTACTTTTTTTGTTACCCTCAGTCAAGTCTATTATGACATTGGAGATGTACTTCCTTACTGTGCATTTAAAATGATACAGTTTTTAAGTCTTGGTTTTGTTATAAGAACAGCAGTTGATGATTTATTGTTACAAAGGAAAATTTAGTCAAGAAAATTAATAAATCGTGAGATAGAATCACTGGCGACTACTTAACTTTATTAGGTAAAAGGTACAGTACTGACAATAAAAGTAAAAGCAACACACTGTTTAGCTGTCAAAACTAATTGTTTTTATTTTTTTAAGAGAGGGATATGTTGGGAAAGGTAAAAGGGAGGTACAGATTGTTGGCAAGATCCCAGTATCCTGACCAACTTTCACGTCCCGTGAACCATGGACCTTGCCGTTGGTGGGGAGGCTTGCGTGCCTCAGCAATACAGTTAGCTGTACCGTAGGTGCAACCACAACGGAGGGGTATCTGTTGAGAGGCCAGACAAACGTGTGGTTCCTGAAGAGGGGCAGCAGCCTTTTCGTTAGTTGCAGGGGTAACAGTCTGGATGATTGACTGATCTGGCCTTGTGACACTAACCAAAATGGCCTTGCTGTGCTGATACTGTGAACAGCTGAAAGCAAGGGGAATCTACAGCCATAATTTTTCCCGAGGGCATGCAGCTTTACTGTATGGTTAAATGATGATGGCGTCCTCTTGGGTAAAATATTCCGGAGGTAAAATAGTCCCCCATTCGGATCTCCAGGTGGGGACTGCTCAAGAGGATGTCGTTATCAGGAGAAAGAAAACTGGCGTTCTATGGATCGGAGCATGGAATGTCAGATACCTTAATCGGGCAGGTAGGTTAGAAAATTTAAAAAGGGAAGTGGATAGGTTGAAGTTAGATATAGTGGGAATTAGCGAAGTTCGGTGGCAGCAGGAACAAGACTTTTGGTCAGGCGAATACAGGGTTATAAATACAAAGTCAAATAGTGGTAATGCAGGAGTAGGTTTAATACTGAATTAAAAAAAAAAAAAAAAAAATTAAAAAAAAAAAAAATAAAAAATAAAAAAAAATGCAGGTAAGCTGCTACAAACAGCATAGTGAATGTCTTATTGTGACCAAGTTACACGAAACCCACGCCTACTACATTAGTACAAGTTTATATGCCATTTAGCTCTGCAGATGATGAAGAAATTGAAGAAATGTATGATGAAATCAAAGAAATTATTCAGATAGTGAAGGGAGACGAAAATTTAATAGTCATGGGTGACTGGAATACAGTAGTAGGAAAAGGGAGAGAAGGAAACGTAGTAGGTGAATATGGATTGGGGCTAAGAAATGAAAGAGGTGGCTATCTGGTAGAATTTTGCACAGAGCACAGCTTAATCATAGCTAACACTTGGTTCAAGAATCATAAAAGAAGGTTGTATACGTGGAAGAAGCCTGGAGATACTGACAGGTTTCAGATAGATTATATAATGGTAAGACAGAGATTTCGGAACCAGGTTTTAAATTGTAAGACATTTCCAGGGCAGATGTGGACTCTGACCACAATCTATTGGTTATGAACTGTAGATTAAAACTGAAGAAACTGCAAAAAGAATGGAATTTAAGGAGATGGGACCTGGGTAAACTGACTAAACCAGAGGTTGTACAGAGTTTCAGGGAGAGCATACGGGAACAACTGACAAGAATGGGGGAAAGAAATACAGTAGAAGAAGAATGGGTAGCTTTGAGGGATGAAGTAGTAAGGCAGCAGAGGATCAAGTAGGTAAAAAGACGAGGGCTTGTAGAAATCCTTGGGTAACAGAATATATATTGAATTAAATTGATGAAAGGAGAAAATATAAAAATGCAGTAAATGAAGCTGGCAAAAAGGAATACAAGTGTCTCAAAAATGAGATCGACAGGAAGTGCAAAATGGCTTAGCAGGGATGGCTAGAGGACAAATGTAAGGATGTAGAGGCTTATCTCACTAGGGGTAAGATAGACACTGCCTACAGGAAAATTAAAGAGATCTTTGTAGAAAAGAGAGCCACTTGTATGAATATCAAGAGCTCAGATGGAAACACAGTTCTAAGCAACAAAGGGAAAGCAGAAAGGTGGAAGGAGTATATAGAGGATCTATACAAGGGCGATGTACTTCAGGACAATATTATGGAAATGGAAGAGGATGTAGATGAAGATGAAATGGGAGATACGATACTGCGTGAAGAGTTTGACAGAGCACTAAAAGACCTGAGTCGAAACAAGGCCCTGGGAGTAGACAATATTCCATTACTGGCAGCCTTGGGAGAGTCAGTCCTGACTAAACTCTACCATCTGGTGAGCAAGATGTATGAGACAGGCGAAATACCCACAGACTTCAAGAAGAATATAATAATTCCAATCCCAAAGAAAGCAGGTGTTGACAGATGGGAAAATTACCGAACTATCAGTTTAATAAGCCACAGCTGCAAAATACTAATGCAAATTCTTTACAGACGAATGGAAAAACTAGTAGAAGCCAACCTCGGGGAGGATCAGTTTGGATTCCGTAGAAATATTGGAATACATGAGGCAATACTGACCCTACGACTTATCTTAGAAGAAAGATTAAGGAAAGGCAAACCTACGTTTCTAGCATTTGTAGACCTAGAGAAAGCTTTTGACAATGTTGACTGGAATACTCTCTTTCAAATTCTAAAGATGGCAGGGGTAAAATACAGGGAGCGAAAGGCTATTTACAATTTGTACAGAAACCAGATGGCAGTTATAAGAGTCGAGGGACATGAAAGGGAAGCAGTGGTTGGGAAGGGAGTAAGATAGGGTTGTAGCCTCTCCCCGATGTTATTCAATCTGTATATTGAGCAAACAGTGAAGGAAACAAAAGAAAAATTCGAAGTAGGTATTAAAACCCATGTAGAAGAAATAAAAACTTTGAGGTTCGCCGATGACATTGTAATTCTGTCAGAGACAGCAAAGGACTTGGAAGAGCAGTTGAACGGAATGGATAGTGTCTTGAAAGGAGGATATAAGATGAACATCAACAAAAGCAAAATGAGGATAATGGAATGTAGTCGAATTAAGTTGGGTGATGCTGAGGGAATTAGATTAGGAAATGAGACACTTAAAGTAGTAAAGGAGTTTTGCTATTTGGGGAGCAAAATAACTGATGATAGTCGAAGCAGAGAGGATATAAAATGTAGACTGGTAATTGGCAAGGGAAGCGTTTCTGAAGAAGAGAAATTTGTTAACATCGAGTTTAAATTTAAGTGTCAGGAAGTCATTTCTGAAAGTATTTTTATGGAGTGTAGCCGTCTATGAAAGTGAAACGTGGACGATAAATAGTTTGGACAAGAAGAGAATAGAAGCTTTCAAAATGTGGTGCTACAGAAGAATGCTGAAGATTAGATGGGTAGATCACATAATTAATGAGGAGGTATTGAATAGGACTGGGGAGAGGAGAAGTTTGTGGCACAACTTGACTAGAAGAAGGGATCGGTTGGTAGGACATGTTCTGAGGCATCAAGGGATCACCAATTTAGTAGTGGAGGGTAAAAATCATAGAGGGAGACCAAGAGATGAAGACACTAATCAAATTCAAAAGGGTGTAGGTTGCAGTAGGTACTGGGAGATGAAGAAACTTGCACAGGATAGAGTAGCATGGAGAGCTGCATCAAACCAGTCTCAGGACTGAAGACCACCACAACAACAACAACAACAAACAACACAGGTATTCGGGTTTCCACGGCAAGCAATGTTTAGGGTGGATTTTTAATACTGCACAGACAGTGGTTTCAAATGCATAAATCACAGCACATGACAACCATGAGTGTTTCTGAGCTGGACATCACTTGACCTCTGCAAAGCCGTAAGAAGTGATTAATGGCCTGCCACGAGTCAGATCACTGCCAATTTGAATGTTGGACATCAGGAACTTATTCCAACCAGCACTGTAAAGAGACAAATGCACCTCAGAGGTTTCAGCAGCCGGCGATAGACATTGTATTTGCCTTTCCATAGCTTTCGGACCCTCAGTATGATTCTGACGTATTTTGTCTAGGTTTCAGTAAATTGAAGCAAATGAATTTCAAGAGTTTTCTTAGAAAGGCAGGTAGGTAGATCAAAACTGGTTTATTTAGCTACTAAAGTCATCAGAGATAGAGCATTAATTTAGATGTGCAACAATGGTATGTGAATGTAGCTTTATTCGAACAACTGTCATGAAATTTGGTGAAATGCAATAGGGAAAGTGTGGAAAAGTTAAATTAGTGTCATGATATAGGGATTTGTATTCCATTCCTCTCAGATATGAGTTCAGTGTTGTAACTACTGTGGCGCCATCTCAAATGGCTCTGTCGGCATGACAAAAGATAAATAATTAAATAATTCCGTCACTATTACTTAAAGTGAGTGAGATTGTTGTTTTTCAAAGTGACAATTCTGGTTTATTTGTTTGATGCATTTTACTTCTATCAGGGAGAGGGAAAATATTATAGCTGGATTTTGAAACCTGAATCAAAATCACATAACATGTATTTGGAATTTTTGGCGAGAAACCAGAGTTCGAGCCATATTCAACAGATTGCAATCTATCAGAGACATAAGAAGAAAGGGATCTTACGGTAACAGCAACTGTGTGCCACCACATTAGGCATCCTTCCGGGTTCTTGGTGACGATGGCCAAGATCCAAACAAGTGGCTGAAGGTATATGAGCATATAGCCAAATTTAACAAATGGGATGACACTGTGTGTTTGGATAACGTATTTTTCTACTTGGAGGGCACTGCCAAGTGAACAATGAGAAGTTCACAAGCTGGGAAGTGTTCTAGGCGGAACTGCGCAAGTATTTCGGCAACACACAATGACAGAAGTGCAAGGCTGAAGACAAAATTAAAGTGCAGGGCACAGCATCCAGGAGAGACTACAGCATCCTACATTCAAGACGTCTGAGCTCTGTAAAATAGTGGTTCCTAGAATGAAGGTGGAAGATAAGGTTGCACATCTCATGAGGACATGCATCAAGCCCTACTCCTGAAGGAAGTTTTGACAGTAGACGACTTCATAAAACGGTGCCAGTATATCGAGACAATACATCAAAAAAGAATTACACGCAAGAAGTTTTAGTGTCTTGCAAATGTCATATCGATGTCTGTGATGGAGGAAGAAACTGATTTCACAAGTGTTCGTCGTCAGATAGTGAGAGAGGAAGTTCAGAAGGCACTTGGATTGATCGGCGAGCGAAAAATCGAGGCGCTTCAAGAGGTCATAAAGGAGGAGGTGGAACAAACATTGAACCCAATCTCTCTTCCTTCATTTCCCTTTAAAATGGTGGAAAAGTCGAGACCCAGGCGGAGTTACGTTCCTACAATGCCGCATAAGGAACCTGTTTGGGCACCAAGGAAGACTGATGTCTGGAGTTCCAAGGATAACCAACCAGTATGTTTCTGCTGCGGACGACAGGGACATGTGGTGCGCTATTGTTGAGAAAGGCGGCAGATATTTGATGATACTCATGCCAGAAGACAGCAGACCGATCTTAGCCGACGCCAACTCTGGGACGCCGATGATGAACAAGAAGATATGGGTGCAGGACAACGTAGATCACCATTGCCACAAGCTAGCTGCTGGAGAGGATGCTCCCCAACATGCTGATCAAGGTCTCCATTGCTGTTTAGAAGCTCCAGCCGATCACCTAGCCGCTGCAACCTGGAAAACTATAGGGTGTGACCTTCCTTGGAGGTGAGGCTGATGAAGAGAAAAATCCTCCGCCATTGATCACTACAAAAATGATAGGAAACTACATCGATATCCTCATGGATGGCCAACCAGCCCAAGCTCTTGTGGACTGTGTAGCATCATATTCAGTCATTTCGGAGAAGTACCGTCGTCAGTTGCAGAAAACCATATTTGTCAACATAACATCTCTGCTGAAGGTGGCTAATGGGAAGTATGTAAAACCTACAGGAAGATGTACCATTCATGTGGGTATAAGTGGCCATACACAGCCGTTAGAATTCATCATCTTACAAGAGTGTAGTTATGACGTCATTCTTGGATGGGACTTTTTAAAGCTTCTCAGGCAATTATAGAGTGTGGTCGCTTGAAGATTATGCTAGACAAGATGAAATATCATGGACAGGAAGGGGCACATCTGAGTGTGTGGAGACTATGTGTGCTGGATGAAGTGATAATTCCTGCATTCAGCACTAGAAGGGTAACTGTCACAGGTCACGCCATGCATCAACCCATGGATCTTGTAGTGGAATGTAAGAGAAGCATACCACTGAAGAAAAGCTTGGTCTTCCCAGCCTCTGTCGTCTCATTTAAGAATGGATTCGGTGAATTGCGGATAGTTAAATGTCACTGAGAACCTTCCAAAACGCATGTGCATAGCAAATGCTGAGCCGTTAATTGAAGAACAGCTGAGAATCATAGAAACCTCCCATGCCGAGTCTGTGGGCGAAATTAGTGCCTCAACTATCACCAAATCTCACTAAGGAACAACAGAAGAAGCTACTTGACATTCTTGAAGAGTTCTCTGAATGCTTCAATCCACAGGTGAAGAGCAAATTAGACAAAGCGATGGTGAAGCACCGGATTAGCACTGGAGACCATCAAACAATAAGCCAGAGAGCATACCGTGTGTCAGCAACGGAACATTGAATAATTCATTCGCGACGAGGTAGAGAAAATGATGAAGAAAGACATCATTCAGCCTTCGCAGAGCCCATGGTCATCACCAGTGGTCCTCGTCAGGAAGAAGGATGGCAGTTGGCGCTTTTGTGTCGATTACAGGAAGCTTAATAAGATAACTAAAAAGGACATTTACCCTCTTCCACGAACTGGCGATACTCTTAGATTGTCTGAAGGGGGCTAAGTTTTTCTCAACCATGGACATTTACTCAGGATACTGGTAAATTGAAATAGGTGAGGCTGATCGTGAGAAAACTGCATTCATCACCCTTGAGGGCCTGTATGAGTTTTTAAGGTAATGCCATTTGGTTTGTGTAATGCACCGGCAACTTTTGAACGGATGATGGATAATCTCCTAAGTCACCTAAAGTGGACAATGTGTCCTTGTTATTTAGATGACACTATAGTGTTCTCAGAGACATTTAATGAACATATAAAGAGACTGAGGGCCATTCTTAAGTGTCTCCAACAAGGTGGACGGAAACTTAATCGAAGAAAATGTCTCTTTGGAGCAAAAGAAATCAAAATACTTGGGCATCTTGTGTCAAACAAAGGTGTGCGGCCAGACCCAGAAAAGGTGAGATCTATAACGGAATTCCCTAGTCCTAAAAGTATTAGAGATGTGAGAAGCTTCCTCAGATTATGTTCTTATTACTGTTGTTTTATCAAAGACTTTTGTTCAAAGCCAGGCCACTCCAAGAGTTGTTAAAAGCTGATGCTAAGTTTATCTGGGGTAGTGCTCAACAGGATTCTTTTGATGTGCTGCGAAAAGCTCTTGACGACTGACCCTGTACTTGGTTTGTATGATGAGAGAGCACCTACAGAACTACATACAGATGCCAGTGGGTATGGGATTGGTGCTGTTCTGGTGCAGATTTCGGATGGAAAAGAGAAGGTTATAGTCTATGCTTCTAGCTGCTGAGAAAAACTACTCAACTACAGAAAGAGAATGTCTTGCTGTGATCTGGGCCATGTGCAAATTTCAGCAGTATCTCTACAGAAGGCCGTTCACAGTTGTTAAAGACCATTATTCACTTTGTTGGTTGACAGGTCTTAAGGATCTAACAGGACGACCCGCCAGGTGGTCATTACGTCTTCAAGAGTATGACATTACCATAGTGTTCAAAAGTGGAAGAAAACACTAAGATGCCGACTGTCTCTCAAGAAACCCTGTGCAAGACCATGAAGACTGATGAAGATAGTGACCGTCTCGCTGCACTCCAGCATCTCTCTGCTGAGCAGGAGGAGGACGCCAAGATATCTCAAATTATGCTTGCCGTAAATCGGTCAGAGTATTTGAAAGGACAATTAGTTAATGGATTACTTTGCAAGAAAAACTCTGATCCATTTGGAAAGAGGTGGCTACCAGTGATTCCTAAACACATGTGCTTAGATGTTCTACAGAAATTCCATGGCACACCTGAGGCCGGACATTTAGGATTTATTAAGGCCTACAATAGAATCCGCAAGAGATTTTTCTGGTCAGGTTTATTTAGGAGTGTCCATCACTATGTGTCACACTGTTCAGAGTGCCAGAGGAGAAAGGCAGTTCCTCAGAAACCACCTGGCCAACTCATACCAATTCCACCAACCAAAACAATTTTCCAGCGTGTTGGGATTGACTCCCTTGGACGATTTCCAACATCTGCTAGTGGTAATAGATGGATTATTGTTTGCACTGATGATCTGACATGCTATGCCATAACAAAAGCTATGAAAACAGCCGAAGCATCTGAGGTAGCCAAATTCATCATGGAAGAAATTGTATTAAAACACAGTGCCCCAAGGTCATTAATTACGGATCAAGGGAAAGTTTTTCAATCAAATCTTGGACAGAGATAAACCATCAGTGCAACATTACTCATCACATGATGACTGCCTAACATCTGCAAGCTAATGGGCATACTGAACGCCTTAATAAGACCTTGGCTGAAATGCTATCAATGTTCGTCAATGTTGAGCACAGCAACTGGGAAGAGGTGCTACCTTTCGTGACGTTTGCATACAACACCGCCAAACAAGACACCATAATTACGCCATTTTTCCTGGTGCATGGCTGTAAGGTGACTACGACCATGGACACTGTGTTTCCATTACATCCTGATTATGTTGATGACGACTACATAGACCAGGTGTTAACCAGAGCTGAGGAGTCTCAGTAGTTAGCTAGACTCCGCACACTGCAGGCTCAAGAAAACAATTGCCAAAGGTATGACATGGACCACCACCCCGTTGTCTACCAGCCTGGTGACATCGTCTGGATCTTCTCTGTTCGGAAGGTTGGTCTCTCTGAAAGCTCCTCAGGCGGGTACTACTTTGGACCTTATAAGGTTGTAAGACAGTTGTCTGATGTTACTTACGAAGTTGAAGATGTTGACCCCGACGCAAGACAACAAAAGATCAGGGATACGGTCCACGTTCTTTGAATGAAGCCCTACAAGGATCCTGCCACCCAGAGTATATTCGAAGCTCCTACGACAGGCAACAAGCGGAAAGGTGATGAAGAGCGTAGCAGCAAAAGAAGTTCTAAGAAGATCAGTCATCGGGAGTCGGAGTATGCAGGACTGATGACTCATTCCTGGACTAGGATGACGTAACACCGAGATGCTGTTCTCTTAAGGAGGGAGCAATGTCGCAGAAGAAGCTGAGTAGAACTGTGGTGTAGTGGTTATGATACTAAACTGTTGCATGGAGGGTCGTGAGTTCAAAACTCACCTGGACTGTACAATTTTAATTTCTATATTTGGTTCGAGTACATTCTAGAAGTATCCACTAATGTCAAGAATTATTGTACTGGAATGTTCTGTAGCTGTGTATATACTCTATGGTTCTGGCCGGAGGCAGTTCGCTCCACACTCTTGAATGTGCAAGTGCTGAATAAACCTTCGTTAAGTGAAGTTAGTGGTTGTCATTCATCTAATTACACCTTCTTCTACGTGACAATATTCAGTGAGTATCTACATCTGTGCTCCACAAGCCACCTTATAGCATGTGATGAAGAGTGCTTTGTATACCATTGTGGGTCTGATCCCTCCCTCACCCATTTCCTGTCACGATTGGAAATGGTCCTTTGGAAGAAAGATTGTAGGCAACCTTCCATGCAAGTCTGAATCTCTCATATTACTTTCATTGTCTTTTTGTTAATGTATACATATGAGTTATAAGCGTGTTAGTTCACTCTTCAAGGAATGTAAACTCTCAAAATTTTAACAGCAAACCACACCATGATACACAGTCTTTCTCTCATATAGTATCTGCCACTGGAGTTGAATGAGCATGTCCGTGACACTTTCTTGATTACTAAATGAACCTGTGACCAAATTCATTGCTCTTTTATTGATCTTATCTATTTCCTCTATCCAGTACAGACACCACGGACTGATAAGCAGTATTGAAGTAATGGTTAAATGAGGGTTTTGTAAGTTACCTGAATGGACTGCACTTCCTAAAGATTATTCTAATTTATGTTAGCCTCGCATCTGCATTACCTGCAATTATTTTTATAAGGTTGCTTGACTTACAGAACCTACACTTACTCCCAGGTATTTAATGGATATGACTACTTCCAGTGATTGTTCTGAAATTGTATAATCATACAATATTGGGGCTTTCTGCTTTTGTATGCATAACATGTTACTTTTGTTGACATTAGAGATCACTTGCCAGTCCTAGTTTCTCATCAACATTTAAAAACGTCTGATGACACTGAGATTGTTCAGCGGTATAGCAGACAATCTGCAAAGTGTGATGGTTTGGGGCACTATTACCTATAACACACAATCTTGCCTTCTACGTCTTGAAGGCAGTCTGAACTGCTAACACGACATCAGGGAGGTTTTACAGCCCAAGGCACTGCCCCTCTTGCAGGCCGATCCACATGGCACATTTCAGCAAGACAACAAAAAATGGTTCAAATGGCTCTGAGCACTATGGGACTCAACTGCTGTGGTCATTAGTCCCCTAGAACTTAGAACTACTTAAACCTAACTAACCTAAGGACATCACACACACCCATGCCCGAGGCAGGATTCGAACCTGCGACCGTAGCAGCAGCGCGGCTCCGGACTGGAGCGCCTAGAACCGCACGGCCACCGCGGCCGGCAGCAGGACAACACCCGGCTGCGTGTGACAGAGAATGTGCAAGCCTTCCCCACAGAATGATAGGTACGACTGCTTTCCTGGCGTGCCAGTTCACCTGTCATGTCGCCAATCAAACATGTCTGGGGTATGGTCCATTCTCAACTTGTTTGTTCAGGTCCTCCAACAGTCACAGTTGATGCTTTGTGGACATGCCTACAAAGTGCATGACAGAATATTCTCCTGCAGCATATTCAGACACTCTTTGGTTCTATGCCACAACACCTAGCAGCCTTGATTTCAGCATGTGGTGGTGCTATTCCATACTGAATTTCTACAGTTGCAGAGGCAGTTGATCAGACCAGGGAAGGGAGACTGGGCTTCCTCACTTTTTGTGATAGTAATAGTAACAGCCTTTTTTTTTTACAGTAAACTTAAATATCTTTCATCATCGAGCATGAAAGACATTAGCTTGTGTTGTTTCTTCTAGACAGCCAGCACTAGAGAACAAGTCAAAGTGAGAAAGCTTAACAGTGACCTAAGGCAGACGGAGGCGTGAAGCATATGGCGAGGAGGCCAGGCACATGCAAGGCCGCCTTTAAATACTCAGTTGCCATGGTAACTAAGACTCATATAGACTGAGCTGAACTATCCACTGTGTTTTCCCCAAAGTATATTATTGTGTTTACCTGAGAGTCACGATGCAGATTGAGATTTCTGATTAAATGCATTGAAGAACTTGTTAATGTGGGTGGCTGCTCAGCCCCAAACTGCACTCACCATTGCAAGAATCATTTTCGCATATATATATATATTTCTATGTGATCCTGAACCAAGAAAAATATGGGCCATAAATTGCCACTTGGTAATCAGGACCTGTAACTCAATTGTATATTACAAGTATGTGTTAGTAAAAGTAGTTATAAACATGAAATCAATTGTATGTTCTCACAGTCGAAAACTATACTGAAGCAGTTTATCTCAAAATTTCTTGATTCCTGAAATATTTTCACAGTATTTACTGTAGTGTATTTATACATCGTTATCATAAACATATGTACCCAAACTGAATAATACTTAACTCAGTTTCTTATGTAAGTATGGTAGGACAAGTGATAATTAAGATGCCTATATAGCAAATAGGTCATTGTGAGGCAACCTGTGCAAGCAACACAAGTTCCAAAGAATAAAGTTTTGACTAAAACTCAGCAAGCAACAAAGTTTCTGTCTTATTTTTGTATTATGCTATTTTTGGATAATAGGCCCATATGAATATATGTCTAGGGTTGAGTTTATGCATGATGCAATCCCTCCTCTCTACAATAAAACTGTCAAATTTCTTAAAGCACCTACTTATGATTAAAAAATAAACACATCTTTTGCAAGTGCCTGTATGCAGGCAAAAAGTAATAGGCACAGGTTGCTACCATAACACCCATATTTGAAGATACTGATATGGAGTTCTTAACTCATTTAATATTTACAAACTACCACATGAGTTCCAAGTCTACATTTCTACAGCTGTATAATATTACATTTCAATTTTTCTGTTGTGTAAAAAGCTCATTCAAAGTCTCTCCGTACACATTAATTACTGTTTGGTATCCTTCATACATGGAATATCAAATATTTCATAAGAAATATCATTAAAAAAAATTGTGTGCATAGGTTAACCACCCATGACGTAAACATTGCTGAATCCTCAGAATTGGGGGAAAAAATGGCGTACGATTCAGCCTATTATATAGGAGCTCTAGAAGAGATGTTACAGGCTGTCTTAGTCATATGGCTGTGGCACGGGAGGTCAGTAGCTGTGTTTCTCTTAAGTTAGTTGTCCCGTGTACAGTAGCTGTCTCGTGTGCAGTGAATAGGGATGAAGCCCAACCTTGTACAAATGCTGATGTACGACTTTCGAGGGAGGACATGATTACTTGCTTTCAGGAGCTATTGTTTTTAAGGAGGTGTGAAACTGAATGACAAGAAATTTTGAAAAAAGGCTGTCCATACTGGCACTACTCCTTCTTCAGAAAGATATCAAACCTTGTGCATTCCAAAGTTCATGGTCTGAGCAGCATAAATGGTAAAGTGCTAGCCCTACAAAAGGAAAATTATTCTGCTGGCCGTGTTTGTTCTTAAGCACAAGGAAAACTGTGTGGTACGCTGAGAATTTCGATGAACTGAAGAATCTGTCCAGAAGTTTAGCATAGCATGATTCTTCTAAAAATCATCTCAGTAGTTTTATTTAGCATAAAGTACCATCCAAACTAGCATTTAGTATATCAGAGCTATTTAATGAACATCACAAACTGAAGAAAATCAGGCACAACAATGAAGTGAAAGCTGACAGAGACATCATGAAAATTCTGACTGACACCACAAGTCTTTTGTGTGAGCAGGGGATGACGAGACAGTAGATTCCCTGAGTCCTGGAAATTTCAGAGTCATTTTAAACTTATGCTGTACAGAAATGAAAGTTTGAAAACACACTGTAAGGAAATGGGCTATTTCCACGTATTTTCAAAACTACATGGAACAAATTGATAGAATGTATAAATGAGATTTGTGAATGCAAGTATATACATTCAAGTTTGAATAAAACTTCATTTTATGCCTGCGTTGTGGATGAGGCAACAGATGCTTCAGACAAGTCACAATGCTCTAGTGTTGTGGGACTAGTGGACTCCAACGACATTCAAGAAAATTTTTTTGGTTTTCATGATGTTAGTGGAACTAGAACTCCTGCTGCTTTATTCAGTGTGCTGAGTGGTGTGTTTTGGGATTATATGATCAACAAACTGATGATCCAAACTTATGATGGTGCATCTTTTCTGGCAGGAGAATTAAAATATGGCCTGCAAGTTACTGTCTATGAAATTGCCCCCGCCCCCAAGCTCTTTTTACTCGCTGTTTTGGACATTGTTTAAATTTAGTTTTGCAGCAGAGCTGCACTTAGAATTTTTTCCTGCACACTTCAGGGCATTTCCGCATTTTTCCATCAGTCTACCAAACGTACACCAATTATCAACAGTACTGCTTGTAAATGCATTCTTTTGAACAGTGAAATGAGATCAAACTTTAATGCCAGAATAATTTCTGCCATCCACAACAATTGTCCAGTGCTAATAGAGGTTTTAAACGAAATAATTGACAGTCCAGACTCCAGTGCACAACTACTACAAGAGAAGGCTGTGGTTTCAAAAATAGCCTCATACACCTTGAGTGTTTTTTTCTTGTCTCTGCTTTTCAAAGCATGTTATTAAAGACTGAACTGCTTTTCAACATTCTTCAGAAATAACCCAATGATGCAGTTTTACAACAATGCTGTCTTAGAATGCAGTGCTTAAATGAAAAACTTAGAAGTGCAAGTGCTAAGTATGTCATCTGGCAACTTCACATGTTCAACATTTATCATCCACTTCCGGGAGATTTCCCAACATTTCCACCCCATGTGTCTTATACATTACTGTTTGGAAAAAGACACCAAGACCAAGAGATGTGACCATAATGCAATTTATTTCACCGATTAGGGACATGACACTACACTACTGATTAGTGTTGTAGATCTGTATGTGCACTATGACTGTGCAGTGGCTGATCATGGTCCTAAATTATAGGACCATGATCAGCCACTGCACAGTCATAGTGCACATACAGATCTACAACACTAATCAGTAGTGTAGTGTCATGTCCCTAATCGGTGAAATAAATTGCATTATGGTCACATCTCTTGGTCTTGGTGTGTGTGTGTGTGTGTGTGTGTGTGTGTGTGTGTGTGTGTATATATATATATATATATATATATATATTCAGAAAAATAATGAACTTTAATAATCTCTTGGGATGTGCTCAAAGTCACTTTTACTTCTGAAGATTTCTTGCTATTGTGAATGACATGCTCTGATCTGTTTACCAGTAACTCTTCAATCCAGTTGTGAAGCTAGTCTGATGTTCTGTCTTCTCGTATTTTCTGCAAGAGGTGATAATGGGGAACAGTATCAGATGTCTTGTGGAAGTCAAGTAACGCAGCGTAAACCTGTTCTCTGCTATATATTGCTTTGTGGATCTGGTGGACGAACAGAGCAAGCTAGGTTTCCCATGATCATGACATTTGGCATCCATGCTGGTTCCTAATAAGGAGATTTTCAGTCCCTAGAAAAGTGATAATATGCAAGCATAATAGTACAACAAACTGACATCAGTGATACAGACCTATAATTCTGTGTTGCTGTTTCATGACCCTCATTGAAAATGGGGATAATGTATGCACTTATCCGATCACTGAGAATGCTGTGCTTTTCCAGTGACCTGTAGTATGCAGTAGAAAAAGAGCAAGTTTCTTAGCATGCTTTCTGTAGGATCATATAGGTGTTCTTTCAGGTCTTGTGGCCTTTCCTCTGCTCAGGGTTTTCAATTGATTTTCATTTTGACATTTGCGCAATAATTTAAAGAAGGTACAGTAGTATGATCTGCCCCCCCCACCCTCCTCCCTAAGTCAGGGTGCCCAGACTGGCAAAACTCATAGAACTTTTTGTTCTGGAAAATTCAGAGAATTTTCATATTTTTCCTAAAAGTAGTGGCAAAAGCATGGTACCCAATTTGTTCTGGACAGATGTATTTGCTTGCCTTCAGCTTAGTTCGATGCTGCGCTGCAATTACAGATCACCCTCGGCTTGGAGCTGTGCGACCGCACACCGCCATTAGCGTTCTCCGCCCCTTCACCTCACCCAGTCCAACACAGCTGCAGCCGGCAGTGCTGCTGAGTGGAACTGAGCCTTGCTGAACCATGCCATGCAAAGGATTGTTATACCTGTTTCACACATATGCAGTTCTATTTGGTTCATCTTCGATTGCTACTGAAAACAAGTTAAACCCTTTGACACCTACATGGTTGTCATGTGGTTCATACTAGCTTTTGTTTTTCTTTCACACATTCCCGCAATTTTAAACTATCGCTACTTTCCCAACTATCAACTGTGGAGACCTGTCATTAATAGCACCATCAATCTACCTGGGGACAAGTGCCTTCCAGCTCACAGAACCCCAAAATGCATTACTATTTCACGGGAGATAATTCTTTTGGCTTACATAAGAATCTCCTCAAACCGCACAGTGGACATGATTTTACAGTGAAGAAAAAGGTCCACAACTATTGTGTGCAGAGATCGCAGGTACATGGATTGTACCTGGACAACAAAGGAGACTCTTCCATCGTGCAATTACCTCGGATTCTGACTATACTATGGACATAGTGAAATCTTGTGTAGTTTTGCACAATTTTGTATGAAACAGAGATGGTTTTGAAATGGAAAATGTGTTGTCCATCTTGGGTTTTGAAGATGTCCCCTTTGGTGCAACAAGGAGAAACCAGGCAACAATGTTAGTCAAAAGTGTAAGAGATTTGTTGAAAGATTACTTCATGACTGAAGTAGGTTCAGTGAGTTGGCTATTTTCTAAAATGTGATTTACCTTATTACTCATAACAAAAAGTGGTGTATTATATTATAATTTGATATGTATTTCAAATAAATGTTATTGTTTTCAAATCATTTTCAACACAATTGTCTTTCCATGCTTCCTACATCTTAAATTTATCCTTACATTTTTCACAAGCTTTTTTCCCACAGCACTGATTTAGATTGTACTGTGGAAATCAGCTGATGCACATCATCTGGTAAGCGGCTCATTTTATCAGAAAAAACTGCAACAATAGCTTTCAAAAAATAACAAGAGATCATTTTTAAAGAGTTCTGCTTGCTATTGGGTTAAAACAAACTGAACCGTGCTTGTTTACTTTCTATTCCCTGGATATGAGTTCGCACTTTGTAGACATCTGATGATATCTCTTTGTGTTGAGGAAGTTCTTGGTGCTCTACTGTTTTTATACTATTAGGTACAAAATAGAAACCAAACCACACTTTAACAATTGTCAACAATGACCAAAAAACGACCGAAAATGAACCGAACCAAATGGAATCGCATACATGTGAAACAGGTCTTATTGTTGCCTTTGTATGCATGTCATTGCAGCTTGGCCATGCTTGCTTTTCTTGTTGTGCCGTGGTGTGCGGTATTGATGTGACTTGACGAGCATGGAGTTGCAAAGAGTAATTGCTGTTGCCTACATTGGCAGCTGTTAAAATGGAAGTATTGCTTAGTTTAGTGATCCTTTTTTTTAGTGATCATATCCTTTTAGAGGAGTTTGTGGCCTATTTAAATAAATTTATTTAAATTCAGGGATACTAGGGCATCATAGGTTTTGTGGGACATTTCATGCCAAGTAGTCTAGAGGAGCAGTTGTCAAACTCTTTTGCTCAAGAGCCAATATTGACATTGTAGGTTGACACCTCGGGCCGCACATGTATCAATCTTATTATTGTGGGTAGCCTATATGTTACTTTTATGACACAATATATACCGTATCAGCAGACAGGTACAAGTCATACGAGGTGTGTTCAAAAAATAAGGTGACTTTATATTTTTATTAAAAATATTTATTTATTCATCAATATTCATGTTTTTCCCTTCCAATTAATCCCCCTCAGATACAATACACTTGTGCCCACACTTCTTTCATCCCTTGAAGCACTTCTCATAATTACTTTTTTGGTTCAGCCACGAGTACTCCCACAAAATTCGCATAGGTTTCTAAAAGTGTTTTTCCATGATTTCCCTAAACATCTCATTTAGAGTGTGCACAGAATAATGTGGCCGGTAGATATGGAATCAGCAGGGCATGCATGAGGAAAATGGTAGTGGTGGGGTTTAAGGGCAGGCACTGTAGGGGAAATGCCAAGAATTGGAGGAAAAGTGTCATGCTAAACAGAAGTCTATGCTCACATTTTTCGTAAATATTAAATGGAGCCCCTCCTCATCGACACTTGCATGGTGACCATACAGAAAGAGCTGTCACCTCTGCTTTGGGTAGTATCTAAAAAAGAATTCCGCTGAAAATGCAACGAAAACAGCCTGTCTTGTTAACCATTTGTAGCTTTCAGAGAAACATCATGAGTGGTGAATTTTGAGTAGAACCTATACATTTCTCTAGTTGCCATGTTAAAATGTGCTTCATTTGCCAAAACACAGCAGCGTTGACACTGTGTGACCTCTTTAACATGATGTGCAAATGCAACTGAGAGAGAATTATGAAACAGTGTTCTATTAATTTTAATAAGTGAGGACCAGAGGGAAAGTAAGATCACTAGCTAATGAAAAAGTACATCCTTGGTTCAAAAATAAATGTCTGATGTCTTCACTGATAATGTTCCAAAACCCACGACACTTTCATTTCACTACCTATCAATAGTCCCTAAAAATTACTTTCTTTTATCAAAAAGTCTGTAGTTAGTGGAATAACATGGTAGATAATGAAGTTTTGAAGATGACATAATACTTTCCTCTTTGCATGCTATCGCTTGCCAAAATCTCATTTCGTTATCTCAAACCATTTGTGAAGTATGAGGATTGTTGTGGGTCTTGCATTCTGGCTTTATTGCTGGTGCGCACAATTGCAAATGAGTATGCTACATCAGATCAATTTTCTGGAGAGTAGTGACACAAAGAGACCTCCATCCCAGTCTAAAGAAACATTAAACGTGTTAGCTAAATTTCATACGCAACAAAATATTATGTAATATGTACCAAATGCAAAATTATAGCGTCCCCTATTTTTCATTGCAAACTTTTTTGAATTTCACACAGTGTCTTACTTATATGCAAATATCACAACTGTGACCAGTAACAAAATGATGGGCACATCGTCATGAAATTGGTGTCTAAAGCTACAAGTAACAAAAAAATGAAATACTTTTACAGTATAGTTTCTGTAAAACCATTTGCGAAAGATTGCAGGACGTGCACCTCAATTCTGTCATTGCCGGCTGATCAAAAGAGGGCAAACACTATCAGCCTCCCCTTCCTATCAAACAAATGAACTTGTTCAGTGCTTTGGATGAAAATTGGTCTCTGCACATCAGCCACCATATCCTGTGTGGGCTCTAGCCAATTGTGTTTGGCAATAATATGGGCACTAAATTTGAAGTAAAGTCGGATGGAAAAATAGCTGCTTTGAAAAATGTGTGAAGTTCAGCATTTGATAACTTAGGAAGTAAGGGGGCGAGAAACCTGAAATTTTGCATGCAATAACTCAGCAGTGCGAGGTCTTCTATATAAAATTTCATTCTCCTACTGTTTTCCAATAGCTTACAAATCAAGGGCAAAGGTGACAATTTTTACAAAAACGCAAAAATGGGTGTTTATACCTCACTTTTACTAAAAGTATTTTCCACAAACTCTTTTAAGCCATTTTCTTTGGAAAGACTATGTTCTGAAACCTCTAAAAAGTTGTCTGTTTTTGCTGTGTGAGCAAATAAAGCCTTAAGAAGCAGCAACAAATTGGGGTATGGCGAAGATGTGTCCATATTGAGCTGGTACTCAAATTAAACTGAACATCTTTTATTATGTTTTATCATTGTTAGTATTCTCTAGGAAAAGTAATATCAAAAGTATCGATTAATAGGAAGTGATCTAGTTCAGAAGAACTCAAAAAAACTACAGAAAAAGGGGGCATCTTTTGTCATGATGATCATGATATATTTTAGGCAGTTCTTCTGTTGTAATCAAGCACTCCTACACAAGTTTTTGCAGGGGTGAGGTGTGGGAGCAAGTCTCAAGAAATTCCATGTTTAATGTAAAGGAGTTGGTCAGCTGCTAGACATGTCGTGCCATAAAAACTAAATTTTATAAGTGACACTAAAAACTTATTGGATCTCAGAGAATTCATTGTAATATGAATAAAAGCTCCATAGTGGCTGTTGGGGATGGCAGGAGGCCTACCTCACACCCATATTAAGATGGCCGAGGGGGAGAGATACAATAATAATAATAATAATAATAATAATAATAATAATAATCCCGTGGAGGCCCGGGAAAAGAATAGGCCTCCGGTATGTTCTGCCAGTTGTAAAAGGCGACGAAAAGAACAAACCACTAATAGGGCTAACCCCCCTTTTAGTGTGATTAGTTGGTTCAGGACAGAACTAATGAAGCCTCGGACAAGCGCCGTCGTGGTCGGGGACGACGCTTGAACCCTATGCCCGCCCACAATGGTAACGACACTGCTAGCCAACTGGAAAATGATTTAAATCCAAATAGAGGTGTTTTGCAGGATATGCTTCCTGCAACCACCCTAGAAGGAAAACAAAGACAGAGGATGAGATGGTCAGATGAAGTTAATCGACACCTCATGTTCTGTTATTACCAAGCAACAAACCTAGGAACCAACACAACTGGATACAGATCACAAGTATACACAACGTTTATTACCAGATACCCAGAATTAAAATTTTTAACAGAACAACGACTAGCTGATCAGATCCGTGTAATAATAAAAAATAACAGGATACCCCAGTCAGAATTAGATAACATCAAACAACAAGTACAACAAATACTGGAACAAAATAATGTGCAATCAGAAGAAGAAGAAAATACAGTAATGGACTCAAACATCCCAGAGCAAACAAACAAAGAACAACACGCACCAATTAAACAATCAGAGGAAAACGAAATCTTAAGGCAGCCACCAGAACAAGCACAAATAGAACACAAAGTGACACAGATATTAGATATAGAAGAAAAATTTCAGCTAACATATATAGAATACAAAGACACAAATACAGACATTAGACCATTCTTGCATAGACCACCAAATAACCCACAAGTCGAAACAACAATAAAAACTATCAACACAATCATACACAACAAAATAAATGAAAACACAACTATGGAAGAGTTACAACTACTGGTATATATAGGAGCACTCACTACACTAAATATACACACTAGTCAGAGATCAGAACCAACCAACACACAGAAGAAACCCACAAAACCAGCATGGCAACACAGGCTACAGATCAAAATAGAAAAACTGAGAAAAGACATCGGACAGCTAACACAATTTATAAGAAATGAAATCTCGGAAAAAAAACGAAAAAGGTTGGGTAAAATCTCACAACAAGAAGCGACAGAGCAATTAGACGAAAAGAAGCAGAAATTACAAGCATTCGCCAAACGACTCAGAAGATACAAAAAAAGTGAAAACAGAAGGAAACAAAACCAAACATTCAACACAAACCAAAAGAAATTTTACCAGACAATAGATAACACACACATTGAAATAAACAATCCACCAAACATAACAGACATGGAACACTTCTGGAGCAACATATAGTCAAACCCGGTACAACATAACAGGCATGCACGGTGGATACAAGCAGAAACAGACACATACAAGATGATACCACAAATGCCTGAAGTGACAATTTTGCAACATGAAGTCACCCAAGCAATTAATTCTACTCACAATTGGAAAGCCCCTGGAAATGATAAAATAGCAAATTTCTGGTTAAAGAAGTTCACCTCAACACATTCACATCTGACTAAATTATTTAACAATATAATGGAAGGAAACATTCCACGTGGGAAAAATTATATATAAAAACAAAGATGAGGTGACTTACCGAACAAAAGCGCTGGCAGGTCGATAGACACACAAACAAACACAAACATACACACAAAATTCAAGCTTTTGCAACAAACTGTTGCCTCATCAGGAAAGAGGGAAGGAGAGGGGAAGACGAAAGGAAGTGAAGAGCAACTGATAATAGATGCAGAGGTGACATATCAAGCTAAAACTAAACGAAGGTCGCTACACTACGCATACATTGATTACCAAAAAGCTTTTGATAGTGTACCCCACTCATGGTTACTACAAATATTGGAAATATATAAAGTAGATCCTAAATTGATACAGTTCCTAAACATAGTAATGAAAAACTGGAAAACCACACTTAATATCCAAACAAATTCAAATAATATCACATCACAGCCAATACAGATTAAGCGTGGAATATACCAAGGAGATTCATTAAGTCCTTTCTGGTTCTGCCTTGCTCTGAACCCACTATCCAACATGCTAAATAATACAAATTATGGTTACAATATTACTGGAACATACCCACACAAAATCACACATTTGCTATACATGGATGATCTAAAACTACTGGCAGCAACAAATCAACAACTCAACCAATTACTAAAGATAACAGAAGTATTTAGCAATGATATAAATATGGCTTTTGGAACAGACAAATGTAAGAAAAATAGCATAGTCAAGGGAAAACACACTAAACAAGAAGATTACATATTGGATAACCACAGCGACTGCATAGAAGCGATGGAAAAAACAGATGCCTATAAATATCTAGGATACAGACAAAAAATAGGAATAGATTATAGAAATATTAAGGAAGAGCTAAAAGAAAAATATAGACAAAGACTAACAAAAATACTGAAAACAGAACTGACAGCAAGAAACAAGACAAAAGCTATAAATACCTATGCTATAGCAATATTGACCTACTCATTTGGAGTAGTGAAATGGAGTAACACAGACCTAGAAGCACTCAATACACTTACACGATCACAATGCCACAAATATAGAATACATCACATACATTCAGCAACAGAAAGATTCACATTAAGCAGAAAGGAAGGAGGAAGGGGATTTATCGACATAAAAAACCTACATTATGGACAGGTAGACAATTTAAGAAAATTCTTTCTAGAACGAGCAGAAACTAGCAAAATACACAAAGCAATCACCCACATAAATACATCGGCTACACCACTACAATTTCATAACCACCTCTACAACCCTTTAGATCACATAACGTCAACAGATACAAAGAAAGTAAATTGGAAAAAGAAAACACTACATGGCAAGCACCCGTATCATCTAACACAGCCACACATCGATCAAGACGCATCCAACACATGGCTAAGAAGAGGCAATATATACATTGAGACAGAAGGATTCATGATTGTAATACAGGATCAAACAATAAACACCAGATATTACAGCAAGCATATTATTAGAGATCCCAATACCACAACAGATAAATGCAGACTTTGCAAACAACAAATAGAAACAGTAGATCACATCACAAGCGGATGTACAATACTAGCAAATACAAAATACCCCAGAAGACATGACAACGTCGCAAAAATAATACATCAACAGCTTGCCTTACAACATAAACTTTTAAAACAACACATTCCTACATACAAGTATACACCACAAAATGTACTGGAGAATGATGAATACAAATTATACTGGAACAGAACCATTATAACAGATAAAACAACACCACATAACAAACCTGACATCATACTCACCAATAAAAAGAAGAAATTAACACAACTAATTGAAATATCCATACCCAATACAGCAAATATACAGAAGAAAACAGGAGAAAAAATTGAAAAATACATCCAACTGGCTGAGGAAGTCAAGGACATGTGGCATCAGGATAAAGTTGACATTATACCAATTATACTTTCAACTACAGGAGTCATACCACGCAATATCCACCAGTACATCAATGCAATACAGCTACATCCAAACTTATATATACAACTTCAGAAATCCGTAATTATTGATACATGTTCAATTACCCGAAAGGTCCTAAACGCAATGTAACATATACCGTACAGTTAAAAGGAAGTGACGCTTGATCAAGGTCCGCGTCACTTTCATTCCGAACCAGACCCAAGGTCTGAGAAAGGAAAGATAATAATAATAATAATGTCGTGTGACACCACATCATGGTGAAAGTTTCTGAAAACAGTGAATTGGAGGCTTCCTGCAGCCATGGTACTGTTACCATTAACAAATATGCACAGTAATACTCTGCATCTAGGGGCAGTTTAATGTTGCCACACTTAGAAATAAATGATTATCTTCCAACTAAAGTCTGTATTCTCTACTTCTGGAAGCACCAGTAAAACCGTCAAGTTATTGTGGGTGAACAATACACCAGATTTTGAGGGGGGAGGTGGGGGTGAGGTGGGGTGGGGGGTGATGGCGGTAAGTACCCCCAATTGCCTCCCTTTGTGGGCACCTATGGCTGTAATAACTATATAATTAAACTAGTTATAAACTTCAAAATTTAACTGTGCATTGCCAAGGCACTTGGAGGTCATGGTGTACAAACCACCTTCAAGTTTTACACCACTGTCACATTGTGTAAATTTTGGTGAATTCATGGCAGTCTGCCTGACATCCTTTCAAAAAGGATTCACATTCATGAACATTTTTCATTTGTATTTCTATTTTGCAATGCTATTGATGTGGCAGTTTAATTCTGGTTTAAGGTAAGTCACATTTTGTGTTTTGCATAGTTCACAGTTTGTATGAACATTAGCATACTGATTGAAAAATTGTACAAATGTGTGGGTATGGTCCATGGTGGCTTAACCAGCACTAGTTACTCTTAATACATTGGTTGCCAACTTAAATCACCCAAGTTTATGTACCAGGGTGAGGGCTTTTTCAGGTACATCTAATTTCTTTAATACTATTCCTGCTAGGCCATTTGTATACAAACTGTGCACAATCTTTAATAACACGTCAAGACTCATTTCACCATTTCAGATGAATAAAATCCTTTTTTTGAAGGAATGGAGCAAAAATAATGTAAATGCTGAATATTTAATACCTCAGCAGGTTGGTTTACAAATTCACTTCAGAGGTAACAACATATTTGAACTAATTAACAGGTTGTATGCTTTACTTTACAACTATGAGTTAAAAGGAAAACATTACAAGCGCATGACCTTTTCATTTGGACAACTTTCACTGTTTGTGATGATTCACTGTGGTTTCTTAATAGCTTTAGCTCAACCAAATTTTTAAGATGCCATCTGATCTGCTATGTATGTGAAGGATTTTGCAGCATTACATTCGAAAACTGTAAATGATTTTTTGGTTGCTACTTTTCTTGAGGTGGCTGCTACCATTTGTAGAACTTTTTTAGTGGTCAGAAACATGACATCTTTCTTAGCCCTCCATTTTCCTACAATTATGTTTGTGTTACTCTGCATGCATAACACTTCATCTTTCTTGACCTTTCCTTTCACTGCTGTCAATGGTCTGTATGATCTGATCTTCCTCAAAGTACCAACAAAGTTGGTTGAGTGGTCATTCAACTTATGAGCAAAGACATTGCTTGTGTAGTAACTGTTGATGTGCAGAGTGCATCTGACATTCAACAACGGATCAATCAACTCCATCACTACATGGCGCCATAGTTTCATAAATGCACATGGTAGCCAATGTGTTAGTGAGAAAACCAGGATGCCCATCATCATAGGGGACACGTGTGTGACAGTGGCCATGGGTTTACCATAAGATGCCAAGCCACATAAAGAGTTTCTTCATACAGGATCCCAAACCTGATAAGGGTTTGCTTCTGTACGATATAACGTACAATGATACATTTCTTTAAGTGCCCTGGCCAAGGATACAGGTTTCTTTTAGGATTATAAAAAAAATTATGTTTTTGTTTACTGTAATGTCATAGCACATTTCCGATAATGTACTGCAAGTACAGTAATACCATGGTTAGGTAGCACTATTGTGGCATGACAACAGCTACCTGTCTGATAGCTGCTGTGCACAAATGAGACTGCTTATACTGCATTAGTGGTATGCCTAAAATAGTGTCCTTCTGCCTTTGTGAACTCTTGGACACGTCTGCACTCCTTGCTGCACTGGACTCGTCCAGTAGGTCTAACCTGAAAACACAGCTGAGTGTTCCTGCCAAGACACGCACTCACTTTGCTTACAAGCCAAAGCACTACCATTTGTTACTGCTCTAAGAGCATAGTTGCCAGAGAGCGCTACCCACGCATGCACGTCTCCATGCCCCTCTTCTGCCTGTTACCTGGTGACAATCGCTAAAGATCCACCTATCAGTCAAGATTAATCGAAAAACTACACACCCTATCTCAATACTCCCCTCTTAAAGGAAAACGTGTGTGTGTGTGTGTGTGTGTGTGTGTGTGTGTGTGTGTGTGTACACGGACAAGGAAAAAATTTCCTGTTAAAAATACACTTTTCTCCCGGGTGAAAACACACTTTTTCCGTGTTAAGTGACAGTGTATTTTCGTTTGGAACTGCAAAACTTCAATCCTTTGAATGGTTATGGTTTTATACATGGACGTAGAATTTACCGTCACTCTAGAAAACGAAACTCAGGGAAAAAGACACATTTTGGAAATATCTTTAATGTGCAGCAACTTGTGCACTGCGTTCAATTCAATTCAGTTCAATTTAATTTATTAGCATCCTTGTAGTACATCATCGAAATGATATAGGACTTGTCAATAAACATTACAATTTAAAATACATATACATGAAAATTTGTAATTGAATTTACTTGTCACTTAGACATTACAATTTTAATAGAACTTTTAGAACATTAACATAAAAATATACAAGTAGGATAACAACGTACAAAAAAAAGAAAAGTTAGTGATTCTCACATCAAAGATTATTTACATTCTTACATTAACAGTTTCACACTTTCATAGAAACAGCAAGTATTTACATGTGAGCAATTACACGTATTTATTATGTCAGGGAAATATTAACTGCGCTTTTACTGTCAACGATTCACAAACTCTTCAATACTGTAAAAACTATTGCTCAATAACATGTTTTTTTAGTTATCTTTTAAATATGTACAGTTTTGGTATTATTTTTAGTTCTTTGGGGAGAGCACTGTAGAGGATTTTGGGTTGGTATAGTACACTTTTGTGATACATAGCTGTTTTATGAATTTCTCTGTGGAAATCATTCCTATTCCTTGTTTTGTAGTTGTGAAATTCTCTGTTTAATGTAGAAAATTCCTCGTGTTCTTTTAAGAAACATATGCTTTCATATATGTATAAAGATGGTAGTGTCATGATTTTTAATTCTTTGAAAGCTTGCCTACAAGAGTCTCTATATCCTATACCTTTTATTATTCTGACTGCCTTCTTTTGTAGTCTAAATGAGTGTTTTGTTAGACTGATGTTCCCCCAAAACTGTACACCGTATCTTAATAAACTGTGCATGAATGAGAAATAAACACATAACACTGTTTTAATATTACATGAGCTTTTAAGCATTCTAAGTATATAACATGTTTGACTTAATTTTTTGTTCAATGATATTACATGCTTTTCCCATCTTAAGTGTTCATCAAACCATACTCCCAAGAATTTAGTGTATGATGCTTGTTCAATCTTACACTTACCCAGTTCTACTGTAAGGTTAGTTTTTATTTTATTTGTAATATGTCTGAAGTTGAGCCACGTTGTTTTTTTGGCATTCACAATGAGTCTGTTTTCATTAAACCACCTGTCTGCTTCGTCTGTTGCTAATGTGACTTTTTCCTGTAAGTCAGCTTCACTATTTGCTTTAACAAACAAACTTGTATCATCAGCAAACAGTACTGCCTCTGCTTCAGATAGTTGACTTTGTAGGTCATTGATAAGTATTAAAAACAGTAATGGCCCTGATACAGATCCCTGGGGTACTCCATACAAAACTCTCTCGAATCTTGATGAAAATGTCCTATCTGCCTGGATTATCTCCACCTTCTGATACCTGTCTGACAGATATGATTCAAACCATTTGTGGGCAACTCCAGGTATCCCATAGGCATATAACTTCCTAAGCAGTAACTTATGGTCGATGACATCAAAGGCCTTTGATAAGTCTAAAAACAGTCCACAATTTAATTCCTTTCTGTTTATGGAATTTAGAACAAGTTGCAAAAAATTGAAGATAGCTGTTTCAGTTGATTTATTTTTACGGAAACCATTTTGCGCATTAACCAATATTCTATTCTTAATAAGAAATTTGTATAGTCTCTGATACATTATCCTTTCTATTATTTTCGAGAAACCTGACAACATTGATAAAGGCCTAAAGTTACTAACATCATATTTATCACCATTCTTGTAAAGTGGCTTTATAGTAGACATTTTAAGTTTTGATGGGAACACCCCTGTCTTAAAAGATTCATTTATAATTTCAGTGAGATGCGAGGCTATGTTTCTTGCACTTTGCTTAATGACTTTGTCAGGAATCCCATCACACCCACATGACATTTTATTTTTTAACTTATTTATAGCATTTAGTACCTCCGAATCAGTTACTGGATAAAGGAACATTGTCATGTCATTCATGGGGATTTTTACCTTACTGTTGGAATTGCATTTAGTTTTAATTAAATTTATGGCTATATTTGTGAAATGTTCATTAAATATGTTGGCAATCTGAAGTGGGTCCTTAACAGTTTTACCCCCACTTTTAATGACAAAGCTGTTATCTTTTCTTTTGTGTCTACCTATATTTTCGTATTACGGAAGTATACATTGGAATCACACCAAACACCACATGTTACTTTCCGAATCATTGAAATCGAGATTGCGATGCGCTTTTGTAAGCCAGTCAGCTCATATCACGTCATCTCGCCAGCCGATGAGAGCGGATATTCAGAACATAGGACACGTGATGCAGTCAGCCAACAGCGACATGTGTTGAGTAGCATGATCACACAAACAGGGAAAGTTCATAGTTTAAATTAATATACATCGTATAGCTACAATAAAAGCAAAGCTTTCACATATAGTATTATTCCCTAAGGTTAATAAGATGCAAGAGAAGCTAAGCTTTCGCATATAATGTTGATTTTTCCTGCGCGTGTTACACTTGAAGATATCTCACACAAATTTGCCAGTAAAATTTTTAATAATGACATAAATGTCTTATCTTCAGGGTTCAAAATTCTTCTAAATGGCTCGTCATCAAAAAGTTAATTTTTATATGAGAGTCAAACGCTCTTTGATTTAATAAATTCATGATACATTTTCGCACATAGTTCAACTTACGAGAAAGGATATTTACTTTGAAAGTAACGCTTTTCAAACTACCATTCGCAATATTTTCCCGCGACTTGTGAGAAACAGGTTTGTTTTTGCAGTTGCCAGAAGAAACAAGACATCAGAGGATACTCCAAGAGCATCGAAGTTTCGTGAACCATACTAAAATGTTCACATTTAAAGTGCATACTTAACAGTGCACATTTGTATGTCCAGATTCCCAATGAAGTAGACCTAAACCAGATATTAAGCTTTTCATTGTGGTTTTTGGGATGTAAATTTTCTTGGAGCACCGGTACTGTATTATATCATGTTTGGTTCTTTATTATGGCATAATGCCATACGTGCTAGAAGATGAAAACGTGCACCTGAAATGCAGTGAACAGATGAAACTAGCCAGGACTGTGGAATTAAAGATTTCGTTTCAAATACACTCCTGGAAATGGAAAAAAGAACACATTGACACCGGTGTGTCAGACCCACCATACTTGCTCCGGACACTGCGAGAGGGCTGTACAAGCAGTGATCACACGCACGGCACAGCGGACACACCAGGAACCGCGGTGTTGGCCGTCGAATGGCGCTAGCTGCGCAGCATTTGTGCACCGCCGCCGTCAGTGTCAGCCAGTTTGCCGTGGCATACGGAGCTCCATCGCAGTCTTTAACACTGGTAGCATGCCGCGACAGTGTGGACGTGAACCGTATGTGCAGTTGACGGACTTTGAGCGAGGGCGTATAGTGGGCATGCGGGAGGCCGGATGGACGTACTGCCGAATTGCTCAACACGTGGGGCGTGAGGTCTCCACAGTACATCGATGTTGTCGCCAGTGGTCGTCGGAAGGTGCACGTGCCCGTCGACCTGGGATCGGACCGCAGCGACGCACGGATGCACGCCAAGACCGTAGGATCCTACGCAGTGCCGTAGCGGACCGCACCGCCACTTCCCAGCAAATTAGGGACACTGTTGCTCCTGGGGTATCGGCGAGGACCATTCGCAACCGTCTCCATGAAGCTGGGCTACGGTCCCGCACACCGTTAGGCCGTCTTCCGCTCACGCCCCAACATCGTGCAGCCCGCCTCCAGTGGTGTCGCGACAGGCGTGAATGGAGGGACGAATGGAGACGTGTCGTCTTCAGCGATGAGTCGCTTCTGCCTTGGTGCCAATGATGGTCGTATGCGTGTTTGGCGCCGTGCAGGTGAGCGCCACAATCAGGACTGCATACGACCGAGGCACACAGGGCCAACACCCGGCATCATGGTGTGGGGAGCGATCTCCTACACTGGCCGTACACCACTGGTGATCGTCGAGGGGACACTGAATAGTGCACGGTACATCCAAACCGTCATCGAACCCATCGTTCTACCATTCCTAGACCGGCAAGGAAACTTGCTGTTCCAACAGGACAATGCACGTCCGCATGTATCCCGTGCCACCCAACGTGCTCTAGAAGGTGTAAGTCAACTACCCTGGCCAGCAAGATCTCCGGATCTGTCCCCCATTGAGCATGTTTGGGACTGGATGAAGCGTCGTCTCACGCGGTCTGCACGTCCAGCACGAACGCTGGTCCAACTGAGGCGCCAGGTGGAAATGGCATGGCAAGCCGTTCCACAGGACTACATCCAGCATCTCTACGATCGTCTCCATGGGAGAATGGCAGCCTGCGTTGCTGCGAAAGGTGGATATACACTGTACTAGTGCCGACATTGTGCATGCTCTGTTGCCTGTGTCTATGTCCCTGTGGTTCTGTCAGTGTGATCATGTGATGTATCTGACCCCAGGAATGTGTCAATAAAGTTTCCCCTTCCTGGGACAATGAATTCACGGTGTTCTTATTTCAATTTCCAGGAGTGTATATTGACTGCCTCTGCGGAAAAGGTTAATAAAAGTCAAATTTCTTTAGCAAACAGACAAAATTAACTTAATTGTTCTGCAAGGCGATTAATGCTTGACTGTCAGAAAGGTGGAACTAAAATAAAATCTGAAACTAATAACATGTTTTAGCCTTCGGTAATTATGTGAATGTATTTTAATTCACTTGATAGCTCGCGGCCATAGATATCTGGTTTGATTTCATTTGAGGTGAGAGTAAACGAAGGGGAAACAGCAAAATCAAATGGCTCTGAGCACTATGCGACTTAACATCTATGGTCATCAGTCCCCTAGAACTTAGAACTACTTAAAGCTAACTAACCTAAGGACATCACACAACACCCTGCAAACTCACTAAATGTAAAGTGTAAACACGGGTTACGTGGAGACTACCTGCACTGCACATCAGCCCCGGATCTACGATATTTGCTAACCGGGTCAATACTAAAAAAAATCGAATTTTCGAGAATTTGTTCATCTTGTAGCGCACATCTTTCCGAAAAGACTGAGACATAAAACATGTGTGTTCGAGGAAATGGAAGACATGTTATTTGGCCTTAAGTGTGCCAAAGTGCAGTGCCACGCCTTTTCATACAGCATTCTTCTATCGCACGTCACTGTGTTCGCTCTGTGGAACTGAAACGTGCATATTCTGTAATGGATACCATCAAACTATATTAAGGACAATGGAAATTGAAATGTCCTGTGGTGCCTCTCCTGCTCCCAGTCGGCCGGTTTGACAGCCTGTCCTTTTTTTAAATAATAATAATAATAATCTCTCTATTAATAGCGGATGGGATTATTTGTAATCGGGAGAACAAGAACTCTTCAGAAAATTTGCACTCTTTATTGCCTGTTAGCTAATAACTTGCTGCTTTGTGTGACATAAAATTAAATATAGGATACATAAAACCAATAAAAACAAGAGACAAGCAAGAAAGTACACATTTCTTCAATCCTTAGCTCCTAGCATATTTTTCCCTCTAATCTTGCTACAGCTTTACATGGCGTGTTTTCCTTTCTGCGAAAGAATCTGTTACCTCATCAAAGTTCGTCAAACGTTATGCTACATGACAAATCGAAATGTCGTTATCTAATTCTGAAAAAGCTGTTAATACAAATAATACCCAAGACTGGTGTGGTTTCTCCATCTGATTACGTCTGTTGTGTCACTGCTAGATAAAACAAAATAGGCTTTTCTAATATTGCAGCAATTTTGTAACGCACACCAAATAAATGAGACTGTTTTGGCACAAATGGTCATTTTTATAACACGACAGAATATAATTCACGAAGTACCAATATCAAATGCCTATAAGGCCTACTGCAAGCAGAAAGCTTTATGTTAGGAAACAGTTTCACATTTCATTCATACGCCCCAGTTTCTCAAGCATGAGATCGAAAAGTAGTATTATGAAATTTTTATATAATTTTGGAATCGTCTTACTCTTGCATAATTTGTGTGATGTCCCCGTTTCTTCTCCTTTCTCGTTGTAACAAACAATCTTGTCGTCACCAATTCTGTAGCTATTCCTGCCATTATCAAAATTTGTTCGCCGATTAACTTCACTAACCCTGCCAGAATCACAGGTTTATCCTGCGATTAATCTCCAGTTAGGCGTTGTTACTTGTTCGTACAACACGTTTTCCGCGTTACTTCCAGAATAGAACTTAAGCGGCTGCTAGCCGGGGTCTGTACAACTAGTCCTTACTAGCGTAGCGATCTGGCCTAAAATTTCATTTTCTTGGATACACCGAGTAGGTAATTCGTAATCTTTCTCTTCTGTTTCTCCTGTTAGTCGTTTATTTCCATTCTGGTAGTCTGAATCTATGGATTTCGCTAGTAATTATAACAACGCTGATCATTGGCAAACCCAATCAATCACATAATCAGACAGCGATTGGCATTCATCCGTTCGGCTTTACTGTGCTCAGCTCCTATATCCCCGTCCCCTTTTGTCTGCGGAAAGTTTATTTCTAGATGCGACGAGGATTCTCCTGATGAGACATCACGTACAATATGCACGCATTCAAAAATCAACTTATGATTCATTCAGAAATTCAAAAACCAACAGGAAAGCGTTTCAAAATCATATGAACAATCGAAAGACCAAGGTTCAAATGGCTCTGAGCGCTATGGGACTTAACATCTGAGGCTCATCAGTCCCCTAGAACTTAGAACTACTTAAACCTAACTAACCTAAGGACATCACACACATCCATGCCCGAGGCAGGATTCGAACTTGCGACCGTAGCGGTCGCGCGGTTCCAGACTGAAGCGCCTAGAAACGCTCGGCCACTCCGGCCGGCGATAGACCAAGGTGAGCTGGATGCTAGGCGCTTTGTGAAACAATTTTTTTTCCCCCTCAAGAATATGAATTTGCGCTCCCTTTTCCCGGTAGCATCTAGCTGCTTGCTGCGATTGTTTGCACAGCCAACAGCTACATTCCTGTAGCCAGAAGCGGGAGAATCTACTACTCAAACGCGACTCAACTGCGCATGCGCATGAGCCCACTCATAACTACTAAAACGAATCTAATGTTTGTGGCTTCACGCTCATCGGATGCAATGTGTGTTATGAAGCATTGCACAGTCTTTGACACATTTTGCTGTTGGCAGATGCTTGCATGAGCGCTGTGTGTCGTTGTTGTATAAGCGCATTTCCTTTGCAATTTAAGTTATTTTCGTTTTTCTCTCGTTTATGTTTTATTGTTTAAGTATTATTGTGCAGTAGCGGGATACAGTAATATCCTTTGTTAGAGTGTCTGTTCTTACCAGTCAAAATTACAAAAATTTAACAGAAAACTAGAACAATGAAAAATTCCCGGGTTTTTCCCGGTTTTCTCCGGGATGAAAAAATTCCCGGGTTTTTCCCGGTTGTCCTGGGTCGTATACACCCTGTGTGTGTGTGTGTGTGTGTGTGTGTGTGTGTGAAGGGGGTAGCCTTTAGGATGAAACGAGCAAAGCAACCGCCAGCTTCACACCATCATAATATCCTTGTAATAACTTAAGTTGGCTTAGATGATGTCTCACCTCCTTCTTATTGGAGCGACCCTGGACGGGATAACTCATCGGTAATAGCTGCTTAATAACCTCATAAGGCCCCAGAAAGTGGGGTAGCATTTTGCTGGTTATCTTCTGCTGCCCATTGCTTTCAGCCCAGAAATTTTTTAAGTAAACTACATTCCTGATTTTCAAGTTAATGAGATGCCATCCTTCATTGTATCGGTTTGCTATTCTCTGGGGTGCCAGGCGAATGTTCTTTCTTTGTCTTCTCAATTCATCCAAATGATCTTGGGATTGTTAACTTTGGATAAAAGATCATTATGCACCTTAAATTGGATAATGGAGAGTTAACATTAATTTGGCGGATGTAGTTCTCCAGCTTCATGAACTGCCGCATTAAATGCAAAGTTAATCCAATGTAGTGTCTCTTCCCACTTGGATTGTGAAATCCCATTGCATATAATTAGGGATGATTTTAAATTCCTGTTTACCTGCTTAACAAATAAAGACTGGTGAAGGTGCATTATGGTGGTGAAGAGAGAAATTGCACTATTAAAGCAAAATCTTTTGACTTGCCTTGAAACAAACGCTGGAGCATTGTCGCCAACAAGGGTCTCCTGTGCTCCATCATAGATATGTTGCCCAGGTGTTTGATGATCACACTGGATGTAGTGCACCTAAATGCAAGCAGCCATTAGCAGTTGCCTTGCTTCGACCAGGCTAGGGGGCCTAAATAATGCATGAACACTTTATCCAAGGGATGTTCTATTTTATTCAAATTAAGTTTCCCTGTTTGAAAATTAGGGTCTGGTTTTGCCATTTTACATTCCTTGCACCCTTCCATCAGCTTCCTTATCTTTCAGTGCAGAGTCGGCCATGATAAATGCTCCTTGATTGACATCAAGGTTTTATGTATTCCCAGCCGTCCCCCACATGGTGAATCATGAAAATACCTTAACACTGGCTGAATTATTTCTGTAGGCAAATATGTCTTGTCTTTACTGTCCTCGTGTGTGTTTTATAACGCAAGAGATTTTTCTGGCGAGAACATCTGGCTACTTCAACTCCACCCTTAATCTGTTTTTTAATTTGCACCAATCTAATATCATTCTCCTGCCCGGAATTTCCCTTAAGATCTCTCTCTCACACACACACACACACACACACACACACACACACACACACACCTCTTCCTCAACCTCCTGTAGGGTATCTGAACTTCCAGATTCCTCTTGGAACATTCAACTCAACATGTCAGAAATTAGTTTCAGTGCCCTTAATATGTTTTATCTGAAATCAGAAAGGTTGTCAGGCTGTCCTTCCAGTTTTCCTAGGAGATGCCAGCATCCACATAAGAGCTAGGTTGTCAGCTTCCAATCTGAATAGCTTATGCTCCAAATAAAAACGAAACTTTTACACTGTGACAGGAGCCTCTAACTCATATTCAGGTTAATTCTTTTCGATTTCCGACAAGGACCTTGTGGGGTAAGCTAAAGGCCACCATTCTCCCTGATGGTCCTGTAATTGTATGGCCATCACCCCTTAATCTGAACCATTGGTTTCTAAAATGAACTCCCACTGAAAATCAGGAATGATCAAGACTGGCGCACTGGCTAAAGCTTGTTTTAACCTGATGAACGCGACCTCTTAAACTGTTCTCCCATATATCTTAATTGGTTCAAAGGTTCAGCCAACTGTACAAAATGGGACACAAACTTTCGGAAAAACTGACCAGTCTGATGAATCGTGCTGCCCACTTTTCTTCCTTTGGTGGAGGGATCTGGTGAATTACTTTGATATGTTCAGGTTCTACCCTTATATCTTTAGCTGACACAATGTAGCCCAAGAAAGATGTTTCCCTGTGGGCTAAATCTACTTTAGCTGGCTTCAGCATTAGGCCTGCGTCACGAAAACAACTTAGCACTTGATGAATATGATGCATACATTCTTCAGAGGTCTGAATATAAATGACATCATCTGGCAGTGGCGTACCACTATTTATGTAGAGGGAGGGAGGGGGGCAAGCAAACCCATTTACTGATTTCGTCTCATACCGAGAGTTTGGGAAGGTGTGAGGTAATCAGTTGCTCTACAGAGAGAAGCAACTCATTACTACTAATATGGACTCAGTTTTAAAGGTCATGCTCTTGAATACAATTTCACAGCTTTAATTTTTTTATATACATTTATCTAGGGAAACACTGGTCCTGTTTGGTTTTGAGACCATTTGCGATAAGGAGTTCATATTTACTGTAGACTGCAATGTCACTCATCCAGAGAGAAGCCTTTTGTTATTATTTCCATTTTACAAACACTGTGTGTGACATCTTTATGAAATAAAGAAAAACATAATTTGTTTGAAAAAGAGTCCATTTATTTTGTTTTTATTTAGACTAAAAAAATTCACATACAATTTTCAAATGTAGTTTACATTCCGACAGTTCTTTCAAGACATCCATAAGATTAATTTTTCCATCTCTGTCTTGATGAACATGGGGGAGTAGATGGAGTCTCGGCTGAGTCATTGTTGATATGAGGCAAGTTTTAAGTCATCTCAAGGTGCTGAATGATCTCTCAGAGGATGCTGACAATGCTGGAACTGTTAGTATCAGAATGATGATGTGAATAACTTCCTGAAAGAGTTCTTTAACCCTATTAAGGTTTAGCAATATGTTTTCTTCCATCAGAGGATACATTACATGGTTGTATTCCAGTTGTAATGGTTCGCAGCATTTCGAGCAGTTCATGAAGCCTGTTAAGGTTAAAGTCTGTTGTATATACCCCAAGCAATTCATCCAAACATCATGTAGATGGAAGATGTGTTTGGGAGGACGTAATAATTATCTCTTCAAGGTGGGCTATTTGTTTTAGATCCTCTCGGTTGAATCTTCGATCAATCTCATTCAGAAGAAGATCAAGAACTTCAAACAAATCTTTCCTTAATTTTTGTTGTTGAGTCAATTCTTTGGGAGCAAATGGTTTTTTTATGTGTTGCAATTTCGCTGATATTTTTCTTGGGTGGGAGATATTTGGGCCTTTCCTATTTAGGTTTTAGAATAATCTTTGGATTTGTCTAACAGTATATCATACGCTTCTGTAGTCCTAATACTTCCAATAGCTACCTTTAGAACCTCAGAATGTTTCACTCCAGCAGCATTAAAATTTGGATTCTGTAGGGATCTGGCCAGTTCCTCACTCAGTCCTAACACTTTATTTGCTGTTATATAAAAAAGTTTCAAACTTTTTGAGCAGCTTTGCATAGCCCTGCAGAACTGACCTCCTTTCTTCTCTGAGTTCGGTACATTCAATATTTCGGTCACGGTTTTCTGGACCCGCTCACGGTTTTCCCGGGAACATGTTAAAGACTTTACTCTTACAGCCCATCAGGTGGGACACACTGGAATCAGTCATTGAGCTTTTGGGTTTGGATTCATCTCATCAGTACCAGATTGTAGCACAACATTTGCATGCACATTTTTCCTTTTTGAGGACTCTCGAATTATATTTGAGACATCTTTCACAGTTACCAGTACATCACACAATGGATCACAGCTCCTTAAAATTTTCTGTAGGGCCAGATCCAAACGATGATTACTGCAGTGGATATAACAACTTTATGGCTGGTCTCAAAGGATTTCCTTCACACCTTTGTTCCGCCCAGACATATTAATTTCACCATTGAAACAGTGGGCGCATAGAAACTCAATTTCTAATAACAGTCTTACAAGAATGTCTTTAGTGGTAGTTGGCAGCGTTTGTGCCTTGGAGTTCAGAGGACTACATAAACCCAGAAAAAGTTCTTTTATTTTGAGCGTCTCAGGGTCAACACAACGTATGCGAAGAGTGAACTGCTCCTGACCAGCCACATCCATCGTTGAATCTGCCATAATTCCGTAAAATGGGGAATTTTTTATTTGCTGTTCAATTTTTCACTGGATAATGTAAGCCATTATTTCCAGTACTTCGTTTTGTATCGCTGGCAACAACGAAATGTCACGGTGCTTCAGCCATACCTTCATTTCTGGCACATCACCCTTCCCCTCATCAAGAAGTGTCGTGAGGTTTCCAGAGACCATTTCATGACCTCCCAGTGCATTTCCTGTTAGACCCAGAAACCTTAGTGAACTGATAATTACTACTGAAATGGTTTTAATTTCCTCCTGATAAGTCAGCAGATGTCACACGACTTGGGCAATGACAGGTGTGCTATTTTCGCATTGCTGAATAACGAGAGACCCTTGATAAAAAAGGCTCTTCTATCTTGAACTTTCCGTAGATTTTTTCCAATTACAGATACTTACTTTAAAAAAAGCCCTCTATTTTTGTTGCCTTCTATTGTTCACTAAGCAGATGGACCAAAAGCAGTCATAGGGGAAAAAAAAACTTCCACTCTTTTCTTCATAATGTAGCCATGGATAAGCCACAAACTATTCAGATTTAAAAGGTGTTCCATTCCTTCGTGGAAACTTACGCTTCTCTGTTGGGCGAAATATTGTTTCAAAAATGGGTAGGCGTATACTTGAGATAGAGCACTTTGTCTTTCATGTCAGAATGGGGTGTCTGCATTCTTTGACAGTCCTATGCCACAGCTATTATGTCCATCATCTCTACCTGAAATCGTTAGCCGGCCGCGGTGGCCGTGCGGTTCTGGCGCTGCAGTCCGGAACCGTGGGACTGCTACGGCCGCAGGTTCCAATCCTGCCTCGGGCATGGGTGTGTGTGATGTCCTTAGGTTAGTTAGGTTTAAGTAGTTCTAAGTTCTAGGGGACTTATGACCTAAGATGTTGAGTCCCATAGCGCTCAGAGCCATTTGAACCATTTTTTTGAAATCATTAAGGATAAAAACGTGCAACATGACGTATCTTGCACATATTGATTGACTGATTGATTTTGTTGTGATTGGCAGGAGAGCCAACACCATGTTACTAGAGGAGGCCGAAATGCACGCGTTTTAGCTCACGCAGGCTGGCGTGAGGTCTGGAAGAGGACAAGGAAATTAGAGTTTAGAAAAACGGACGTAGCTGGTGGAATACTTAACTTTAATCCATTAATGATGAACGTCGCTCTTGACGGTACATGATTCACAATGTCAATAGTAACTGAATATGGCGCCTTGCTAGGTTGTAGCAAAATGATGTAGCTGAAGGCTATGCTAAACTATCGTCTCGGCAAATGAGAGAGTATTTTGTCAGTGAACCATCGCTAGCAAAGTCGGTTGTACAACTGGGGCGAGTGCTAGGAAGTCTCTCTAGACCTGCCGTGTGGCGGCGCTCGGTCTGCAATCACTGATAGTGGCGACACGCAGGTCCGACGTATACTACTGGACCACGGCCGATTTAAAGGCTACCACCTAGCAAGTGTGGTGTCTGGCGGTGACACCACATTCCTCCCCCGCAAATCGGCGTACGGTTGTGGTATAAGGCTTCCGCCCGGCGTGGGGAGGGAACTCCATGTTGACGTATGCGACGAGGTGGGGAGCCTAACAACAGGCGAGACTGTGCCACCCGCACCCTGCCATTCGGACCGCGGGGAGCTAGGAAACGCCTGCTCCAGGGTGCACGCCAACATGCGGTGTATGCGCCCGTAGAGAGACAGGAGGGGCCGAAGGGTCGACCTCCATCGGGCCGGGGCACCCGACGGGCGAAGACGACACATGGTCCGGAGCGAGCAAGAGTTCCATGTCAGAGGACAACTGGTCCGGGTATGGCAAATCACGAGCAAAAAACACACGTTTGTCCTTCCGCAAGCGAAGATCATTTTGTCGCAAGACCTGAAATAACGTTCTGAGATTGGCCAAATGTTCTTCTTCCGTGTTTCCGGAGATCACAATATCGTCGAGATAATTTGCTGCAGTAGGGACCGACGCACAAACAGTTTGTAGATATTGCTGAAACAATGCAAGGGCGGATGCACACCCGAATGGCAGTCGTTTGAATCGATACAAACCAAGATGCGTGTTAACCACGAAAACGCGCTGTGATTCTCCGTCCAACGGTATTTGCAAGTACGCATCTGCTAGGTCCAACTTCGAAAAATATTTACCCAGGCACAGTTTGTCAGAAAGATCTTCTGGGTGGGGCAAAGGGAAAGTTGCAATCACTAGTTGTGGATTCACTGTTGCCTTGAAGTCCACACAAAGTCTCAATTTTCCGGAAGGTTTTGGCAAAATTACTATGGGTGATGCCCAGAGAGAAGCCTGCACATGTTCAATTTCACCTTGTGATTCCAAATCGTGTAATGTTTTCGCGACCTCATCACGCAATGCGTGGGGAACATTGCGTCCTCTGAAAAGTTTTGGTTGCGCGTTTACTTTCAGTTCCAAATGTGCTTTAAAATTCTTAGCACAACCAAGGCCTGGTGCAAAAATGTCTGCAAATTCGTCACATAGACAAGGAACACTGACTGAAGGCACAGTCTGGTTCACTGATAGGACCTGATTTACTATAGACAAGTTAAACAACTGAAATAAATCGAAACCAAACAAGTTCACTGCAGAAGAAGAACGAAGGACGTAAAATGACACAAGTTTTGTTTGTCCTTTGTATGTTGCAAGAAGGCTGCACTGTCCTAACACACAGATCTCTTGACCTGAATAGCTAGTTAACTTAACATTTACAGCACGCAACGGAGGTGTGCCCAGCTGATTGTAAATGTCTTGATTGATCAGTGAAACTGCAGCCCCTGTATCGAGCTGGAATGGTATCACTTTGCCGTTAATGTCCAAGTCTACAAAAATTTTATTGTCCTGCTGACGACAAGAGAGACTGTCTCATGCAACGTGAACTGACACCGGTACAAAATCACTTGCGACTTGACAGGAGTTCCAGCATTGTTGACGCACATTATTTGTCGGACGAACACAGTCACTGTTAGAGAAAGTGGCACTGGGTGGAGTGGAATGAACTACATGAATTTCCATGGGCAAAGTTTCGCGAGCCTGAGTATCCTTGGTTCGATTCCGATTCTGGTGTGAAGCAAAAGGCCTGGCATGGTTTTGAGCTTCCGATCTGAGCTTTTTCTGGCAAACACTCTGAACATGTCCTTTTTTATTACAATAAAAGCAAATAGCTTGGCATGACGGGCAATTCTCACACAAATGTCTAGCAGCACACCGTGGGCAGGATTTGAGCACTGCATTTGCTTGCCGGCGCGGCACACGTGGCTGAGAGCCTGGCGGCAGCGGCGCGGCCAGGCGCGAGGACTGTTTACTGTTCCAGCTCGCCTGGCGGGCCGGTAAACCTGACAAATGGGTGGCGAAGTTTCAAATGAGTCCTGAGCAAAGTCAAGTGTGTCCTGCCAATCCAATATGTCCATCACTTGTTGAAAGGGGGGAATGACTAGTTTCAAAATCTGTTCCCTTATACGAACATCAGAAACATTATGTGCAATTGCATCACTTACCGTAGTATCTGATAAGGGAGTCCACATTGACACTCAAAAGCACCATCCCTAGTATGGCCTTGCAAGGTTGCAACCCACTCCCGATTAATCTGACCTGCCGTACGTTTTGTATGAAAGAAGGTATACCTTTTTGCAACTACATTGACTGATTCTTTGAAATATGCATCTAATGCAGACATAATTTCATGATAGGACAGAGTTGCTATGTCGCGTCGGGGAAATAATTTGACTATCACATGGTATGTGTTCACCCCGACTGATGATAGCAAAAAAGTCTGCCGCTCGTTACCTTGAACTGTGTAGGCGGCGAGATGGAATCCAAATTGGCGTAACCACTCCGTCCAGCTTTCCAGTGCAGCATCAAAAGGTCGAAAAGTTGGTGCAACAGTGTGTTGTGGCTGCGTTAGCGGTGGAGTGGCAGCTGCCGCATCGTTTTGCATTGCACGTTGACCCTGGACGAGCTGTCCAAGGGCATCCACTAAGGCCTGCATCTGCTGATTCTGTAAGCGATAAAATTCGGACAGTACATCTGGAGATTGTGGCGAAGCCATTACACATGTAAATCAGGGCAATATCGATAAGAACGCGGTTTTGCCTCATCGCCAATGTTGTGGTTGGCAGGAGAGCCAACACCGTGTTACTAGAGGAGGCCGAAATGCATGCGTTTTAGCTCACGCAGGCTGGCGTGAGGTCTGGAACAGGACAAGGAAATTAGAGTTAAAAAAACGGACGTAGCTGGTGGAATACTTAACTTTAATCCATTAATGATGAACGTCGCTCTTGACGGTACATGGTTCACAATGTCAATAGTAACTGAATATGGCGCCTTGCTAGGTTGTAGCAAAATGACGTAGCTGAAGGCTATGCTAAACTATCGTCTCGGCAAATGAGAGAGTATTTTGTCAGTGAACCATCGCTAGCAAAGTCGGTTGTACAACTGGGGTGAGTGCTAGGAAGTCTCTCCAGACCTGCCGTGTGACGGCGCTCGGTCTGCAATCACTGATAGTGGCGACACACAGGTCCGACGTATACTACCGGACTGCAGCCGATTTAAAGGCTACCACCTAGCAAGTGTGGTGTCTGGCGGTGACACCACAGATTTATTTATTCATCCGTTGAACAATATGCATTGCATGGATGTCGTCAAATGTTTGTACAATATTTCTTATAAAATGAACATGCCTTTTTACAGTATATACAGCTCCCATACTTAGTTCTACTTTTCTAATCATGTCAAGTTAAATTTGTTATGCAGTACAATGTTCATGAACATTAGTCTATAGTTATTTTAAATATTTATCTGCAGTGTATTATCTATTACCTAGTAAATATTTTTTTAGCTTTTGACTAAAGGTGTGGGGATCATTTACATCTTTTATTTCTAGTGGTAATCTGTTGTACAATTTAATACTATGATATAATACACTATTTTGAGCTTTTGACTTGTTTCTTCTGTTGGGATGTAAACAATGTCTGGATTAGGTTCCATGGTCGTGAATTGTGTTGTTTGTGGTTAACAGATTAATGTTTTTCCTTATATACATTATGTTTTGATAAATATATTCACACAGAACTTTTTGAACAACTCTTTACAGTGTGCCCTGTTACTGCTATTTGTTACTATTCGAACAGTTCTTTTCTGTATCTTGAAAATAGTCTGTATGTTTCCAGCACTTACCCCCCAAAACATTATCCCATAACTGAGGACTGAATGCATGTACCCAAGTAGGCTACTTTGAAGGATGAAATATTGCACACTGGTGCAAGGATTCACAGGGCATAACATGCTGAAGATAGCCTCTTTGCTAAAATTCTCACATGCCCTGTCCATTTCAGCTGACAGTCTACATTCATCCCCAAGAATTTGCTGTCTGTTACACAATCAAGTACCTCATTGTTTACTTTTAGTTTAATGTAAATGGATTTTTATTTAGTCTGAAGTTTATACAGTTTGTCTTTTTGACATTTAGAGTTAATTTATTCTCAAGTGATCAATTGTGGATGCCTCTGAGAGCTTCATTGGATTTTTCTATGAACAGTGTTGAGCTTTTGTCTGTAATCACTACAGTGCTGTCATCAGCAAATAGTATTTTTTCTCCATGCCTGACACTCTGTGGGAAATCATTTATATATATTTATAAGGAAGAGGATTGGGACCAGTACACTTCCCTGGGGGACACATATATTAATATATATTGAATCAGGTAAGTGTTTTACTACCAATCTTTTGCAAATATGTGAGATTTCAACTCTTAGCACCCTGTTTTCCAGGTATGATTTAAACCATTGCTTTGCTGTGCCCCTTATTCCTAATATTTCTAATTTGTGTTGTGGCGCCGATGAGTTCAACACCAGCATCGATATACATTTGTCTCTGGACTCCGAGCATCGTCTTTGGATGCTAAGCTAATATTATCTTTGCTCTCTTCCGCCATAAGCAGTTCTTTGTAAGCCTTGCTTGTGTAAAGAGGTGAATAAATGAACTACTGTTAAAAGGTGTTGTTTGGTGTAACTGACCCGAACATCCACCTCACTGTTGACCCCGAGTTGTAACGTCTTCCGTTTTCGCCATTTTACTGTGTCCGCGTCCTCCGCGTCGCTTATTTTCGCGTGTATCACATCGACACAACATTCGAACAATGACTTCGGCCCAACGCCCAACGCCGGATTTTTTGATTGACATGCATCGTGTTGCGGCCGATGCACACCCGCCAGGACTGCAACACGATGCCTCTCACTCGACGATTATGCCGATTTCGCCGGATGTTTTCGAGCCAGCAAAAATAAGTGAGGTTAGGAGTGTGCATGACTCCGGCTATCAGACGCCTTTGTTCCCACCACATGTTCCCTCCCTCATCGACGGTGCAGTTACCTCTTACGGATCTCCGTGCAGTGCGGGACCCTGCTTCGTTGGACAACTTACCACCGCCAGGACAGCGATTTGCCATGCCGCAATCCGTACAGTACCACGCGGATTCCTGCCACATGGCTGGAACTGTTCACAGGTCAACCTCCTCAGCATCTGACCATGCCCGCGTCTGCCTTGTTTCAGCATCAGCACATGTCTTCCTGCTTTGATACCTCGGCCTGCAACAAGAACAATAGCTTGTTATCTGTGCCTGACCTCCATCTCCGTCTCACTGCTACACCTCAGTGTTTTGTGCCACGACATTCACCTTATCCACACACCATTTTGAGTGGAGTTACTATGAACAGTGAACATTCACACATTCTGTCCGAAGTTCAACATCATTTTCCACACTGTGCTTCTGGACAGCCCGCACCTCCGCAGCCTCCCTGCAACACAGGTGGCTCCGGCTCTGATCGTACATCGAGCTTTCTGCGGACTAGCACGTGTTTTCAAACTTTGAACTTTTTCTCACCTGTCGCCCCCGCGCCGGATCCAGTCGAGCTTCTGCTACCGTTCTCGGCACATCTCTGTGCCTCATGCGCATCGGTCTTCCGCGATGCGTCAATCCGAACACAACCGCAACATGTTGAGCTTCCGCAACTGCAATCGATACATTACAGTGTCTCACCCGCGTCGGCCTTCCGCGGCGCGAAGGATCACGCTCAACCACAACACGTCACCATCACGCTGCCACCCGACCGGCCGTCGTCGCCACGTCCCCTAGAGGCACACTCTCCTTGATACTGCAGCAACAACAGCTCGTTTCAGGTAGTGCCCCAACGAATTCAACTCAGCCTGTTCTTCCAAACATTCTACAATGCTTACCGACGCTGCCGCCGTTTAATCCCGACACAGCAACAACCTGGTTCAAAATTGTGGACGAAGTGTTCGACCATTACAAACTCGACGAGTCAGCCAGATTTCTGTGACTTATCACCCACCTGCACGACCAGGAGGACTTGATTGCTGACATGGTCGACGCCCCGGACTCAGCTACCCGGTACACTCTAGCCAAAAAGACAGTTCTACATCAGCTTGCGTGCTCAACTGAGACAGCAATACGGCAAGTGCTCCACGTCGAGCAACTAGTCAACGATAAACCTTCCCAACTCTGCAGATGGCTACGGGCCCTGGTCGGCAACGATCTACTTTCTGACACAGCTCTCCTCGCCATCTGGTCAGATAAACTATCTCCTCATATCCGCTTTGCTCTGGCTCAGAGGTCTCCCGAACCTGTCGAGCAACGAATGACAATTGCTGACAAACTACATGACGCATCACTGCTCTACTTCGCCAGCCACTGTCTACATGGCAAGTCTCAGGTTCAGGCTCTTCGTCCCGTGGCCGGACGCTGCCGGGGCTGCACTGTACCGACTGTTCCACTCGCTCCTGGAAGCAGTAAACAAGCAGCTGGGACGTCACCGGCTTCGCCCACAGTCACGCCCCCTCTTGCAACTGAACCTGCTGCGGCCACCGAACTTCAGCCACCGCCTCTGGCAACGAACTTTCCGCAGGAAATGCAACCGCACTACCCATACTGTTACTTCCATACATGGTTTGGTGAGGCGGCATGGAACTGCAAACCACCCTGCAGCTTCCTCCTGCACACAACATGACAGACACCCACCAGTTCTCCATTCTGTCTGGGAACAACTGGATAATTGTGGACGACTTTATATTACAGACATTTCGTCGGGATACTTTTTCCTAGTGGACACAGGCGTCGATGTTTCGCTGCTGCCTACGTCCTTAGTGTTGTTGAACATCCGCCCTCATCATACTTCACTGCAAGCCGTGAATTCAACTAAACTACAATGCTTGGGTTCAACCTCCCACATCATGTCACTCTCCGCAAACTGCAAACTCGAGTGGACTTTATTAGTGGGCGATATTAAGGAATCTATACTAGGCACTGACTTTTTGCGACACCACAGACTTGCACTGGACCTAGTGCGAAGCACCATGTTTCATCACCTGTCCAAAACTCACTTCCCCTGTGCTCCGTCGAGCAAACCCCCTCGTGACACATCGGTCCGGGCTCATCTCATCCGTACATGCTCATCTCTGTCGACGACGTTAAAAGAAACAACGCACAAGTGCCTTGTCGAGCTTGAAAATGTCGCTTGCCTACACATGGAAAACTTCGAGCCCTCCCTCTGGCTCCACGAAACTCAGCTCCAGCTCTCTGACGCAGCAAAGGAATTACAGACACTGCAGCAAGGACAAAGCAAGGTCAGTAAGCGCGCCGAATCTGCTTGTAGTCCCAGCACTCGAGCCTCTGTGTGTTTACCTCCCACTACCCCTCGCAACTGTGCTATCAAGTCTACCATAACGTGAACTGACAGTTCCAGAGGGCCACACCCCCCTAACACAGCAGCATTTGACACTCGGCCGGACACGAGTGCGCATGCGTGACGAGCGTTACGTGTTCCCGAACTGATAGCTCCTACCCCTCCCCTCGCAGACAGCACCTCATACTATTCAACTTTAGCTCCTGCGCTCCGCCGTGTGACCACCTCTGACAACACAAACAGTGCACTCGCGACCGTGCTGTCACAGGCTGTGCCCCGCACAATGGACTCACAAATGGCTCACGAGCTCTACCGAGTTCACCTGACCTTGGTGCCACTGCTTCGGGCCGGCGGCCATCTTGTCGCGTTGACTCCTGGGACGCTTTGCCGCCTCAGCTCCCATCGGCTCCGCCGAGTGGCTCCGAACACTACGGCCACGCCTCGCCTGCCCTGCCATCCACACATTGTATACAAACCACCTCCCGCACTGCCGGCAACATTTCCGTCCTCACCAATGGCACGGTTCACAAACTTCGCCTCACGCCAGGTCCCCCGATCTCCAGTAAACCATGTCGACTTTGTCACGAGCGTCTCTCTGACCTTAAAAAGCAGATTTCCGAACTTCTAAACTCCAGTGTCATTGAACCCTCTGCCAGTAGCTGGTCGATGCCCATTCATATGACACCCAAGAAAGATGGGTCCTGGCACATGTGCAGAGACTACCATTGACTAAACGGATGAACAATTATGGACACCTACCCCATACTCAACATTGTCAACTTTACCAGTTCCCTCGCAGGTGCGATCACGTTCTCTGTCATTGATTGCAAACGGGCCTACCACCAGATCCCCAGGGCACCTGAAGACATCGACAAGACAGAAATCACCATCCCAATCGGGTTATTTCAGTTTCGATTCATGCCCTTCGGTCTGAAAAATACCACCCAGACCTGGCAATGCTTCATCAACGAAGTGCTATTCGACCCAAAATTCTGCTTTGCATACCTTGATGACATTCTTGTGTTCAGCTCCTCCGTCGAGGACAACATTCGACATGTGCAAACTGTTATGAACACTCTCACGGCAGAAGACATCGAGACCAACCAGAACAAATTGCAGCTACATCAGCCAGCTGTCACTTTTCTTGGTTTTCAGGTCTCTGCCAACGGCATTTCACCACCCCCTAAGAAGGTACAAACAATACTAAACCTACCCAGACCTGCATCATTCAAAGAGCTCCGGCGCTTTCTGGGGACGGTTAATTATTATCGCCGACATCTACCTCGGGCTGCGGAGATTCAGGCTCCACTGACGGACGCCTTGGCAGGCACCCACACTTCTGGATCTTAGCCCGTTTCATGGACCCCTGCTATCACTGACTCTTTCTCCTCCCTCAAAAGTCTTCTTGCCGAGGCCTGCAACATCGTGCATCCTCATCTCAATGCGCAGCTATTCATCACCACAGACACGTGCAATACTGCCATCGGCGCTGTCCTTAGCCAGACAATCGACGGCCAGACTTCACCTCTGCAGTTCTTCTCGTGCAAGCTCACCAACGCACAATGGAAATATTCCGCGTTTGACAGGGAGTTGCTTGCGGTCTACGAAGCGATCAAGCATTTTAAGACTGACGTTGAGGGATGCCCTTTCTATGTTTTAACGGACCACACACCCCTGGCTGCAGCCATTACAAACCCACCAGCTGATCTGCCTCCTCGCTGCTTCAGATACATGGACTTCATACCTTTGTTCATCACCGATATCAGACACATAAAGGGTGCTGACAATATAGTTGCTGATTTCCTTTCATGAGTCGATGCCATCCATTCGCTGTTAGTCCTCTCTGAACTGCCTAACCTACAACCCGCCGACGAGGATGCACAAAACCTGATCTCAGACTCTACCTCTTCACTACACTTCACCCGCACCACCTTCCCTGGCATTTCTGGTGAGATATGGTGTGATGATAGTATGAGCACGTTACACCCCCTCATCCCAACCACACTTCATCGAGCTGTCTTCAACGCATTGCATAATTTAACCCCCCCTGGTGTTCGTGCGTCCACCCGCCTCGTAGTGGAGTGCTTTGTGTGGAGAAATGCCAACAAGGATTGCCAGCAATGGGCACACTTTTGCCTCGCGTGCCAACGATGCAAAGTACAAAAGCACACTTCACCCCCCCTCAGCGCCTTTTTGACCCCTCCTGGGCGTTTCCAGTATATTCATATTGACATTGTCGGCCCTCTACCCCCTCTAATGGCTCTCATTATGTTCTCTCATCTGTTGACTGAACAACTCACTGGGTCGCGGCTGTCTGCCTCCCCAATATTATGGCAGAAGCTGTTGCTCGAGCTTTCGTCGATTCGTGGGTATCGCGTTTCAGATGTCCAGCTATCATCATGGCTGACCAGGGCAGACAATTTGAGTCGGCCCTGTTCAACGAGATTTGCAACATTTGCGGCATCCGGCGCATTCATATCACAGCATATCACCCGCAGGGTAACGGGCGAGTTGAGTGCTGGCACCACACTTTCAAGGCGGCTCTTTGATGCCACGACTCTCTTTGGATGGAGGCCTTTCCCCTTGTGCTACTAAGCATTCATGCGACCTATAAGGAGGACCTCAAAGGCAAAATAGCCGAGCTTGTATATGGCCAGAACATTGTTCTCCCTGGCGAACTCGTGAGCCCTTCTGCTTCCCTCCCTCAGTCTGACTTACCTTCCTTCGTAGACCGCGTCAGACGCCACTTCATCAACCTCCACATCACTCCGCCTGCCAGCCATTCCCACTCTAAGGTTCACATCCAGAAATCTCTGGACAATTGCGAGTACGTCATGCTCTGAGATGACACTGTCGGTGCTCCCCTCCAACTTCCATATACCGGCCCGTACCGAGTTCTCCGGCGCTCAGCCAACACCTATGACATCCAGATGAAGGATTCAGCTGTCACAGTCTCTATCAACAGACTTAAGCCTGCTCATGTCGAGCCTTCTTCTACCCCCATTCAGGTCACGACCACACCACTCACTGTTGTGGCTCACGACACTCCGACCACTCCCTCCAGGTCGGACATACACACTGAATCGAGTGACTTCCAGCTCCAATCGTAAAGCTCTCCTCTGACCTCACCCCCTACTCCGGTCTCACGCACTCTGTCGAGTGACCCCATGCTCCCCACGTCGAGCTTACCTACGATCATACCCTCGCCGCTAGGCCCTTTACTGGTCCCTTCGACCTCTACTCTGTCGCCTGCCTCACCCTGTCGAGGTTTCTCATGCCCCCCCCCCCCCCCCCCCTCCATCTTGAATGTGCTCTTGCTTGAGGTGTTTGTGCCTGTTCCCCTGGACATAATCCACGACATCTCTATAATACTACTCGATGATACACTGTTCGTCGTGTGTTTCCCCTTGTCTGGTGCTCATGACACAACCTCCGCCATTCCCTGCCACCTGGTGAAATGTGTTCCCCTTTCGCCCGACGTCGACCTGGACATGCTTTGTGTGTTCACCACGCCCACCGGAGACATCGTCATTGTCGCTCCGTTCCACTCACAAACCGCCGGCCTACCTGTCGCCGCACGACCAGGATGCCCAGTACGACGCCCGGCGCGATTCAATAACTTCCAGGTTCGGTGGCTGAACCTTCCATCACATCATCTACCCATCTACCCACACAGCTCCCCGACGACACTGTCGAGCTGACCGTGGTTCGGCTCCCCTGCTGACGCCTCGGTAACCCCCCCCCCCCCCCCCCCACCCCTGGCCTCTCAAGAGTACTCCATACTGCGGGGGATGAGGTTGACACCAGCATCGATATACGTTTATCTCTAGATTTCGAGCATCGTCTTTGGACACTAAGCTAAGATTATTTTTGCTCTCTTCCTCCATAAGCAGCTCTTTGTAAGCCTTGCTTGTGTAAAGAGGTGAATAAATGAACTACTGTTAAAAAGGTGTTGTTTGGTGTAACTGACCTGAACATCCACCTCAATGTAATAAAATTCTGTGGTCAACTGTGTCAAAAGCCTTTGATAAATCCAACAAAATGCCTTTTGCATTCTCCCCTATGTCTAATGCTTCTAGTACGATTTTGGTAAACTGTGCTATAGCTGTCTGTGTACTTTTTGTGGCCCTAAAACCAAATTGTTCGTTGCAGAGAAGGTTAATTTTTTCTAGGTAGTTCATTAAACTATTTTTCGTTATGGTTTCTATTATTTTGGAAATACAAGATAACAAGGAAATTGTTCTCTGGTTTTCTACTTTTTTGCATCGCCATTTTTTAGTACTTGTATTACTTTTGCTTGTTTCAGGTATTCAGGAAAGCAGCCAGATCTGAAAGATTCATTAATTTTTATTATCAATGGGGTTTTTATGTTGTGTATACATTTCTTTAGCACACTGACTGGGACCTTATCTAACCCTGTGGATTTTTTATTCTTTAGATGGTGTATCACCTGTGCCACCTCTTGCTCTGTTGTTGGAAAGAGAACTATTGAATATGGTGGCTGGTCCTGTTGGTGTAGAACATATGTGTCTGGTAATTTCTCTTGCAATTTCTTAGCAAACCCACCAAAGTATTCATTCACAAAGTTTGCTAGTTTCTTTGGATTGCTGGTTTCAACATCTTTGCTTTTAATCTGTGTTTACTTTTGTTATCTTCCTCCAGTAATGTTTTCCCATTTATAAGTTTTTTTGCAGCTAGTAATACTTTTCTATAAGTTCTCCTGTGATTTTTGTAGAACACTAAAAAAGCTGGGTCAGTCTAGCTATTTTTGATGGATGCGAGATACATTAGGGTTTTAGAGGATTTTTTGATACCTCTAGTTACCCATTAATTTTTGTTTTTTGCTTCAATCGAATGCAGTGTTTTGGGGAATGCTTCCCCAAATTTTAGTTTAAATATTGTCATGAACTTATTAAACATTTTGTTTACATCTGTTTCTGCATACACTTCCTCCCACCCTTCATGTTGTAGCATGAGAAATGACATACATTTGATTCTGAGAAGACCCTCTTGCATGCATTCAATTTAGCAGACCTTACTACACAAATATTTTCTTTTAATATCTGACAGAGGTGATCTGATAGGCCTAGATTTTGAACAAGTTAAGTGGCAGAGCTTTCTTTCTATGTCTGTTGCTACATGGTCTATTATTGAGAAAGATTGTTTGGTCACTATAGTTAATGAGTGATGTTATGCCATAGCAGCAGAGAATGTTCAAGAAGGTACTACTAAGATCATCTGATTTCATTGTGTTGATATTTAAATCCCCACATATGAGAATGCTCATTTTTGGACAAGTTACCTTTTCTAAGCTCTGATTGAGTTTTGAGGAAAAAATGTCCATATTTTTTTGACAAGCTGTTTCCTGTTATTTCAACTGTGATAGTTCAAAAAGTTTATCTTCACTTAATGCTATAAGATCTTTTCTAATTTTAAATATTATGCCTTTTTTCACACAAGTACATGAACCGCCACCTTTCATGGAAATTCTGTTATAGGAACAGGCCAGGTCATAAGATGGTAATGCAAAATATATAATTTCATTTTCCTTACACCAATGTTCAGTAATACACACAATGGTACCATCTAGTTTTTGCAATTTTAATTCTAGTTGTTGAACACAATCATGTGTTCACTATGCTGTCTGTAGTAGCTTACCCACACTCCTACTTTTTTATTCATTATTAACCCTACTCCTCCATTACCCCTATTTGATTTTGTATTTATAACCCTGTAGTCATCTGACCAACTGTCTTGTTCCTCCTGCCACCGAACTTCACTAATTCCCACTATATCTAATTTTAATCTATCCATTTCCCTTTTTAAATTTTCTAACCTACCTGTCTGATTAAGGGATCTGACATTCCACGCTCCGATCCGTAGAGCGGCAGTTTTCTTCCTCCTGATAACGACGTCCTCTTGAGTAGTCCCCGCCCGGAGATCCAAATGGGGGACTATTTTACCTCCGGAATATGTTATCCAAGAGGACGCCATCATCATTTAACCATACAGTAAAGCTGCATGCCCTCGGCAAAAATTACGGCTGTAGTTTCCCCTTGCTTTCACCCGTTCGCAGTACCGGCACAGCAAGGCCATTTGGGTTAGTGTTACAAGGCCAGATCAGTCAATCATCCAGACTGTTGCCTCTGCAACTACTGAAAAGGCTGCTGCCCCTCTTCAGGAACCACAAGTTTGTCAGGCCTCTCAACAGATATCCCTCCGTTGTGGTTGGACCTACGGCACAGCTATCTATAGACACGAAGCCCACGCCTACTACAGTAGTACAAGTTTATATGCCAACTAGATCTGCAGATGACGAAGCAATTGAAGAAATGTATGATGAAATAAAAGAAATTATTCAGATAGTGAAGGGAGACGAAAATTTAATAGTGATGGGTGACTGGAATTCGGCAGTAGGAAAAGGGAGAGAGGGAAACATAGTAGGTGAATATGGATTGGGGGGAAGAAATGAAAGAGGAAGCCGCCTTGTAGAATTTTGCACAGATCACAACTTAATCTTAGCTAACACTTGGTTCAAGAATCATACTTGGAAGAAGCCTGGAGATACTGACAGGTTTCAGATAGATTATATAATTGTAAGACATAGATTTAGGAACCAGGTTTTAAATTGTAAGACATTTCCAGGGGCATATGTGGACTCTGACCACAATCTATTGGTTATGAACTGTAGATTAAAACTGAAGAAACTGAAAAAAGGTGGGAATTTAAGAAAACGGGGGACCTGGATAAATTGAAAGAGGAAGAGGAGATTACTGTTTAACGTCCCGTCGACAACGAGTTCATTAGAGACGGAGCACAAGCTCGGATTAGGGAAGGATGGGGAAGGAAATCGGCCGTGCCCTTTCTAAGGAACCATCCCGGCATTTGCCTGAAGCGATTTAGGGAAATCACGGAAAACCTAAATCAGGATGGCCGGACCCGGGATTGAACCGTCGTCCTCCCGAATGCGAGTCCAGTGCGCCACCTCGCTCGGTAAAGTGAAAGAACCAGAGGTTCTACAGAGTTTCAGGGAGAGCATAAGGGAACAATTGACAGGAATGAGTGAAAGAAATACAGTAGAAGAAGAATGGGTAGCTTTGAGGGATGAAGTAGCGAAGGCAGCAGAGGATCAAGTAGGTAAAAAGACTAGGGCTGGTAGAAATCCTTGGGTAACAAAAGAAATATTGAATTTAATTGATAAAAGGAGAAAATATAAAAATGCAGTAAATGAAGCAGGCAAAAAGGAATACAAACGTCTCAAAAATGAGATCGACAGGAAGTGCAAAATGGCTAAGCAGGGATGGCTAGAGGACAAATGTAAGGATGTAGAGGCTTATATCACGAGAGATAAGATAGATACTGCCTACAGGAAAATTAAAGAGACCTTTGGAGGGAAGAGAACCACTTGTATGAATATCAAGAGCTCAGATGCAAACCCAGTTCTAAGCAAAAAAGGGAAAGCAGAAAGGTGGAAGAACTATATAGAGTTTCTATACAAGGGCGATGTACTTGAGGACAATATTATGGAATGGAAGAGGATGTAGATGAAGATGAAATGGGAGATATGATACTGTGTGAAGATTTCGACAAAGCACTGAAAGATCTAAGTCGAAACAAGGCCCCAGGGGTAGACAACATTCCATTAGAACTACTGACAGCCTTGGGAGAGTCAGTCCTGACAAAACTCTACCATCTGGTGAGCAAGAATGTATGAGACAGGCGAAATACCCTCAGACTTCAAGAAGAATATAATAATTCCAATCTCAAAGAAAGCAGGTGTTGACAGATGTGAAAATTACCGAACTATCAGTTTAATAAGTCGCGGTTGCAAAATACTAACGCGAATTCTCTACAGACGAATGGAAAAAGTGGTAGAAGCCGACCTTGGGGAAGATCAGTTTGGATTCCGTAGAAATATTGGAACACGTGAGGCAATACTGACCTTACGACTTATCTTAGAAGAAAGATTAAGGTAAGGCAAACCTACGTTTCTAGCATTTGCAGACTTAGAGAAAGCTTTTGACAATGTCGACTGGAATACTCTCTTTCAAATTCTGAAGATGGCAGGGGTAAAATACAGGAAGCGAAAGGCTATTTACAATTTGTACAGAAACCAGATGGCAGTTATAAGAGTCGAGGGGCACGAAAGGGAAGCAGTGATTGGGAAGGGAGTGAGACAGGGTTGTAGCTTATCCCCGATGTTATTCAATCTGTATATTGAGCAAGCAGTGAAGGAAACAAAAGAAAAATTCGGAGTAGGTATTAAAACCCATGGAGAAGAAATAAAAACTTTGAGGTTCGCCGATGACATTGTAATTCTGTCAGAGACAGCAACGGACTTGGAAGAGCAGTTGAACGGAATGGATAATGTCTTGAAAGGAGGATATAAGATGAACATCGACAAAAGCAAAACGAGGATAATGGAATGTAGTCGAATGAAGTCGGGTGATGCTGAGGGAATTAGATTAGGAAATGAGACACTTAAAGTAGTAAAGGAGTTTTGCTATTTGTGGAGCAAAATAACTGATGATGGTCGAAGTAGAGAGGATATAAAATGTAGACTGGCAATGGCAAGGAAAGCGTTTCTAAAGAAGAGAAATTTGTTAACATCAAGTATAGATTTAAGTGTCAGTAAGTTATTTCTGAAAGTATTTTTATGGAGTGTAGCTATGTATGGAAGTGAAACATGGACGATAAATTGTTTAGACAAAAAGTGAATAGAAGCTTTGGAAATGTGGTGCTACAGAAGAATGCTGAAGATTAGATGGGTTGATCGCATAACTAATGAGGAGGTATTGAATAGAACCGGGGAGAAGAGGAGTTTGTGGCACAACTTGACTAGAAGAAGGGATCGGTTGGTAGGACATGTTCTGAGACATCGAGGGATCACCAATTTAGTATTGGAGGGCAGCTTGGAGGGTAAAAATCATAGAGGGAGACCAAGAGATGAATACACTAAGCAGATACAGAGGCATGTAGGTTGCAGTAGGTACTGGGAGATGAAGAAGCTTGCACAGGATAGAGTAGCATGGAGAGCTGCATCAAACCATCTCAGGACTAAAGACCACAACAACAACAACAGTTGTTTAACTTTATTCTTTATGTGCTGTATATTTGGTGAAATACTGTTAAAAATTTGGTTCTACGTGTTATGGTTGTTTCCTCCTCTTTGTCCCTGACGTTAAAAAATCTTTCTGGTGGTATCGCTCTTTGGTGGCTGGCACTGCGGCTATCGCCCGAACATTGAAAAGAGTGGAAAATACACAGCAGTAGCTTGACGAAGGGAAGAGGCCTAATAGATTTGTGGATATGTGGCCGCTGTGCAAGGACTGTATTCAAAAGCCGGCCGAAGTGGCCGTGCGATTAAAGGCGCTGCAGTCTGGAACCGCAAGACCGCTACGGTCGCAGGTTCGAATCCTGCCTCGGGCATGGATGTTTGTGATGTCCTTAGGTTAGTTAGGTTTAACTAGTTCTAAGTTCTAGGGGACTAATGACCTCAGCAGTTGAGTCCCATAGTGCTCAGAGCCATTTGAACCATTTGACTGTATTCAAAACAACGCAGAAAAGGGCTTGGATTGTTGTACTGCCTGAAAGACCATTTCGAAATATCGACCTCACTAAATTCGTCAAAAAGTTCTCTATTTCAAGATTCTGTGCGGTGTTAATGCAAGATACTCTGACTAGGACCACATGGAAATCCAGTGAATGCGAAATTGTAAATTTAGATGTTCAAGGGTGTACCGATACCTCTTTTTTGTGTAATTATTATGGTGTTGAATTAATTTAGTTATTACGTGTAAGTCAGTGTGGATTGCTACGTGCGGTTTGAAATACGCGCGCAGGCGTCAGTCGCAAACTACAGCGGTGATAATGTAACGTACCAGTTTAAATTTTGTTGTTTTTAGTAATGTCACGTATATTTTGAGTCCCAGTAAATGCATCTTAAATATACGTAGCGTGACTTAATCTCAATAAGAAGGCAAAAAGTTATTGACGGAAATGTTACGCTTTCTTTCACGAATGACAACGTAACGTAACCGGCAATCAACCCAGCGATAATATAGAGCGTGAAATGATTTCCTTTCCCAGCAAAGTAATCTAATTTTACACAGAAAGAAAGAATGGTACAAACACCTACGTATTTTAAAATAACTGCAAAGAATTTCTTTGCAATTATCTCTTTAGGAAACGAGTTAACTTTTAATCCTTTGAATTAACTGAAAATATTTTAAACCAGAGGTGAAGCCTCAGCTAATCCTTGCGGTGTTAAATCTCTGAATAACTTCTGCAATAAAAATATTTACTAAGTTTAATATTGAAAACTGACTGTAAAAGTTCATAAAAGCACTTAAATTATCTTCCCTTGCGAGTGAAGCTCGCAAACACTGAACTATTTTTTAGTACATGTAATGGCGGACTTAGCGCCACCGAAACAGTCGAAGCCATATGGGCAATCGACAGCAATATTATTATTAGCTTCCAATAAGTTTCACGTGGAGGGAGAGGTATTTTTGAAAGGAAACATAAGATGCTTTCAATTAACAATATTTTGAAACCTTGAAGTACAGACCAGGTGTTATACATACATGGACCCACAGGCGAGAAAGAACAAACAGGGGCAGCAACATGGCTCTTGTGTATATATATTACACTTGAAGTTCCATACTTTCATGGAACGTATTGAAATATAGTATTCTTTGATTGAAAATATTTACAATATTTGTCACAAAATATTATCAGACTCGACAAAATGACTTTTAAAATTACAGTTATTACTTTCTTATTTTGCATTATCTTCATATTGTTTGAATAAATTGCGTCATACATTAGATAGGATTCCAGGTGACGCCACAGGAAAGACCTGGAACTCATTGGGTGGTATATGTTAAAAGAAGAAACTGAAGTAACATCTACCACATCTATTCATTCGCCAACTCAGAGCCGCCAGATGAACTGTGCTCCTACTTTGCCAGTCACCGTGTGTTCTACAGTCCTCGATGAAAACCAGAAGTTCAGTACGTAACTCTCTGCGGATTTATGTCCATGTTCGTCATGACAGCTATGAAGAAGATAAACAATAACAATCGAGCACATCAGTTCAACAGTTGAGCTTCAGGAACGATGTGATACACTTTGCATTTAAAAGAGTGATCACCGATACTAAATGTCAATTATTTTCCACCATTCGAATTAAGCATATGGGCTGAAGTGTTGTGCTCGTACAATTAGAAATGTTCAACAATGTTGCTAATATCACAGTATCAAACTGCAAACTACGACTATGAATTGGTAGAGTTGTGCAAATAACCCATAGTGCATATGACTTAAACGTATATTTAAAAGAGACTGTACGAGGTTTTGAATTCATCGGAGTGTCAGTATGCTTAAAGCAGATATAAAGATGACCAAGGAGGTAATACTCTTTATACAAGAAAATTCAGTAGGATCGCTACCAGATTTCTCAAAGAATCAGATTTTGTTGAAGGATCGGAATAAATTTTATGAGTCAGGCTAAGTGCCGGTTATCACAATTCGCATTGAGTTCAATACTGCAATGGATTCATATCTTAATGACTGATTCATACAGTTTACTTATTCTTCCCTACAGTCGGTGCACGATATGAAATTGTAAGGACACCAAGCAATAATATTTATCTCCCAGTGGCTGTTCAAACATTAGATCATCTCAAGTGGAATATTGTGGGGCAAAACAGGTATCTCATCGAGCTTCACAGTTAAGAATTCATAATATAGCTACTTTTGAAGCAGTATTTGCGTATGGCGCAAAAACATTGCATAAAACGAATACAGTTTCCTTCTTAACTTTGAATGTCGCGGCCAGTAGCCTTGCACCAATGTGCTTTCTGATAAATATATAAAGAACAAAAGTAACTATTATGCAGTAAACTTTACAACAAATTTCTATTGCCTAATGATTCAATAAGGTGTCATGCTGTCATCGTTCAATCTGTTTTGTGTGGAGGAAATGATGATCTGATGCTTAACTGAAAATACTGATAATTTAAATTTACTATATATTTTAAACAAATAAAATTACAGATTTTATATTTACAACGTTTGTCATTTTAATGATGCGCTTCTATATAAAATGTCGATCGTTAAGATTGACCAAAGCGTTCAGATTTTAGCATTCAGGTCTTTGTTAGAAAACTTGTTAATTTCACTTTAACAGTAAATCCTAAACTATTATAGATATGATCAGTATTCAAGTTTTATTGGGATCACCATGATAATTAATGGAGGATGACAGATTAAAATTACTGTGGCTTAATTCCCTGCTTTACTACAGAATTAAATATTTTTCATAAATGTTTCCCTTTATGGCCGATCTTAGGTCCGCAATATTTAACATTGATACGTCTCCTCGCCCATAAACGGATTCTACTGGGTTTCCCTACGACGTAGGTTCTAGTCTGTCTCACTCGCACACTACAGCGCTTAAGCCTCAATAGAGAATAGACACCTGTGAATTTCCCCATCTCGAGGTGAATCTGCGCCCTTTGTGGCACACAGTCCTCGACGACAGAGTTCGTTTCACAATTCCTGTAGGCTGAATCTTTCGGCCATAAATAAGAGCGCAATGCTCGTTAACTCACAGTTTATTTCCAGATAGAAGAGAATGAGATTGTACTTAACACATTAATTTGGAAGCGACAAGATCTGGTGCATGGAGGGTGGTGAAGTGGGTACTGTTTCTGAATGTCATTCTGTGGGTCACCAGTTCAAACCCAAGCACCACAAATTATTGTTAATTTGTATTTATTTATTCTGAAAGATTATTGAAATATCGCGTGTTTGTAACATTTGTAACTGGAATATTCCATGTTTGTATAAATAACTGCACCCTCCACCCAGGAGATCTGTTCTGGCTGTACATTGCTCAGTAGTAAACATGTTTTCAGTGCTAAGTGTTTTATTTCACTGATTACCTTGTCTTCAGATTTGAACATGATTATGGGTTCGATGTGACAGTGTTTGGTGAAGGTGACGGGTATTCCAGTACATCTGCACCACAGTGCCTCCAATAAGCCAAAGCAAAAACGATAGTCTACAGCGAAAGGAACCGAAATACAAGGAGCACCTCATTTCTAAGATCCATCTATTCAGGAGACAGATGGATTCCAGAACAGCACTAAATTATCTTCACATCAGGCATCCATCAGCGTTTTCTAGGGACAGTGGGCAGTATCCAGCGAGATGGCTGAAAGGATTTGGACCAGTCGCAGGTGAGATGACATGATGGGTTTAGCGAACGTGTATCTATATCTGAATGGCATAGCCCAACAATGGTTCGAAAAAGCCAAAGAGAAGTTTAGTGGCTGGAAAAAATTCCAGGTCGTGCTATAGAAAATATTTGGTGACAATCAACAGCAACTCTGATTAACAGAAGAAAAACTAAAGAACAGCGCCCAATGCCATGGAGAAACGGCACAGTCATATATACAAAATGTTTCGGCTATTTGCAACATTGTGAACTCGAATATAACAGAAGTCAGAAAGATCTCACATTTCAAAATGATTCAAATGGCTCTGAGCACTATGGGACTTAACATCGTAGGTCATCAGTCTCCTAGCACTTAGAACTACCTAAACCTAACCAACCTAAGGACATCACACACATCCATGCCCGAGGCAGGATTCGAACCTGCGACCGTAGCGATCGCGCGGTTCCGAACTGAAGCGCCTAGAACCGCTCGGTCACCGCGGCCGGCGATCTCAAATTTGATGAGTTGGGAACCAGGCAGATAAGTTGACTCTAGAAAAGTCATAACTGTATGGGAAGGCTACCTCTCTTGACATGCTGCGCTTCAGATCAGCACATGTGCGAATGTTCGTCTGGTAAACCATGTCCTTCAGACAGCCCCACAACCAGAAATCACAGGGAGTGAGATCAGGTGATCATGTTGAACAAGCATTTGGAAACGATCTGCTGATAATGCGATCGTTTCCAAATGTGTTTCGGAGTAGCAAGTGAACTTCACGTGCGATGTGCGGTGGAGCCCCATCTTGCATGAAAACTATTGAGTTAAATGCATCTCTCTCCTGTGGGCGCGTATGACATGCTGGCGAAGCCTATCGCAGTAATGCTGGTCAGTCACACTGCACGTCTTTGGTCTTTGACCGCCAACGCGTTCAAAAAAGAATGGTCCAATGATGCACGTAGCCGTGAAGCCACACTATACGGTGACACGTTCACCATACAGAGGAACTTCATGCACAGTGACTGGAGGTGAAGATCCCCACACTCGGCAGTTCTGTGTGTTCACCTAAGCCGTCAGAGAAAAATGGGCTTTGTCTGTCCATAGGATAGTCCAGGGCCAGCGAGAAAGTAGAGAGCGAAGTCAACACGTCGATGTGCGTGCTGTGATGCAAGCTGCTGTATGATATGGATATTGTACGGATACCATTTGAGAATGGTTCGAAGCACCTTCCATACAGTGGAGCACGGGATGTTCAACTATCGTGACACAGCACACGCACTGCCTGACGATCGGGAATTGCGCGCAGCGTTGTCTGCGTACAACAGTGGTTTCATCAACTACCTGTGCTGCAACCGGTCGTCGGCCTATTCCCTGAGCGACGCCCAGTTCTCCAGTTGATTCAGACTTCATGTTGCTCGGCAGGTGGAGAAAGAGGACCCTTCCATAATCCTTTCAGCCGGCATATTCTCGAAGTGCAGATGCAGCATTACTGTTGTTTTGATAATAGAGCTTTACTGATAATGCCCTGCTCCTTTTGTCCAAGCTCATGTTGACACGTCAACAAGTGAACTGCGACTGGTCAGGTGTGTGAGATATATCACAATGACTGGTCATGGCACCTGGTGGCCATAGTTGGAACTGGACGGTGGCGCTGTGACGCATGGACATACTCTGGAAATTAATGCTACCAAGTTCGGTACTCGAGCGGTAATTAGTTTCCGTGTTATAACGTGTTAAATAGGGAAAGTTTAATTTTTTTTGGAAATTTGTGTTCAGGTCCTATGGGACCAAATTTCTTACACACTTCTTAATCTAACTTAAAGTAACTTACGCTAAGGACGACACACACACACTCGTGCCCGAGAGAGGACTCGAACCCCTCCGACGGGAGGGGCGGAACTCTGGCAAGGCGCCTTGGACGGCGCGGCACTCCAGCACGGCAAAGTTTAATTATGACCATCTGGTTTTACTTGGGGGAAAACTTACCAAATCGTTCCAGGACTTGGTGACAAGCCTACTAGTATAATAAATACGTTAACTAATCTGAAAGAATGATTTGCAAACTGACTTTCCTGACAGGATCGGATAAAGTGGCGGTCTTGTGTGAAAGAAGATACAAATCAATGATAAATAGTAAGGAGATTTGCATTTGATATTGAATGTTAGCAAGGATATAACTGAGTTGTATGTCCAGAAAGACCTTATATTAAAAGGAAAGGGTGCAGCTAGTCTGCCCGTGACATCATAGGAAAAGCCATGCATGAGCTGGTGAGACTTCATGACATTACTATAGTGCATCTGCTGCGAGTTCTACGAATCGTATCTGCAGTCGTCACATCGAGCAACTGACTCAAGACAAGAGAAACAAAAAGTAACATTTATCTTCTTTATTTTGGAAGTGTGAAGTAGTTGTTGGTAAGACAGTAGGAGGTTTTCTGTAGTGTTGCAAATAGTTGTTGATCACTGTGTGATGGTAATAATAGTCACCGTAGTTAGAAATATATTGTAGTTGAAGTCTGTGTGAGAGTGTTCAATAGGAATAAAAGTTACAGTTATTAATAATAAACTGGGTGATAATTAGCTCTATAATCATAAATGGAAGTGAAAATAAAGACTACGAGGCACAGCTTATCGCTGGATAACACAATTTAAAGAACGAGTTAAAGAAAGATGATTAATTTTTAAAGATACATTCCCTACACCATAACGCACCTCCTCCGGCCTGGATCCTTCAGCCGACACCAGTGGCAAAAAACAGTCAATACCGTCACTGCGCGATAGCGATGGAGATGTTACCGATGATGGTGCCACTAAAGCGGATTTACTAAATACAGTTTTCCGTAATTTCTTCACGAAAGGAGACGAAGTAAATATTCCAGAATTCGAAACCAGAACAGCTATTAGCATGAGTGTCATAAAAGTAGATATCTTAGGTGTTGCGAAACATCTCAAATCACTTAAGAAAGGCAAGTCTTCAGGTCCACATGGTATACCAATCAGGTTCCTTTCAGATTATGCAGACACAATAACGCCTCTCTTAGCAATCATATACAACCGCTCACTTGACGAAAGGTCTGTTCCTAAAGACTGGAAAGTAGCACAGGTCACACCAACATTCAAGAAAGGAAATAGGAGTAACCCATTGAATTACAGACCCATATCACTGAGCTCAATTTGGAGTAGGATTTCGGAGCATATACTGTACTCGAACATTATGAATCACCTTGAAGAAAATGACGTATTGATACATAACCAACACGGATTCAGAAATTATCGTTCTTGTGCAACGAAGCTAGCTCTTTATTCCCATGAAGTAATGAGTGCTGTCGACAAGGGATCTCAGATCAATTCCATATTGCTGGATTTCCAAAAGGATTTTGATACCATTGCTCACAAGCGACTATTAATCAAATTGCGTGCATATGGAGTATCGTCTCAGTTGTGTGACTGGATTCGTGATTTCCTCTCAGAGAGGTCACAGTTAGTAGTGAGAGACGTTAAATCATCGAGTAGATCAGAAGTGATATCTGGCGTTCCTTAAGGTAGTGTCATAGACCCTGTGCTGTTCCTGATTTATATAAATGATATAGGTGATAACTGAGCAGCCCTCTTAAATTGTTTGCAGATGACACTTTAATTTACAGTCTAGTAAAATCATCAGACGACCAATTACAATTACAAAATGATGTAGAGAGAATTTCTGTGTGCCAGAATGAGATTTTCACTCTGCAGCGGAGTGTGCGCTGATATGAAACTTCCTGGCAGACTAAAACTGTGTGCCCGACCGAGACTCGAACTCGGGACCTTTGCCTTTCGCGGGCAAGTGCTCTGCCATCTGAGCTACCGAAGCACGTCTCACGGCCGGTCTCACAGCTTTACTTCTGCCAGTATCTCGTCTCCTACCTTCCAAATTTTACAGAAGCTCTCCTGCGAACCTTGCAGAACTAGCACTCCTGAAAGAAAGGATAATGCGGAGACATGGCTTAGCCACAGACTGGGGGATGTTTCCAGAATGAGATTTTCACTCTGCAGCGGAGTGTGCGCTGATATGAAACTTCCTGGCAGATTAAAACTGTGTGCCCGACCGACACTCGAACTCGGGACCTTTGCCTTTCGCGGGCAAGTGCTCTACCATCTGAGCTACCGAAGCACGTCTCACGCCCGGTCTCACAGCTTTACTTCTGCCAGTATCTCGTCTCCTACCTTCCAAACTTTACAGAAGCTCTCCTGCGAACCAGGAAGTTTCATATCAGCGCACACTCCGCTGCAGAGTGAAAATCTCATTCTGGAAACATCCCCCAGGCTGTGGCTAAGCCATGTCTCCGCATTATCCTTTCTTTCAGGAGTGCTGGTTCTGCAAGGTTCGCAGTAGAGCTTCTGTAAAGTTTGGAAGGTAGGAGACGAGATACTGGCAGAAGTAAAGCTGTGAGACCGGGCGTGAGTCGTGCTTCGGTAGCTCAGACGGTAGAGCACTTGCCCGCGAAAGGCAAAGGTCCCGAGTTCGGGTCTCGGTCGGGCACACAGTTTTGATCTGCCAGGAAGTTTCAATTTCTGTGTGATGCGAAAAGTGACAATTGGCACTAAACAAAGGTAAGTGTGAGGTCATCCACATGGGTACTAAAAGAAATCCGATAAAGTTCGGGTATACCATAAATCGCACAAATCTAAGGGCTGCAATTCGACTATATACCTAGGAATTACAATTACGAGCAACTTAAATTGGAAAGATCACATAGATAATATTGCGGGGAAGGCGAAACAAAGACTGCGCTTTGTTGGCAGAACACTTAGAAGATGCGACAAACCCACTAGAGTGTCAGCCTACATTGCACTTGTCCGTCCTCTGCTGGAATATTGTTGCGCGGTGTGGGATCTTTATCAGGTAAGATTGACGGAGGACATCGAAAAAGTGCAAAGAAAGGCAGCTAGTCTCGTGTTATCGCGCAATAGGGGTGAGAGTGTCACTGATATGATACGCGAGTTGGGGTGGCAGCCACCGAACAAAGGCGGTTTTCTTTGCGGCGAGATCTGTTTACGAAATTTCAATCACCAACTTTCTCTGCCGAATGCGAAAATATTTTGATGACACCCACCTACGTAGGAAGAAATGATCATCATAATAAAATAAGAGAAATCAGAGCTCGAACGGAAATATTTAGGTGTTCCTTTTCGCCACGCGCCATTCGAGAGTGGAATGGTAGAGCAGTAGTATGAAAATGGTTCGATGAACCCTCTGCCAGGCATTTAAGTATGAACTGCAGAGTAGCCATGTAGATGTAGATGTAGACGATTGTTGCATGGCGTCTGCTTTTAGATGCTTCATCCCGTACACGCCAACGTCCATCTGTCATTTAAAAAGAACGCCTGTCGCCACTCAATGAGTGTCCGTTTGTGGTGTTGACGTGTAGGTTCCAGCCTTCGATGGACAACAGCGAGCATTGATGCATGAACCAGGCGCGTGCTTTGAGGGCCCATACGCAGCAACGTTCGCTGATTGGTCGTTGAGGAGACAATGTTGGTAACCCCTTGGTTGAGGTGGGCGGTCTGCTGCTCAGCAGTTGCACGTCTATTCGCCCGTACACATCTCCATAGCGTCGTTCATCCCTTTCATCTATGGCCCGTGGCGCAGAACTGTTGTCTCGGCTCCGGTTTTGAATAGCACCATTTTTCCATGCCCAGTGTACTTCAATCACAGCGGCACGCGAACAATTTACAAATTTAGCTGTTTCGGAAATGATTTCACCCTTTGCCCGAAACCCTATGATTATTCCCTTAGCCGCCCCCGGTGGACGAGCGGTTCTATTCGCTTCAGTCCGGAACCGCGTGACTGCTACGGTCGCAGGTTAGAATCCTGCTTCGGGCATGGATGTGTGTGATGTCCTTAGGTTAGTTAGGTCTAGGGGACTGATGGCCTCAGATGTTAAGTCCTATAGTGCTCAGAGCCATTTGAACCATTATTCCCTTTTACACATCAGATAAATCGCTCCATTTCCTCATTACGACAATGTCTTTACTATTTTCCACATCCCCCATCACCCTTTATACAGGGTGTTACAAAAAGGTACGGCCAAACTTTCAGGAAACATTCCTCACACAGAAAGAAAGAAAATATGTTATGTGGACATGTGTCCGGAAATGCTTACTTTCCATGTTAGAGCTCATTTTATTACATCTCTTCAAATTACATTAATTATGGAATGGAAACACACAGCAACAGAACGTACCAGCGTGACTTCAAACACTTTGTTACAGGAAATGTTCAAAATGTCCTCCGTTAGCGAGGATACATGCATCCACCCTCCGTCGCATGGAATTCCTGATGCGCTAATGCAGCCCAGGAGAATGGCGTATTGTATCACAGCCGTCCACAATACGAGCACGAAGAGTCTCTACATTTGGTACCGGGGTTGCGTAGAGAAGAGCTTTCAAATGCCCCCATAAATGAAAGTCAAGAAGGTTGAGGTCAGGAGAGCGTGGAGGCTAGGGTATTGGTCCGCCTCTACCAATCCACCGGTCACCGAATCTGTTGTTCACAAGCGTACGAACACTTCGACTGAAATGCGCACGAGCTCCATCGTGCATGAACTACCTGTGTGTCGTACTTGTAAAGGCACATGTTCTAGCAGCACAGGTAGAGTATCCCGTATGAAATCGTGATAACGTGCTCCATTGAGCGTAGGTGGAAGAACATGGGGCCCAATCAAGACATCATCAACAATGCCTGCCCAAACGTTCACAGAGAATCTGTCGCAAGTCAACACAAGCACCGAAGTCAACATTACCTTCCTTCAATTGGGCCAATTGGCGGTGAATCGAGGAAGTACAGTACATACTGACGAAACTAAAATGAGCTCTAACATGGAAATTAAGCGTTTCCGGACACATGTCCACATAACATCTTTTCTTTATTTGTGCGTTTGGAACGTTTCCTGAAAGTTTGGTCGTACCTTTTTGTAACACCCTGTATGTCGTCCCCTCTCAGTGCTGCGACCTGCCATCTATGAGTGCTTACTACACGTCGAGGTTGAACATAGGCAGTGGTCACATTATGACTAGACTGCATGTAAGAAAACGTCCTTCTCGTGCTTGAAATTTGATATTTCATCTGCATGTACGCGAAATTTGGAACAATTCAGACGGGTGGCAGAGCCATTGTGAATCATCAAAAGGACACCTAGGCAAGACACTCTTTACAAGCAACATGCTGTAACTGAATTCTTGGTTGCAGGGAAACAGGCAGTTGAGAAAATCCGGAAACATTTGTGTGTGGTGTATCGTAGTGATATAGGTGATAGGAGCACTGTTGGGTGATGGCAGAGAGGGTTAAAACGCCACGAAATGCAGAAAATGAGCCCCACGATCGGCTGCCTCCAAGTTGAGTCGCGCTGTTGACATTGTTAGACTGTTTTCCGACGATGCTGTAGTCTACAGGAAAGTAGCATGAAACGGAAGTTGTGAACAAATCAATGAGGATTTGCAGAAAATAAATGCGTGGTTTAATGACTGGCAGTTATCTCTCAATATTAGTAAGTGTAACCTACTGCGTATAACAAGACGAAAATCCCCATTAATGTACGAGTACAAAATATATGCGCAGTCTTTGGAATCGGTAACGTCCGTCAAGTATCTGGGTGTGACTATGCGAAATGATCTCAAATGGAATGATCAGATTACACAAGTAACGGGTAAGGCGAACTCTAGATTGCGGTTTACTGGTACAAACCTGAAGCGATGCAGTCCTTCAACAAAGAAAATAGCTTACGAAACTTTAGTTCGTCCAGTCTTAGAGTATTGTTCGTCTGTATGGGACCCTTACCAGTTGGGTCTGACTCAAGAGATTATGAAGGCATAAAGAAGAGCGGCAAGATTTGTGACTGGTACATATAGCCATCTCGAGAGCGTTACAAATCTCATAGAAAGTTTGAAGTGGGACACACTTGCAGATAGGCGGGGCGCTAAACGGAAGGGGCTGCTCACTAAATTCAGAAATCCGATTTTTACCGAGGATGTAGAGCATGTATTATTAGCATCAACTTTCAAATCGCGCAATGCAATGATCACCATCCAAAGATAAGGGAAATTAGAGCTGGTACTGAGGCGTTGAGACAGTCGTTTATCCCTCGCGCGTTCCGTGAGTGGAACAGAGGGGGGCGGGGGGGGGGGGGGGGGGGGGAGGGAAATATGACTTTGGCGCAAATTGTGCCCTCCGCCACACACCGCTTCGATTCGTGCAAACCGGCGCTTCAAAACTCTACAATTGTCGCTATAGTTGGCGGTGAATGCTACAAGTGTGCGCGCGGTGATGGAAACTCTTGGGTGTTCAGTGGAGTGGCACTACCCACGGTCACCAAAAATGAAGAAATGCAAGGTAGCTCGTTCTGCTGGCAAAGTCATGATGACGTTATTTTGGGATGGTGATGATGTCATCCTCGTGGATGTGTGGCCAAAAGGGTCAGCCATTAATTCACTAGCAAATGTGAAGACTCTGAAGAAACTCAAGAACCGTCTTCGACGTGTTCGATCTGACAAGAAGCCAAAAGAAACATTACTTCAATACGACAGCGCGCACCCATACACAAATCTCAGAACCTGGGATCAAGTCAGCAAATTGAGCGGGACGACTTTGCCTCATCCACACTATAGCTCAGACCTGGCACCCTCGGACTTCCTTGTGTTTGGGTAACTTGATCATCGTTCAGACGGGACACTCTTTGAAGTTGATAAGAACGTAATTCATTCAGCGAAAACATGACTACGAGGACACGACAAGAGCTTTCAGCAACAGGGAACACATGTTCTTACACCACGCTGGTACAAGGTCATACAAAAGAATGAAGTCTGCAAGAAATATAGTACATGCAACAGAAATGTTGACTGATATTTTTGCCAAATTACAACTTACAAGAATAAATAGGTTTGAGAAAAATGTGTGGGGTGTTATTTATTGAAGGACCCTACCCAATTGGCAGCAATTGTGGTACGTGATGATCTATATTCTTATGAAAAAAAGGAATAAATGTTGTCTATAAGCAGTGCTAAATGCCTTAATACTTTCTACATTGCATTTTTGCATTTCTTTTGGGGACTGAGGCAAGTTACACCGTTCATATTAGGTATTCGGAATTAGAACCAGTAGTAATGGGCAATAAATTTCCATAGGGGGAATATGTAATGAAAAAAATATCCTTCTGATCAACACAGACAATAGCTGTTACTGATCAGCTATTATTAGCGTTAACTCTGGCCTTCACCTTGAACTGCCTAGTGTGTATGTGTGTGGACGTTATGTATGTGTCTGCAATTGAGTAAGAGAACCAGGAGTTGGGGGACGGGGGAGAGGACGACGGCAGATAATGTCTGCGGAATGGAGTTTGCCTTGGAACTGGTCTCCATTAGTTACAAAGAAATGAGTACCATGTCCTTGAAAAGTTATGTCCGCGGACACAGTTTAACATTTAAATGTTTCGCAAGTTGAAACGCGGCATTGAAGTTGGGAGTATTCTGATGGCCGTTTCCAGCGTTCGTGATCTAGAATGAGGCAAAGGTGTCTGTGGCATCCAGAAATTCCGTCTAACGGTGGGATCGAAATTAATAACTAATCTAGAAACTTCTGGGAGACGTGTTTATAGTTTTCATGGTGTAATTTTTAGAGGGAAGACCTGCTGCCACACAAAGTTCAAATCGTTCAAATGGCTCTAAGCACTGTGGGACTTAACGTCTGAGGTCATCAGGCCCCTAGACTTAGAACTACTTAAACCTAACTAACCTAAGGACATCACACACATCCTCCTGCTCGAGGCAGGATTAGAACCTGCGTGGTTCCGGACTGAAGCGCCTAGAACTGCTCGGTCACAGCGGCCGGCTACAAAGTAAAAGTTCCTGACTGATATGACGTGATCCACTTTCAGAACGAAACTAATCATTTCCTGTTACACTTTCATCATTTACATAACAGAAGACACTAACTACTTAGGAATCATTTAATAAATGGCTCTGAGCACTATGGGACTCAACATCTTAGGTCACAAGTCCCCTAGAACTTAGAACTACTTGAACCTAACTAACCTAAGGACATCACACACATCCATGCCCGAGGCAGGATTCGAACCTGCGACCGTAGCGGTCACGCGGTTCCAGACTGACGCGCCTAGAACCGCACGGCCACGCCGGCCGGCAATCATTTAATAGACAGCTAAATACACTACTGGCCATTAAAATTGCTACACCACGAAGATGACGTGCTACAGACGCGAAATATAACCGACAGGAAGAAGATACTGTGATATGCAAATGATTAGCTTTTCAGAGCATTCACACGAGGTTGGCGACGGTGGCGACACCCACAACGTGCTGACGTGAGTAAAGTTTCCTACCGATTTCTCATACACAAACAGCAGTTGACCGGCGTTGCCTGGTGAAACGTTGTTGTGACGCCCCGTGTAAGGAGGAGAAATGCGTACCATCACCTTTCAGACTTTGATAAAGGTCGGATTGTAGCCTATCGCGATTACGGTTTATCGTATCGCGACATTGCTGCCCGCGTTGGTCGAGATCCAATGACTGTTAGCAGAATATGGAATCGGTGGGTTGAGGAGGGTAATACGGAACGCCGTGCTGGATCCCAACGGCCTCGTATCACTAGCAGTCGATATGACAGGCATCTTACCCTCATGGCTGTAACGGATCGTGCAGACACGTCTCGATCCCTGAGTCAACAGATGGGGACGTTTGCAAGACAACAAACATCTGCACGAACAGTTCGACGACGTTTGTAGCAACATGGACTATCAGCTCGGAGACCGTGGCAGCGGTTATCCTTGACGCAGCATCACAGACAGGAGCGCCTGCGATGGTGTACTCAACAACGAACCTGGGTGCACGAATGGCAAAACGTCATTTTTTCGGATGAATCCAGGTTCTGCTTCAGCATCATGATAGTCGTATTCGTGTTTGGCGACATCGCGGTGAACGCACATTGGAAGCGTGTATTCGTCATCGCCATACTGGTGTATCACCCAGCGTGATGGTACGGGGTGCCATTGGTTACACGTCTCTGTCACCTCTTGTTCGCATTAAAGGCACTTTGAACAGTGGACGTTACATTTGAGATGTGTTACGACCCGTGGCTCTACCATTCATTGGATCTCTACGAAACCCTACATTTCAGCAGGATAATGTACGACCGCATGTTGCAGGTCCTGTACGGGCCTTTCTGGATACAGAAAATGTTCGACTGCTGCCCTGGCCAGCACATTCTCCAGATCTCTCACAAACTGAAAACGTCTGGTCAATGGTGGCCGAGCAACTGGCTCGTCACAATACGCCAGTCAGTACTCTCGATGAACTGTGGTATCGTGTTGAAGCTGCATGGGCAGCTGCACCTGTACACGCCACCCAAGCTCTGTTTGACTCAATGCCCAGGTGCATCAAGGTCTTTATTACGGCCAGAGGTGGTTGTTCTGGGCACTGTTTTCTCAGGATCTATGCACCCAAACTGCGTGAAAATGTGATCACATATCGGTTCTAGCATAATATATTTGTCCAATGAATACCCGTTTATTACCTGCATTTCTTCTTGGTGTAGCAATTTTAACGGCCAGTAGTGTACATTTTAAGCCAGCTCAAGTGATCGTGATTGACAGTGTAACGCCAGTAATCCATAGATTCAGGTATATTTCGTATAAGTTCTCAGCTGACATTGTACACTATTGTATCTGCATAGTCAAGATCATTGGTTGTGTAAATATGTAATAATTATGTTAATTATTTTGGCGTTTTAAGAAATTGTATTGTAACTGTACTTTTGATTTTATGTATAATACTCGGTGAATGTAATAATTGTAAAAACTCTGTATATTTTACTGCCCTACAAGGAGGGAAGCTGAATGTAGTACGAGTAGTAAACGGGTCTGGAGGAGGTGGACCTAGTGCGTAAGGCGCTTGATTCCTTTGTGGCGAGTGGTATAGTCGAGTTCTGTGAGTGGTCAGCGGCAGCCTTGGTCAGCTATTGTGGTCAATTCGGATGTATAAATTGAGCCAAGAAGAGCTTACGAACCTGTAAATTAGACTTGGTACCACTATTGACCCTGTTGGCTAAATTTACAAGACCAAGAAGAGTTATAATAGGTTGAGGCTGCCATCAAGAACCATGGTTGCTTTACCGCCAGTTTTACAGCAACTGTAATTTGTCACAAGCGCTACTACCTACAGAAGAATTATTATCAAAATATGTACTTCCAATGGACCTGATATTATGTACTGAATAATAACTTTTTGTGGAATTTTTAATTTACATGATTATCACCAGCCACATTCCTAGATTTACTCCACATAATTTTCCATCTTGAAGTAAATGGCTTACTCCACGTAACTTTTCATCTTAAAGTTTCCTAAAGTTTGTTCGTAAAGAAAGTTTTTCGTTAAATAAGAAGCTGCCATTAAAATAATCAACGACAAAATTATAATGTGCTTATAGCTGTCTGTAAGTAAAAGTTATAAAACGACAGCAGTATTATTTCACTTTGAAAAGGTTTGTAAACTTGTAATTGCTTGTGTCTCTGTATGTGTTGCTTTAAAGTGGTTTTCCAAGTTGTGCAGTCATTTACAAAGCCAAATTGACTTTGAAACCAATGAGAGATAAGTTGCTAGGTCCCCTTGTTGACTGTTAGACTCATTTTGTTTGAATTATTCATTATATTTAAAGTTGTTATTGAAGGTATTTCCCATTTTCTTAAGTTTGTGTGTTGCTATTTACAATTTATGACAGTCATTCAAACCATAACAGTTTAACGGACCCCGTAAGAAACTTAACTTATGTAATAAGTGAAAGTAAAGGCTCTTTCTGGGCGGGAAGGAGCGCCTGGTCCCCGGCACGAATCCGCCCGGCGGATTTGTGTCGAGGTCCGGTGAGCTGGCCAGTCTTTGGATGGTTTTTAGGCGGTTTTCCATCTGCCACGGCGAATGCGGGCTGGTTCCCCATATCCGCCTCAGCTACACTATGTCGGCGATTGCTGCGCAAACAAGTTCTCCAAGTACGCGTACACCACCATTACTCTACCACGCAAACATAGGGGTGACACTCGTCTGGTGTGAGACGTTCCTTGGGGCGGTTCACCGGGGGCCAACCCCACAATAGCCCTGGGTTCGGTGTAGGGTGGCGGAGGGGTGAAGTGGACTGCGGTAGTTGTCGTGGGGTTGTGGACCACTGCGGCTGCGGCGGGGACGGAGCCTCTCCGTCGTTTCTAGGTCCCCGGTTAACATACACTCCTGGAAATTGAAATAAGAACACCGTGAATTCATCGTCCCAGGAAGGGGAAACTTTATTGACACATTCCTGGGGTCAGATACATCACATGATCACACTGACAGAACCACAGGCACATAGACACAGGCAACAGAGCATGCACAATGTCGGCACTAGTACAGTGTATATCCACCTTTCGCAGCAATGCAGGCTGCTATTCTCCCATGGAGACGATCGTAGAGATGCTGGATGTAGTCCTGTGGAACGGCTTGTCATGCCATTTCCACCTGGCGCCTCAGTTGGACCAGCGTTCGTGCTGGACGTGCAGACCGCGTGAGACGACGCTTCATCCAGTCCCAAACATGCTCAATGGGGGACAGATCCGGAGATCTTGCTGGCCAGGGTAGTTGACTTACACCTTCTAGAGCACGTTGGGTGGCACGGGATACATGCGGACGTGCATTGTCCTGTTGGAACAGCAAGTTCCCTTGCCGGTCTAGGAATGGTAGAACGATGGGTTCGATGACGGTTTGGATGTACCGTGCACTATTCAGTGTCCCCTCGACGATCACCAGTGGTGTACGGCCAGTGTAGGAGATCGCTCCCCACACCATGATGCCGGGTGTTGGCCCTGTGTGCCTCGGTCGTATGCAGTCCTGATTGTGGCGCGCTCACCTGCACGGCGCCAAACACGCATACGACCATCATTGGCACCAAGGCAGAAGCGACTCTCATCGCTGAAGACGACACGTCTCCATTCGTCCCTCCATTCACGCCTGTCGCGACACCACTGGAGGCGGGCTGCACGATGTTGGGGCGTGAGCGGAAGACGGCCTAACGGTGTGCGGGACCGTAGCCCAGCTTCATGGAGACGGTTGCGAATGGTCCTCGCCGATACCCCAGGAGCAACAGTGTCCCTAATTTGCTGGGAAGTGGCGGTGCGGTCCCCTACGGCACTGCGTAGGATCCTACGGTCTTGGCGTGCATCCGTGCGTCGCTGCGGTACGGTCCCAGGTCGACGGGCACGTGCACCTTCCGCCGACCACTGGAGACAACATCAATGTACTGTGGAGACCTCACGCCCCACGTGTTGAGCAATTCGGCGGTACGTCCACCCGGCATCCCGCATGCCCACTATACGCCCTCGCTCAAAGTCCGTCAACTGCACATACGGTTCACGTCCACGCTGTCGCGGCATGCTACCAGTGTTAAAGACTGCGATGGAGCTCCGTATGCCACGGCAAACTGGCTGACACTGACGGCGGCGGTGCACAAATGCTGCGCAGCTAGCGCCATTCGACGGCCAACACCGCGGTTCCTGGTGTGTCCGCTGTGCCGTGCGTGTGATCATTGCTTGTACAGCCCTCTCGCAGTGTCAGGAGCAAGTATGGTGGGTCTGACACACCGGTGTCAATGTGTTCTTTTTTCCATTTCCAGGAGTGTACAATACACACAATACAAAGGCTCTTTCTGAGCAAGTGCAGTAACCAATGCGATCATTTATTCTGCACCAAAACTTTTCTTATAAATAATAACTGTACTTTCCATTTGTATAGAGTAACTCCCTGTGCAAATTTCTGAAGCCCATAGTAGTCAATACTGTTTCCAATCATGATATTTTTTGTGGTAGTTAATTAAAATAATAGCTAGGGCAACTTACTGTATACTATTGAGAATACCTGTGTGACAACAGATCAGTTAGGGTGTCAAGTGAGGTTAGTTTATTTATGCTTTACCATTAAATTTGACATCCCATTGCCTAATGAGGCTGGCGAACGCTTGTATATATAATTACAGTTTACTTTCGTAATAGTAGAACGTCAATTCAAATCCCGTTTGCTTTGCTGTTTTTACTGTTTCACTTACTTCGCGATAACGAAAATATAGAACGATTTTTTGTCATTAGGTTCAGTCAAGGTCATAGCTGAAACATTGCGATATAAGTGAATACCAACTCAGTAGTATGAAAACGTTGCATTGTATAGCCTACCTATTTCAAAATTTACAGTTTGCTTACCTGGAAATCTATGTCTCCTGTCTGACACTTCTCAACTCGTTATCTATTGCGCAGTGAATGCTTAGTTGCCTAGGAGTACCTATCTGGAGTTTACATATGGGCTGTTACCTGAAGTAGTGGGCAACAGGGGCTCGGGGCCACGCTGCATTATGGCAGATTTATTCAAGATGGTGGCCATAGATGTGGTAATGTTGCAGTGGCATCATGGCAGGAAGTTCAAATTTTTGACGGGAAAATACGTTAATTGGGCTACCTCCACTAATTTAACTCTGCACCCCTCCTCCATCCCTCTCCCCTCCCCTTCCCCTTGCCTTCCCATCTAGAACTGGTGGGAAAACCTTTCAGTCTGTACTGGACTGCTGGATAGGATGGATGGAAGTCTTTATTTTGTATGCATTGTTTATTCAAACAATTGAGGTTTTCATAAACAGTAGCTCAATCTAGTGTGTTCGCCTTGACGTCCAACTGAACTAGTTCACAACTTTGCCACCAGAGGGCGATGTTGGCCCTCCCCCTTTCCCCTTCTGTGACGTAATCCAAGATGGCAGTGGAGAAAATGGCAGGAAAAGGACTCAGTCTGTGTCTAGCTGCTGGATTGGGAGGACAGACATAATTGTTCTCTGTGTTCAATGGATGAGATGTCTGTGATGGAGAAGAAGGGGTTTGATCGGTATATTAGCTGCAATAATGCAGCTGAGGACTGTGTCGACAGCAATAATTTTTTGGTGAAGACGAAATATTCGTCAAATAATGAGGATGTAGCAGGATGAGGTTAAATTACACTTTGCAACTCATGCTGATAAAAGTCCAGTCAGTCTTCCAAAGCACAAGATTCAAAATGTTCACCCACTCCAGTACAAAGATCCATGTGTACAATTGAGAAAATGCTATTGATGAGCAGGGATCAAGTGTACTACAAGCAAGCACACAGCTGATGACTGTATCCATAGCCTCCTACACAATGAGTGGAAAGAAAAGATAATGGATGAGGGTGTGGTGAATACTCTTTGACAAATAATGGCAATCAGTGGGATGGTGTGACCATGCATTTCAGTACTGACGCAGATACATAGATGCTTCTGCTGGAACTACATACCTTTTTTGAAATTGTCTAACACCCCTCATGAGCTTCGCCCTATACCACAATGAACCATAGGTGTTCACCTTGAGGTTTGGAAATGAACTGGCTTGGTTCACAACACTGCCACCAGAGTGCACTGTCAGCTCTGCCCCTTTCCCCTCCCGTGACGTAATCCAAGACGGCGGTCCAGAAAAAAGGGTAGGAACCAATAGGAACCCTGAATCCAGTCACATGATAGGCTTCAGCCAATAGGATGGCAGTATTTGCTAACATTACCAGAGGGGATACAGGGTATTCTCAACAGCTCTGTGGCCTCAGTCTCTCTCAGTCAGCCAGCAGCAGCAGCAACGGAAACGGAAGAAGAAGAAGAAGAAGAAGAATCTTGAAGTGTCAGCAGCAGTCGAGATCCAGCACAGCCCTGCAGAACAGGAAGAAACGGAAAAGCAAGTATCCTATATCACATCTTTGTCTGTAGTTAATGTTATTATTATTGGTTGTTTTCGTGTCTTGGTCTGTATGTAGCACTTCCTCCTCCTTTTTGTTCAGCGGTAGCTTTTGACACATCGAAGCCTACAGGAGTGAGCACCAACATGTCTACCTCTGCCACATCCGGACCTGCTGCAACCTCAGCTGCCTTCTTGTCGAGACATGCACCAACCTCTGGACCTGTGGCAGCAACAACCTCCAGCATGTCCAACCTTTAGCGACCACATGGGATCGTGTAGCACACATAGCCCACTTGCTGGAGTAGGACAAGGAGCTGTTATTGTCTATCCCACTCATCGATTAGGATGATGAGGACGCCCAGTCTGTTCCTAACGTTTCGAATGCTGCTGTTGGTCCTAAACAGAGGCAAGATAAAGGTCAGTACGGGTCACAGACATGTGATCCATCCCATCAGAACATCTCTGTGATAGTGCAGGACAGAGTGCAGATGCTGTGGATAAGAAGGTATCAAGTGAACCCACGCTTTTCCATTCTACGTACAATTTAACTCCTACTGGGACGAAACGTGTAAATGTCGAAATAGAAGCACATCATGACTGTAGCAGCTTGCAAGTGAGGATAGAAATTGAAAACGCATAGAAGGGTGTTAAACGCTTATTTCTGAGCTCGACTGGGACAAAATGTGTCGTGCAGAGCGCTACATCAATCAGCAGATGACCACAGAGTATTATCCAACTCGTACCCCTCCTCCCGCTGACCTGACACTGTTTATTACAACAGTGTATGATGACTCTGCACTATGTGTAAATAGGGTGGCAAGTGTGTTTATCTATGGCACTCATCACTTATAAACTTGTTTGAAGTGAATAGGGCGCTATGCCTTGCATTGGAGAGACTGAGTCGTTGGTTGCCAAGCATAGACTCTGCATACAACAATGTTGAAAACTTTCTACGTGTTCATAGTGTACAAGTTGATGATTTGGAGCAGTATATTTGTTTGCACATGAACGCAGAGCCAAAAGAGAAACAGGTTAAAAGTGCATGTGAAAACGAGAGTATTGTGATGTGCCCGCCGATTTGAAGAAGATACTTGTGAAATTTATTCCATATCAAATACTTTTTTTTGGGAAATACCGCACAGGTGCAAAGAAGAAGGTAAAGAAAGAGTCGGATTTTGTTTTTTTTTTTTTAAATACTGCATCTCCTGTACGATATTGAAATAAATAATATGTATATATAATCTCAAACAATGTTGGTGTTTTATTTCATGCCTCTCTCATTATAGACAAAGTATTACACTTGTTAATATCATTATTTTCAGAGCTGGACCTATAATCGTGCAGCAGCAGACAGTTAACTCAAACACCTCCTCACCAGCCATTGTTAATATGAATGATGAAGTTACTCTTCATGGGTAAATATACAGATGAATTCTCTGTGTAGCCAACATAGCTCAGTTGGTTAAGTGATGGAGCTATAGTGGCTACACATATTATTACCATCCTTATAAGTGTATCTTTCTGTATATGCCCACTACTTGTTAGTACCTGACGTAATTGGTATCATGGCTGGGTGGGTGAAACATCTTCGTCACAAGGGCTTTGTTGTTGGTGATTGGTTCTGTGAAGATGCAAAAGAAGACCTGAAGGAGAAGAACAAGAACGGAATGCTCGTCTCTGATAATATACGAGCAATTATTGTAAGTCCATCCAATTGTGGCAATCCTAATGCCCTCGTTTGACGCTGACAACACACTTAGATGAAGTCGAATTTGAACATGTTCGTGTATTTTCAAAAACACTGTTTCAGCCCAAGTATCATAAATATCATGTTATAGGCGATACTGCGCGGTGTAAAAGAGTTACACACACGACATTCAGTGAAAGCGATGATATACCCCCCGTCCTCCCTGAAAAAGTAAAACCAAACACTGCATCCATTATTCATGTTTGATGATGTTGCTGTGGAAAACCAAGACCAAATTCGGAAATATTTCTGTTTCGGTCGTCATATGGATGATGATGAATTTTATCGAAGCCAAACATATTTCAGAATCCCGAAACAGTTGGTTAGGGGTCATGCAAATCTGATTACAGCTTTCAAACAAGACAATCTAAATTAAAACGCATTTACCAGGTACATTGTAGGAACTGACATGTCGTTCAATGATTTTGTAAAGATATGTGCTGATTGCTGGAATCATTCACAGTATGGGTTTCTCGTTATTGAATAAACCAGAAAACGGAATGATGGTAGGTATAGACGAAAGTCCCAAGAGTTTCTGTACATATAGCTCGTAAGAGAGATGAGTACATCAGTACACGCTGCACCATGGACAAATTCGCCCGCATGTCTAGTTCTCAACCCGAGAGAATGGGTGTAAATGGATGCAAAAATTCAGGCTGTTGTGCATAAAGTTGGAGGTATGCGCAGAAACCTAGAGACGTATTACCAGAGTTTTCTGGGAACGATCAACGCATTAAATTGGTTAGTTAATGAAATCGTTTAGAAAGTAACCGACTTACCTGAAAAGGTAGAGGCCATTGAGGGGATAATAGATGTAGAGGCCCTTGTTGTTCAGAAGGGGGAGCAGACACATAATAAGAGGAAGAAGAGTGGATGTACAAAACCTCACACTGCAAAGACGCCTGATTAGTATACACCAAGACGTCAACAGAACAGAAAGTCATTCAGGCGCAGAAAGCCATCCGAGAGAAATTACGGTTGCTGTTAGGGAATATGGATCGACAACAAACACTAAGACAGACCTTTAGGCCGGTTACTGAATCTCTCAGGCAGCTCTCAGCAAAAACAAAGCCACACTATAATAACGGTGTAGCCATTGACGAATTCATTATCCGTCACGCCCCTGGGCAGATAGGACATTCGGCGTCAGGAGGGGAAGACGGTGCATGCTGGGCAAGCAGCCTATAAATGTGTAACTTATGACGCGATACAATTTGGTGATAGGCGGTTTGAGAGGACACCTGGCATAATGAATGTTATTTTGCTAAGACCCACGAAAAAACCGATAAATTATTCAGTTAATGACGAGGAAATGTCCGTTATAAAACCAATACTTGATGGTGAAAACAACAACAACAACGGCAGCAGCAGGTCGATGGCATTGTCATCGAGAATAAAACAGTGAAAAATCGAATCCTACAATATATAGGGTGGTCCTACAGTATACAAAGAACGAAACTCGTCTAACTTGAAGGGGGAAACCAGATGGCGCTATGGTTGGCCCGCTAGATGGCGCTGCCATAGGTCAAACGGATATCAGCTGTTTTTTTTAAAAATAGGAACCCCTATTTTTTATTGCATACTCGTGTAGTACGTAAAGAAATGTGAATGTTTTAGTTGGACCAATTTTTTTCGCTTTGTGATAGATGGCGCTGTAATAGTCACAAACATATGAGTACGTGGGATCATGTAACATTCCGCCAGTGCTGACGGTATTAGCTTCGTGATACATTACCCGCGTTAAAATTGACCGTTTACCAATTGCGGGTGTGTGCTATGTATGCTGCTCGGTATCGTGGACGACATCATCCAAGTGTCCAGACCGTTCGCCGGATAGTTACGTTATTTAAGGAAACAGGAAGTGTTCGGTCACACGTGAAACGTCAACCACGACCTGCAACAAATGATGATGCCCAAGTAGGTGTTTTAGCTGCTGTCGCGGCTAATCCGCACATCAGTAGCAGACAAATTGCGCGAGAATCGGGAATCTCAAATACGTCGGTGTTGAGGATGCTACATCAACATCGATTGCACCCGTACCATATTTCTATGCACCAGGAATTGCATGGTGACGACTTTGAACATCATGTACAGTTCTGCCACTGGGCGCAAGAGAAATTACGGGACGATGACAGATTTTTTGCACGCGTTCTATTTAGCGGCGAAGCGTCATTGAAGGCAATCTAAATGGTGCAATGTATGCTGATTTCCTACGTAATGTTCTACCGACGTTACTACAAGATGTTTCACTGCATGACAGAATGGCGTTGTACTTCCAACATGGTGGATGCCCGGCTCATAGCTCGCGTGCGGTTCAAGCGGTATGGAATAGCATATTATATGACAGGTAGATTGGTCGTCGAATCACCATGCCATGGCCCGCACGTTCACCGCATCTGACGTCCCCGGATTTCTTTCTGTGGGGAAAGTTGAAGGATATTTGCTATCGTGATCCACCGACAACGCCTGACAACATGTGTCAGCGCATTGCCAATGCATGTGCGAACATTACGGAAGGCGAACTACTCGCTGTTGAGAGGAATGTCGTTACACGTATTGCCAAATGCATTGAGGGTGACGGACATCACTTTGAGCATTTATTGCATTAACGTGGTATTTACCTAATCACGCTTTAACAACATGCGTTCTCAGTAATGATAAGTTCACAAAGGTACATGTATCACATTGGAACAACCGAAGTAAAATGTTCAAACGTACCTACGTTCTGTTTTTTAATTTAAAAACCTATCTGTTACCAACTGTTCGTCTAAAATTGCGAGCCATATGTTTGTGACTATTACAGCGCCATCCATCACAAAGCGAAAAAAGTGGTCCAGCTAAAACTTTCGTATTTCTTTACGTTCTACACGAGTATGTAATAAAAAATGGGGGCTCTTATTAAAAAAAAAAAAACCGCAGTTAATATCCGTTTGACCTATGGCAGCACCATCTAGCGGGTCAATCATAGCGCCATCTGGTTTCCCCCTTCAAGCTAGACGAGTTTTGTTCATTGTAGTTTTTTCGTTTGATGCTTATTTCGTGAGATATTTAGCCCAGTCACGATCAATGGACCAACCTGTATATATTATGACGACCCCAACGAGCTAATAAATTGACTACGTCTGCTCATGCATCAGCTGGTGCCGGTGATACAGCTCATTCGAACGAGGCTGTTTCAGTAATCTCTGAGGTTAGAGAGAGGTATTATCGAATAAGTGTGGAGGCAATATTCGAGAAACGCACAAACCAACACACAAAATATACCTTCGTGGGCATGTGATTATCAAAGGTTTGGGTGACTTATGGCAGATTGCCCTTGTAGATATAAGGGAATATTCAAATGAGAATAATGGATTAAAATATATTTTAATAGTTATTAATTTATACTCCAGATTTTCCTGGGCATTACCTGTTAAAACAAAAACGAGGAGAAACGTTCTGCATGTGTTTGAGCTTTTGCTGCATACAGAGACGAATCGATACCCAGACAACTTCTAAACCGATCACGGTGCAGAGTTTTAAATTAGGTATTTCAAGACCGTGATGCAGCGGTATGGGATACATCACTACTCAGCATTTACCTACCTGAAGACGAGTATCGTGGAATGGCTCAACAGAACAATAAAACGTCAAATGTAAATGCCTTTTAACCTTCGCAGCTCATACAAATGGACATATATCCTCCCAGAAATAAGTTCTCAGTATAATCGAACCAAACATAGCATAAGAAAAATTAGACCAATCGATGTTCGTGGTAATGGACTCATGAATACGATGTACTATCCCATTAAAGTGTTGGATCCATGCAAACAGAAATTTAATGTAGATGATTTGGTACATATCTTAAAACACAAGTCAGCGTTTGTGAAATCATACCTACGAAACTGGTCAACAGAGATACTCAGAGTTTCAAAGGTCCAAAGAACGAATCCTAGAACTTATCTTGAAGGACAGTAAAGGTGAAGAAATTGCAGGCTGCTTCTACGAGGAAAAGCCGGGAACCGGATGTGTTTCTCGTGGAGAGAGTTATAAGACGTCGGGGAAATAGGGCGCTAGTCAGATGGCTTGGTTTTCCTGTAGCACAAAACTGTAGGGCTGATGCTAACGATTTGCTACATATGGGGTGCGCACTCCACAATCACCGCAGTAGTATAACATGCGTGCTACGAGACGCAGTAGAAGAGATGGTGGTATTCTAGGCAAACTGACAGTGGATTTAATCATTCCGGGATATAAATGCTGTGGAATTGGAATAAAGCTTCAAGAACGATTGTTAAGAGGCGATAAGGGGATTAATCTGCTCTACGAAGCGTTTATGGAACACAACATTGCATACGCTGCAAATGAAGATCTCCAAGTCGTCACATTGCAGATACGATTTTAGCTGATACGACTAAGGCGACAACGCAGAAGAAATATAGGTCAACGCATTTCAGCATTTGCAGCTGATATAACCATGCATGGAAAAATTAAGCTGGGTTTAGGCGTGATGCATTTCAAGCGAGTTATGAATGCTGCATTTTGTGCACTGCACAAGAAGAAGAAGAATATGAAGGGTGCAAAACACAAATGTTTGTAGAACTGTATGCTGACAACGACGTATGCTGCTAAAAACGCTCTGAAGCAGAAGGGTGCGGGAAGAAGAAGAGGACTGGTTAAAACACCTCGGGTTCTATCAATACCCAAGACGTCTTTTTGGTTTTCTTCCATTCTTCATCGCAGCCCTCTCCGCTCTCTCGGCGGTTGGGTCCCTCGCTGGTGGTGCTGCAACTATTACTCGAACAGTCAAGGACGCGCAAAATTCCTAAGCGCAGTAAGAAGAAGCAAGAAGATATATAACTTCATGATGGAAGCTGTAGCCACATGAAAATCACTATATTTGAAACAGTACAGGAAAGGGCGTGGTCTATTCATAAATAAAAAAACCTCATTAGCAGTCCTACCAGGCTGGCAGCTCGCAAATATTGATATTCTTGTTAGAAAAAGTTTATTTCAAGATTCCGTGGAGTGTTTATGCGGGATACATTACCGAAGACTATGTGGAAAACTGATGAATGTGGTAATGTGGTATTGTGAATTTAGACGTTGCTGGAGATCTTGGCACCCACCGGGTGTCATATGTTATGAAAAATGCAAATACCGTCTATTATTTAGACTCATTTGGTGACCTGCAACCACCAGAAGAGTTACAACGATACTTCACTCGTAGAAGACGTGTGTTCTACGATCTTCGGCACTATCAGGCCTTTAATACACACATCTGCGGACGTCTATGCATCATGTTTCTCTTGATCTTTACAAAGAAGAAGAAGAATACACAAGGAAGAGCTTTAAACATTTCTTCATCAGTTGAGGTTCAGATGCAATGTCGTACACTTTGACATTAAAAGAAAGATCATCTGTATTACGTGCAAATTATTTCCCGCCAATTCATTTGAGCAATGCTGCGTGGAGTATAGCATTGATTGGAATGGAGACATACAACAGCACCCCAAATATCACCGAGGTTAACAACAAACTGCATTTGGCTATTAATGATGAAAAAGAGATTGTGGAAACAGAACGTGGTGCATATGATAGCGACCATTTTAACCAAAACGTATTGAAGTACGTGCAAGCATCAATACACTTAAAACTGAAATAAGGACTGTCAATGCAAGGATTGACTTTAACCAGAAAGGTTAAATAGGGCGCCTATTGGGATTCACAAAAGGACAGGTTGTGAAGAAAGTTCCTAGTAAATTTTACAAGTCAGATTAGACCGTGGACATACTGCCCATCAGCACAATCCGAGTCGAGTGTAACATTGCAAAGAACTGCTGTTTCAACGGCAGCCGGATTCATACTCCAGGGCTATTACAAATGATTGAAGCGATTTCATAAATTCACTGTAGCTCTATTCATTGACATATGATCACGACACACTACATATACGTAGAAAAACTCATAAAGTTTTGTTCGGCTGAAGCCGCACTTCAGGTTTCTGCCGCCAGAGCGTTCGAGAGCGCAGTGAGACAAAATGGCGACAGGAGCCGAGAAAGCGTATGTCGTGCTTGAAATGCACTCACATCAGTCAGTCATAACAGTGCAACGACACTTCAGCACGAAGTTCAACAAAGATCCACCAACCGCTAACTCCATTCGGCCATGGTATGCGCAGTTTAAAGCTTCTGGATGCCTCTGTAAGGGGAAATCAACGGGTCGGCCTGCAGTGAGCGAAGAAACGATTGAACGCGTGCGGGCAAGTTTCACGCGTAGCCCGCGGAAGTCGACGAATAAAGCAAGCAGGGAGCTAAACGTACCACAGCCGACGGTTTGGAAAATCTTGCGGAAAAGGCTAAAGCAGAAGCCTTACCGTTTACAATTGCTACAAGCCCTGACACCCATGACAAAGTCAAACGCTTTGAATTTTCGGCGCGGTTGCAACAGCTCATGGAAAAGGATGCGTTCAGTGCGAAACTTGTTTTCAGTCACGAAGCAACATTTTTTCTTAATGGTGAAGTGAACAGACACAATGTGCGAATCTGGGCGGTAGAGAATCCTCACGCATTCGTGCAGCAAATTCGCAATTCACCAAAAGTTAACGTGTATTGTGCAATCTCACGGTTTAAAGTTTACGGCATCTTTTTCTTCTGCGAAAAAAACGTTACAGGACACGTGTATCTGGACATGTTGGTAAATTGGCTCATGCCACAACTGGAGACCGACAGCGCCGACTTCATCTTTCAACAGGATGGTGCTCCACCGCACTTCCATCATGATGTTCGGCATTTCTTAAACAGGGGATTGGAAAACCGATGGATGGGTCGTGGTGGAGATCATGATCAGCAATTCATGTCATGGCCTCCACGCTCTCCCGACTTAACCCCATGCGATTTCTTTCTGTGGGGTTATGTGAAAGATTCAGTGTACAAACCTCCTCTACCAAGAAACGTGCCAGAACTGCGAGCTCGCATCAACGGTGCTTTCGAACTCATTGATGGGGACATGCTGTGCCGAGTGTGGGAGGAACTTGATTATCGGCTTGATGTCTGCCGAATCACTAAAGAGGCATATATCGAACGTTTGTGAATGCCTAAAAAAACTTTTTGAGTTTTTGTATGTGTGTGCAAAGCATTGTGAAAATATCTCAAATAATAAAGTTATTGTAGAGCTGTGAAATCGCTTCAATCATTTGTAATAACCCCGTATGTGCGGATTCTTCCACTTTAGTTGCAACAGGGTATAAGACTGTTAACTTCCACCAATGCAATATACCTTCCAGTAACAGTTTGGGCACTGCATTATTTGGAGTTGCCTATTGTGGACTAGAATAAGCAACTTGTTGACTTTCGTGGTGAGGAAATCATTGTACGATTACATCTAAAGCAGGATGGGCGTACGGTATAAAACCAGTGCATGCAATCCACAGAACATCACTTTGCTGCCGAACTGCAAAGCGATAACACTAGCGAACTACGAGTTTCTCAAACCTTGAAACCTCGCAATGACATACTTGCTCAATACAATCAATCCAGTAGAATATGATGAGTGAATTATAAATCAGAAATACTTCTCGCATAAGCCTTATGCTTTAACAATATTTAAGAAGAATGATGAAATTAGGATTGTCATCCAGCGCCAAGACGCGCTGACGTTTCCATACAAGAGTTTCATATATTTGGAGGAACCATTCAAGGAAACCGATGGCAGTGCTACAGTGGAATCCAAACATAAACATAACAATATTTAAGAAGAATGATGAAATTGGGATTGTCATCCAACGCCAAGACGCGCTGACGTTTCCATACAAGAGTTTCATATATTTGGAGGAATCATTCAAGAAAACCGATGGCAGTGCTACAGTGGAATCCAAACTTAAACGTAACGCTTTAGCATTCCTGTTTCAAGAGATATGCTATGAACTTAGTGGGTTGAGACTGATCGTACACATAATGATGGCATAACATATGTCTCTGCATCACCCACGGATTTACACGGTTTAGAAAATGAGGGATGGTTCATAGACGATCCGGCAGTTGCAGAGTAAAAACGATTTACTGCATGCATACGTCTAGAAATGCTTATGGGCTACTCTGAGGACACGAAGCAGATTATTGAGACTGCTAAATAGGAACTCATTTTGGTATGGAGCGCGGTGGAAAATAACTCATATATTCAAGGAGCTCAAGAGAGGAATACGATCACAATCACCAAGATAATATGAAAAATGTCTCACATCATAGTATCAGACGAAGAGCGATTTAAGCTTTTAAAAGATCTGAATTCTGGTACATATCTATCACTAATATTCCGCTCTTGGGAGGTTTTAGAATATCCAGGGTTACCGACTGCAAGCACACAAAGATGGACTGTTAAAACCACAATGCAACTAGAGTGTCCTAGATTCATCACACTGGCATTTCAGACTGATAGAAGAGGTAATATAGCAAATTATTTCACTATGTTTGACAACTGCAAGTTAACTAATTCCAGAGTATACCTGAATTCAGAATTCTACCCATACGACACTTTGCACTGGTAGTGTGATGAAAATGTATGCAGTATAGCGTATGACATGTATGTGAGGTTACTTGTTTCTTGCTGTGAAAGTGCTGAAGAAGAAGGAGGAAGGTGTCTACTCAGCCCACGGAAATTCAAGGAGCTATCACCGATCATTGTAACAGACTTCTCGGTACAGAAGGACATAATTAAGTCTGGACCTAGAGATGTATGAACTGAATTTGAATCTACAGCAAATTTCCCAGACCACACTGCAATGTATATTCTAGTTCTACATGATCATGTGGTTAATTACTGCCCGCTCACCGGTGTTGTGCAACGAGCTGTATAAATGAACAGGTGCTGCACCAATCCAGAGCATCCCACACTGGCATCTCAAGGTGTGAACATCATTACACACGCTCAGGGTTTCTATGATGATGAGCGCAGACAGTTCGTATTTAAAGATGTTGTATTTGTAGCATACACACAAGACATCAGAGTAGTAGACACATTCTCAGCAAACATTGTATCACAGAGGTGTCTGAAGGATGTGTACTGTGCTAAAACACAGAAGAGTGCAAAGTGGTTAACACATTTATAATATGGAATTCACTGGGACAATCATGGCATACCCTATGACGATATGATGACGTCGATTCGATTATTCGATCACCCAAATATCATCACACACTTGAAGGGGAAGGAGAAGATCTCATGGATGCGTCTTGGGATAGGTTTCCTGTAAAGAACAACAAAGATGTATGCTAAAGATTTTTTCCTTTATTCAGTTCACATGAATACAGTTAGTTTCTTGAGATTACAACCTGGTTCTTGGCTTATAATTCAGTTCTTAAGGTACCATATAGTTCCTGAGATACCATTTGACTCTGCTGTTCCAATACAGATATACGTTTAACTTACTACAACTGTAACAGTGGTTGAGAATTTTTACATTTTTTTCCAATAGCACTGGATGAGAATGTTTTTAAAAGTCTTTTTAGTAAATCTATGCGTTTTACTGCAACTAAATTCCATAGGCCCAGCAGCATAGCTTTCACAGCAATTCTCATGGACTGTGCACACTTAGAAACTAATTTCCACAGTCCCAATGGCAAAGGTTTTTACATCAGTTCTGATCGACTGTGAGCTATTTTGATATATACACTTAAAAAGTAATCTGACTTGGATGAATAGCAGCAGGTGAAAACTTAAAAGCTATTCTATTTACAATGTGCACATAGTGTCTAGATATATATTTACATGGTACACCTACATTGCTTATGAATAACTAAATATACAAATACATTTTTCTGTTTTTTAATAAATATAAATGTATTTTTTATTTCTGTTTTTTAACTTTTATTACACATACCCTTAGCCCACCTCTGGGTGGTAACGTCCAATGTGCAATACAGACACATTTTTGATCTCATACCTACAAACGCCACAACTGGCAATCCATTCGTCTCGTCTTTCATAAGTCCGATAAATTTCTTTTGCTGTGGAACAATACCATAAGGACTATCGGCCATGTATGAGGACGTGTCGAATTCATTACCGTAGTGCCTCATTACTATATATGGATCACACTTCTTCACCCGATAGATGAAGCTGTCTATATGCATATAAAGTAAATAAAGTAAAATTTAGGATTTTAGAAATGTGCTTTCACAAATTTACAATGAAAGCGGCACATGTGAAGTTTGGATATGTCTAATATGCTAATTCCCCCATAAATAGGTTTCGTAAACTCTGTTGCAGTCTTTGCCATCTACATAGCAAGAAAGTTCTTATTGTATATGGTGACCAACTTAAAATTTGGTCTGGCAATGCATTTTCTTACGCCATAACGCCCATCCCATCCGGTTACAATCAAAATTTCACATCGTTCCTTCAAATTCTCACTTGTTTTGCTGAAAATTGAATTATTCATTAATTTATGAAAATCTTTCACAAAGTCACACGTTGCGGGAAATCTCTGTCTCATATTCAAATCAATATACTCCTTCAAACAGGGGGATTGCTTGAAGGACATAGCTTGCGTGATTCTAACCAGCTCCGTCCCCAAGCTGAAACGCTGCTGGAGATTACGATAACGAATAATCTATCTCCGATTATTCCTCAGCGTTGTCATCAGTTTTGGGATGGAGGTGAGTTTTGCCTCCACTGCATACGCTAATCAGAATCAGCCGCCATACCACCATGATTTTCCCCCTAATCCCTTGCATTTGTCTTTGGGCACCCATCAAACTCAACAATTGGCAGTCACTGCTGCATGTCATATCCATGTAAGTTATTTACATCCAAGTACATTATATAATTCAAATGAAGAGATGCGTTGAACCTGTCACCTATCCATTGGTTATTTGCCTTCACATGCCTATGGACACATGTCCCCCACGGATCCCTCACTCAAAGGAATTAAGCATGTCAGCATCAGCCAATAATTCAATGTTGCACTTCATTTTCTTGAGCATTGCGTCCCAAGACAACCCAGGTGCCGTGTAATAAAGGTGGGATCCAGAGAATATGTGGTCATGCATAGATTCCGGAATTTCTCGAAATTGTCCGCAAGCAAGCGCACGTATATGTACATGTAAAGCTGTGCACACTTTCCAACAATGGAGCTGATGATTTCCCGCCAGACATTCTCAGTATGCTCATACTATGCATTCATTATGGCATCGCCTGTGAGGTTGCTGGAGAATGCAGTTCTGTCAGGTAGTCTGGTTCCACATACTCATATAGGAAAACCAGCTTCCTAGTCACAAGTTGAAATTTTTCCTTGGCAGAGAATGCAGCTCAAGTGATATGCATATCTTGCCTTACAACGAGTTTCTGGAGTGGCGGCTGCGTAAAACGTAGCGTGTCAAGGAAGCTGAGTATAATTCTTGGCATAATTCGTTTGGAGAATGAAATGTATTTCTCAATGCTCTCTGGTAGGACACTGACGCTGACCTGAGCTTTCTCCATGCCGAAATCAGGCACGTGCTCTACTAGAAAGTGAGTGTCATACCCGTTTAAGTTATGGGAGAAAACAGGTATACAGGTATATGCCTAGGTAACTGGTACTTCAAACTGCATGTATTGTGAACTGCGCCACGGAACTTCCCCGTAAGATGACAGTGGTCCCTAAGTGGAGTTTCTGCTTTTCTGTCTAGCGGCATCCCACAAATATAACAGTCAGACACGTTATTGTGTGAACCTTCATTCTCCATCGATTTGGTGATGGGAATGTTGTCGCTGTAAAGTTTATCGAGCTCAGTGAGCAGCCCAACTGCAGGATTATCTCTGACATAAAATTTGTAGCAGTCAAGACTCGAATCATAGGATGATACAGTTTGGTACGCTGCTTCATATGGTACGAGTTTTTCTGTAAAGGTGATATGTGAGATCGTGGGGACACCTTCACAGCGGGTCACAGGAGTGAGGAGGCACTCAAAGTCGTTGTATGCTACAAACGGGTATTGCTCCTAGTAGTGAGCATTTTTAAGGTTTATGAATTTGTCTTCCTCAGTAGACATAATAACACGTACCAGCTCCTTTGAAGCACAATATACTAGAAGCACCGCTAATAACCTGATCGAGGAAAAATAATTCAGGCACCTCAAGCAAATATGCTTTATAAAACTGTCGTTATTCAGTTGAGATAATAGGAGTTGGTATGTATCTTTCATCCAATCATAGTGATAATTATCATCTTCATGACAGAGCAGCATGTTACATGCATTTCACTCTCACCAGCAAATTTTGAGAAATGGAGGGGCCGACGACAATACAGTATGTTTGTTTTGCTCATATGACTTGCTTTTCTTCTCCAGACTATAAACAAGTACCGATTTTCCGGTACTCTGCGCCCCAGATTTAGGTATGTTCCAGATCTTGACAGGGAACTCGATACCATCAAAATTATAAGACCCACGAATATTGTCACCTTCATGGTATGTACTGAGACGCTCAGGATGATCCCTCTGATTGTAATTTCTCAACAAGCCAGGATTGGCCATGTAAAATAGATCTGGTCCATTCTGTTTTCAACATTAATGCATGCCTGCTTGTTACCTATATCCTTAGGGAGCATGGTGGGGCCTTCACCATGGCCAGCCTGGGGGGAGGGGGGGGGGGAAGATCATTCCTGTCCTTCTTCTTCTTCTTCTTCTTCTTCTTCTTCTTCCGACAACCATCCATGGATGCCAGGTGGTATTCAATGCTGCAGTGGCTGCACCTAGTGCTGCCGCATCTCGTGCAGCCCGCAGTGGTGCTCTGCATGGCAGAGCATGCTGTTTGGATGAGTGTTTCATTCTTGCCCCTGCAACCACCACTGTAGGTAATCATGGCACAGCGAGCTGGTGTGGTGCTGGTAGCAATTGTGGTGTCTCTATAAGATACAAATAAAGAAAAAAATTAAATACAATGCTCAAGATTTTTGTAAAACAATATATACAGTAAACAAATAACAACCTTTCAGAACAATAATAATTATATGATGTAACGACGATGGTGGAATTATAATGACTGTATCCAATCTGGGTTCAAGGATTGAGCAGTTCAGCTAGCTCACCCACCCAACCCAGTATTTCCTAATCCTCCCCTGAATTGGCAAAATGGCGGTGCCTTTCAGCTTCCTCTGCCGCAGCTACCATCTCATGTACCCGCTCTCGAATTTCATCGTTGCCTTGGAGCTCCCCTAACAATAAGATATTGAATGTAATTATTTCTTGGATATGTTAGAAACATGCACACAGAAAATCATGCTGAAAATCGTTTTCGTTAACTCACTGAAAAATAAACAGCAATTACTTATATATGAAACACACTGAATTTGAAAATCGTACTCCGCTACATACAAGACTGAATTGATCATTGCTGGCTCTCGACCTCAACACATACACCTATGTCTCCTTCCTCTTCCATAGAAGCTCCTAGACAACTGAATGCATCATGTTACAAAAAATAAATGTATATACATTCCCCAGCCATCACCATTAGAACCACAATACATTACATGAACAAAGAAATATTTTCTGTAAAAAAAATAAATAAATAGAAATGGACTTACATTCTCGCTGCGCCGACTCGGTTAATATTGCTGCAGGCTGCTGCTGCAACAGTCTTTCAGCCTCCAGCTACTGATATAGATGAGCCAATATCTCAGGGATGAAGGCTACAATGACAAAAAAAGAAGGGCTGTAATGGAAGTAAAATCGTCAGGCGTTTAATTACAGCAACAAATCTTTCAAAAGCTTGGTCGTATGGAGGTAGCCCTCCACTGACTATGACCTGAACAAGTGCTGTGATAGATACTAAAATTATGGGGCGTGGTACTAGAATTACGGGGGTAATGAGGGAGGGAGTAGGGGTTGGAGTTAGATTAGTGGAGGTAGCCCAACTGATCTACTTTTCCACCAAAATTTGAACTTCACATCATGATGTCACTGCAACATTGCCATATCTATGGCCCCCATATTGGATCCGCCATCTTGAATAAATTTGGCAACAATGCAGAGTGGGGCCCTGTCTCTGTTGCCCCACTACTACCAGGCACTGTACATTACACAGTGTGTAATCAGTTTGTGTTTGTAATCCTACGACCATGTATATTCCAGTTACATTTCCCTAACTTCTATGAATTTCAGGATGGATGCATTTATGTCTTCATCATTACTCTGCAATTCACATCCAAGAGCTTGGCAGAGGGTTCACAGAACGACTTTCAGATTATTTGTCGACTGTTCCACTAACGAATAGCACCTGGGAAAAATGAACATCTAAATCTTTCCTTGCGATCCCTCTTTTCTCATAAATTTACTATGATGCTCATTTATTCCTGTGTTGGTGGAAATCAATAAAGTATTTTCGCATTCGGAGGAGAAAGCTGATGATCGAAATTTTGTGAAAAGGTCTCCCTACAATGGAAAATGCTTGTGTTTTAGTGTTTGCCACTGCAGCTCGGGTATCATTTTGGTAACAATCTCTCCCAGCAGTTCACGATAATCCAGAACGATCTCCTATACTTCCAACTTTGTCGCTGTTCTCCGTCAATCCTGTATTAAGGGTCTTATGTTACTCAGCAGTACTTTAGCAGAGGACGGGCAACCATCTTCAGCAGATGTGTTGTATCATCGAAGAGTTCTGTCTACAAAACGCAGTCTTTGTTTAAGCTTCCTCACACTATTTCCTATGCGGTGGTTCCTATTTAAATTGTTCGTAATTGTGACCGCTAGGAATTTTTCTTGCGTCAACAACTTCTAAATTTGTGTTATTTGTCGTGTAACCGAAAATAATAGGATTCCTATTAGTACTCATGTGGCGGACCTCACACTTTTTATTGTTAGGTGTCAGTTACTACTTTTCACACAATACAACCATTCAGTATGAATCATTTTGTAAATCGTATTGATCTTCTAATGATTTTATTAAACAGCAAACAGCATCATCATCTGCAAAGAATCCAAGATGGCTATTCACACCGTCTGCCAAATCGTTTGTATACGACTGCGTGCTGAAAAGTTGTGCCCCCGAATTTTTTATTCTGTTCTCAATATCGCTTGAGGTATTACATGTCAAGCGTATTACTCGGTCAACTTTCCTGCTTCGCAGACCCAAGTTGAAACCATCTGCCGCCAGAGAACTCCTAATTGTCACGCGCAACACAACTGTGTGTAATGTAACGACACTGGTGTATGAGAAACAGCGTGCTGCAATCGAGTTTCTAACGTGCCTCCAATTGAATGTGACAGGTGATGAAAGCTGCGTTCACCATTTTGTTCCCGCAAATAAGAGAGCATCAACAGAGTTCCGTCGACAAAAAAGTTCGATTCCATGTTATCAGCAGGCAAAGTCGTGGTCACAGTGTTTGGGTTATTGAAGGCGTCACGCATTCATGCCTAATTGTACCCCCATAAACTCTGCAACGTACTGTGAGACCCCCAGAAAATACTGAATGCCCAAATTCAGAGTTTTTCCAGGCATGGAGCAGTCTCTCCTTCGGCACGGCAGCGACAGATCACTCACGAGCGCTGCAACAATCGGACGCCTTGTGTTCTCTGTCACCGATCATCCGCCATGCAATCCCGATTTGGCCCCATCCAATTTTTATATGTTTCGAAAACTGAGAGAACACCTTCGAGGACTTCACTTTGATAGTAAAGAAGCGGTACAAGCAGAGGTGACGTTGTGGCTCCATCAACAAACTCAATGATTCCACATTGACGGTATCAACAAACTTTTCATCACTAGAGTGCCTATGCTGAGAAATAAATTCGTAGGCACGAAGAGTAAAGACATACAATGTTAATAAAGTTTGTTTCGTTTAAAGAAATGTAAGAGTTTTCACGCAAATATTCGGAGGCATTACTTTCACTCACATTTATTAAAATAATAACTAGCATAAAATTACTTAACTTGATCCTGGATGCTATTTACAATTGACAATCTGAAGTTCCTTTGGTCTTGGTACGTTAATCTTACTCTCACATATCTCTGATACTTGATACAGTGTCTATACATTTACCTTCATGGCTATGTACAGGAATATGATAATCTTATTAGGTGCAGACTGAAACTTGACTATAGACTGGTACAGACAAATGCAGACTAATGTAGGCTGACTAATCGGAGGTCTGTACACTCGTTATAATACCTCGCGCGTTCAGGTATCACTGCGCGAGTGTGATCAGCGAGGAGAAAAGGTTCTACGTTAGCAGCAATCTCATTGCCTGCGTTACATATTAATACGCGGATCGGCGGAAGCAGAATTTGGTCCGTCTCTATGACAGCGCCATCTCGTAGTGCGGAGACGGACGAGCGCTGCGCCTGCGCTGTTGTGCTTAGCGGGGCGCACTCTATTGGGAAAGTTGTGTACGCGCTGACTACGCGGAACTATGTACACAACAAGAATTGTACGTAGTGCTTTAGTGGTAATGATGCAAACTTTCAGTAAATGGAGTAGGGTATGAGGAACATTGGTCTCGAGGCAATGACGCCAAGCATGTTGTGGGGTAACTCTGCCAGTAAAATACGAGAACTTACCAGTCATTGTTTTTACGAGGTGATTAATTTATTTACTACGTAGATGTTGAAATTGTAGCTAAGGAAAACGCGATTACAATATGGGCGAACGTCGTGAGGGACGTGGCAAAGTCATTGACCTGATGTGACTTCACCGAATTTGTTTCTGTTGGTTGACGTGAAACGTCGTATGCACCAAACACCTGTCGGGGCTAAAAAGAGCCTCCTGGGACGAATTTTCGAGCAGCACAGTATTCTTCGAATTTATGCAACAGAGCCTAACGCAACGCTGTCGTGCCTGTGTACAAGCTGGGTGATGTCACTTGTAACAACTGTGATTGCAGCACTTTGTACCTTGTACAGTTTGTGTTAAAAGTGAAGAAGATATGTCTAGTTCGAATTTTATCATCAGCAGACTAAAGGTAAGTTTGCTTTCTCCGCTTACATGTTTCTAATCACTCATTTCCGTACCATGGTTCCATGCCTCAAATTGATGCTTTTGCTCTTACCCGCTATCCTAGAAACGCCATGAGTATGCACTTTCTTTCTACTTGTTTCGCAAATGGGTCACCTACAACCGCGCCATCCTTTAAGCCTGGTATCTATTATGCGCAGCGATTGTGTTTCCCTTGCTCCTTCTGTGTCTATTGTTTGGCCCTTTTCTCTTCTTGCTCGAAGCCCCGCATGTCCATCCTGTAAGTTTGGTAACCCCAATTCCATGAGGTTTTTCTGTGTTTTTTGTACCATTTGTGTCTACTACTTTTAGTTTTCAATCATGTACGAATCTATCGGGGTTAGCCAGTTTGGAACTGTTCTTTCTACATGGCTCATGAATTTGATTCTTCACATACATGTTATAACTGTGATATCAAAGATTTGTCTGCAATTTTTTGAATTTGGTTTTGAGAGATATATTCAGTTTTTTAATTATTGATCCTAAGTTTTTTCTCAAAATTTTTCTCTTTTAGTGCTGTTTGCTATTTTGATATTTTATACTGGGGAGTAAATTCCCCTGATACGTTGAGGGCTTCTAGTGTGGTTATATACTTGAGAGGGCCCCATAAAAATGAGTGATTGTAAGTCAGTAAAACTTTGTGGAAACATTTGTAAGGACATGCGGAAAAAAAGTAACGAATAAACCACTGAAAGAAACAAATTTTAATTTCCATATGAGGGGGTTCAAATCTGGTTATCTTGGTGGTTACGCAGTTTGGAGCGATCGGCCAACGATCGTGCATCAGAACGGTTGAGCCCGAAGCACCTGTCTGCCGCAGACAAGGGATCACTTGTTGACGAAGCAGATCACAGTAACGTGTGCTGTTCACACTGCCTTTCATTGTTACTTGTGATCACTGTTCCCGAAAGAAAAAAGAACCAATCATGAACTGTGCCGTCTAGCTACACCACACAGTGATGCGTTCACTATGCAGAGGAACTTCATGAACGTTCGTTGGCGATGACGATCCCCTAATGCGACTACTGTCCAAATGGCTCTAATCACTATGGGACTTGACATCTGAGGTCATCAGTCCTCTAGAACTTAGAACTACTTAAAAATAACTAACCTAAGGACATCACACACATCCATGCCCGAGGCAGGATTCGAAACTGCGACCGTAGCGGTCGCGCGGCTCCACACTGAAGCGAACTAGAACCGCTCGGCTAAACCGGCTAGCTGCGACAATTGTGAGTGCTTGCTGCCCCTCTGAGCGTGAAGTGTACTTCATCACTGCACAAAATGTTCCAAGGCACATGTTGTCAACTTCAACCCTTGCAAGAAACAGCAAAGTCTGCTCGAATGTCTGCATCACGTGTCAAAATTTGGTGAGTGATGTGGAGTTTGTACTGATACTATTTCTCACAATTGAGCACATAATTTTTCGAATGATGGACAACGGCAAGCTCAGTTGTAATAACGCGGCCCGTGCACTGCTCGAAGATCGCAACTGTGTTTGCATTCTCAGTTGTGGCAAGAGTAGCTGCTCCAACAACTTGTAGCGCAATTGGCCGTTGGCCTCTCAAGAGCAAACCCAATCATTAGCCGATTGTTCCAAACTGGGTAAGCACCAAGATCACCAAATTTGAACCGTCTCATGTCGAAGTGAATATGTGTTTGTTTCAATGGTTTATTTGTTAATTTCTCTTCCGCATGTCCTACCAGCGTTTCCACGGAGTATCTATCGTTACTTATTGACGCCAACACAGAAATACATGCAACAGCAGTGAGCCGAGCAGCACTATTACACAAGTGTGAGAGAACAAAGAATACCAAGTGTGAAGAAGGTTTAAATGTAATCAGATCACTCACTCGTGTCTGGTGGGGAGCGCATCAGAATGTTTTACTCACCATGTACCGAGGGATAATTCGATCTCGATTAGACTATGGCTGTCAATTCTACCACACTGCGTCAAAGATTCATCCCTCCAAATTAGATACTCTTCAATATAGAGCCATTCGTACCTGTCTTGGAGCCATGCGGTCGACGCCCACCAACGCCCTTTTAATAGAAGCAGGGGAGCTGCCCTTGAGCATTAGGCGCTAAATGTTATCGGACAAATTCTACATTCAAGGCATGGGCATTAGGGACAGTTCCGTCTATCAAAGTAGAGACTGCATTTATCGACTGTGGATTGCATCCCACAGAAGGAATGAAGTGCCAGCCGTTTGTGCCAGCTTTGACACTTGGTCACCTGTCATACATTCTATACGGCGTTCAGCGCATCTACCTGTTTTTGAATATGATTTTCAAATGCTCTGCTCCCAGATCCCAGTCCATTATTTAATTACGACCTGGCTGGACAGTACTAATGTCAATGTAGGCTTCAATCGTCTCGTTCAAGCACAATGGCCGGGTTTTCTCTGTGTATATACCGATGGCTCCAAAATTCCGCAAGAAGAGTGTACAGGATGCGCATTTTTCTGCCCTCAGATCCAGATCCGCAAAACCTTCAAACTGCCTACGAGCATTTCTATTTTTACGGCGGAGAAAGTGGCAGTTTTGGAAGCACTTAAGTTTGTCTCTAGCACTTCCTTCCCCAAGATATTGATAGTATCTGACTCGCAAAGCGTTCTTAAAACCATTCAGTACCGTCGATGGACAAAACAACCAACAGTTATATCTTGGATGTGATATCTGAATGTATTCGCAGCACACGCACGGGCCGGACGATCCATTTGTTGTGGGTACCTTCCCACTCTGGTATCCTCTATAATGATGAAGTTGATGCATTAGCCAAACAAGCGGCAACCTTAGGCACCGTCCTGGATCTGCACCTTCCTTATACAGACTACTTACGTGAAGTCAAGGTCACGCAAGACAACAATGGCAGGAAATGTGGAACGTTTCTCAACAGACAAAAGGCGGTTACTACGCAGTGCTACAACCTCGGATTCCTTCACAGCCGTGGTTCAGGAGGATACATCTGGACCGATTCACGATTTCTACCATCATAAGACTCCGCTTCCATCATGCCTCTTTCCCACAACATCTACATCGGATCAACGTTTACAGTTCACCAGCATGTGAGTGTGATCCTGAGTCGGAAGCTGATGTCAACCACATCTTATTTATGTGCCCCAAATTTGACCGTGAACGGTTGGTCTTTCTGAAGACATTTCTGTGTATGGGCTACCATCTTCCTCAACCAGCTTCTTCTCTTTTGTGTACTAAAGACGTTCGTCTATATAAAGCGATAGTTTACTTCATCGAGAGTACTGGTTACAATCTCTAGGTTTTAATGGTGTACATAAATTATAAATATGTCTTGCTGATGAAGATATTTCAGAAATGGTGTGAATTGTAAGCCAAGACACTTTTAATTATTTTCCAATTCAATTCAATTTTTGAAACATTATGTACAAAACTGTAACAGTTAAGCTTTTTATTCTTGTAAATATGCATTTATGTATTTGTTTATTCAATTATGTGTATATTGTCACTGTGTGTTGCCGGTGGCTAAATTGAGTACACACTCAAAGGCCAAATAAGAAAATTAAAAAAAAAAAAATTAAAAAAATCCAGGTCAACTCCGATCATATACAATGTTGTCCCTCAACAATACTAAACTGTCTAAGGCAAAACGCAAACTGGGAAGCATATAGCACATGTAAAGTGACACGACATTACGCTCGATGCAGATTCAGACCACGTAGTGCGTCTGGCGCGGCGCAGGGCAGAGCGCATCATTGTGACTCAAGTCACAGTGTGACCGCACAAATTGTAACACTAGGGTGACGTGACACGCGTCTGCCCAGGTCGTATGGTGTTGTGGTTGCGGCACAGTTTCTGGTGAGGGGGGGTAGCGGGAAAGCAGTCCTCCAATACGCTTTCGGGACCGCGCATACGATCGCTGGTAGTGTTGACCGTACGAAAAATATTGTCTTACTACTGAACTCTGTCGTTATTGAGCAGTGTTACGTTTTACGCCATTTAAGCTCTCGGTCTTTTCTCATTAGTCCATGTTTATGGTTAATTATTGATTTTATTTTGTCAAGAACAATGCACAATTCAGTGACCAGTGAGCAATTAGCAATTAGGATTATATCTTCTGCCTTCACAGTGTCTTCAGATCACAGACAATTCACTACGAGCGTAGTGAAATAGGAGTTAATATTATAAAATTATGTCATCAAGAATCAAGGCAGGAAATTTAAAATATTATACAAATAATTAATGCTGTCTACATACTGTCTATTATGCCGACGTATCTGTACCATCTGTTACAAAAATCCGAAAAGTGGATATATCCACAGATGTATCCCGTGATTTTTTTATGTTACTCAGATTATGATCAGGAAGAAAATCATTTGGTAAGTTTCCATTCCAGTCATTCACTATTACAAATACGACTGGTTATAGAGGTTTCGCCAAAACTGCAACAGAATTGGCAATTTATTTTTGTGTCAATTGTTAACCTTTTGTCATTCAACGAAGATCATCATTTATGAGTAATGGCTACATTTCTCTTGTTGACAGGTTTAATTTTGCTTCTTTTGCCAAAACACGGTATAATTTGTACAAACTCACCTTGCTGCAGCTATTGCGACAGAGATCTGAAACAGAGTGGCTCATTCAACAAACAACTGGCGACCAGAGAGGTCAATTATTTACAGAAAACCTCATCGTGTCGGTCTTCAGTAACATAACATAAGGAATTTCATGTTTATTTTCATACAACGAAATTCTGTTTTCACTAGCTGTCGATAACTCTAAAAAAATTTACAGTACTGTATCGAAAAAATAAATAATAAAAACTGTTACTTCAACTGTGTCGCCGTAGATAAGAAAGTTCCATGTGTTAACGATGTGGCAAAGTAATCTCCTCCTTGTGCGCTACCATCTGTATCTCGATCGGTTAAGGAGCTATGAGGGATGTTATATGAATATTTCATACTCGCGCTCGTGCGATCGGGAACGAACGCGCTATATACGGTCCATTTTCTCGAGATTGGAGACACATCGAGACCTCCTCCCAAAGTTAAAGAAAAATTCAACATATTAGCTAAATTTCATATACAGAAACATATGGTGTAATATGCACCAAACGCAAGATCATAGCGAACTCTATTTTACATTGAAACGTTTAGAATTATGCGCTGTGTCTCACTTAATTGCGTTTATCGCAATAAATATGACAGTTGGAACTTTTTTTTTTTTTTTTTTTTTTAAGATAACTTTTCGATAACCTTGAATGATGTCTGAACTGTAGAATGGATACAGAACTCGAATTGTCTTGTGGCGAGTTGTAACTGCAAGAGGTGTGCTCATTCTATGTTTTGATTAGCAAAACTTTACACGAATCGACTAGGCAATGTAACTCCCACTACCAATAAAGAAATGCAATCACTGCAAAATACATTCAGCCCCTTAGGCACTGAATCATCTGGGCCTGTTCAAAACTGATAACTTCGATCCCTGTGCACATGACAAATAAATTAAATTGTCTTACCTCTAAAGCAGCAACGGAGCAACGCGATATATGTATTCTGCCTCCCACAAAAACAGAAATATGCTGACAACAGGCTCAGCTGTGTGCCATGCCGGCCATAATACATGACATGGACATGAAATTCGATTCACTAATAAACGAGATCATTTGAGAAAATTCAACTTCTTTAAAAATTATTAAACCTGGACTGGGAGGCGGTACTGATTATGGTGAGTTACCAACACTCAGTTTTTAGCAAAATTATGTTACATGTTAGGTTTGGCTTTCCAAAAAAATCTGACAACTGAAGCTACATTGCTCACAGTTGATTCACAAACAATGAGATTTAAACACCAAGTATTATGTAACTTCATTAATCCAACGTAAATGCAAATCATCAAATTACACATAGCTCAGACGCTTCAGTCTGGAACCGCGTGACCACTGAGGTCGCAGGTTCGAATTCTGCCTCGAGCGTGGATGTGTGTGATGTCCTTAGGTTAGTTAGGTTTAAGTAGTTCTAAGACCTAGGGGACTGATGACCTCAGATGTTAAGTTCCATAGTGCTCAGAGCCATTTGAACCAACCTTCCAACCTCCCTATTGGTCATACTTATTATAATACAAGCATTTAAGTAAGAAACTATATCAAATGGAACTTTCTTATTTACGGTGATATAACAGAAGTAATGGTTTTTATCTTATTTTACCTTTTCTCTCCAGTACTGTAATTTTTTTTAAAGAATCATCATCTAGTCAAAAGAGAATTTCCTGGCATGGAAATAAATATGAAATTCTATCTCTTATGTTACTTCGAAATGTCAAGACAACGAGGTTTTCCATAATATATTGACCTTTCTGGTCGCCAATTGCTTCTTTAATCTAATAAGACACTGTTTTAGAATTTTGTCACGATAGCTGCTGAAAGATGAATTTGTGCAAATTATACTGTATTTTGACAAAAGAAGCAGTGTTGAACCTATCAATGAGAGACGTGTAGCCGTTATTCATAAATGATAATGCTTCTTCAAACAAGAAAATGTTACAAAATTCAGACAAAAAATTTATCTCCAAATCTATTGCAATTTTGTCGGAATCTCTGCAGCCCTTCGTAGTTTTTTAATGTGAACGACTGGAATGGAAAATTTCCAACGGATTTTCTTCCTGTTCTTCATCTGACAACATGAAACAATGACTAGCGTGCCCTTCAGACGGAATGACGTGCACAGGCCAGATGCGGTTACTCACCGATGGCTTACCAAACTGACAGTGGGTGAATCACGAAAAAAGAGACATTATTGAGGAAAGTAAAAAATTGAAACTCCGCAATATCCTTTCTTTCAGGAGTGCTAGTTCTGCAAGGTTCGCAGGAGAGCTTCTGTAAAGTTTGGAAGGTAGGAGACGAGGTTCTGGCAGAAGTAAAGCTGTGAGTACCGGGCGTGAGTCGTGCTTCGGTAGCTCAGTTGGTAGAGCACTTGCCCGCGGAAGGCAAAGGCCCCGAGTTCGAGTCTCAGTCGGGCACACGGTTTTAATCTGCCGGGAAGTTTCAAATCAGCGCACACTCCGCTCCAGAGTGAAAATCTCATTCTGGAAACATCCCCGAGGCTGTGGCTAAACCATGTCTCCGCAATATCCATTCTTTCAGGAGTACTAGTTCTGTAAGGTTCGCAGGAGAGCTTCTGTAAAGTTTGGAAGGTAGGAGACGAGGTTCTGGCAGAAGTAAAGCTGTGAGTACCGGGCGTGAGTCGTGCTTCGGTAGCTCAGTTGGTAGAGCACTTGCCCGCGAAAGGCAAAGGTCCCGAGTTCGAGTCTCGGTCGGGCAAGTGAAAATCTCATTCTGGAAGTAAAAAATTGATCCGCCGCACAACATTATGGTGAATGTACTGTCAGCATCTGAGAATAACGCACATGACAGGAATGTGGAAGCCAGCCAGGTACGGCTTATGAGGAGAAGATTTCACGTCTTCGAAAAACATTATCTCGGATGTAATACATTTCAACAAATATATAAGATCTCCATCCTCTTTCAGGATACTCGTACTTTCGGAATGATATCAACACATTTTTCATTTTTGTAGGCAGTTGTGTAATTTGTTTATTGAAGTTGATACTGCATGTGCAAGCACTGAAATACTTTTTCTCGTCATTCTGCTCCAATGACAACATTGTCATTCATTAGGGATTTCTCGATTGTTTCTAGCTGACACTGAAAATGTGACGTGCATACCTGTAGTATAATGTCTCTTATTACATCCATATCCAAGTAATCACAGGGAAACTTATACTTCAGATCCTGCATGCTTTTTAGCAGGCGCACAGAGGGGATAATCTCTGGATTTCACCATATTTCGAATTTTTGTAACGCATCTTACAGATATGCCAGCATAATAGGCAGCACGTAGACAACATTGTTTCACAGCACAATATTTATGATTTCCTTCCTTGCTGCTTGAGCACATGATTTTATAATATTACTTCCTATTTCACTACCCTCACGATGAATCGTCTGTCGCTTCTTACTATCTGACATCACTGTGGAGGCAGAAAATATAATCCCTGTGGTTATTGGCTCACCAGTCATTGAACTGTTGATTGTTCTCACAAAAGAAAAACGATAACGAAAGAAAATAGCAAAACTATATAGATATAAAAAATAGATAAATGTAATGTATTAATTTAGAATCTTTTAGAATCTGATATTTATCTCATACCTAAAAAGAACATTAAAATACTTATTGGTGACTTTAATGCGCAAATTGGGAGGGAAAAGAAATTAAGAAAAGCCAAAACTTAAAGACATCCAAATCCAAAGCTAGGAGAATTTCAACTGGATCACATAGTCACATCTAAAATTTATATCAAGGAAATTATGAATATTAAAGTAGTCAAAAATGGGGAATTTGACTCAGATTATTATCTCTCTAAGATTGAAATAAAATTTCTCCCATCTAAAACAAAAACGTGACCAAGAAAGTGATCATATACAACAGCACTACAGCTAATATTACAAAAGCAAATATAGAAAAATTTAGAGAAGAAATTGAGACAAGTAAAGAAAGAGATTGACATGAACTCCAGATGGAAATAACTCAAGCAGCAGAGAAAACTTTAGGATTGGCCAAGAATAAAAAGAAGACATGGTGGAATGAGGAGTGTGAAAAAGCACTTATACAAAGAGCTCAAAAATAGAAAAAATGGAGATGTTCGAGAAAGGAGGAAGACCTTGAGCAATTCAGACAACAAAGAAAAGAAACATCAAAAATAATCCTGAAAATCAAAAGAAACTTTGAAAATTCTCAGCTTATTGAAATAGAAGAACATTTCACCTAAAATAACACTAGAAATTTTTACCAAACTTTTAAACAGATACTTAAAGGATGTTAGGCACCAAGTATTCATTTCAAAGATGAAAATGGAAAAATGGGATTAAATAACATAGAAAATTGTGAATTTTTAGCAAAACTTTTTGAAAAGCTGTTAAACTGTCCAGTTCCAACAGATAAATTAGAATTTCCAGTGTCACCTCAAAATCTAGAGGAATATTTCCCACCAACAGAGTTAGAAATTAATGAAGCCATCAAAACAATCAAAAACAATGAAGAAAGTGGTGAAGACTCCGTTACAGCAGAATTATTGAAGTGGTCAGAACCAAAAATCATAAAGAACCTACAACTGCTTCTTGAGAACATTTGGAAAACTAAAAGATTCCTGTTGAATGGAAAACAGCATTAATCCACCCTCTACATAAAAGGGAGACAAACAAAATGTCAATAATTGCAGAGTAGTGTCACTTCTGCCAGTGACACACAAAATATTATGAAAAATTCTCCTGAATAGAGCGTTAGATACTTTAGACAAACAGATGGGAGAACGTCAGGCTGGTTTTCGAAAGGGAAGATCCTGTGCAGAACAAATTTTTAACTTAAAGTGAATAATTCGCCATATAATGTTAACCAGGAAACCAATAATAGAGTTATTTATTGATTTCAAGAAAGCATTTGATTGTATAGACAGAGAAACAATAGATAAGGTCATTAGACAATTCAGTGTTAAATCAAAATTAGCAAATATAATTCGTGAAACACTAACAGGTACAACATCTAAAGTCAAACGTATGGGAGAAGTATCTCAGCCATTTGAAATAAAAACTGGTATTAGACAAAGTGATTGTTTATCGCCTTTACTGTTTAATTGTTTTCTAGAAAAAATTGTAACGATCTGGAACTCACAGCTACACATTCACAAAATTGAACCAATAACTCTGAGAAGGAAAACAAATGGAATCAAGGTAAACTGCTCATCTTTTGCGGATGATTTTGCAATACTTTCAAAAAACCTGACAGAAGCAGTTATTCAGATAAACCTTCTGGAAAAAAAATAGCAAACAGAACAGGTCTCAAAATTTCAGCTAAAAATCAAAATTCATGACAGATATGAAAAATGCACCAAAATCCATAGAAACACAAATAACTAAAATAGAGTGAGTAAATAAATTTAAATATCTTGGAGAGACTATACAACAGAATGGACTAGAAAAATCTGCAATAGATGTAAGAATTAACAAAATGGAAAGAGCATACGGTATGACCAAAAACATTTACAACAAGAAATGTATATCTAGAAAAACAATACTAAAACACTACACCACAGTGGTACAACCAGAATGTTTACGTGGATCTGAAAACCTAATGATGAACTATACGATGGACAGGCTAGAGGTACAGGAAAGAAGGATTATTAGAAAAATAATGGGTGCAATAAAAACTGCAGATGGCTAGTAAATAAGAAGTAATGAGGAGATCTACAAAAATATACAGAAAATATCTGAAGTAATGGCCAAACGAAGATTAACCGTTTCGGCCACCACTACCGAATGTATGGAAATTGACTAACAAAACAAATACTCCTATATTTCTAGAAGAAGAAATCGACAACAGTATGGATTACAGAAGTAAGGAAATTTCTAGAAAGAAACAACATCAAGGCATCAGAAATAGCAGAAAGAAACCGTTTTAAAAATAAAATACTAAATTTGGAAGGCTTTCAAAGGAGAAGAAATAAAAAATCGGGAACAACATGAACAGGAGAAAGGAAGAGACTTCATGGGAAGAAAATGGGGGAATACTGGAAAAATTGGAAACAAAGGAAGAAGAGGAACCGAAGTTGTTAACGTGATCCTAGTTGGTCAATACGATTGTAAAAAAATTGTAATAATGAAGAAAGATCGCGACTTAAATGGCGCAAAACGAAACATTAGTCAATGACAATAAAGATCAGCAGTAAATGAATTTTATCGGATGGCCAGCTGCATACCGAGCCTTGTACACGTCCGCCGCCGCGCTCGGGGTCACAGCACCAAGTTACGACACCTGAAGATGGACGTATAAGAGCCCTGAAACCTGTAGCGGTATTTTCAACCTCTGGTATTTGTATTTAGGGCTGTGGTTCTCTATTGGAAATTGGACCAGCATATAAAGTTGACCATTGGTGTCGATTACTACTATTGGGATGCGATAAAACAGTGCAACTGCAGTTTGACATTCATTAGTGATGTCATATCCATATCTTGGTAAGGACTCTGGTACTGCATCATGAACTTCTTAGTCTTACCCTTCGGGGTATATGGGCTCATCAGCATCATCCATTGAACAATTCGTTATTCTGATAATTGACATGAAATTGCCCTATTCTTTTCAGAGCCTCAGGTGTCTTGATGTTAGATTTTTTCCCCTGCTTCCATACGTTTACAACGTTCTCATGAAATTCTGTATAGGTTTCTCCTTCCTTCCCAACTTTTGTTTGATCACCACTGTGGCAAAGGCATATTCCTTCCATACACCACATCGGGTGGCAACAGCACCATGCTATCAATTTTCGAATTATACACTATTATCACCTATGATAAGGAAGTGTCCTGGTCATTATGTTGGTTATTAGTGTAATAACTCAGCATCTAACAAAATGTTCAATGGACATGTTCCATTCTTCCATTAGCCTGGAGATGTAGTGGGCTAGTCCTCAGCTTATGAATATGTAACAAATGACATAATTGCTTCCTCATCTCTGACATGAAGTTCGTACCCTGTTCCATGATCATCAGCTCAACCAATTATAAACCCTTGGATGTTCTACTATGCCCATCTTCAGGTTTAGACTAGCAATCATTGCCACATATCAGGAGAAATGATATATAATAGTGAGACTGTGGTGGTTTCCCACTGATGTTTGGCTTTTAGGTCCTAAAATATTCGTAAACGAAATTTCTAGTATTGTTTTGACATTGTGGCGAGTGAAATGAAAACACAAAAATTTTTTTCCATGTGTAACAGCTCACAAAAAATAAGTACAGAATCCACTTACTACAACAGCTTAACAGCTCACAAAGTGGCCATTGGAGATACAAGTACCACCAAATTGAAAAAGTAGAATTATCGAAAAATAAATATATTCAATTCATCACAATTCCAACAAAATACCAAAAAATTGTCTTCACTGTATTGCTGCAAAAAATGAGCGTCCAGAAGGGTTAATACGAGAACTTCTTCACACAGCACAGCAGGCACTACCATATGTGGCTCAAGTCCTGATGTCCTGCACAACACACTATCATGAATGGCAAACTGTGTTGTGAACAGTTTGCAATCTGCATCAACACCTTGTGTTCCCTGCCATTCCACAATGTTACGACCCAGTATCTGTACTACAGCAATCATTCAATTACACGCATCTGTTTTACTATGCTTCTTACCAGGCTTGTGAATCACTTCAGTGTCAAATGCCCACTGTACAAGTCTACTTGTTGGAACCTTCAAACCTAACAGTCGCTTCAGTTTTGTGTGAGTTGTCAATACATCGAATTTCTCTCCATACAGATGGAAGTATGTCACCCTGAATATCAAGCTTAACATCTTCTCTCAGTTGCTGACTAATTTTTCTCAGCCTTTTGCAATTGTCACGAAGTGTAAGCAGCTTGATGCTCCATACCTCACGCTTCCTTTCTCGGAACACAAACCACTGCATGGTTGCTAGCATCACATGATTAAAAAAATGGTTCTCATAATCCAGGAACACCAACACAAACAAGTTGTAAATAATTTCTGCGAATTTTAAAATGTCGTTTGACATTCCACTGCCTACTGGAATTTGATACCCTTTTTCAACGAATGTGTGAGTAATGGTCTAATCTCTACAACCCCATTATGAATATCCTATAGTAACGGGCAAGACCTAAAAGTTACCGTGATTCCTTACTTGTTTATGGTTTAGCGAAACTTCACATTGCACGTACCAATCTCGGTTCCATTTTCATGCCATTCTGACTACTTATATGTCCTAAGTAAATCGGATCTTGATTCTCTAGGTCAAATGTGCAGAACATTAGTTCTTTAGTTATTGCCCAAGTTCTTCCACATCTTTTGCAAATACAGTTGTATCACCATGCTACACTATGCAATGTCTTGGCTTTAATTCCCTTAATACTCTCTCTATCAAGCATTGAAACATATCTCGTGTATTTTTTTCAAACGAAATGTAATGACACAAATGAAGTGTAAATGCAATCTTTGGTTGGTCCTCTGATACTGTTTCTAACTGATGATACCCACTTTTCAGCTATAATGTCGAAAATTATCCATCATATTCCAAGTTATTCAGGGTTTCCATGGTATCCAGTATCTATAACCTTCCTAATATTCAGGCAACGATAGTCAGAAGAGAATCTGTATTTCTTTGTACCATCAAATAATTTTCTTGGCACTATAATGACCGGTGATCCCATGGACTGGTACTTTCCTCAATGATGCCATCGCTCTATTGCTCGCTAATGAATTCTTCGACTGTTGATAATAAATGATAGGGTACCATGTATGTGTGTAACTGGCAAGGCGCCAAAAGTATTAAATAGGTCCTCAAATTCTAACAAAAGCTTCTCCATCACCACTCTCTCCACTCCTTCCAAATATTCCACTTTTGAATGTAATGCAGTTATATTGGTGGTTTACGTATGGTTAAGATCCATACTACACCTGTCTAAATCTTTTTTGTCTAGAAAATGTAAATTAGCAACTAACAATCCTTGTGACAAAGGCACGTCATCAGCATCGAAACTGTTCACACTGACGAGAACCACTTGTTCATCATCCACTTCCTGCATGCATACAAGACTCCTGCATATAAAAGTTCATGATGCATTCATTTCATCATTCTCCAGTAGCGTTTTCACCGAACACAATACGTTTACAGGCAGTTCCATTCTCACGTTCACCCGAAGTGTTTTCCTTGTGCCTTATGTCACTTTATCATCTGAACTGAGTCTTAATGACTTTGCAAGTAGTTTATCTGGTTTGCTTTTGTCAACAGCTTCCCCAGGTTGGAGCAATCCCCCACTGAGTTCCACTACGTGATATTTACACAGGAAATCTAACTGTAGGATCGTGAAGTGCACTTTACTTACATGGCACAAAACATCCACACTTTCCTGGAATAATTTTGCTCCTACTTGGAAAATTAACATTGCCAAACCTATGACTGTAGACCATTACCTCCTAATCCACGTAACCCATATTGTGGAGGATTTAACCACCTTCTTCCTAAGTGGTCTATACTTGCCACAGACATGTGAGCCCCTGTATTTAACAAAAATCTATGGTCACTACCATTAAGCCAATTAATCAATATTCTCCCTCTGCTTATGTCTTCATAGCATCGAAACTGGGAAAGGCATCCAAAGGATTTGGAGCCCCACTGGTGTTTAATGATCGATTATTACTACTCTGTCCACTCTCATTACACCCATAACTCTTACACTACTGCTTTTGGTGCCTGACTAATCCACACATTTCTTATTGCAGTTGGCAAAACTCCCTCAAACTAGACCCGAATTTGGTAACAGCTCATGTGAGTAGAGAAGACGCTCCCCTGTCATACTCCTGTTACTACGTCTGTTTCCTCAAGTTCTGTGGCCACCCTGACGGTATTAGCCAGTTCCTTCAGGAATTCTGCCAACGTATTTTCCGACATATCAGGTGGCAATCCTCTTAGGGACGTATCTAACGCCCTAAATTCTGCTTCCTGAAGAATAATTCTGTTCGCTTCGTCGTTCTCTGCCAGTTCATAGGTATTGGCATTCATGTTTAGTGTTATATCCGCAAAATTTTCTACTGGCTCATTTTACTGGCCTTGAAAGAATCTTGAGCTATACTGCTTATTATAACGCTGCATCAGATCCTTTATACGTTGCTCAAATGTAAGTGCAGTCCTCAAATCTTTGTGATACATAATGCATATATTTGCTTTCCCCATCACACGCAACTGAGTCAGCTGTGATAACTGCTCATCTATCTATAAACTTAGCTTTGCATCTGACAACAGGTCTTCTACAAATGCTATCGCATCGTCCGTTGCCCTAACAGAAAAGGGATTTAACAAACTGGTGACAGCTGAATCAAATGAGGGAGTGCTCAAACTGGACGTAGCCCTGTCCTTTCTTACAGCCTCCAATTATCTATGTAGTTCCGTATTATCGGTTCTTAGGTGAAGTACCTATTCCAATAAAGATTGCAACGCCTTCTTCACGGTAATTCCCTGTGTCTTTGACTCAGACATTTTGGAACCTCTATCCAGTACACAAAAATACAATAGAAAACAAAATGGAAACCACAACAACAATAACATAGGCAACTATAATATTGCAGCACTACTTCTAATCCCCACATTTAGAGCCATGTTGACTTACCACAGTGTTTCAGATAATGTGCATACCTTCAACATGTACAACATGGTGCAGACACTGTGCATGACGCACTGTGGCCTAACAGATTACACTACACACACACCAGTGGACGCAAGCCAGTGTAGTGTTCCCTAGGATTACCATGTAAATGCGAAAGATTATGGCTTCCTCAGACCTAATAGATTCCACCTTCTAGTTTCTATGGTACTCTCGTTGCTCCATCGTTACATATAAACACAAAACATGAGAAGAAAACCAGTTGGTGCACTCACCCCAATGTGTTCTTGATTCTGATAGTTGTGGTTGCCAATGTCATCCTCGATCCAACTGTCTGTGGCAAGAACTCTTCTGACACCAAATGTAGATAGAGACGTCTGCTGTTTCTTCGTCCACAGAAGTCAGTTGTCGATGTCATAGCAGCCAGGAACACTTCTGGTGCGAAATGTAGAGTTTGGGGGTGAATAACCTCTACAGTGGGTGGCAGGGCTGTACTTCTAGTTGACAGGGTGCCATTCAGCTTTCCACCCTGGGATATGATTACAGGAAGTGGGTTTGTAGGAACCATGTGGATGCCTCCCAATAAATCAGGATGATAGGATTAACATAAGTTTCTTCACACGTTTTGCGACATTGATGATGTCGTGGTCAGCAACTCGAGACGGGCATTGGACCTGGAGAGCATCGAGGGTACTGTTCTCAGTAAGCAGCCTCAGCAACATGGTTGGCCTCCAGTGTAAGCAGACCGTAGCGTCAGTGTCCCATGTCAGCAGTACAGTGCCGAGGAACTGCTCAGTCCAAGCTCCACTTGTGATGGCTTGCTGCTGTGTCAGCCCCTGGGAAGAACACCCACACTGGAGTTGGTGCACGTATTAGTGTGGAGTGTGTCAAGGCATACAGAGAAAAACTGTTGACTCTAGAGTGGACTGTGGTCTCAGTGCAATCAGTTGGGAAGTATGTCTGCAAAGGACGGAGAGCAGCCGTTGAACTTGCCCACGCAGGATGATGAGCAGCTGTAGAATTGTCCAACAGGGCCATGATGCCCCAACGGCTAGGTGGCCCAGGCGTGAACTACAGACTCTCAAATAGGAGGCCTCCAATGGATGGAAGTTCGCCAATAGGTGGCCCTCCAGCTGGAATGGGTCATTCAGCAGCATTCAGACTTAGGTGCAGCTGACAGACCAACAGCAGTGCTGACAGGCCCACAGTAGTAGAATTTGCCCAACAGGGCGTTGATGGCTCGATGGCTAAGAGGCGCAGACGTGAACATGGACTCTCAAGAAGGAGGCATCCAATGGATGGAAGTTCCCCAATAGGTAACCCTCCAGTTGGAATGGGTCATTCACAGCATTCAGACAGCTGTGGCTGACAGAACAGCAGATAGAGGAAACAGAATCTAGTGGTGACAGATTGACGACCTGTTGCAGGGCACTGACTGCTGTAGATCTTCCCTCATAGCTTTCTGCTGGCAGTGAATAATGCTACTTGTGTAGTATTTACACGAGCTTGGTTCGTAATTGTTTTTGAAACAGGATCACTTTGACTCCTCTAAGTCTCAACAGAACAGAGGCAAAAAGTTTGGTCGTTTGGTAATCATGTTGTCACTCACTGCCTTGGTAACCCAGTCTTTCACTGAGGATTTTGCCTTTCAGGAGACCTGGGTGGCCATTTCTGCACTGAAAGCATGATCTGGATATAGCTTGTTACGCAAGAACACCTAATTGGTGTCTTCCACTGAGGTTTCTTGCATCATCCTGCCATTACACTTCCTACTAAGTTGGTCAGAGGATTCTTTTGCAAATCCATATGAAGCCACGGGGATACAGTTAATACGCAACAGGAGTTTGTATGTTGGCTGAATTTAATGTTGTTTCCTCCTGTATTGCGCGAAAATTCAAATTAAAAGCAGAGCTACGGCTCGTTGCTGCAGCTAGTTCAATTTCTCGCTTGTCACACACACTCGAGCCGGGCACTCAAATGTCACAGAAAATTTTGACCCCGTTCGAATGCACGAATCGTTCATCCAGACGTAGATAGCAAAACTTCTGTATTGTTTCGTCGTTACCTCCTGGGGAGGAAGGAATGGAAATTTCGGCTTAACGTCGCTTTGGCGACGAGATCATTGGAGACGAAGCCCAAGTTCAGAATAGGGAAGATAGGGGATGAAATCAGCAGTGCCATTTCGAAAGCATCATCCGTTCTTTCGTCTTAAGCGATTTAGGAAAACTAGGGGAAACCTAGCTCTCCATGGCAGGACGGAGAGTTGAACCGAATATGAGCCCAGCCACGTTCGGAAATATTGTCAGTAATATTGTCAAACCGTCAATGTATTAACCGTCTGCGGGAGTATATTGACATATTAGAAATATTCAGGACCAGTATTGATGGTCCCCAAAATATTCTTAGTGTTGCCAATGCTGATCAAGTACTGACAGTAGGACAATAATCGTCTTTCAGATGTTGACAGAGCTTCACGAACCAGCTATGCGATGTTATTGTGCACCATTTATGTTTTCATTTCATCTTTGTTCCTTTTGATAGATACTCACTATCCACTGTTCTACTTCGTAAAACCAATAATGAAATGATGCCTGAATTTATGAAGCCCGGCATAAGAAAAAAATCCTATAGTGTCAATCTAATACAGAGTAATGCAGAAAAATAAAAAAAATGTACGATTACTTGTCATACACACAAAACAGTTTTATAAGCTTATGGGCCGCGCGGAGTGGCCGCACGGTTTGAGGTACCGTGTCACGGATTGCGCGGCCCCTCCCGCCGTAGCCGGCCGGAGTGGCCGTGCGGTTCTAGGCGCTTCAGTTTGGAACCGCGTGACCGCTACAGTCGCAGGTTCGAATCCTGCCTCGGGCATGGATGTGTGTGATGTCCTTAGGTTAGTTAGGTTTAAGTAGTTCTAAGTTCTAGGGGACTGATGACCTCAGATGTTAAGTCCCATAGTGCTCAGAGCCATTTGAGCCATTTGAGCCTCCCGCCGTAGGTTCGAGCCCTCCCTCGGGCATGGGTGTGTGTGTTGTTCTTAGCATAGTTTAAGTACTGTGTGAGTCTGGGGTCCGATGACCTTAGCAGTTTGGTCCCTCAGGAATTCACACACATTTGAACATTTTTTTGTAAGCCTATGCAAAGTTATTAATTTTATTTACGACATTGGGGACGCCACAGGAGGTTTCCTTATGTCGCTGCCTTCTTTATTAATTTGAACACATGGTATTAACTTGTTGAATTACATAGCAGCGTGGGAAAACGCTTCTACTTCGAACTTTACGTTATGTACAGGGCGTCTCTCCTATGGGCCGTGAGGAGCATTTTCTCTGTTGTTTCGGCAGATATTTACAATTTATTTCTTGCAGTGTGTAGCTGGAATCAGCACGGACAAGTACCGTTCACCACGTTTTGCATGTGAAGCCAAGAGTAGATGGAAATCACCGGTTTATTTCCAGTTACGAGCAAAATTATTTTCAAAACGGACCAAAATTATTCTAATGCGATGTTCGTTTTATCGACATGTATCAACAGGGACAGTAAAACACCAGCGACAGCACCGTTGCAGGCCCATGCAGTAGCGCTGTACTGTCGCTGTTGGGGTACTGACTACGCTTTGTGTTTTACTGTCCATGCTGATACATGTCGATGAAACGAAAATCGCACTGCACTAATTTCGGGCCGCTCAATAAAAATGGACAAGTAAAATATCGGTTTAAAAATTATTTTGCTCGTATCGGGAAACAAACGGACGATTTCTGTCGGTACCGGGCGTCGCATGAAAGAGTTGACTAGCGGTATTGTGACTTCAGCTACATGTTGCAAAAATGAAATTGCAAGTGTCTACCAAAACACTTGAGAAAAAGCTCTGATGACACTGGGGAGGGAATAATATTTCATATAGTTGCTCATCGTCAGACCATATGCCAAATCATGTGTTTGCTGATTACTGTAGCTCTAAACTTTTAGCATTGTTATGACCTGTCTATCGCATGAAATCTCAAAGTTACTTCTAATTTATCTTCGACTGCTATTGTGTCTCTTATTAACATATTTTGCATTTCTATTTTAGGGCGTATCATAGTTAGATTTTTTGTTTAAATGGTTCAAATGGCTCTAAAGCACTAAAGCGCCTAGAACCGCTCGACCAAGCGGCCGGAAGAATTTTTGTCATACGATGCAAGATACATGCGAAAATAGTTTATAAAATATTTCGAATCCCAGATTCTGACGTCAATCAGGAAATTTACGTGCAACGAGTCGCGTTTTTTTTCAGCCATCCTCGGATCTTTTACTTTGTCGTTGTTTTTTGTTACCTCTTTCTAGCTACAACCAAGGTAATTTTGGCCCACATTTTCTTTTAGGTTGTTCGAAATTTTACCCTTGTGGAACTGAACTGCCAACTGGCAATAGTGAGACTATTATTGATGGTGGGTAGGTCACTTCAGTATGTTGAACATTTGAATATCTACAAGGGGCGTTCAATAATTAGCACAACATATTTCTTCTCGGCCATTATCGGTTGGAAAAATGATGACTTTATTGTGGGACATCGCGGAATATTCCTGCTTCAGCTTCAGTAGATTCATGAAGTTCCGGTGGGTGACGCCGCTGTACGTGTCTTCAAAATGGCGTCTGTAACGGAGGTACATTCCAAGCAGAGAGCTGGATTTCTTTTGGCGGAAAAGCAGAGAATCCAGGTATTCATAGGCGCCTGGAGAATGTCAACGGAGGGCAGGCGGTGAACAGAAGCACGGTGAGTCGCTGGGCGAGGCGCTTGTCATCATCGCAACAAGGTCGCACGAACCTGTCCGCGCTCCCTCGTGCCGTCACAGCTGCGACTCCTTCAGTGTTGGAACGTGCGGACACTCTTATTTAAGGTGATAGACGGATCACAATCAAACACCACGCTGCACAGCTGGACCTTTCGGTTGGTAGTTCCTATACTCTCGTCCAACAGTTACTCCACCCTACCGGCAGGATCATCTGTTTGGCCCAATGAATGACTTACATCTACATCTACATCTATACTCCGCGAGCCACCTTACGGTGTGTGGCGGAGGGTACTTATTGTACCACTATCTGATCCCCCCTTCCCTGTTCCATTCACGAATTGTGCGTGGGAAGAACGACTGCTTGTAAGTCTCCGTATTTGCTCTAATTTCTCGGATCTTTTCGTTGTGATCATTACGCGGGATATATGTGGGCGGTAGTAATATGTTGCCCATCTCTTCCCGGAATGTGCTCTCTCGTAATTTCGATAATAAACCTCTCCGTATTGCGTAACGCCTTTCTTGAAGTGACCGCCACTGGAGCTTGTTCAGCATCTCCGTAACGCTCTCGCGCTGACTAAATGTCCCCATGACGAATCGCGCTGCTTTTCGCTGGATCATGTCTATCTCTTCTATTAATCCAACCTGGTAAGGGTCCCATACTGATGAGCAATACTCAAGAATCGGACGAACAAGCGTTTTGTAAGCTACTTCTTTCGTCGATGAGTCACATTTTCTTAGAATTCTTCCTATGAATCTCAACCTGGCGCCTGCTTTTCCCACTATTTGTTTTATGTGATCATTCCACTTCAGATCGCTCCGGATAGTAACTCCTAAGTATTTTACGGTCGTTACCGCTTCCAATGATTTACCACCTATGGCATAATCGTACTGGAATGGATTTCTGACCCTATGTATGCGCATTATATTACATTTATCTACGTTTAGGGAAAGCTGCCAGCTGTCGCACCATGCATTAATCCTCTGCAGGTCCTCCTGGAGTACGTACGAGTCTTCTGATGTTGCTACTTTCTTGTAGACAACCGTGTCATCTGCAAATAGCCTCACGGAGCTACCGATGTTGTCAACTAAGTCATTTATGTATATTGTAAAGAATAAAGGTCCTATCACGCTTCCCTGCGGTACTCCCGAAATTACCTCTACATCTGCAGATTTTGAACCGTTAAGAATGACATGTTGTGTTCTTTCTTCTAGGAAATCCTGAATCCAATCACAAACCTGGTCCGATATTCCGTAAGCTCGTATTTTTTTTTCACTAAACGTAAGTGCGGAACCGTATCAAATGCCTTCCTGAAGTCCAGGAATACGGCATCAATCTGCTCGCCAGTGTCTACGGCACTGTGAATTTCTTGGGCAAATAGGGCGAGCTGAGTTTCACATGATCTCTGTTTGCGGAATCCATGTTGGTTATGATGAAGGAGATTTGTATTATCTAAGAACGTCATAATACGAGAACACAAAACATGTTCCATTATTCTACAACAGATTGACGTAAGCGAAATAGGCCTATAATTATTTGCATCTGATTTATGACCCTTCTTGAAAATGGGAACGACCTGCGCTTTCTTCCAGTCGCTAGGTACTTTACGTTCTTCCAGCGATCTACGATAAATTGCTGATAGAAAGGGGGCAAGTTCTTTAGCATAATCACTGTAGAATCTTAAGGGTACCTCGTCTGGTCCGGATGCTTTTCCGCTACTAAGTGATAGCAGTTGTTTTTCAATTCCGATATCGTTTATTTCAATATTTTCCATTTTGGCGTCCGTGCGACGGCTGAAGTCAGGGACCGTGTTACGATTTTCCGCAGTGAAACAGTTTCGGAACACTGAATTCAGTATTTCTGCCTTTCTTCGGTCGTCCTCTGTTTCGGTGCCATCGTGGTCAACGAGTGACTGAATAGGGGATTTAGATCCGCTTACCGATTTTACATATGACCAAAACTTTTTAGGGTTCTTGTTTAGATTGTTTGCCAATGTTTTATGTTCGAATTCGTTGAATGCTTCACGGAAAGCAGTACGACGATGATGGTCAGGTAGGTTATTGATGCAGAGAGACGTTGGTCCGACGTCGACCAGTAGAGCGATACAATGCGGACATCCAGGTCCTCCCAGAAAGGGAGACGTAAGGCCGTCGCATTGAACAGAGATTCTTTTGAATAGGGATTTGTAGCCAAAAGACTGGGGAATGGTAGAGGAAAGGTGCCTAATATGAGACACACTTTTGTAAACCCATTTTAAAGACCTAAACGTAAATGCAATTGTATTATTTATGATGATAATAATATCTTGCATTATTTAATTTTATCGTACAATTATCGTATTTGCGATAATAAACAATCTTTCAGAGTAGTTATTAAATCTTCACAAAGAAGGCATTTCGTAGAAATGAGATCAAGGTTTCCTAATATGAGACAGTAATAATATTTTGCTTTAATTATTTTATTACAGAATAATGACATATGAATATACAATTTTTGCATGTTCATTCATTTCTGTTATCCTTCACTCATTTCACACTACTTAGGTTTATATTAACGACATCCGGGGCAAACAAAATTGTCTTTGTGACACCGCAATCTTCATGAGCCCAGCGATAACATTTGGTGCGCTGTGCCCTTTTCTCCCCGTGTTTGCCTTCAGAAAAGCGCCCAGTACAGAACAGACACTCTGCGTCATCGTCATCACTGCTGTCTGAATCCCCACTGTCATCAATATGGACATCGGATGCCGACTCACTAGACGATTCTTCTGCTTTAGGTCTACGATTTGAAGCTTTTCCACTCTTCTCCACAAATAACTTTCTGGCTCCTTTCTTAGCTTCAGCCTCTGATTTCTTCTGTTTAGATTCTTGCAATTGCCTCACATAAGGAGTTGAAGTTAGTAACACAGCAGAGCACGAACGCGATGTTTGACTTATATGACTGTCTCCAGGTGGTTTTGCGATGTGTGGGAGAGGTCTGATGTCTGCCGGGCTGACAACTTGACCATCACCATCAGTAGTTTCATTTTCGTTTTTGGCATCTCTTTCTTGAAGAGCGTCAGCATGCCGATGAACTGAAAATTCATGTTCCCTAAAGATGTTTCTGTTGCATGGGATGAGACCCGTTTTTCTGCAGACATTCGCAGATGCTTCCATTGTTGCTGTTCGGCTGTAATCTGCCCAAATAACCTGGCTGTTAATAGTGGGGTGATAACACGACCTGGGTTACTTGGCAATCACGTTTCTATCTCTTGGGCATAGTAGGTTTTTAAAGGCCCCATAAATCCGACGTCAAGTGGCTGCATTTTATGCGTTGAGTGAGGTGGCAAACATACAGTATGAACATTGTTTTCACGAGCTTTATCTAACACATCGAGATTCTTTGTGTGGGAATAATGCCCATCAAGAATCAAAATGACAGGGTCATTTGAAGATGGCTTTATATGACTCACAAAATGATCAAACCACTGAGTAAAAATGTGAGTTTGTATCCAGCCACTTGGATGACAAGCTGATATTGGTCCTGCAGGTGCACCGTCCATCAATTCCTGCTTGATATTCTTCCTTGGGAAGACGATTAGTGGTGGAACGTAAGTGCCAGCAGCGTTCATACACGTTACAACTGTGATGAGATTTCCGCTTTCTGCTGAAGTCAAGGCAGCAACTTGTCTCTTCCCTTTCATAACAATAATCTTGCTGCGTTTGTGCTGCACAGACGTCACCCCAGTTTCGTCAACATTGAAGACTCGATGCGGGTTATGGTTGACTTTAGATAGCACAGATTCGTAAATATCAAAAAATCTCCCCACATTTTCTGGAGTGAAAGCTTTCACTCTTGCTGCTGCTAGACCCTGAGGAGTTCTCATTGATAAAATGGGATGTCTCTTAAGGAAAGCTCGGAGCAGTTTCTTTCCTGCTGAAGCGTTTTCTGAATTGAAGTGATTCTTCAGCCTATTCCTGACAGCTAACTGGAAGGCCATGCTTCGTATGTCTTTAAATTTAAGAGCATTAAATCGCTCTTCCATTGCAAGGCAGTATTTCACTAGTTCATCTTCCAGTTGACTCGAGAGAACAGGCCTTCTGCCAAGATTAACACCAACCAGCTTCTCGGGTGTACGAGTTTTATCCCTCACATACCTTTCCAAACTACATTTTGGTACAGAAAAAACTTTTGAGGCTTTTAAGTACCCCATCTCGCCATTTCTCACACATGTTATGGCACGAACCATGGTTTTCCTTTTAGGTGCCAATGCCATTTACAAAGAATAAATACAACAATCAGACATACTTCTTAAAGGACTTCAACTTCTATGATTTGATTTGTTAGATTATTTTTTATAAGTACTGTGGACGGAGTACTTTGAATTTGAAGCAGTATTGAAAAGTACTGCCTTGCAGGAAAGTTCCAGAAAACATTCCAATTTCTGATCATACGACTAGTCAAAGTAAACCCTGTTTATGATAATTTAATCGAATTAAAATAAACGCAGTTGCCACAATTTTACTACAATAAATTATAAAATATCGTTATCTCACGATAGTATAGCGTAAATTACATATAACAAATCGTGAGAGAAGGAGTTCCCAAAATATGCGATAGGTATCTTAATATGCGACACTGTCGCGTATTTGGATCCCCATACTATCGCATATTACTAATTTCGCCATCTTACAAAAGAATCACGCACTTGCTAAACACGATCGTTGGAAAATGAACCTAAGTGTCAATAACTATAGGTAATACCGTCACAAATAGCAACAATAAAAGAGTGCAGTAATATCCACTCAGCTTTAAGTTGAAATATTGTCTTAACACCGATGTCACAAAAACTCCAAACACAAGAAATTTTGGATCAACCTCTGCGTACTGTGTACGGCTCAACTAAGGCGTCCTACTCGCTGCGTCGTATCTGGCACGCAATAGACGTGTTTAAGAAACTCTCCACCAGAGTGCAACCCCTAACATGAGCACAGTTGGGGTGTCTCATATTAGGGAACTATCGCATAATAGGCACCTTTCCTCTATGGTGTATTGGAATGCTTTAGAAAAACAACCTGCTTTCAAAAAGAAAGTGTTGTTTTACTTTTCGAACTCCCCTCGTAGTACTGTCAATAAATACTGAACGTGCGGCAGCCGCCGTCCACTTGGCCAGCCAGCTCGGTGCTCGGGACGGGGCCGGACAACGCTCGGCAGCGCGGGCGACGGCCCGGCCATCTGCATGCCGGCGCGCCATTACTCAGTCGGCCCACGTCCAGCGCGCAAGTGGCGCCGGCGCTCAACAGCGCTTGTGTTTTAGCGCCCCATCTATCACCCCTGCTGCATGCGCGGGCCGCACTCTCTCGCCTACGTGACTCACTTCTCAGCAGCAGCCATCGAGCCGAGATCGAGCTCTCCCTCCGCCGACGCCATTCATAATGTACGTACGTACTTCCATAAAAGTGCCGGAAAGTTCCACAACAAAAAATAAAATTCTCTTGTAGAGCCATAAAAAGCCGCAGCGGATTCAGAAGCTTTTTCATTTATTATTCAACCCTCTCTTTAAAGATCATTTGACAGATTATGTCGACCTTCAATAGATATGATTCTGTAAACGTTAGGATCATTACTCGACGGTTGTACGTGACGCTGTGAATGAGTTGTGGTGTCACCGCCAGACACCACACTTGCTAGGTGGTAGCCTTTAAATCGGCCGCGGTCCGTCAGTATACGTCGGACCCGCGTGTCGCCACTATCAGTGATTGCAGACCGAGCGCCGCCACACGGCAGGTCTAGAGAGACTTCCTAGCACTCGCTCCAGTTGTACAGCCGACTTTGCTAGCGATGGTTCACTGACAAAATACGCTCTCGTTTGCCGAGACGATAGTTAGCATAGCCTTCAGCTACGTCATTTGCTACGACCTAGCAAGGCGCCATTACCAGTTGCTACTGATACTGTAAAACATGTACCGTCAAGAGCGACGCTCATTATTAATGGATTAAAGTTAAGTATTCCACCAGCCACGTCCGTTTTTCTAAAGTCTAATTTCCTTGTCCTGTTCCAGACCTCACGCCAGCCTGCGTGGGCTAAAACGCGTGCCTTTCGGCTTCCTCTAGTACCCGGTGTTGGCTCTCCTGCCAACCCACAACATGAGTCAAGCGAGGAAACTGTTCCACGCAGTCCACCAGTCAAATTTTACAGGCTCTACATGAGTCAAGCGCACTGTTGGTGGTATTACTGTGCGCAGTACAGTTATAAACGCAGTCATGAACCAGGCAAGTCTAATAAATTGTCAGTCTGGCGAATTCAAAAATTTAATGGGCGAACCGATCGTCTATATTTGCCACTGCATATAAACTTCATTCCAAATCTTTATGTGCTACACAGATGGTGAATCGAAAAAATGGTTCTAATGGCTCTGAGCACTATGGGACTTGACATCTGAGGTCATCAGTCCCCTAGAACTCAGAACTACTTAAACCTAACTAACCTAAGGACATCACACACATGCACGCCAGAGGCAGGATTCGAACCTGCGACCGTAGCGTTCGCGCGGTTCCAGACTGAAGCACCTAAAACCGCTCGGCCACAGCGGCCGGCATAGTGAATCGAAAGAGAGAAAAGTGTCTGTACGAGGTCATTATTACTAACGTTTAAAACCCTCCGCAGCGACGGAGATGACGCTGAGATAAGTAATCTGATACAACACACATGGGGACGCAGAGACCGAGACATAACCCAACTGTGGTTGAGGAATGTTGAGCATGTGACTTGACAAGATGCCGTACCTCGCGGCGCTGCCCGCGCAGCAGTTGAGTCTATTGGTCTGTCACACCTCTTCAACACTTGAGAAGTGTTGTCATAGGTGTGGCTCTGGGTCCAATTGCGCGACATGAGTGTGGGACTCAAGAGTTCGAGTCTTGTATCTAGCAAGCAGCACGTTTTCATTGAGTTAGACGTCCTCCCCGACAGCTGAGTAATGGCAGGACGGTAGCTCAGTGTGCTCGGTCAGAGGGTCAGCTGCCCTCTGTAATAATAATAATAATAATAAAAACTGAGTTAAATGGATCAACGACGAACTGAAACGGGTGTCTTCGAATGTTCGGCCCCAGCAGATGCAACGAACTAAAACAAACAAAATAAGATTTAAAAAAAAAGTGGTCAGTGTGACGGATTGCTGTCCTGCGGGCCCGGGTTCGATTCCCGGCAGGGGCCAGGGATTTTCTCCGCTCAGGGACTGGGTGTTGTGGTGTCTTCATCATCATTTCATCCCCTTCCGGCGCGCAGGTCGCCCAATTTGGCGTCGAAGGTAATAAGACATGCACCAAGGTGGCCGGACCTGCCTCGCAAGGGGCCTCCCGGCCAATAACGCCAAACGCTCATTTCCATTTCCATTGAGTTGGACAGTTACATGTTTACACTGAGGTAAGATTTATCAACTTATTTACCGGCCTCGCGGTCTCCGCTGGTTTACTGCTAAGTACAGTACAACAAAAAACCTACTGTATTGCGTCACAACTAAATGGTTATAAGCTTCCGAACTGCGTCGTTACTAGTAAACAACGTACGTTTTATTTACTAAATTATCTCTATAAACAAAGAAAGAAAGGACGAAAGGAAATAAACAAAAAATAAGAAGAACTTTTCCTTGGTTAAAGTGAGGACAATAATGTTGTAAATTGTTCGTTAACAACAGATCACATTTACAAAACATGTTCGAAATTTGCACAGTTTGCTCGAGCGCAAGTGTTGCATCGTTCAGCTAGCCCTTCACGCCCAGGCCCAACCACTAGACGTGTGGCGAGGTAAGTCATCTGGTGACGTCACATGTTCAACATCGTTCATCCACTTTTCGGATATTTCCCGACATTTGCGGTCCCTTGAGTGTTATATTAAATTACTTGCCTGAGCGTCATATACGTCGCTTGGGTAGTTTTTAAACGTTATCAAGAATCACCCTGTACGTACAGAGTGACAATTATTGAACTATATGAGAAAAACGTAAATTAATTATAAACTATGGCGTGTACGTGTAGCCATGTATGGAAGTGAAACGTGGTCGATAAATAGTTTAGACAAGAAGAGAATAGAAGCTTTCGAAATGTGGTGCTACAGAAGAATGCTGAAGATTAGATGGGTAGATTACGCAACTAATGAGGAGGTGTTGAACAGAATTGGGGAGAAGAGGAGTTTGTGGCACAACTTGACTAGAAGAAGGGATCGGTTGATAGGACATATTCTGAGGCATCAAGGGATCACCAGTTTAGTATTGGAGGGCAGAATGGAGGGTAAAAATCGTAGAGGGAGACCAAGAGATGAATACACTAAACAGATTCAGAAGGATGTAAGTTGCAGTAGGTACTGGGAGATGAAGAAGTTTCCACAGGATAGAGTAGCATGGAGAGCTGCATCAAACCAGCCTCTGGACTGAAGACCACAACAACAACATGGCGTGCACACACTGTATTCAACATGCAAACGTCACTACAGATATTCGGATTTAGGTTATGACATGTTCGATTCGTCTGCTATCATTGGCGATGATGTGGCGCAGACATTCTGCACGAGCCGCTGAAGTGTCAGAACATCGATGCTGTCGATGACCTCCTGAATGGCTGTTTTCAGCTCAGCAATGGTTTTTTGGATATTGCTGTACATCTTGTCTGTAATATAGGTCCACAAAAAGGAGTTGTATGTGTTCAGATCCGGAGAATATGGCTTCCAATCGAGGCACATGCCGGTGGCCTCTCGGTACCCCAGAGCCAGAATGCGGTCCCCAAAGTGCTCTTCCAAGACATCATACACTTTTGTGCTTCGATGGAGTCGAGCTCCGTCTTGCATGAACCACATCTTGTAGAAATCAGAGTCACTTTGGATAATGGGGATGAAATCATCTTCCGGAACCTCCACGTATCGTTCAGTAGTCATCGTGCCATCAAGAATATGACACCGATTATTTCATGACAGGGCATTGCACAACACACAGTCAAGCTTTGAGGGTGAAGAGACTTCTCGATCGCGAAATGCAGATTCTCAGTCCCCTAAATACACCAATTTTGCTTACTGACGAACCCATCCAAATGAAAGTGGGCTTCGTCCCTAAACAAAACCATACAATTCCCATCATGCCCCACCGCCAACCGTGCAGTTTGAGCGTCCTAGTGCAAACCGTTCAGAAGTTATGACGATTTTATGTGATATAGTTCAATAACTGTCACCCTGTATCTATACGAACCTTTTCTCTTATCTCATGTTCGTGGGCGAGGTGTAGGTTTGAGACAACAGACTTCGTACACAGTCTTCCTCGAAATATGATTTTCTTAATTTACCGTGCTTTCGTGTACTACCCAAGAGTGTTTCTTCAAAAGGCAGAAACCTGTATTTTGAGGATTCCCATTTAAGCCCTCTGATCGTCTCTGTCACACACTTGTATGAATTTTACGGAACTGTTAACAGTGCTGGCTGCGCATTTCTGAATTCGTTTGATGCCTATAACTGTTCTGGAAACGTCAGTTAAGTGTTGTAAAAGAAACTATTAATTTTGTGACGAATAGAGCGATTTCAGGTGTAAGAAACGACATGAATGTGCTTTTTGGTCCAGCACGTGGAAAGAGTCCTCCAGAGATCAGTGCAGAAAGCTAAGAAGAGTGGAGATAGTTCATTCGTAACCACAGCAAATGTACGTCCACGGAATATTTATTCATATGAGATGAGGATACTAGAGTACAAAATAACACCAACCATTATAGATTTGTATTAAACGAACTAAAATTTATAGGAAACTTCTAAAGATAACTGAAATTTACGATACCACCTTTTTTTGGAAATACTTTTGAAACAAACGTCCCCTTTTTAGAACAATTATACATGACTGTGCTTAAACTGACATACAATATTTTTAGCGCAACGCAATCTGACTTTCAGAAATCCCTACAAAAGAATGGCCCTGACTAACATTAACCTATGCATTTCACAAATCGCTTACCGCACAAAAATCTTGGTTACTCGAACTACTGCAATACAGCGAGCGCCACTACTGCCAGCTAAATAAAAGATTCAAACTACGGAAGGCACTAACTACTGATAGGCATAGTTAGCAAATGAAAGATTTTAATAGAGAACAAACAATGTATTTACCTTAATAGTCATAATACATATAGCAGTTCATGACAAATTACAAAACTCCGCCATCTCTCTCCCCACATCCACCACTGCTGGCGGCTCGCCTCCAACTGCGCAACGCTACGTGCTGTTCACATCCAGCTGCCGCTGCCCAACACTACAATGGCAGACAACAATGCAAACTACCCACATACTACACACAGCACAGCCAGTGATTTTTCATATAGAGCGCTACGTGGCGTTACCAATAAGAAAACATAAACAGCCTACTTACACTTTAATTAAATTTCAGCCACAAATCATGTGATTCAAGTTTTCCAAATCATCACATTATCCACTGGTGCATTGGACAAAACTTCCATTCTTTCCAAATTGGTACAAAACACAATAATAATTTTGTATACTTCTGTGAATCAATCTTGAGCTAAGAAAATTACTTATCGTACAGACTCTACTTTAAATGAGTAACAAAAAAGGCCACATATTTCAGATAATTGGCAGTAGATCAGTTATGTAATTATTCACCAAAGTTATTTACTCATTTAGTTTAAAACTGTTATTATATGTATTTTAGAAACAGGCTTAATTTTTGATAAATACAATTACACGGTAGAAAAAGCAGGTGACATATTTAGAGATATTAAAATTTATGTTTTTCAGTTATCTAAAGCAAACTATGCAACTAAATGTATCATTGCATTTTTGTAAACTTTGAAAAATATAGCTTTGTTTAAGTTCACTACTAAAAACAGGAAATGAACGTATACTGTAACTTGAATGATTACCGTTTCTGGAACTTTCTAGAAAGAAAATTTCTAAGATATACAAGTGATTGTGCGTCACAGCCGGCAGTAAATTATTAAGGAAACATATTTTCTTTGTCTCATTTAGTTCTTTGGAAACATGTAACTGAAAAGATTTATTCTGGTAATCATCGCCGTTTTGTGTATAGACTCGAGACTCAATTCTTCGATGTCCAGGAGTGATAGATAGGTTCAGGTTTTGATGATTCGTAGTAAAGTTTTTCTTCAATCAGAAGATTTACTGATTTAATTCATATTGAAAGATATTTAAATAAATAATAAAAAATGAGATGAAAGTTATCTAAATAAATGAAGATATTGCCTGAAGTACTCTGTTTCTGGTTGTAAGCCAGAGCTGTGATAGTAAATCAACTGTCGTAAACTGAGAGCAAAGCTGCACTTTAACAATAAATAACTGCCATAACGAAACGAGAAGTGTTTCATATTGTAGAAGTTAGCAATCTGACTGCAAGAATTTTCAACAGTATAAACTGCCTGAATAACTTAGACATGAAATTAGATTAATTTGTTTTGCAAAATTTGATCACAAAAACTGTCTCTGAATAACGTATGTTGCCGTTGATTGAATAAATAAAAAAAATCATAATCTTTTCTCCTTACCTCTATTCAGCGCAAATTTGGATAACGCATTGCAGTACTGCTCTGTCTTGCGTGGCGCTATGCTAAAGCTGCAAATTAATATATCTGCAGAGACACTCGAGAGGTGCAATGAGTTCTCTGTTAATTGCAAATCGAACAGACTATGTTGGATCATCCATTACAAAGAACTGTAAGAGAAAATTTGGTAGAAAATGAAATATGCGCATAAATGACAACACTATGTTCTTTCATGTATTGAGAAAAACTGCTCAAGGCAGATTTTAAATTTAATGAGCTTCTCATCATCCAAACAATACACTTTCCTATCTCTCAAATGTAACAACTTTCAGTACCATAACCAAGTTAGTTCGATGGCGCAGCAATAGTAAAAAATAATATTATCGTTATTATATTTACCTGACATTCCATTAGATTTCTTCCTTCACAAATCAGTTTCGTAATCATGTTGATTGAACAAAAGATACATTCTAATTTGAATCATAGCATTGCCATAGCTTCGTCACTAACAGTAACTCTAACACAGTTGGACTTCGACTCCTCTCGCTACCAGAGCTAAACATTGTCTGCTCCCTTTGCAGCCTCGCGCTCCTCATGGATGTTAGCTTAACTTCTGCGATACAGCTTACATCGCTGCTCGTTCACAATCGATTCAGATACCAAAAATTCACATATCAAAATTATACATCACACCTATCAACATATCTGATTCTTATTACCATTTCAGCACTTCAAAACGATAATTCTTTTCGTACTAAAGAGAGCTTTCTTATCTTAATATCTGTTCAAAAATCACACACACACACACACACACACACACATATATATATATATATATATATATATATATATATATATATATATATATATGTATATACTCTCTTTAATAGGAAAAGAATTACCGTTTCGAAGTACTGGAATGGTAATAAGAATCAGATTTGTGAAACAAGTCAGTAAATCTTCTGATCGAAGAGAAGCTTCCTTACTAAGAGTCGTCGAAACTTGGACCTATCCATCACTCCAAGACACCGAAAACTTGAGTCTCGAATCTAGAACCAACGTACTGATGTGTAAAACAGCATATTTTCACAACAACTTTATTAAGAACTTTTAGTAATATCTACCTCTCCGACAATATGATAAACGTATTGTAGAAACCTCTCATTGCTAGATAAGTAAATGGTTTCGAATGCATTTTAAAAAATTGCATATTCCGCAATAAAGCAAAGGAAGGGGACATGATCGGTATGTTGTATGAAGATCATTACGTTGTTTTCATTGTGTTGTTTGAGCTGGCCTCGTTGAGTTAGACGTATTATGGAGAGAGACACTGTGGTTACTGAGCGATTGACTACGGACCCAATGAACTTGCTTTTGTCTTAAAATAAATAATGGATAGCTTCTTACAACGTGTCTATTTATTTTGTTATGATTTGTGAATATTTAGATGCTGGTAGAGAAGGAGTAATCAGGGGAAAAACCTGAGGCGGGAGAGGTATTCTTGCTTGCTAAGGGACAGTGGCGGCACCAAATGGAGGATACTTTTTGTTTCATATTTTCATTACCCCCCATGAACCATGAACCTTGCCGTTGCTGGGGAGGCTTGCGTGCCTCAGCGATACAGATAGCCCTACCGTAGGTGCAACCACAACGGAGGGGTATCTGTTGAGAGGCCAGACAAACGTGTGGTTCCTGAAGAGGGGCAGCAGTCTTTTCAGTAGTTGCAAGGGCAACAGTCTAGATTCTGGATGATTGACTGATCTGGCCTTGTAACGCTAACCAAAACGGCCTTGCTTTGATGGTACTGCGAACGGCTGAAAGCAAGGGGAAACTACGGCCGTAATTTTTCATAAGGGCATGCAGCTTTACTGTATGGTTAAATGATGATGGCGTCCTCTCGGGTAAAATATTCCGGAGGTAAAATAGTCCCCCATTCCGATCTCCGGGCGGGGACTACTCAAGAGGATGTCGTTATCAGGAGAAAGACACCAGGCGTTCTACGGATCGGAGCGTGGAATGTCAGATCCCTTAATCGGGCATGTAGGTTCGAAAATTTAAAAAGGGAAATGGATAGGTTAAGGTTAGATATAGTGGGAATTAGTGAAGTTCGGTGGCAGGAGGAACAAGACTTCTGGTCAGGTGACTACAGGGTTATAAACACAAAATCAAATAGGGGTAATGCAGGAGTAGGTTTAACCCTCCCAATACCGTGGGGTCTATAATGACCCCAGGCCGTAACTTTCTGTAAAATATGCCTTATCTCCTATTCCTAAAAATTATGAAAAATTCGGACTTTTCCTGAATTAAGTAATGGGTTCGTAATACATTAATATAACTTGTTGAAAATATTTAATTTTGCAGAAAATCAAGAGAGAACCACTGAATACCATTGGGGTTAAATGCGACTCCATTTCTCACTTGCGGTAAAATTATCCAATAATGCTCCATTGGATCCATAAGTGTTGCCGTTTTTACTTTGTTTTATTCTTGTAAATATTGTTGTAACGTGTGATTGTTGCCAGTAATTTACAAGCCGACAAATATTTGTTCCATACAAGTAGAGACTACTATTGTGTTTGATGAATTTAGTGGAAAATCTCTTGTCGCCTTTCGAAGACGAAGTGCTTGAAATATTACTGCAGGATAATCCTCTATCTGGAGAATCAAATAGTGATATCAGCAATATAGTTTCTGACGTCTCATGCGACGATGGAGAAATTGACGTCTTAGAAGAGAATATTCCTCAATTAGACGGAAGTTCAGAAGAAGATTTGGACAGCGCAGGTGTCCAGCCTGAACAGGAAGTATATTTATGACTGTTATATGTAAGTATACATTGTATTTTTGTAAATGTTCGTTAGGGTCTAGCGCCAAGATATACCCTTTGTATTTTTTATTTTTTTTATTTTGTGTAAGTGTAAAAAAAAAAAAAAAGAAGAATTGTGGCACAAACACGAGTTGAGAAGAGCTTGTGGAAGAAAAGAGAGATGGAACATAATGTGAGTAAAGCCAGGTCCAACAAAATTCGCAGTGAAAAATGGAGACTCCATAGAATCAGCATTTCAGTTGTTTCTTAGGAGAAACATTGCTGTTGTAGTTCTAAAGTGGACTAACAAAGAGGGTAATGTTGTTTACGGTAGTAAATGGAAACCAGTAGATGCCATTGAACTGAAGTGCTTTATCGGTGTCTTGATCCTAGCAGGTGCTTACAAGGCCCATAATGAAGCAGATGCACATCTGTGGAACAAACAGGATGGTAGACCCATTTTTAGTGAAGCAATGGCTAGAAATCGCTTCACGCAAATATCAAGGTGCATCCGGTTTGATGACGCAGATGTGAGACATCACAACCGTGCTCCTGACAAGCTGGCTTCCATTAGAGAAATATTTGAAATGTGGGTACACACATTGCAAGAAGCATATGTTCCTCACAGCAACGTAACAATTGATGAACAACTTGTGGCATTTCGTGGTAGATGTCCACTTCGGCAATATATTCCTTCAAAACCAGGAACATATGGGTTGAAATTATGGGCTGTATGTGATAGTGCAACGTCTTACGTTCTCAATCTCCAAGTTTACACTGGTCAACAAGAAAATGAATCTCATGAAGTTGGTCAAGGCAAGAGAAATGCTTTAGATATGGTGAAAGGCTTAGAAAACAGTGGCAGAAACGTAACAACTGACAATTTTTTCACTAGCCTTAGTTTGGAGAGAGAACTTCTGAAAATCAATCTCACACTCTTAGGAACAATTAGAAAACATAAAGGAGAATTACCACAAGCTTTCACTCAGACCAAAGGTCGACTCAAATATTCATCTAATTTGGGATTCCAAGAGCATGCTTCAATTGTTGCATATTGTCCAAAAAAGGGAAAAGTCGTAACTTTGCTCAGTACAATGCATTCAAAGAAGGAAGTGGAAGATCGTGAAGAATGCAAGCCCGTAATGATTCTGTATTATAATAAAACAAAATTAGGAGTAGATACCATGGAGAAGCTGGTTAGAATGTACTCTACAAAGAGGATGAGCAGAAGGTGGCCAATGGTATTATTTTACAACATGATTGATATCAGTGCACTGAATGCATTTACTATATGGCTACATCTTACACCAGACGGGGCAGAAAGTACCAATTACAAGAGACGGGCATTTCTTATAGAATTAGGAAAGCAGCTCGCCGGAAGAAAGCTAGACAAAATTACTTCCCCAGTACTTCCATCAACAGTACAGACAAAAAAAAAAGAGGAAGGTGTCCGTTTTGTAAAAGGTATGAGTATAGAAAATTCACCGATAAATGTTCAAAATGTGGATGTTCTGTGTGTAAAAACCACTCTGCGATTTATTGCTGTATGTGTAATGAGTCATAAATGTCAATTAGAATTTTAATCAAAAATGTTTGTAGTTTCATGATTATCGTTAGTAAATTTTACGGAAATAAATAATTTTAAAAACTATGTATTTTAATTTAATGTAATGTCACTGACATCATGTTTTAGATTGTGGTAAAAATAAGGAATGTGATTTTATTCTACCATTATTAAAACTATCCTTAATAAAAAATAAATTCCGTTGGGGTCACTATAGACCCCAATGGTACTCAGTGTAACAAAAAATACTCGGTATTAGAAGGGTTAATAATGAATAGGAAACTAGGAATGCGGGTAAGCTACTACAAACAACACAGTGAACGCATTATTGTGGCCAAGATAGATACGAAGCCCACGCCTACTACAGTAGTACAAGTTCATATGCCAACTAGCTCTGCAGATGACGAAGAAATTGAAGAAATGTGTGATGAAATAAAAGAAATTTTTCAGGTAGTGAAGGGTGACGAAAATTTAATAGTCATGGGTGACTGGAATTCGGTAGTAGGAAAAGGGAGAGAAGGAAGCGTAGTAGGTGAATATGGATTGGGGCTAAGAAATGAAAGAGGAAGCCGCCTGGTAGAATTTTGCACAGAGCACAACTTAATCACAGCTAACACTTGGTTCAAGAATCATAAAAGAAGGCTGTACACATGGAAGAAGCCTGGAGATACTGACAGGTTTCGGATAGATTTAGGAACCAGGTTTTAAATTGTAAGACATTTCCAGGGGCAGATGTGGACTCGGACCATACTGTATTGGTTATGACCTTAAGATTAAAACTGAAGAAACTGCAAAAAGGTGGGAATTTAAGGAGATGGGACCTGGATAAACTGACTAAACCAGAGGTTGTACAGAGTTTCAGGGAGAGCATAAGGGAACAATTGACAGGAATGGGGGAAAGAAATACAGTAGAAGAAGAATGGGTAGCTTTGAGGGATGAAGTAGTGAAGGCAGCAGAGGATCAAGTAGGTAAAAAGACGAGGGCTGGTAGAAATCCTTGGGTAACAGAAGATATATTGAATTTAATTGATGAAAGGAAAAATATAAAAATGCAGTAAATGAAGCAGGCAAAAAGGAATACAAACGTCTCAAAAATGAGATCGACAGGAAGGGCAAAATGGCTAAGCAGGGATGGCTAGAGGACAAATGTAAGGATGTAGAGGCTTATCTCACTAGGGGTAACATAGATACTGCCTACAGGAAAATTAAAGAGACCTTTGGATATAAGAGAACCACTTGCATGAACATCAAGAGCTCAGATGGAAACCCAGTTCTAAGCAAAGAAGGGAAAGCAGAAGGGTGGAAGGAGTATATAGAAGGTCTAAACAAGGGCGATGTACTTGAGGACAATATTATGGAAATGGAAGAGGATGTAGATGAAATGGGAGATACGATACTGCGTGAAGAGTTTGACAGAGCACTGAAAGACCTGAGTCGAAACAAGGCCTCCGGAGTAGACAACATGCCATTGTAACTACTGACGGCCTTGGGAGAGCCAGTCCTGACAAAACTCTACCATCTGGTGAGCAATATGTATGACACAGGCGAAATACCCTCAGACTTAAAGAAGAATATAATAATTCCAATGCCAAAGACAGCAGGTGTTGACAGATGTGAAAATTACCGAATTATCAGTTTAATAAGTCACGGTTGCAAAATACTAACGCGAATTCTTTACAGACGAATGGAAAAACTAGTAGAAGCCGACCTCGGGGAAGATCAGTTTGGATTCCGTAGAAATGTTGGAACACGTGAGGCAATACTGACCCCCACGACTCATCTTAGAAGCTAGATTAAGGAAGGACAAACCTACGTTTCTAGCATTTGCAGACTTAGAGAAAGCGTTTGACAATGTTGACTGGAATACTCTCTTTCAAATTCTGAAGGTGGCAGGGGTAAAATACAGGGAGCGAAAGGCTATTTACAATTTGTACAGAAACCAGATGGCAGTTATAAGAGTCGAGAGATACGAAGGGGAAGCAGTGGTTGGGAAGGGAGTGAGACAGGGTTGTAGCCTCTTCCCGATGTTATTCAATCTGTATATTGAGCAAGCAGTGAAGGAAACAAAAGAAAAATTCGGAGTAGGTATTAAAATCCATGGAGAAGAAATAAAAACTTTGAGGTTTGCCGATGACATTGTAATTCTGTTAGGGACAGCAAAGGACTTGGAAGAGCAGTTGAACGGAATGGATGGTGTCTTGAAAGGAGGATATAAGATGAACATCAACAAAAGCAAAACGAGGATAATGGAATGTAGTCGAATTAAGTCGGGTGATGCTGAGGGAATTAGATTAGGAAATGAGACACTTAAAGTAGTGAAGGAGTTTTGCTATTTGGGGAGCAAAATAACTGATGATGGCCGAAGTAGAGAAGATATAAAATGTAGACTGGCAATGGCAAGGGAAGCGTTTCTGAAGAAGAGAAATTTGTTAACATCGAGTATAGATTTAAGTGTCAGGAAGTCATTTCTGAAAGTATTTGTATGGAGTGTAGCCATGTATGGAAGTGAAACATGGACGATAAATAGTTTGGACAAGAAGGGAATAGAAGCTTTTGAAATGTGGTGCTACAGAAGAATGCTGAAGATTAGACGGGTAGATCACATAATTAATGAGGAAGTATTGAATAGGATTGGGGAGAAGAGAAGTTTGTGGCACAACTTGACTAGAAGAAGGGATCGGTTAGTAGGACATGTTCTGAGGCATCAAGGGATCACCAATTTAGTATTGGAGGGCAGCGTGGAGGGTAAAAATCGTAGAGGGAGACCAAGAGATGAATACACTAAGCAGATTCAGAAGGATGTAGGTTGCGGTAGGTACTGGGAGATGAAGAGGCTTGTAAAGGATAGAGTAGCATGGAGAACTGCATCAAACCAGTCTCAGGACTGAAGACCACAACAACAACAACATTTTCATTGGTGCGAGTTTAGGTTTGGAAAGTATAGGGCACGTAGTGCGGCATAAAACATCTAGTGGCTCATACGCTTCTTGCTGTAATGAATAGCAAATTTTCCGTAAAATAATGGCATTTTATATCGAATTTAAATGTAACTTACCTAACCTGTTGACGTCAGTATTTCTCAAGGAAATTTACTAAATTTCAGTGCTAGGTTAAGACGAACTATATACGTGCTTTGATGCAGTAGCTACTTGTGTGACAAATGAATAAATTTTTACTCGATTCGTAATCATGATTACTGACATTTATGCTATGAGGCATTCACTTCCTTGAACAGAAATAAGGAAGGTCCCGGTTCCATAGTGGCAATAGGAGGTCATGATTCTCAAAAATGAAGTCTGCAGTAGAGTGTTGAGATTCGAATATGCAAGAAACCTAGGATTGGATAAGATATTCTGGTGTTTGTGGAGACGTGGGATCCTTGTAAGCTAGTACAGTATACGGAAAGTGAGGCCGAGTGCATGGCGCTCAAGCATTTGCAGGGACTGGCAGCTAAAGATCTTTTTTCCCTTTATTGTCATTTCAGTTCTCCACTAAGAGGCGGGCTGGTAGCGAATAAAGCTAGCCTTCAGCCAAACGTACTTGATGTTTAGTAGGATTGAAACTAGATAAGGGGTGGTTAGACAGTTGCCGTTCGAGGGTTGTACAGTCCAGAATCGGTATACCAATCAAGCAAAATCACCGTGAGCACTGAGGCAATCATCCCAAGGTGAAGATACCTGTTTGGTGAATTTGGTGTAACACTGTGTCCTACTGCATGAAGAAGTTCGTAGCTGCCTGCTACACATCCTTGTCCGACAGGAATCGTCGACCATTCAAGGGCTTTTTTGAGGGACCGAAGGCGTGATAATCGCAAGGAGAGAAGTGAGGGCTGTAGGGCGGGTGCTCGAGTAACTCCCACCTGAGATGGCGTAACTTCTGCGTTACGACATTTCCGGTATGGGGACGTTGGGGATGTGCGTTGTCATGACACAGCCGCATTCCACAACGGTTGCTGTCCCATATACATTCTTTATTCCCCTATGAACGTGTACCGCTGTTGTCCTTCGGCAGAGAAGAAAAAAATAAAAACACGTTGGTCCTGTTTGGACCCATTTGCTAATAATGTCTTCATAATTCGTGTTTCCGCATTCACCGCACGCTCGCCGTAAAGACACAAATGCCACACTAATCCAGGGATGTGCAGCCATGCCGACTTCAGTGCCGTCCGTAGCTGCGTTCGGTTTCTCGGTTCAAGATCCATAGGGCGAATAGCCCGATCGAGGTTGTTTCACAAATTATCGATGGGGCTTAAATCCGGTCTGGTGGGCAGGGAAGTACGGTAAATTCAGCCAGGTTCTCTTCGAACCACGCACATACTAGTGCACTGCGAGCTGTGTGACGCTTCGCACTGTCCTGTAGGTGCTATCGTGCCGAGGAAAAATACGGCTGGGGGTGGTCCCCGAGGATGGATGCGTAATTGTGTTGATCCAACGTGTCCTCCAGAATAACGAGATCACGCCGGGAATACCCGAGACTATAACGCTCGATCCTCCAGCCGTAGCCCATCCGATAACTGCTCCAGGGTGTTTGCTTTCGGATGCTTCACGCCGTACACGCCAACGGCCGTCAATCCGATGGAGCATTAAACGTGATCCATCTGGAAATCTCCACTTAGTGGACGTACAGTTGCAGTATTGGCATGTAAATTCCAGCCTTAGTCGCCGATGAACATCAGTCAGCATGGGAGATGGGCCAGATGCCCCTTAGTCCTTCTGGACAGTTATTTGCTCTACAGTACACATCTACGCAGCCGTCGTTCACCCTTGTCATTTATGGCCCGTGATACCGGTTTTGGATAGCTCCATTTTGTCATGCACAGTATGCTATAACCAAATTGATACGCGAACAGTTAACAAACTTAGCCGTTTCGGAAATGCTTCTGCCCTTTGTCGGAAAGCCAACGATCATGTCCTTTTGGTTGTCAGATAAATCGCTCCGTTTTCGCATTACGACAACGACTGCACTGTTTTCCGCTTCCTCCGACACGCTTTACATACCCTCCATTGCTAAGGCTGCGGACCTTGTTTATCCGTAATGGAGTGGCGCTACGTTGTATACAGGGTGGTACATTGATCGTGACCGGGCCAAATATCTCATGAAATAAGCGTTAAACGAAAAAACTAAAAAGAACGAAACTTGTCTGGCTTGAAGGGGGAAACCAGATGGCGCTACAGTTGGCCCGCTAGATAGCGCTGACATAGGTCAAACGGATATCAACTGCGTTTTTTAAAAATAGGAACCCCCATTTTTATAACATATTCGTGTAGTACGTAAAGAAATATGAATGTTTTAGTTGGACCACTTTTTTCGCTTTGTGATAGTTGGCGCTTAATGGTCACAAAAGTATAAGTACGTGGTGTCACGTAACATTCCGCCAGTGCGGACGGTATTTGCTTCGTGATACATCACCCGTGTTAAAATAGACCGTTTACCAATTGCATTAAAGGTCGATATCGTGTTGATGTATGGCTATTGTGATCAAAACGCCCAACGGGCGTGTGCTATGTATGCTACTCAGTATCCTGGACGACATCATCCAAGTGTCCGGACCGTTCGCCGGATAGTTACGTTATTTAAGGAAACAGGAAGCGTTCAGCCACATGTGAAACGTGAACCACGACCTGCAACAAATGATGATGCCCAAGTAGGTGTTTTAGCTGCTGTCGCGGCTAATCCGCACATCAGTAGCAGACAAATTGCGCGAGAATCGGGAATGTCATAAACGACGGTGTTGAGAATGCTACATCAGCATCGGTTGCACCCGTACCATATTTCTATGCGCCAGGAATTGCATGGCGACGACTTTGAACGTCGCGTACAGTTCTGCCACTGGGCCAAGAGAAATTACGGGGCGATGACAGATTTTTTACACGCGTGCTATTTAGCGACGAAGCGTCATTCACCAACAGCGGTAACGTAAACCGGCATAATGTGCGCTATTGGGCAACGGAAAATCCACGATGGCTGCGACAAGTTGAACATCAGCGACCTTGGCGGGTTAATGTATGGTGCGGCATTATGGGAGGGAGGATAATTGGCCCCTATTTTATCGATGGCAATCTAAATGGTGCAGTGTATGCTGATTTCCTACGTAATGTTCTACCGATATTACTACAAAATGTTTCACTGCATGACAGAATGGCGATGTACCTCCAACATGATGCACGTCCGGCACATAGCTCTCATGCGGTTGAAGCGGTATTGAATAGCATATTTCATGACAAGTGGATTGGTCGTCGAAGCACCATACCATGGCCCGCACGTTCACCGGATTTAACGTCCCCGGATTTCTTTCTATGGGGAAAGTTGAAGGATATTTGCTATCGTGATCCACCGACAACACTTGACAACATGCGTCAGCGCATTGTAAATGCATGTACGAACATTACGAAAGGCGAACTACTCGCTGTTGAGAGGAATGTCGTTATACGTATTGCCAAACGCATTGAGGTTGACGGACATCATTTTCAGCATTTATTGCATTAATGTGGTATTTACAGGTAATCACGCTGTAACAGCATGCGTTCTCAGAAATGATAAGTTCACAAAGGTACATGTATCACATTGGAACAACCGAAATAAAATGTTCAGACCTACCTGCGTTCTATATTTTAATTTAAAAAACCTACCTGTTACCAACTGTTCGTCTAAACTTGTGAGCCATATGTTTGTGAATATTACAGCGCCATCTACCACAAAGCGAGAAAAGTGGTCCAACTAAAACATTCATATTTCTTTACGTACTACACGATTATGTAATAAAAAATGGGGGTTCTTATTTTAAAAAACGCAGTTGATATCCGTTTGACCTATGGCAGCGCCATCTAGCGGGGCAACAATAGCGCCATCTGGTTTCCCCCTTCAAGCTAGACAAGTTTCGTTCTCTGTGATTTTTTCGTTTGACGCATATTTCGTGAGATATTTGGCTCGGTCACTATCAATGGACCACCCTGTATACGCTGCGGCAACGCATCAAGCGGAAAGTTTTTGACAGACCACTATACAAAAGAGAATTGGATGACAATATAAGAGGCAGTCAAAAGAAAACGAGACGAGTGGAAAAAAGTAAATAAATTGTTTATTCTTTCAAAAGTAATTATACTGTGATAAAAGACGGTCAATCCCTTCATGGAAAAATGCTTGCGGTTGCCAATCGAATCACAATTGTACCCAGGCGTTCACCTGTTCGTCCGAAGCGAATCGACGGCCACGAATGTCTTTCTTCAGGACTCCAAAAATATGGAAATGGCATGGCGAGAGATCGGAGGATGTGTAAGAACTTCCCAGCGAAACTTCTGCAGCGTAGTCCAAACAACTTCACCAACATGTGGGCGGTCCACTGTTTAGAATAATGATTAATATTCAGGGAACAATCTTAGATAAATGTATACCATCACTTTCGTGTAACTTATACGATTCAAGCGAAGTGTAACAACGAAACTTTTCTAAGACCTATAAAGCCCGTGGAGATGCGTCAGCAGCTATTCACCTCAGCGTTACGGTCGCAGGCTCGAATCCTGCCTCGGGCTTGGATGTGTGTGATGTCCTTAGGTTAGTTAGGTTTAAGTAGTTCTAAGTTCCAGGGGACTGATGACCTAAGATGTTAAGTCCCATAGTGCTCAGAGCCATTTGAACCATTTTTATCCACCTCAGTCCCCTTACAAAGGAAGACAGTTGAACTGAATTAAAATCACGTTTCCAATCGCAGATACATATTGCGTAAGTGATCATGAGTTTAGTGACAGTAGTCACAGCCCTATAAATTAGTTAAATAGAAAGGCGATGAAATTAATCAGTCAATTTATGCATTAAATGCAATTTTCGCTGGCTAACGGAAATGACCGAAGCTTCACCTGAGCAGACCATCATCGAATGGTCTGGCGGCACGACAGACCCACCAACCTGAGCACCAGTAGGCATTGCATTCCCGCCACCAGTCATGTTGGCTATGGACCTTTTACTATCGGAGGAAGAATACTGCTGTGTTGCATCGGCAGTTACAAACCGAAAGAGAGGCGCTCTCGTAGCCCCATTTCATTGCAGTTCTTAGTCGGCATCACATGGTTATTAGCAGTAGCGTGAGAGTTCTGCCATTTTATTTTACACGTTTTGGTTTAAATTACTTTGAAGCAACTACGTGTAGATTCAAACGGCTTTAGTCAAGATGTTTCACAGTAGAAAGCTCGTGGCAACTTTGGGCGTGACTAAGATGCATGTAAGCTGTTTGCACCGTAAGGGAGTGGCGTTACGATTTACCAATGATAATTCAATGAGCTTTGCCATGTTATCCCTGTTCTATGTGTTCGTATTACGCGACTCCTCATGGCTAATTATTTTCTTTCGTGATTACCTTCTTCTTCTGCATCTATAGGGTGAGGCCTGGGACTGTTCTGGTCTCATCGTCTCGTCCTCGGTCTTCCCACACTTCTTTTGTCCCAATGTTTTATAACCACTACTCGTTTAGGAAGTTTTTGTGGTGACACATGAACTACGTGTTTTCTCCATTTTTCTTTGTAATGGATTGTCTTTTGGGTTATTGGTCTGAACACCTAATTCTGCTTTTATTACTTCGTTTCTGATTTTGTCTTCCATACTGCAGCCTTTCACAGATCTTTCAAATTTCATTTCTGATGCTTCTAATTGCCACATGTCTTTATTTCTCAATGCCCGTACAATAACATAGTAATTTCCATGACTTTATAAAAGTTTAGTTCTGTCTCTTTCCTTGTTTTACAGAGAGTATTGTTCTTATTGCGCTACATATATTCTGGTTGGTTCCGAAAGAACAGATACCATCTTAGTAAATATATAGTTAAGGCTCACCGGCCACTTGACCATCTTCTTCTTCTGTGCGAATTCACAAACAGTGCCCGAACTCTTACAGGAATCGGCAACGCGGGACTACACGTTGAGAACGTGGGTTTCGCGGGAGGTGTGCCAGAGATAAATCCCTGCAGTCGCGCCATCCTCTGTGTCATCGGTGGCTCAAATGGACAGAGCGTCTGCCATGTAAGCCGGAGATCCCGGGTTCGGGTCCCGGTCGGTGCACACATTTTCATCTGTCCCCGTTGACGTATGTCAACGCCTGTAAGCAGCTAAGGGTGCTTATTTCACTGTAATTTCATTCTAACGAGCTGCTTGGCCACCGATGGTATCTGTTCTTTCAGACATGTCCGAAAGAACAGATACCACCATGGTAAAGACATCGTGTTAACATGTTTCTTTCTTCTCCAAATATTTATGCCTGATGGTGCTCTGTCTCTTATCCATTCCCTTATCACATCATCTGTATAGACATTGAAAATGTTAAGTTACACCCTTGTTTTACTCTTTGAGTTGTTTCTATCTCATTTGTTATCTCTTTTCCCAGGTCAATGGTAATTATGATACTCAAATATAGGGTTTTTGGTACTTGAATCAGGTGTTTAGGGATTCCTCTTTCTTCCATTGTTGCCCATAGCTTGTCTCTGTGAATTCTCTCGCCGCGCGGGATTAGCCGAGCGGTGTAAGGCGCTGCAGTCATGGGCTGTACGGCTGGTCCCAGCGGAGGTTCGAGTCCTCCCTCGGGCATGGGTGTGTGTATTTGTCCTTAGGATAATTTAGGTTAAGTAGTGTGTAAGCTTAGGGACGGATGACCTTAGCAGTTAAGTCTCATAAGATTTCACACACATATGAACATTTTTTGTGAATTCTCTCAAATCCCTTGTCATAATCTACATATGCTGCGTGAGTTTCCAGAGTCTCATCTCTTTTGAATTATCTGCTTCCGAGCAAAAACGTTGTCTGCTTCGGAAATTCGTGACTCTCTGTTTCAGTAATTCATCTCAATATTGCCGGTTATCACGCTCTTTGAACTGGACGAATTATCACTATTCCTCATTTGATTTTCATTATATATCATGTATATTTACCTTGTGCTACTGGCAATCGCAGCTCCCCATATAGCCCAGAATTTTGGGTAGTTGAATTACATTTTTTGCATCAAGACTACCTCACATTTATGTTTTAATATCGTGAATAAATTTGATTTCTTTTCAATTTTCTGTCTGTTACTGGTCTGTAGTTTAACTCCCGTCCCCTTCATTAATTGGGTCATTTATTCAGGCAATAGCATCCTCTGCTGTAGGTGATGAAGGTTGATGTCTCCACAGCCCAGGGAATAGAAGATTAGGACGAGAGATTGCTTTTACATGCTGACAGGAATATAGCGATAGGCAGTACATCTCATTTGCCAACGGCTTTGCTGCAGTGGTAATACCGGTTCCCCTTCAGATCACTGAAGTTAAGCGCTGTCAGGCTGGGTTAGGATTTGGATGAGTGACGAGCGCTGTTGGCAAGCGGGGTAAACTCTGCCCTTGTGAGATAAACTGAGGAGCTACTTGATTGAGAAGTAGCGGCTCCAGTCTCGTAAACTGAGATACGGCCTGGAGAGCGGTGTGCTGACCACATGCCCCTTCATATCCGCATCCAGTGACATCTGTGGGCTGAGGATGACACGGCGGCCGGTCGGTGCTGTTGGGCCTCCCAAGGTCTGTGTGGACGGAGTTTAGTTTTTAGTACATCTCATTTCCATCCTATAAACCTACAGTCCATAACCAAACCAAATGCCAGGTTCTAGCGTCTTGACGACCGTGGCAGGAGGAGGTGAGTTCGTTATCTGCCGACCCACGATGCTGTCCTGATCGTGAGTCGTTCACAATAACTGCTCAACGATCTGCCTCAGTTCGTTTTTAGCCATATTTGGCGAGCCGTTAGCATTGGTGGGAATACAATCCATTTCCCACTGGCCACACCATGTAGGTGGCGACTGTTTCCTTGTTTACTTTCATTAAAACAAAGAGAGTCCATTTCTGATCTTTGCTTGTTGATACAGAGTAGTCATAAACGTACGTTTGCTAAGCAGAGCCCGTGGCTCAGCGGAATTAAGATTATGAAGAAGACACGTAAATAAAAGAGACCCCAGAAATTAAAGGGTAAGAAACGGGAAGATTTTATTACTTCTTTATCATATGTATATACTTATACAATTCAGAGCAGTATTTACACAATAAAGTACAAAAGTAATAAGCAAGAGCTCTGCTCTCAATTGATCTTACTGAGTGATGTCGAGAGGGTCTATTCATTTCAGTATTGATGGAGAAGCATTGATGATATTCTTCCAGTCTCCAATGAAACATCCCTTGGAACATTCCTCTACAATGTGGTCAGCTGTCTGCTCTGAAGCTTCGCATTCACATAACGGAGAGTCTGAGACTCCCCATTTCTACTTGAAAGACTTAGTTCCTACTTGACCACATCGGATTCTGTTTACTTGACACCAGGCGTTTCTAGGCAGCTGAAAACCTGATCTGCTTGTGGGTTCTTCGAGGCTATGACAACGTTTGCCGGTGTTGTTTTTGCATGTCTCCGTCCTTGATTTGAGACGTATTTTGAGTAGACTGAGCACTATTTGTTGAATAGGGAGCCTTTGGGAAAATTAAGTTATAAATCTTTTCTCATTCACTGATCACCGGCTCTTTCGTCTCAAGTGTGGTGGGGCAATGTTACAGAGAACAGACAGCCAATGTAGAGGAGTTGATCTCAAGGTGCCCGTTATTATTCTCATGGTATCGTTCAGTCGTTCAAATGAATATCACCCTTATTGATATGCACACTCTTGTATCACACTGATGCCCAATATTCAACCACGGAGACAAGGATGCCATATGGTATCAGCTTGAGCTCCCCAAGAAGTTCCAGCTTGTTTCTGGATAGCATTCTTCTTGAGCTTTAACTTTTCTGCAAGTGGCGTGACGTTAGTCCTGAATGGTAGTGAACGATCCAGTACGATTAATTAATGAATAACCAGATATCAGCACATTAAATTACACAGTCTGACAAGATTTCGGGGGAAGAAATGAGGTGAACAGGAGTAATCGTATGAAGAAAATACCAGCTGGAAGCACCACAACAGCTTAACAGTCATGTCGATGTGTCTGTTTTTCACTCACGGTAATTCAGGAAGGTATAACTTCTAGAAAAATTAAAGGTATACCCCTTTCTAATAGGAAATGCGTCTTGTGTGACAGCCTCCACTTAAGTAGATCAGTCCAAGAGGTGACACCCAGCTATCAGACTGAAGAAAAAAAGAAGAAGAAATGGAGAAGCATCTATCACAAAAGGGAGAGAGAACAAATTTAGGAAAACCGTGTTTAGTTACTCCACTTTAGAGGCACTGTCATTGGTAACATTACCATTGTTATCGTACAGTTAAGCCATTTTGCTTTCTAATGTTCGTCATTGTTTCCTTTTTAGTTTCTATTGTCCTTAATCCAACTAGCGTGGTACATTCTGCCTACCAGCTATAAGTGTTTTTTATTTTGTTACTAAAGTGACTGTCATTTAAAAAACTTTGCGTTGCTATCCGTTTACCTTCCACCTTTATTTCTGAATTTTGAAAGGACGAGGATGGGGCAAGAAATCAGTGAAGGTATTTACAGAGATACGAACTATGATAACTGCTCAGAACTCATTTATGTAGAGGATCCTCAGAAAAATTGCGCATTGGTGAATAGATATATGTACTCTGCATCTCATGAATCTAGTTGTATCACCAAAACAAAATATTTTATTTGACATCAGAAATATAAATCACAAAAAATTGACTAACAGAAGCACTCACAAGGTAAACAAAATGAAATTACTCATTGAATAATTTTTTTATCTGTTCGAGATTCAAACAGAAAAATTCAAGGCCACACCCTCTTCCCTACCCAGTCTTTGTCCTACTGATGTCCTTCAGTTCTTAACGGTTACCAGCTAGACGGCAAGTTATACTTTAGATTTCCTTGGGCCTCTGACTTTTTCATTAGTGCATACCGTAATTGTTTCCTTGTTACGAGAAGTGCTTGTATTTACTACTTGGTTGCAGGTTTCCAAGAGCCCAATAAATATTCATGCCTGATTGTTATCTAGAAGGATGCTGAAGTTAGCGTGTTTTTACCCCATAAACTTCGTTTTTCGCTTACGCAATTGATACTCATTCCACTTCCACTTGCGCGTTCTACCACTAACTCCTTCCTTTATCGCATTATATTATTGTGTCATTTTTATGTTACGTACACTGCAGATTGCCATTAGAAAAATAACATTTGCTTGATATCTTCCGCTTAGGTTGTTCTCCAGTCAACTAAAGATACACGTTATGTACTGTTATGTTCATATACGTGAGTATGATCTGTGCATGACAAGAGCGTTTGTTCAGTGGTCCTTTGCTTACACGTAAACGGTCTTTGCGTTTTACGTCTTACATTGTGAACATAGAGTAGGAATAGCTGTAGACTGCCCATGTCGCTAACGTATAATCGGAACTGTACGTTACGTAAGTATAAAGCTAAGCCCCAAACATTAATATGACACGCATTTGTCTCATATACACTTTTTGTTAATAACAATGATGAATAATTAATTGTTGTTGCTACGAATGAAAATAAATATATATTTATCAAATAAGGAAAAGCTACTTTTCATATGTACGTACCAAAAAGTCAGGTGACCTGGATGATAATTTGTATTGACAACAAATATCCTGTTCTGCGCATATGATAGTCAATTCATATATTCCTTGCCAATGAGTGCGGGTACAGTCCTCTTAAGCCTCAGTACTCTTCAGTATGTCTTCACTGTATCCCCTAAAAATGTCACACTTAAGCAATTCGAGATTTTTATCCTTTATAGTAGTTTTCAGCAACTTCAGTTTTAGGACTGTTGCAGTGTTAAGTTACATTGAACAAATAGAGAATTTTTGTACAAATTTAGAGACATTTATATACAACAAAGAACCGTAAGTGTATTAAATAGAAGTTAGATACAACAGGCACTTCAAATACGTAAATATTTAAGATGAAGAATATTTTAAAAGGATAGAAAATTTCTTTTATAACAATAATACGATAATAGCCATTGAAGAACAATTTAAATGTAAAGGTGACATGAAAAACATTTATAAAATAAAATAGTATAAGCATGAACTTTGATTAGCTGAATGTGTTACTTTCTTGTAAAACTAAGGAAAGAACTCTACAAACCACGAATCTGGAGTCTGCTGAAACACGCTTTACATCGATGGAGAAAGATACGTTCAAACTTTTGTGATTAGCAAGTAATTTTTTAGTGATTTAAATTTCCCAATGCATTATTGTCACAGTCACAAAAAATGGTAGCTTTTATTTTCAACTTACTATGAATTACAAAAATGGCACAACTGAATCAGATAATGAGTTTTTATGTTGTAACATTCCTACTACAGTGAAAGTTATAGAACTATCGGACACTTGTAATATAAGATCCATGCATGAAACTGACCTTCCTCTTTGTTAATAATCGTCCAATCTCCTTGTTATTTTCTGTTGTTAGTTTCTTTATTGTTATAACGAAATTAGTGTACGGTTGTATAATGTGATTCATATTGCTGATTATAGTGGCTTATTTGGCAAACTTATCAATTTCTTCATTGAATGTTAGATTGTAGTAAGCTTTTATTCACGAAACTTTTACTCTTTTTCCATCCCTAGAAAATTCTTCCCCCTCTTAATATTTATGATGAATGTGTTTGTAGCATGATCCGGATGCAGTATGATTCTCTAACGAAAATATATTTTTTGTCGTACTAAGTACTTTCACAACATACACAGCTCCGGCAATAAACAGGGTTGTCAAAAAAGCTGTTATTGCTCATATGGTACAATATAATTTTAAATTTTCTTTTAATGCAGACTATAGATGGTCAATTGACTTTCTTTGGAAGAGAGAAGACAGGTAGCAGCTTGAACGAAAGTGTTGGTCACCCTCCGTAATAAGTAAAAAATTGCAGCAGTGGTTTCATAAGGATTCCGTAAGCCATTTAACTACCCGTCGACTGCATGAAAGATTTTTGCGCACCGGGTCTGTGAACAGTGTAAAGGAAAAAGTGAAGGTCCAAGAAGTATTCGAATGGAAGATAAAACCATAATAATCTAAGGCATAATGATAACGAGCCCAGGAAAGTCAAGTACAAGATTAGCATTGCAAACCGGAATCGCACGGGCAAGCGTCTTAAGAATTCTCCTCCTCAATATCCGAATGAACACGTACCACATTCAGATGATACAGGAATATCTGACGCTGATAAAATTGCTCGTGTACGACCTGATGAAGTACAGGGTGTCCGAAAAGTCTTTCCCTGATTACATAAATTGATAACTCAGGCTAGAAGTAAGATACAAATATGAAACTGGTGTCTAATTCTTTACAAACTATCAAAGTTTTTTTCACACATCAGTAAACTTCCACATGAGCACCCTTGGTAGCACGTAGCACTTCTAGGCGATATTCAATTTCCGTCCACACATTAGCCAACATCACTGGAGGGATTGATTCAACGACTATGGCTATCCGCTGCCGCAGGGTTTCAAGATCTGGTACACGTGTTCGGTAGACCTCGTCCTTGACATAACGTCATAAAAAGAAGTCTAATGGGGTTATGTCAGGAGAGCGTGGAGGCCAAACCGTTGGCCCATCACGACCAATCCATCGCCCAGGAAAGGTCATATCGAGACAGGCACAGACGTCCAAACCCCAATGAGGCGGTACACCGTCTTGCTGAAACAAGACATCGGGGTGATACTGAAGCAGCTGAGGAACAGCATACAGTTGCAACATGTCCAGATAGAATGCAGATGTGATGGTAGCCTCAGCGAAGAAGAATGGCCCGATAATTCGATCGTGCAATAGTGCGCACCAAACATTCACATTTGGACTGCCTCTGGTGCACTCCATGACCTCACCAGGGGGTTGTGAACCCCAAATGCGCACATTATGGCGATTCACTACTCCACTGACAAAAAAGGTCGCTTCGCCGGAAAAGGCAATTCGTCTGAGATAACCATCATCGTCCTCAATACGCGATAGCATTTCGACCGCAAAGCCATATCGACGTGTACTCTCATTGGGCAACAAGGCCTGAACAATTTGCACTTTGTATGCAACAAACGTTTGTGTAAAATGTTATGGAGAGAGCTTTTTGGCATCTGTAATTCACGTGAGGCCCTGCGCACCGATTTCTTCGAACGTCGCAGAAAAGACTGCCTTACCGCTTCCACCCTGCCTGCTGAGGTTCTTGGTCGAACAGACCCCGGAAGGTCAGCAACCGGTCCTGTGTTCTTGAACCTCTCATACCAGGCTTTAATGCTCTTGACATCAGGTGGATTCCTTCCAAATGTTGTCTGGAAGTGTCTCTGCACTGTGGTTGGTGATCGTGTCTCATGGTACCACAGGACACACTGTGCCTTCTCCCGATTGGTTAACATGGCTTTTTGGGCACTGCGCCTCACCCACTACTTACCTACTGCGAACCTAAAACAGAAAAAAAACTTTGATAGTTGTAAACAATTCGACATAAGTTTCATATTTGTATCTTACTTCTAGCCTGAGTTATCAATTTATGTAATCAGGGAAAGTCTTTTCGGACACCCTGTATTGTTAGAAATGAAGCACATAGACCCTAATGTTGTGTTCTTTATGTCGGATGAAGACACGTGACATGTAAGAGGCAACGTGAATAAGCACATTTGCGTCGTTTAAAGTTCAGACAAGCCCCATGAACAAAGAAAGCTCATTCGATTCTCTTCGAAAATTAACGTATGGTGCGGTATTTCGAAGACTGGAGTACTTGTTCCATTTTTCTTAATTCTCAGACTGTGACGGGAGAGTCGTATCCAGATATGTTGCAGAATTTTGTTCTTGATAATCTTCCCCTCCGTGTGGTAACATCAGTTTACTTCCAGCAAAATGGTGCACCATTGAATTACTCATTGAAGGTTCGCCGTAACCTGCATGAAACTTTTGGTAGACGCTGCAGTGGAAGAGGTGGACCTTGGCGTGGCCACCACGGTCACCCGACGTGATTTCATGTGATTTCTGGCTGTGAGGAATGGTGAGAGAACGCGTGTACGCTGCAAGACTTACTGACAACAGTAACCCTAAGGAACGCATAACACAAGTTGTCTACTCTGTATCTGCCGAATCGAGTGAACGAGCTATGGCCTTATGGTGAAAAGAAAACAGCTCAACATTCTTCTTACAAGGGAACCTCCCCATCGCACCCCCCTCAGATTTAGTTATAAGTTGGCATAGTGGATAGGCCTTGAAAAACGGAACACAGATCAATCGAGAAAACAGGAAGAAGTTGTGTGGGACTATGAAAAAAATAAGCAAAATATACAACCTGAGTAGTCCATGTGCAAGATATGCAACATCAAGGACAGTATGAGCCAAGGAGCGCCGTGGTCCCGTGGTTAGCCTGAGCGACTGCGGAACGAGAGGTTCTTGGTTCAAGTCTTCCCTCGACTGAAAAGTTTACTTGTTTTATCTTCGCAAAGTTATGATCTGTCCGTTCGTTCATTGACGTCTCTATTCACTGTAATAAGTTTAGCGTTAGTGTGTTGCGACCGCACCGCAAAACCGTGCGATTAGTAGACGAAAGGACGTGCTTCTCGAATGGGAACTGAAAACATTTGATCGCAAGGTCATAGGTCAACCGATTCCTCCACAGGAAAACACGTCTGATATATTCTATACGACACTGGTGACGGCATGTGCGTCACATGACAGGAATATGTTGTTGACCCACCTAACTTGTACACTTGGCGAATGGGTAAAAAGATTCTTCTACTTTGCCCGATTTAGGTTTTCTTGTGGATGTGATAATCACTCCCAAAAAAGTGATGAAAACATGACGGACGGACAGATAATAATTTTCTGAAAATAAAAAATTTAAAATTTTCACTAGAGGGAAGACTTGATCCAAGGACTTCTCGTTCCGCAGTCGCTCACGCTAACCACGGGACCACGGCGCTCCTTAGCTCATGCTGTCCTTGATGTTGCCTATCTTGCTCATGGACTACTCAGTTTGTATATGTTGCTTATTTTTTTCATAGTTCCACATAACTTCTTCCTGTTTTCTCGATTGATCTACGTTCTGTTTTTCAAGGTCTATCCACTATGCCAACTTATAACTAAATCTGAGGGGGGTGCGATGGGGAGGTTCCCTTGTTAGTAATACGAAATGACTGAGCTGGTACGAAGCTCTGGGGTATAATGTTCATGCGTGGAATAACTGGAAGAGGTTTCAGAGAAAGTTATTCTGGTACTTAAACGTTCGTAGTTTGTCCAAAGAGATAATATTTTCAGACAAATATTTTAGTGCCATGCAACGTATGTAGAAGGTGGAGTACTTATGTCTACCTCGTATACCAACTGGGGGCAGCTCACGTTCGATATTCTCAATCTCGATTAGCATTTATTGCATCCAGCAATAGTTTATGGTTTATGAATAACTAAAATCTTACATGAACTTAAATTTCTGGAAGAACTAACGACGTCAGTTTTTGCGTACGCCTGGAACGTGTACATCATCGTAAGCTCCGGAGATATCTAATAACATGCACCCATTGTATTTTCTTTCGCCATATCCCCGATTATATCCATAGAGAAGTCAAGCAGATTGCTTGTAGTAACGAACATACGATACTTGAGCCAATGTAGACGGAAAACAATTTACCGTATGGGTACTCACTCAACTTTATAGGACTGAAGTTCAGACTGCGCTGCAGAATTTGTGTTCTATTAGTAGTGTCATGACTTGCCGCTAGGCGCCGGCACTGGTAAGGCGCCGTAGGGTTAAAATACGAGCACCAGTGTGCATTACAGTTGGAGACAGTTAAAATGGGTCTGGACAAGGTGAGTAGGACTGTACTCGTAAAGCTGTTCTATCAAAACAACAGCAATAGTGGTGTTGTCTTCACAAGTATCGACGCGTTAAAGGAACACAGAGAGTCCCACTTTCCGCAGTGGGGCTGAAGAGCGTGATTCGGAAATTTGAATGAACTAGAGATTTGGGAATGGCTCCTGGGAGAGGCCGACGGCTGATTGCGCCACAAATAGTTGAAGAAGATACTGTTACCGTGGCTGAGTATGCTGGACTCAATACGCAATCTTCAATCAGTGAGTGAGCTGTGTCACGACAGCTGAACATTCCATGGTCCACCGTTCGAAAAGTGCTGCGAACAACTGTGAAACAGTACCTGTACAACCTTCACATTACTCACCAACTTTTTATTCGTGACGCGCACATTCGAGCAGACTTTGCTCTTTGCTCTTAAGGGTTGATGTTGACACCATGTGGCCTTGGAATATTTTGTGCAGTGATGAAACAAACTTTACGCTCAATGGAGCAGTGAACACACGCAACTTTCGCGTTTGGGGATCATCATCGCCGCCAGCGAACATTCATGAAGTGCCCCTGTATAGTGAACGCGTAACTGTGTGGTGTTTCTTCACGCCACATTTTATGATTGATCCACTTTTCTTTGAGTAACTCGAAGGATCAAGGTCAGGCAGTGTGAACGGTTACTCTGGTCTTCTTCGCCAATATGTGATCCCTGCTCTGCGGGAGGGAGGTGTTATGTACTCAACCGTTTTGATGCACGACGAAGCTCCACTTCACATTGCTCGTGAGCTTACTCGGTTACTCCGTAACACAATTGGAGAAAAAAAAAAAACGAATCTTTGGCCGATCATTCCAAGCTGCGTGGCCACCAAGATCACGAGATTTGAACTCGTGTAATTTCTGGCTGTGGGTTTATATGAAGGAGAGGGACACTGCCACGCGTTGGAGGTTGAAGATAAGCATTGCAAGGGAGGTGGCCAACATGCCTCGTGAGATATTTCGGCAGCAGTAGAGAAATCTCTACTGCGTTTCCAGGCTGTCGTGAGTGCAGATGGTCTTCAAAATAAACAGTGTTTGAAAGCTGGAACGTAAATGTACTACGTAATTAACAAACGGTATGCTCTCACGTGGAAATTAAAAACGTGGTCCTTTCAATAGTTAATTCGCTATTAAACTTCCGTATGGCCTTACAAATGTTTCCACAAGGTTTCATCATACTACGATTACTCATTTTTCAAGTGGATCCTGTCAAGTAGCAAAAGTTTGATTATAACCGTCCTGTATCTTCTGTATTCTGTCACGCACACACACACACACACACACACACACACACACACACACACACACAAACGCGCGTGCGCGCTTGCAGGACGTAAGAAAAGGCATGACAAAACTTTCAGGATACATTTCTCATATACGGAATTAGAAAATCTGTCATATGGACACTTTATTTCCATGTTATAGTTCATTTTCTGCAACAGTTAAACACATTAAACAGAGCAGTATGAAAAAGCCATCCGTTGGCAAGGATACATCCATCAACCCGCCGTCGTATTGAATCCCTGATGCGCTGATGTATTCTGGAGAATTACGCATTCTTTCACAGCCACCCACAACGCGGGCACCGGGACTCTACGCATCATGTATTCACGATTAAGACTAACCATCTTTGCTTGTGTGGACAGGCGTGACAGAGTATTCTCGCACTCGTAGGATAAAGTGGAAGATTGACAGATCCGTCCCACATTGTTCTTGACCAATCCTCCCAGCAACACCAATCTTACTCACGAGACCCATCCAAATGCATAAGATCTTTCCAGATGTGTGCGTGTCGAGGATGGTAGCACATTTTACCGATGTCTAGTAGGCGTGAGAGTGTTGCAGTGATGTAACAGTCGGTTAAGAAGAAATGTGTGGTTTATACATGAGGGAGTTCTAGACGGATGTAGTTTGAACATTTCACGTAAATCAACTGTGCCTTCAATTTTGAATCTTTCTTCCAATGTCTGGAGTCAGTACCAGGAAGGTACCGGCATGAGAAAATGATCATAGAGCACAGACATACACTCCTATGGTTACACGGTTCTACACCTAAAAATGCTATATTGTTAAAATCATATGGTTTCCGAAGTATTAACTGTAAGGAATAAAGTGGTCCTAATACTAATGCAGGATTTGTCCAACGTCAGACATACTACCACCCTGCAAGTTTCCTGCCCTAATCTCAATGGTCGCAAACCTTAAAATGATAAAACTACTTCCTTCTACTCTATTCTTGTGTCGTAGGAATGCATCGACAGTGTATATCCGCCGCTCGAGCTGCTTATAAACGAACTAGAACGAAGTCCAGGAGACTGCTGTTCTGTCTCTTAGGAACTTAAAGGAAATTCAAAACCTACATACCCTCAATCACACTTCCTGTGTAAGTCATGGTTATCATTAGTAGCAGCAGTATTGGTTTTGATGGATGCGGCTATGTCTCACTAGGAAGTAGAGCGAGGGAAAACCGACATGAATATTTCCAATAGCTGATACACTGAGGTACCACCTACGCTCTGCTGCACGAAAATACACACAAAGACGCAGCAACCTGTTATGAGGGATTTAGCAAAAAAATGGCTCTGAGCACTATGGGACTCAACTGCTGAGGTCATTAGTCCCCTAGAACTTAGAACTAGTTAAACCTAACTGACCTAAGGACATCACAAACATCCATGCCCGAGGCAGGATTCAAACCTGCGACCGTAGCGGCCTTGCAGTTCCAGACTGCAGCGCCTTTAACCGCACGGCCACTTCGGCCGGCTGGGGATTTAGCACGACAATCAGAAGCCAAAGAATACAAAAATACAGAAAGTAGATCAAATATATCGCATCTGTAGAATATGTTGTTGTGAGTGACTGTGTTCATTGTACTACAGTGCTATACCGTCCGACTAATGTGCTGTTCTGTACTGTACGTAAGAATAATACTCATGAAGGACTGCCTCCATCTTTTCAACGGACATCTAGCACAAAAAATATCGGAATTGGGATGATTGTGTGTCTTTTCCGTGGATCTAAAAAAACCTGAGACCATAGCAGTCGCGCGGTTCCAGACTGAAGTGCCTAGAACCGCTCGGCCACCGCGGCCGGCTACCGTGGATCTTTAAGAGTATAGAAGGAGGTGTGATAGGCACAACGGATGCCTTGGTTTGTAGTTATTACTGGAGAATATAGACAATATTGTTACAAAATATCGGTAATGTAACTTGCACCGAGAATGTTATGCTCTTTAGAAGGATAAATTTAAATGTGCTTACACCCTCTACAGAATCGTTTTGCGAAGAGTTTTTCGCTATTTGCGGGGCTGTAGCACTATCGACAATAACGTAACGTACAATTGGTTGAAATCGAGACTTCGCGATTGGTAATATGCATGCATACACTCCTGGAAATTGAAATAAGAACACCGTGAATTCATTGTCCCAGGAAGGGGAAACTTTATTGACACATTCCTGGGGTCAGATACATCACATGATCACACTGACAGAACCACAGGCACATAGACACAGGCAACAGAGCATGCACAATGTCGCCACTAGTACAGTGTATATCCACCTTTCGCAGCAATGCAGGCTGCTATTCTCCCATGGAGACGATCGTAGAAATGCTGGATGTAGTCCTGTGGAACGGCTTGCCATGCCATTTCCACCTGGCGCCTCAGTTGGACCAGCGTTCGTGCTGGACGTGCAGACCGCGTGAGACGACGCTTCATCCAGTCCCAAACATGCTCAATGGGGGACAGATCCGGAGATCTTGCTCGCCAGGGTAGTTGACTTACACCTTCTAGAGCACGTTGGGTGGCACCGGATACATGCGGACGTGCATTGTCCTGTTGGAACAGCAAGTTCCCTTGCCGGTCTAGGAATGGTAGAACGATGGGTTCGATGACGGTTTGGATGTACCGTGCACTATTCAGTGTCCCCTCGACGATCACCAGTGGTGTACGGCCAGTGTAGGAGATCGCTCCCCACACCATGATGCCGGGTGTTGGCCCTGTGTGCCTCGGTCGTATGCAGTCCTGATTGTGGCGCTCACCTGCACGGCGCCAAACACGCATACGACCATCATTGGCACCAAGGCAGAAGCGACTCTCATCGCTGAAGACGACACGTCTCCATTCGTCCCTCCATTCACGCCTGTCGCGACACCACTGGAGGCGGGCTGCATGATGTTGGGGCGTGAGCGGAAGACGTCCTAACGGTGTGCGGGACCGTAGCCCAGTTTCATGGAGACGGTTGCGAATGGTCCTCGCCGATACCCCAGGAGCAACAGTGTCCCTAATTTGCTGGGAAGTGGCGGTGCGGTCCCCTACGGCACTGCGTAGGATCCTACGGTCTTGGCGTGCATCCGTGCGTCGCTGCGGTCCGGTCCCTGGTCGACGGGCACGTGCACCTTCCGCCGACCACTGGCGACAACATCGATGTACTGTGGAGACCTCACGCCCCACGTGTTGAGCAATTCGGCGGTACGTCCACCCGGCCTCCCGCATGCCCACTATACGCCCTCGCTCAAAGTCCGTCAACTGCACATACGGTTCACGTCCACGCTGTCGCGGCATGCCACCAGTGTTAAAGACTGCGATGGAGCTCCGTATGCCACGGCAAACTGGCTGACACTGACGGCGGCGGTGCACAAATGCTGCGCAGCTAGCGCCATTCGACGGCCAACACCGCGGTTCCTGGTGTGTCCGCTGTGCCGTGCGTGTGATCATTGCTTGTACAGCCCTCTCGCAGTGTCCGGAGCAAGTATGGTGGGTCTGACACACCGGTGTCAATGTGTTCTTTTTTCCATTTCCAGGAGTGTAGTTTCTATATGTATATGTGCGTAGATCTGTCAATGGCAGATGGTTGCAGTTTGAAGGCATAACTTGCTAACTGTTCGTCTATAAATTACGTTGCCAGGGGTGCGCACTCTGTAGGTTCATTCCAGGGTGCTAAGTGTTGTCGACACGCTGTCAACTAACGAATAACTTATAACTAGGATCAAAAATACCCGAAAGCTACAGTTTGTGGGGACGTATCAGAGTTAGAAGCTGTAAACAAAAGCAGCGAAGCTCATCTGCTAATGGTCCCGGCTGAGGTTCGAGCCCTCCCTCGGGCATGGGTGTGTGTTTGTCCTTAGGATAATTTAGTTTAAGTAGTGTGTAAGCTTAGGGACTGATGACCTTAGCAGTTAAATCCTATAAGATTTCACACACATTTGAACAGACATTCATCTGCTAAGCAATAAGAGCATATAGTTATGGGAAAAAGAATATCAGAGCAGCAACAGAAATCAATCAGAAGTCAGCTCTGTACGCATGTCAGCTTCTTCTTGCAGGTACCTGGAGTGGAAGTCAGATGGATGTGCAGAATTGTGCCAGACTTTGAGTTCCCATCAAGTGTATCGCTACATGTCTGCAGACAAAATCTCTGATGTGCCGTAGCACTACACGGATTTGTTTGCAGACTGCGAGTTTCCAGTCTGCACCACTGGCTGAGGCGAGTGTTACCATACTCTTCATGACCTTCCTATCCAAAATGCATGCTTACAGATCTTCGGGAAGAGGGGGATTCTTAGGACCTTTTAGTAGGTTGGTGTATGGGACATGCAAATATCCTCGTATAAAATCAAACAGAGAATGGGTATGCCAGCTATACGACCATATACATATGGAAAAATATCAAAAGATATTAAAGAATGACATAAAATTGGTAAAAATCAAGAAAAAGTTGTTATAATTACGACACACTGATGAGAAATTTGTAAAGTTGAGGGAATTACGAGGAAATATGTACAATCGCGACAAAAACTTGCAAAATTACCTAAATTGACTGAGGATACATTAAATGCGGGGAATTGAGTTTGGTTTGGGGTACTCAGACACTCAAGGCAGAGAAAAGCATAAAAATTATGCTCTAGCTCATTAACTTTTAATCCTCCCCCTCCCTGTAAACTACGTGGGTTCTCATAACACATACTTCAGCAAAAGCGACATAAATATTACAAAGTAACGCCATATTAAAAAAAGGGAAAACATTTCCATCCCAATCCATAAATGTGTTCTCACACGTGCAGTCAAATATAGATATTACCAAATTAGGTCGGTTCTCGCAAACGGTATTACTCCCTAAGTATTAAGAAGAAGAATCACTGTAATTTCTTAGACTTTCCCGGCGATTTTTGTGACATCTCGTTGAATCGGGTGTACTGCCGGTTGTCTGCGTTTTTCACAATATTTTGACGTCGTACCTCGGCATCTTCATCAGGTGCCTCCTGTGACTGAATGACAGACGGACCGTATACCGTGTTTATGTCTGGACGGTGTCTGGCGTTCCCTATGCCGTCCGCTCCCGCTGCGACTGTGTTGCTTGGTCGCCAGATGTTCCGTCTTCCGTCCGCACCCGCTTCCGCTGTTTTCCCCGGTGGCGGCCGTAGGTCCGCGCTGGCCAGGCGTGTTCCTCGTACTGTCGACAGGCTGCGTTTGCTGTTGGTGATCGTTCCAACTTCCTCCAACGCCCCTGTCACTCTCCTGGTCTTGTGTTTTCTTCCGTTGTTTTTGTAATACACTCCTGGAAATTGAAATAAGAACACCGTGAATTCATTGTCCCAGGAAGGGGAAACTTTATTGACATATTCCTGGGGTCAGATACATCACATGATCACACTGACAGAACCACAGGCACGTAGACACAGCAACAGAGCATGCACAATGTCGGCACTAGTACAGTGTATATCCACCTTTCGCAGCAATGCAGGCTGCTATTCTCCCATGGAGACGATCGTAGAGATGCTGGATGTAGTCCTGTGGAACGGCTTGCCATGCCATTTCCACCTAGCGCCTCAGTTGGACCAGCGTTCGTGCTGGACGTGCAGACCGCGTGAGACGACGCTTCATCCAATCCCAAACATGCTCAATGGGGGACAGATCCGGAGATCTTGCTGGCCAGGGTAGTTGACTTACACCTTCTAGAGCACGTTGGGTGGCACGGGATACATGCGGACGTGCATTGCCCTGTTGGAGCAGCAAGTTCCCTTGCCGGTCTAGGAATGGTAGAACGATGGGTTCGATGACGGTTTGGATGTACCGTGCACTATTCAGTGTCCCCTCGACGATCACCAGTGGTGTACGGCCAGTGTAGGAGATCGCTCCCCACACCATGATGCCGGGTGTTGGCCCTGTGTGCCTCGGTCGTATGCAGTCCTGATTGTGGCGCTCACCTGCATGGCGCCAAACACGCATACGACCATCATTGACACCAAGGCAGAAGCGACTCTCATCGCTGAAGACGACACGTCTCCATTCGTCCCTCCATTCACGCCTGTCGCGACACCACTGGAGGCGGGCTGCACGATGTTGGGGCGTGAGCGGAAGACGGCCTAACGGTTAGCGGGACCATAGCCCAGCTTCATGGAGACGGTTGCGAATGGTCCTCGCCGATACCCCAGGAGCAACAGTGTCCCTAATTTGCTGGGAAGTGGCAGTGCGGTCCCCTACGGCACTGCGTAGGATCCTACGGTCTTGGCGTTCATGCGTGCGTCGCTGCGGTCCGGTCCCAGGTCGACGGGCACGTGCACCTTCCGCCGACCACTGGCGACAACATCGATGTACTGTGGAGACCTCACGCCCCACGTGTTGAGCAGTTCGGCGGTACGTCCACCCGGCCTCCCGCATGCCCACTATATGCCCTCGCTCAAAGTCCGTCAACTGCACATACGGTTCACGTCCACGCTGTCGCGGCATGCTACCAGTGTTAAAGACTGCGATGGAGCTCCGTATGCCACGGCAAACTGGCTGACACTGACGGCGGCGGTGCACAAATGCTGCGCAGCTAGCGCCATTCGACGGCCAACACCGCGGTTCCTGGTGTGTCCGCTGTGCCGTGCGTGTGATCATTGCTTGTACAGCCCTCTCGCAGTGTCCGGAGCAAGTATGGTGGGTCTGACACACCGGTGTCAATGTGTTCTTTTTTCCATTTCCAGGAGTGTAGATCCAAAGCCGGGTGCCACGACGTTCTGAGTTGGTATCCAGCTTCCCGGTTTATCAAGTTCTCTGTCATCTTGATTTCCATTGATTCAGTGATGACGCTATCCCAAGATTGGGGGTCTGAGATAAGATCCTGGTATTATCATAATACATGGTGTGCTCAAGTTCCAAGCAATGTTCTGCTGTTGTCGATTTAATGGCTTGTCGTAGCCTGGTATGCCTTGGTGCTCTTTACATCTTATGTCCACGGTCCTGGTGGTTTGACCAATGTAAGACATAACGCGTTCACATGGTATACGTTAGATACCAGGTTTTCTCAATACCAGATCGTCCTTAACCGTTCCAAGAAGCACCCTGATCTTGTTTGATGGGCAGACCACACTCGTGATATTGTGCTTTTTCAGTATTCTGCTGATCTTAGCAGGTGTAGTTCCTGCATAGAGTAGAAAGGATACCCTCATGGTCTCTTCTTGTTCTTCTCCCTCAGTATCAGGTCGTCTGGAGGGATGAAGCGCCTTGTGGATGTCCCTTGTTGAGTGTCCGTTGTCTGCGAACACTTGCTGTAGGTGTTCTAGCTCAGCTGCCAAGCTGTCTGAATTGGACAGTGTTTTGGCTCGGTGAACAATTGTTCTCAGCTCCCCAATCCTCTGTGCCCGATGATGGCAGCTGTCAGTTTGTAGGTGTAAGTCGGAGTGTGTAGGTTTTCTATACACACTATGGGCTAATGTGCCGTCTGTCTTCCTTTTCACCAGGACATCCAGGAAAGGAAGTTGACTATTATTTTCTAGTTCCATTGTGAACTTAATGCTGGGGTGTCTCGAGTTCAGATGGTCAAGAAACTAGTGCAGCTTTTCCCGACCATGTGCCCAGATGACAAACGAGCCATCAACATGCCTAAAGAAACACGTTGGCTTGTAGGCAGCGGTCGTAAGTGGCGCTTCCTCGAATCTCTCCATAAACAGATTTGCCACTACCGGAGATAAAGGACTACCTATCGCCACTCCTTCAGTTTGTTCATAAAATTGGCTTCGACATAGGAAGTAGCTCGATGTTAAGATATGCTTGAAAAGGTCCAACACAGCTCCACCAAATTTTTCACTGATTAAATCAAGTATGTCCTGAAGTGGTATGCTAGTGAACGGAGACACAACATCGAAGCTGACTATGATGCCTTTGTTATAAATTCGTAGATTTTTGAGACTTTCCACGAAGTCTGATGAGTTGCGGATGTGGTGGACGCACTTTCCCACATACGGTGCTAATATCTTCTTAAGGTGGGTGACTGTAGGATAGGTGGCTGTGCCAATCTTGCTTACGATAGGACGCAACGGAATACCCTCTTTATGGAGCTTGGGCAATCCATATAATCTAGGTGGTACTGGTGCCTTGGCTTTCAGTTGCTTGACAACCTTCTCAGGCCATCCTGTTTCCTTGAGCAGAGCTCTGGTTTTCCTGTGCACTCTATCGGTGGCGTCGTTCTCTAGTGGACTGTAAGCAGGGTCCTCTAAAAGCTGACTGATCTTCTGGTCATTGTCGGTTTTCAACAGTACGACAATAGCGTTCCCCTTGTCTGCCGGTAACACTTTCATCTTCCCGCAAACTCTTGAGGGCCATCCTCTCATCTCTTGAAATGTTTGTTCTGGGTGGTCTGGCTTTGGTGAGCGCCCTGCACGTCTCTCTCAGAAGCTCTTCTGCAACACTTCATCGTAGTGTGTTGACCACTTGCTCCACAGAGCTGATGAAGCTGGAGATTGACAGGTCTCAATGAGTGACTGCAAGGTTGCGGCCGCTTCCGAGTACTTTTATGGTGACATCTTCTAATGGGCGACCACTCAAAGTTACCACCTTGCGAGTATCATTTTCCTGTAGCACGAGTTTCTTGACAGTCTGAACTCGAGACACCCCAGCATTAAGTTCACAATGGAACTAGAAAATAATAGTCAACTTCCTTCCCTGGATGTCCTGGTGAAAAGGAAGACAGACGGCACATTAGCTCATAGTGTTTATAGAAAACACTTATACCTACAAGCTGACAGCTGCCATCATTCGGCACAGAAGAATGGGGTGCTGAGAACCCTTGTTCACCGAGCCAAAACACTGTCCAATTCAGACAGCTTGGCAGCAGAGTTAGAACACCTACAGCAAGTGTTCGCAGACAATGGATACTCAACAGGGGACATCTGCAAGGCGCTACATCCCTCCAGACGACCTGACACTGAGGGAGAATAACAAGAAGAAGAGACCATGAGGGTATCCTTTCTACTCTATGCAGGAACCACACCTGCTAAGATCAGCAGAATACTGAAAAAGCACAATATCACGATTGTGGTCTGCCCATCAAACAAGATCAGCGTGCTTCTTGGAACGGCTAAGGACGATCTGGTATTGCGAAAACCTGGTAACTATCATATACCATGTGAATGCAGCATGTGTTACATTAGCCAGACCACCAGGACCGTGGACATAAGATGTAAAGAGCACCAAAGGCATACCAGGCTACGACAAGCCACCAAATCAGCAAGAGCAGAACATGGCTTGGAACTTGAGCACACCATGAATTATGATAATACCAGGGTCTTACAAGACCAGGAAAATGACTGAGGCGTTGGAGAAAGTCGGAACGGTCACCAACAGCAAACGCAGCCTGTCGACAGTGCGTGGAACGCGCTTGGCGGGCGCGGACCTAGTAGGGAACGCCATGCATAATCCTTATCTGTGGAGTGGCTTTCTCACGGTCCGAATTGGCCTGAGGTGTTTTCTGGGGGAAGTTGTCCTTTCTCCGTCGCGAGATATTGTTCTCGTAACAGGTCGGGCCAACGCTTGGTTGGCCTGTGGTGAATAGGATGGCCCAAGTCCCTAATGAGCCTATTGTCGGACCGTACAGCCCGCTCGTAGAAGACCCGCGCCGATTGTTTAAATCGGTCGCGGAGGAAGGGGATGCCGGTTTGCCGGTGTAGCCGAGCGGTCGAATAGAGCCTCGGTAGGCGTAGAGCGAGCTTGAGCGCCCTGTTCTGCACCCTCTGCAGCTTGTTGATGTGTGTGTCGGCCGCGTTGCCCCACACCACGGCCGCATATTCCAGCACTGGACGAACCAGCGCCAGGTACAGCGTGATGCCGTGGTGGGGAGGCAAGGCAGACGACGGGTTGAGCACAGGGTACAGAACGCGTGGGCGCCCTATTACTCTGCCCCTGACGTCCTCGATGTGGGTTTTCCACGTTAGCTTCTGATCGAGAGTGACTCCCAGGTAGCGGCCAGTCTTGCTCCACAGGACGGGGCTTCCAATGACGGTCACTGGCGGAAGATCTAGTGGCAGTGGTCTTCACGTGAACACCACTGCCTGGCTCTTCACCGCATTCTGCTTCAGGCGCCACTTTGTCGACCACGCACCAAGGGCCTCACATCCACGCTGGAGCAGGCGGCGCATCTCGACTGCCTTCATACTCCGCACGAATAGCGCCGTGTCGCCCGCGTATAGTGCCAACTTCACTAGCGCCACGCGCGGAGCGTCGGCAGTGAATAAGGAGTACAGCAGTGGGCCGAGAACGGACCCCTGCGGCACTCCAGCACGGATGGGTCGGTGCGTGGACCTCCCCTCGCCCAGGTGGACGTGGAAAGTCCTATCGGCCAGATACGATCGGAGTAGGACCCCGTGCGACGTCGAGACCCCGTGCACAAAAAATTCGTACACGAGGCCGTCGTGCCACACAGAGTCGAATGCCCTGGAGACGTCGAGGAACACCGCCCCAAGGGCGCGCATGGCCTCTTCCACCAGCCGCATCAGCTGATGGAGTGTCCCCTCCGGAAGACGAAGTGCTCGTCCGGTGTCACTCCTTCTGCTTTCAAGTGGCGAAGCAGGCGCCTGGCGTAGAGGGGCTCGAACACTTTGGAGAGAGCCGGTAGCAAACTGATGGGTCTGTAATTGGCGGCGTCACGTGGGTCCTTGTTCGCTTTGGGGATGGTCACCACCTCTGCATGTTTCCACACAGAGGGGTAGACACCCGAGCGAAGGACCTGGTTGAAGATACCCGCCAGCAGCGGATGGGCCCCTGCTGGAAGGTTCTTCAGCAGGTGGTTGGTGACCCCATAAGCGCCTCCGACCTTCCTAGTGTTGAGCGCCTTCAGCTGTGCGGCCACCTCCGCCTCAGAGATGGCCTCGATTACGTCCCCGTTGTCCCTTGCCTCCAGGAACGCCGGGAGTTGCTCGGCTACCCGCTGGATGTGGTCTTCATCCACATTGTCGTCCATCGGGTTGAATGACGATTCGAATTGGTCCGTCAGGACACCTGCTTTTCCGTCTGGGCTGCAGACGACGTCTTGCCCAACCAGTATTGGTGGTATGCGTTGTCGTCGGCGCAAAAACGACTTCACTGTGCGCCAGGTGCTGCCGTCCTCTGGGTTGAGGGAGGCGTCGAAGGCCGACCACACGCTGTTCCTGTGCGCCTCAGCCGCAGCTTTGATGTCTCTCTGCATGCGGTTGAGGCGTCGCTTCGTCGCGGGTTGGCGGGTGAGCTGCCACTCCAGGAACAGCCTATTCTTTTCCCTGATCGCGTCCTGGATGGGATGCGGTAGGTTGCAGGAGAAGTCCCTGGGCAGGGGGAGGGGGGGGGGTGGTTGCGTCGGCTGCGTGCAGTAGCTGGCAGGGGAGGACCCCAGAGTGGCGTCCGCGCCCACTGCGTCTGGATTGGGCGTGTCTACGATCGATTCCAGGACTGTCTCCTGGAACCGCTCGCAGTCCATGCGCCAGTATGTCTGTCGGAGTGGTCGCATCGTGGCTCCGGCGACATCTATGGCAAAGACCACCGGCAGGTGGTCTGACGACAGTGCACACTGTGTGGAGGCAGTCGTGTGGTGCCCGATGCCTTTTATGACTGCGACATCGAGCACGTCCGGCCGTCCCCTGGCCAGGTAGATTGTGGGCTCCTGTGGGCTCAGGATCAGTGTGCCGTTCCTCGCGGCAGCGCGGGAAAGTCGGTGGCCACTGACATCCGTGTGGCGGGAGTTCCATTCCGGGTGCTTCACACTGAAGTCACCCGCAATGAACACCCTCCCCACAACTGTCAGCAGCGCGTCGACGTCCGCCTCCTGGAGGTATCCGCGTGGTGGCCTGTATACTGCCACGAATGTGATCTGCCCGGCTGTCGTGGTGACCGTCACCCCAGTGGCTTCCAGGGTTGCCAGGTCCGGGAGTTGCACCTGGTGGTGCCTGAGTGATGCACGAACATAGATGGCGGTGCCACCGCCGGCTGTTGGCCTGTCACTGCGGTAGCAAACATAGTTTGCTACACGCATGTGGACCCCGGGTTTAAGGTGAGTTTCGCCGACCAGGCAGAGGTCAATGGCCTCGTCCTGCATAACTGGCGAAACTCACCTTGTTGGGGGAACAGGCTGTTTGCGTTGAAGTCGCAAACGGTCAGTCCATGGATGAGTGGATTATCCATGGTGCGGCTTCATGGTGACGGTAGCAGCCTGGAGGGCCTCCGTGACTGCCGTGACTAGCACGGGCAGTTGTTGGAGCAGGGCAGAGAGGGATCTCAGAAGGGCTCCAAGGTCTGCAGCTCCTGGTCCTGTTGATGGTGCAGGTGCAGCCGCAGCTGCGGGCGCGGGGGCGGCCGGGCGCGGCGTCGCTGTCGCGTCCGTTCGCTGGATCGCACGCCCAGCAGCCTGCGGCGCGGGAGTGTTGAGTGGACGGGCAGTGCGTCGTCCCCCCTTGTGGTGGTCGGCCTGGGAGTCAGCCTGTCGGGCCGACGAGCCAGGAGCGGTGGCTGGTGCGGTCTCGTTCGAGTCCCGTTGCGGAAGTAGCGGGAAGGCCACTTGTCATCTCGTGGTGGCGTCAGCGGACTCCCCCTTGGTGGCGGAGGCGTAGCTGGTGCCAGGTTGCACCTTCCTGGCAGGTGCTGATCGTCCGTTCTGCCGTTGGCGGCGTCGGAATGCAGCGCAGCCTCTGTAGCTCGCCACATGTGGCTCGCTACAGTTGCAGCACTTTGGCGCCTGCTCTCTCTCCTTCGTGCAGTCCCGACTCTGGTGGGAGTCGGCGCACTTCACACAGCGGGCCGGCGTGGAGCAGTAGCGCGCCACGTGGTCAAGGCCCTGGCAGGAGAAGCACTGGGCGCGCCTTCCCTTGGCCTTGAGTGGCTCCACCTCCACCTGGGAGGATAACTAGGAAAAGAGGCATATCTCGCCTCGTCCTGGGTGATATCATGATGGTCACGGAGCTGGCCATGTAGCCTAGCCCCGCCAGTTCGTCTTTGAGGTGCGAGGGCTCCATTTTCAGCGGGAGGCGGAGGAAGACCACCTTCTGCTGCTTCACGGGCTCCGCATTATGCGTAAAGCAGTGTACCTTGCCGGTCTCAATTATTTTCACGGCTGCTCGGTAGTCATCCATGGTGGCGGTCGAGACCCGGTATAGGTTTCGCCCGACACATTTGACCTTGGCAGCGGACGCAACTGTCTGAAATTTATCAAGGAAGGACTTGTAAGCGTCCGTCCATGAGACAGTTATCGGTGGTGCGGCGGGTGCCCGCCTCTTGGGTGGCTCAGAGGCCTCCATGGCCTCTGGCTCGTCGACGTCGATGAATGAGTTCGTCGTCGGGAGCGGCTGCACTGTTTGGAGCCGTTTGGCCCGAGCAGTGTGCCGCCGCTTCGGGACGGTGAACCCATCGTCTGGCGCCTGGTCTGCCTCAGTGGGGGCAGGGTCGTCTGCCATCTTCTGCTCCTGGTTTCTCCTGCAAACAGACTGAGAGGAGTCGTCCTCCTCCGTTGCTGCCAGGCTCTTCCTGGAGGGCTGCGGTGTTGCCATGGCTTCCGCCTCGAGCAGGTCGCCAAGGTTGGCCTCTATCATAGTGTCGTCACGTGGTAGGACGGTGACGTCTTCTCTCGTCGCGCCTGGCGGTACAGTTTCCGGTATATCTGTGGCCTCTTCACTGGAAGAGACCGGAGTGGCAGCCAGCAGTGCACCAGTTTCTTCTGCAACTGGGACTGGTGGCGCAACACTCATCGGGGCCGCCACTGGCAGAACAGTATCGTCTTCATTCGACACGCCTGTCAGGGCTCCCGACGGTACTCTCTCCTCTTCATCGACCACGCAACCGAGTGACTTTAAGTACTGCTGGAACAAGTGGAAAGCTCGTTTGTCGGCAGCACGTTCCAGGTAATCAGTATCCCGTGACATTCGGTGCAGGATGAGGTACAATTGCGCCGCCGTAAGAGGGCATGTGTCCCTTGAATATGCCGTCTCATAGTCCATCGTCGTCTGCTGCGTCGTCGTACGTGGGGGGCCGGCTGGGGCCCGGGCCCGTCCCGCCTGGTGGAGATCCGCCACACTCTTCGCTTGAGTAGCGTCGTCCTGCTTGCACTGCATCGCTCACTCGAGCGTGAAACGGCCGCCACCGGGGAAAACAGCGGAAGCGGGCGCGGACGGAAGACGGAACATCTGGCGATCAACCGACACGGTCGCAGCGGGAGCAGACGGCATAGGGAACGCCAGACACCATCCAGACATAAATACGGGATACGGTCAGCCTGTCGTTTAGTAACAGGAAGCACCTGATGAAGACGCCGAGGTACGACGTTGAAACATTGTGTTAGAAAAACGCACACCATTAGCAGAACACCCGAATCAACGAGATGACAAGATTCACTGTGTTTATCAGTGTTCTGTAGGAGAGTGGACTGTTGTCACTTATATCACCTTTAATAGTGTGAGGGGGGTGTCAGAACGCAATTGCTGTATTATCCTACACATGAGCAGAACTACCTAAGATCAAACCAGGACTTCTTTGTGCAAGAGGAATGCTTCCAGACATGTGGTGATGCTACTGTAAACAGCAATAGGACGTGACATCTCCTTTGTCCACCGATCGTGGTGCTTATTCCCTCGTAAGAAGTTGCTGCTTCTTCGTGTGAATTTTCGTGTAGCAGGGCATGGGTGGTGCCTCAATGTATCAGCTATCGGAAATATTCATGTCGATTTTCCATCGCTCTATTTCGTAGTGAGACATATCCGCATCCATCAAAACCAATACTACTGCTACTAATGATAAGCATGGCTGATGTGGGAAGTGTCATTGATGGTACATACATTTCAGACTTAAGGAGACGTATAAAATCCATTAATTTCCTAAGAGACAGAACAACAATCTCCTTCCTTCATTCTAGTTGGTTTAGAATCAGCTCGAGCAGAAGATACACACTGTCGATGCCTTTCTAGGGCACCAGAATGGAGCAGAAGGAAGTACTTTTATCATTTTAAAGTTTGCCACCATAGTGATTAGGGTAGGAAACTTGCAGGGTGGCTGCATGTCTGATTTTGGACAAAATATCGTGCATTAGATTATTAAGAGCGTTGTATTCCTTACGACTAATACTTCAGAAACCAAATGGCTTTAATAACATTGCATTTTTAGGTGCAGAACCGTGTAACCGTAGGAGTATATGTTTGTGCTCTATGATAATTTCTCTCATGCCAGTACCTTCCTGGTACTGACTTCAGACAGTGGAATAATGCTTCAGAATTGATAGCACAGTTGATTTACGTGAAATGTTTCAAACTCCATTCATGCATAAACCATACGTTTCTTCTTAACTGTCTGTTATATGACTGCAACACTCTCATGCATACTAATCACTGATAAGAGGTGCTGATGTCCTCAACACACATACATCTAGAGAGATCTTCTGTAATTAGATGGGTCTCATAGGTAAGTTTGGTGCTGCAAGGACGTTTGGTCAAGAACAATGTGGGACAAATCTGTCAATCTCCGACTTTATCCTAAGAATGCGAGAATACTCTGTAACGCCTGTCCACACAAGAAAAGATGACCAGTCTTAATAGTAAATTCTGCACTATGATCGATGGTCAAATGGATATACTGCACAGTCATCTACCTACATTCGCAATCTAGTGTATGGTACTTGCAAAGTTGTTGAGGGGTGATTTAACGATGAGGCAGATTTTTGGGAAGCGTCCTGCCTTATCATTGGCTGACATTAAACAGGTAAAATGGCGAAGATTGATCATGCTATCAACTGCGATGCATATTACTGTGCATCATTTCATATCAACTACGTCTTTCCCATCCTATGCATCCACTGGTCTGCTGTTGATTTCCACATAGTGATTGACTGACACCTCTAGGTTGAGGTGGAGGGAGTCTCAGCTGAACACTGGATGTCAGCTACTTGTCACTGTGGAGCATGGGAATAATCGTAGAGGTCATCCCTTCAGACAGTTGTTTGGAAGTGTCCCTCAGCCCTGCAGACTCTTTCTATTTCGATATTCTGTGATGTCCTCCACGTGTTTTTTCTTTTCAGCAATAAAATAACAGTACTTCCTTTCATATCCACTACCTGGCACTTGTTGTGAACAGCACCTTCCGGTGATGGTCAATAGCAGATCAGTAATCATGTACATGATTGCAAAATCAGGAAATAATGCTCTCCGAACCAGAATACCTAGACATCCGCTACCCCATAGTTGTGGAAGATGAGATCAGCTGTATGTCGTGATGTCTTCCACATTTTGGTCAATAAGAAACATCACCTCTCTGTTTTATTTCTACTAACATGTGTGTTGTGGTAGCATAGTTTACACCATGTGATACTAAGCTCTCCGTGAGAGCCAATGGATGGAAACGTTTTAATGTCAGTTTAGCATGTGACATAGATCTCGATGCCATGGCAGAAAAACATAGTGTATTGCGGTGAACAAAGCTGTAGTCATACACTGCTTTGATGTCATATAGAAAAAAAATGTGTTAAACAGATTATGAAGGAACAATACAGGAGGATCTTTTGTGGTTGATAGTCTATTTGATATGGTCTTCCTCCAGTACAGTCGACAAAACATTACGCAGATCTGTGCAAGCGACTTCAACCACTGGCCACTGCTCCATTGGAGCAATATGTGTATATGTAATATGCTCGATGTCAACACGCAGATGGTATTTGTTTTTCGACATATTGGAAGAGAGAGATGCAGTAAAATCTTATGGGAGGTTTTATTACAAGGAGTGGTATAACTGATTAAAGTTTGGGTGCAGATAGTTCTCTCAAAACTACACTGATTTTGGTCATAAAATTAATAGAAATCGGCTGTACCAGTTCTCATCGAATTGTTACTGTTTTCATTAATATCGTCAGAATTGCATGCGTAAAAATTAGGTATTGACGCAAGTCCTGTATTATTTCATACTTCATAACCTCTAATTATAAAGTAGACTCCACTTGAATTATACCTCATTGTGGAACCTAGAAATGATAGTGTTTTTCCCGACATGTGAGCAGATTGTGTGAAATGGGCTGTGATGATTAAATTGCATACAAAACTTAAACACAAGAATCTGCTGTATGATAGAAACTTTACAGACATGTCGAAAGAGGGGAATTATGGAGCAAAAATGTCAAATGTAAGCACGCAGACAGGATTTGTTCTTGATGTATTGGAAGAGAGAGATACAGTAAAATCTTATTCTCTTCTACTACAACAAAGGCCCTCATGATTTGTTTCGTATACGAATGATATAGATTCACACTGGTAAAATGAGACTTTCTGTAGTGTACAAAACAGCAACATCCTCTTGAATTATAGCTTGTTGTCGAAAACAAAACGATTGTGGTTTTTTCCGACATGTGAGCTAATGGTGTGAAACACTATATTCTCTAAAGTTATTTCAAGTGAGTGAAATGTTTGTGCTACATCCCTGCATGACAGTTTATTTACAGACACTGATTTGAACGCGAGAGATGCTCTCAGTTTGTGCGATTTGTTTATCAAGATGAAAGAAATTGCTTAACATAGATGTTTTTTTCTTCAGAGTCTAAATTCTCGCTTTTTCTTTTCTCGGCTGACGATTTCAAAATAATGAAGATATTCTGTGGTGATCGGTAGTTTTTGTAACAAAGTAGTGGAAGTTTTTTTCCCGATTATATGCAGTGTAGACATTTATAACGGGTTTTCAGCCCGACCTCGGAGTTTTGGTCATCTGTAATTTGCGGCGATTCACTTCACTGGGTGTCGCAAGATGCGCATTTTATCCTGCAGTCGAACATAAAAACTCTACCGATTTTGCTCATGAAACTAAAAGAAAATGGGCTGCGCCTGTTTTCGTAGAAAGAGGACGTTTATTACCATCATGACTTTTTAATAGATGCTCTCTTGTAGGAGCTGTGTTAACATTAAACTAGCGGCGTGGTGGGCTTGTTCTGCAGGAGGTGGCAGCTGCCCTTTTAGACAAACAACCCATGGTAAGGATTGCCTTCATTTATTTCAATTTTACGTTTTCCAAGCACCAGACGTTAGAAAAAGCGATCTCGAGAGAGCTCTGAAATTTCGTTGTTGTTCCAGGGGTGTGGGAAGAGGTGGGGGGGGGGGGGGGATCGAGTCTTTCCCAGAAATACGTTTAACAGATTGCAAGGACTGTCTTGTTCTTGTCTTTTGTCTGTGACTGGTTTACGCAGACTGGAGGCAATATATGAGTGCCACCAAATGGATCTCTTTTTGGGCCATCGGCGAGAAGATAGAACAGGCCTCTATCCATATGGAGGGTGAGGGGTGATAGGCTGGATTAAGACTGCCTTCATGTTGGTTAGTTCGTGAGTGTCCATCGAGGAGGACACAGCTGCAACTGTCACCCCCTCTGCAATCTTTTGGGACGACGATTTTCCCCAGTACTGTGTTCCATTATGACCCATTGATTGCAAGCGCAGTTTTTTCTTCACGAAGATTTCGATGTGCAATGTGCAATTAGGTCAGTGAAGCATTTTCCTTCAATTGTGGTTGCGTGTATTGGCTTCGATTACCAGGGCTGCAGGGTGAATGTCGAGCAATTCAGGGCGAGGCGTCTGTAACGAACTGTGATGTCAGACAGCGATAGATACAGTCTCTGGACAACCCATGGTCAGGATAGCCTTCATTTATCTCACTTTTACGTTTTCCAAGCAGCAGACGTCAGAAAAAGCTTACAGGTACTACTCTTATTAAACTCCTCTCTGTCCAACACCAGCATCTAGTCAGATGGACATATTTCCCGCGAAAAAAATGAAGATAGTACCTTCCGCCCCAGACTTCTTCGTGCTAGCTTGTAGGTGAATGTTAGAGGCTGAGTACGTCTGCCACCAATTTGTTGTCGTATTGCGAAATTTTTTCCCTGCAGGGTAACACCAGGTATGACGCCGTCAATTTTCGAGCTATATTTCGATTTTTGGCACTTCTTGTGTAGCGCGATGCATGTAGTAGTGTAACTAGGACCGATCTTTATGATTAATTACGTAATTAGGACGAATCTTTACTTCAGTTTCCAAACCAACATAAATAAAGTACACTAACCTAGCCTTCCTCTCCTGCATCTGAACAGTTTCCATGTGTTCTGGTGGGGGGTGCTCTTGGGCTTTCCCTCCAGAAGGACCAGGGTTCGAGTTGCAGAAAGGGCACCACCATTTTTAATTTCCCACAAGTTCCCGGTTAGGGGTGGGGTTGGACGTCACCACAGCCCTGGGACAAAGAAATTCACACCAAAATTCGAAATTCCCGCAAAAATTCGAAATTCCCGCCAACGCGGTATGTGGGGTAGGGGTGAGGAGTGGGAAGGGGACGGGGACCCTTGTGCAGGCTGAGGAAAGCGTATGAAGTCATCCGGGGGATGGAGGGGGGGGGGAGGGAAATGGGAATTAATTAATTGATCAATTTAATTAATTTGCTTATCAGTTTGATATCAAAATTCAACACAGAGCCACCGCTTCTGACACTAGTATGAAAACTATGCACAGAGGATATCAACGCAAATACTATAAAAGATGGCCCTTGTAGTGACACTGAAGGCGACTCACTTTTCCTACTATTTCCCACAAAAGTAAACAAAATTATTAAAGGTGATCATGGGGTCTTGTGAACTGGAATGAAGGAATGAATTGAATATCATGACAGATTTATTCATAAGAGCACTTGTTGAATGGAATGTGTGTCAACAAGACATCTTGATTGCACCCTACCTAATATCCAAAAGTATAGTGATCTGGTTGGCAGTTGTTGAAGTTTAACCAAGGTTGATGACTCGACTTCAACTACGACTTTAAAAAGATACGACTGACATTGGTTCTGAACTGAACTCGCAAACAAACTAGTACAATGCACTTGGATTGGACAACGACTGCTGCTTCAGTGGGCATTCAGAAAAGTAAAAGAATTTGCTCTAATGATTCCTAGTGCTGGTCCTGCGAAATGCTCATCATGCACATGTAGAAAACTCAGATGCGATGCATAGTGCACCTCACCTTTGAGTCAGGCAGTGGACCTCCGTGTCCTCCTCTCTCTCAGGTCCAACTTTGGCCAGACTCCAAGTACAAAAACCAAATCTCCATCTCGTCCAGACTCCTCGATCCTCCATGGATCATAACCGAAACTCGCCCTCACTTTTTTGCGGATCAAGACCGAACCTCAATTTCTTATGCATTCTTCCACAAAATGCGAAGGAAAAACATCTCTTTCCACACACTATCTCCCAGGGCACTAAATGCCCCATATGGAGTTTTCGACGACAAACTAAAACCACCAATCGAAAGTTCGAAAAACACTCGTGTGTCAATTGTCTATCACTTCGCGTACTGTGCTGCCTCCATCCATAAGAAGGGAAAAACTATTCTTTCAATCCCAGTACCTTGACGAAATTCTTGTCACGCGCTACGGCCCAGTGAACACACTACTATTTTTCAAACTTGGGAATGCGTGCCGACCGGAGCCACAGCATTCTCGCCACTTGATGTCCAGCCACCAGCAGCGTCGCCGAGAAATGTTTTCGCCAACAAGCGGATAACAGTCTTAGCGGAAACAGGAGAAAATATGAGGCCCCCTGCGGAAACGTAGACTGCACATCATATCAGCCGGGAATAGTTGCCACTCTCACATTCCTACCCAATTTTTGCGAAAGAAGTTGTGCATTTCTCCTCTGGCTACAGGAACAAAACAACCAAGGCCCTGCAGCTGCCTCTCCATTCCATGTGTCCAGTGACTCCCTGTGGCTCGGGCTGCATCCAATGTTATGGGCACCGCCATGGCAAATAGCATCGGCTTCCCTTTGCACACCCGTGGCCTATTGCATTCTCACAAGTCGGACTATTCAGCCTCACCTGCCACTGCCGTGACCCCCCGACAAAACAAGTGCTCGTCTCTGTGACCTCAAATGACTACGTGCATCAAGTTAAGAATGAATTCAGCGTTACTACCACTGCCAACCCTCTCTAATAATCTCAATGACCATAGGATATGTGATTATCATCTTGACTGAGCAAATAAAGTGGAAGAAAGGCAGGTCGAAAGGACCTGCCGTCTTTCAGTATCGTCTCGAGAATGATTTGCCTTTCGTCTCTGCTTTGCTTGTATACTTTACTTACCGTGTCACGTGCTGGCAATGCCATCAGGTGTTATTCACTGTCGCTACAGACAGTGGTCAGAATGTTTTGGTTCTTCACTGTATGATTTTCTGTATAAGCGTTTGAAGAGTAGAACATGGGATCAAAAACGTTGAAATGTATTACTAAAGGAATTCTCAGTAAATACGAAGACAGTGTACAAGAACTGCGATTCAGTTCTCCAGATGTAGGAAGACTTTATTGAAAAGAGCTACATGACACAGATCACAAATCGATAATCGTGGAACGCAAATATTTGAGCGATGTGAATGATGATGACAAAGGAACACCGATCATAAGTAAAGAGTGCAGTAGCCGGAATGAAGAATGAGGAAACAGTGGGTACAGTTAACAGGGGAAATACGTGTTTGACCCAAGAAGAAATTAGAGAAATGTTGAACTTACCGAAACGAAGTATGTGACAGTGGCTATTGGTCGGAAGTCTTTTTGATACTGTTTGTGATTCCAATACCAAAGACACAGTTAACTGAGAAATGAGTGACCACAGGACAATATGCCTCATTTCACTTGCAACTTCATATAAAATTAAGAATAGTGAATAAGAGATTAGAAAAGGAGGCGAAGTTTGGTTTTAGATGGAATAAGGGCTCAAGAGATAAAACAGACTCTGGAAAAATTTGGTAGAGACATTTGTTGCTCCGTTATAGGTGTGGAAAAGGCATCTCATAACGTGCAGTGGGATAAGTGTAGAACTATAATAAGAATAAAAAGACTGGACTGGAATATCAGGTGGCTTATAAACTTTTCACATTTAAACAAAAATGTTTAAATCAGTAGGTTGTAGTGAGAGCAAGACGAGAAAGTACTAACTGCACTGGACTGGAAAGAAGTTAGGCAAGGCTATTGCCTATCTCCTACTCTTTTCAGTATTTATTGAAAGAATAGGATGAGCAAAGCCAGGGGGTAAATATGGGGAAAGAAGAATTTGATGTTTGAGGTTTGCAGACGGCATCTTGTTTCTAGCAACGGACGAGTTGCAGGAAATACTGGAGGCCACTGAAGGTAAACAGAAGAGCTACGGAATAAAATTAACGCAAAAGAAAAAACAAAAGAATGGCACAACGAGGAAATTGTAACATCCACGTGATAAATTTTTGGCCACAACGCGACGAGAGGAAATTATGCCTCTAACAGTTATAAACATTATGTATTCGACGTATAAAAAAACAGTGAAAACTTATAAATATTAATTATTTATATAATATTGTATGATGTAATTAGACATATCGATGTGTATCATACAAAGACAATGATAATTTTAAATTCCTTTTATGATCTGCGCTCGTCTTCCTTTGTTTTTACCTTTTGTTGGTTGGCTTTTGTAGATTGCGGACGCATATCAAACTGAGGTCTGTTAAGAAATTGTAATTATTTGTTAATTATTACTTGAAAATAGATTCATTATTATTATAAATATGAGTGAATAATTATTTGTAACTTTAATTCCTCACTCAGTAAGCATTATCTATGTTAGTTATTTCTTTCCGCTGCAAAGAGCGCAGCCATTGATGATAGCGATTTGTATCGCGTTTTCCTTAGAAACAAATCAAATGTTTGCTTGATGAGGTCTAAATACTGCACAATATGAAAGTATAGTTTATAGCGTTTAATAAACATTTTAAATATTTACTTATTTGCTCTAACAATAGAAAGTCTCTATCAATTGTCTGCCGCCATCTTAACAATTATCACAGCGGCAAATTCAAATTACGCAACTCTGCAGACATAAATGCTGAACGTAATACAAATGTGTAAAAATAAATGTGCACCGGTGGTCCCGAACTCATTTTAATGAAAATAATTCGAATCAGATTGGTTCTTTAAAAACAGTGCTCATAGCACGATCGTTATAACAAACTTTTCTAGCTGATGCATGGAGCCGAAATTAATTACGCACGAGTTGCGAAGAATATTGTTTCAGGTAACATACGTCAGTGTTGTGCGCGGCTGATATTCTGTGGTTTCAATGATCATTTTGCTGAAGATAACTGTTTCCATCATAATCCGTAGTTGCATAGAATCTGTTGTATGAACTGTGATTTAGTGACACTTACACAACTTACAGACAACACTTTAACACGACGTTAACTTGGAGTTCTTTAGCAACTTGATCAAATCTTTAGCCGGGAGAAAAATTATTTAGTAATTACTCAATGTAATAAAATAAGTGTATCATTTCCATTTACAAATTAGTTAAATACCAAACCACTGAATAACACAGCGAACGCCACAAAATAAAAGAATGAAATTAATGCTGACTGGAGAAAACTTAGAACATGTGCAAAGCTGTAAACACGTAGGAAGCAGAATATAAAACGGCTGGAAGTGCAGCACAGAAATTAAAATGGGGATAGCAATAGCGAAAAATGTATTTTCTAAGAAAAGGAGCAATATGGATAAAAATTTGAGGAAGGACTGATAGTGTTTTAAATGGTGCTGAAACGTGATCAGTAGGAACGAAAGGTAGGGGAAGGCTAGAGGCTTTTGAGATACTGATGTGGCGGAGGACGGAAAGAATAAGTCGGGCTGGTAGGTTGAAAAATTAGGAGCAGAGACAACTACTGAGTGTAGTAAACACTTGGAAAAGAAATAGGATAGGACGTATATATTTAGGACAAAGGAGTCACTTATAAAAACAGTACTGTAAGGGCGTGTGAAAGGGAAGAAGCGTCGGAGGAGGAAGAGATTTCAAATCCTGGACGATGTGCCAACCGGCTGTACGTGTAACAACGTCATCAAGGGAGCGATGGAGACGCAAAGGAGCTGCTAACATAGCAGAAAACGTATGATGGTGATGACGAGTAGCCTAAGGCATTGAAAGTTCGGGCTCATGCGTTAGTGCAATGCTTATTCGCGGTCTTTAAATGGATGCGGAAGATGTTATGTACTTACTCTCTTGCGTGTAACATAGACCGTAGTTTGAATATTTCCTGTAGTTGTTATAACATTGAGTCGTATCATGCAAATATTCCTTGCTTCTTCTCCGTCTTCATAGCCTCGATACGATCAAAATGAAGAAGCCTCTGAAGCCTGCTGTGTCGTCGACTATTCAAAACGTCTCGGGGAACCTTGCTATTGTATGTCTAATTAGCAATAAAGATCTCGTGGCATTTACTCTGAGTGTGACCAGTCGCTGCCATTACCGCCGCCAGCGTGCGTACCCACGTTCTATGCAAATGGCTGTTACTATGCAGACCTTGACAGAGTAAAAGAAATGCCACAGTTCGCGCAAAAACCCGATCGGGAAGTAAAACGTTATGCGGGCTGCCAGTTGTCTAGCGCCAATCACATTCCTTTCAAAGGCAAAAGATAATTTCTGTCTGATGCAAACTTGCTAGGAAACAAACCAACAAGATTACGAATCCCTTGCACCACCTAATTATTCAACTCAGAGTTTGGTGGTACTGAAGAAAGCTGCAACTATCGCAAAGGTAACACCCGCTACAGGGTCTTAATTACCGTCTGAGGATCCTGATTTTCGTGAAAAGAAGAGGCGGACATCGTTCTTCGATAAATTAGTTCAAATGGTTCAGATGACTCTAACCATTGTTGTTGTTGTTGTGGTCTTCAGTCCTGAGACTGGTTTGATGCAGCTCTCCATGCTACTCTATCCTGTGCAAGCTTCTTCATCTCCCAGTACCTACTGCAATCTACATCCTTCTGAATCTGTTTAGCGTATTCATCTCTTGGTCTCCCTCTACGATTTTTACCCTCCACGCTGCCCTCCAATACTAAATTGGTGACTCCTTGATGTCTCAGAACATGCCCTACCAACCTATCCCTTCTTCTAGTTAAGTTGTGCCACAAACTTCTCTTCTCCCCAATCCTATTCAGTACCTCCTCATTAGTTATGTGATCTACCAATCTAATCTTCAGCGTTCTTCTGTAGCACCACATTTCGAAAGCTTCTAGTCTCTTCTTGTCCAAACTAGTTATCGTCCATGTTTCACTTCCACACATGGCTACACTCCATACAGATACTTTCAGAAACGACTTCCTGACACTTAAATCAATACTCGATGTTAACAAATTTCCCTTCTTCAGAAACCCTTTCCTTGCCATTGCCAGTCTACATTTTATATCCTCTCTACTTCGACCATCATCAGTTATTTTGCTCCCCAAACAGCAAAACTCCTTTACTACTTTAAGCGTCTCATTTCATAATCTAATTCCCTCAGCATCACCCGACTTAATTCGACTACATTCCATTATCCTCGTTTTGCTTTTGTTGATGTTCATCTTATATCCTCCTTTCAAGACACTATCCATTCCGTTCAACTGCTCTTCCAAGTAATTTGATGTCTCTGATACAACTACAATGTCATCGGCGAACCTCAAAGTTTTTATTTCTTCTCCATGGATCTTAATACCTACTCCGAATTTTTCTTTTGTTTCCTTCACTGCTTGCTCAATATACAGATTGAATAACATCAGGGATAGGCTACAGCCCTGTCTCACTCCCTTCCCAACCACTGCTTCCCTTTCATGCCCCTCGATTCTTATAATTGCCATCTGGTTTCTGTACAAATTGTAAACAGCCATTCGTTCCCTGTATTTTACCCCTGCCACCTTCAGAATTTGAAAGAGAGTATTCCAGTCAACATTGTAAAAAGCTTTCTCTAAGTCTGCAAATGCAAGAAACGTAGGTTTGCCCTTCCTTAATCTAGCTTGTAAGATAAGTAGTAGGGTCAGTATTGCCTCACGTGTTCCAATATTTCTACGGAATCCAAACTGATCTTCCCCGAGGTCGGATTCTACTAGTTTTTCCATTCGTCTGTAGAGAATACGCGTTAGTATTTTGCATCCGTGACTTATTAAACTGATTGTTCGGTAATTTTCACATCTGTCAGCATCTGCTTTCTTTGGGATCGGAATTATTATATCCTTGTTGAAGTCTGAGGGTATTTAGCCTGTCTCATACATCTTGCTCACCAGATGGTAGAGTTTTGTCAGGACTGGCTCTCCCAAGGCCGTCAGTAGTTCTAATGGAATGTTGTTTACTCCCAGGGCCTTGTTTCGACTCAGGTCTTTCAGTGCTCTGTCAAACTCTTCACGCAGTATCGTATCTCCCATTTTATCTTCATCTACATCCTCTTCCATTTCCGTAATATTGTCCTCAATTACATTGCCCTTGGATAGGCCCTCTATATACTCCCTCCACCTTTCTACTTTCCCTTCTTTGCTTAGAACTGGGTGTCCATCTGAGGTCTTGATATTCATACAAGTTGTTCTCTTTCCTCCAAAGGTCTCTTTAATTTTCCTGTAGGCAGTATCTATCTTACGCCTAGTGAGATAAGCCTCTACATCCTTACATTTGTCCTCTAGCCATTTTGCACTTCCTGTCGATCTCATTTTTCAGACGTTTGTATTCCGTTTTGCCTGCTTCATTTACTGCGTTTTTATATTTTCTCCTTTCATCAACTAAATTCAATATTTCTTCTGTTACCCAAGGATTTCTACTAGCCCTCGTCTTTTTACCTACTTGATCCTCTGCTGCTTTCACTACTTCATCCCTCGGAGCTACCCATTCTTCTTCTACTGTATTTCTTTCCCCTCATTCCTGTCAACTGTTCCCTTATGCTCTCCCTGAAACTCTGTACAACCTCTGGGTCTTTCAGTTTATCCAGGTCCCATCTCCTTAAATTCTCACCTTTTTGCAGTTTCTTCAGTTTTAATTTACAGTTCATAACCAATAGATTGTAATCAGAGTCCACATCTGCCCCTGGAAATGTCTTACAATTTAAAACTTGGTTCCTGAATCTCTGTCTTACCATTATGTAATCTATCTGAAACCTGGGACTTAAAATCTGAGGTCATCTGTTCCCTAGACTTAGGACATCAGACGCATCCATGCCCTAGGCAGGATTCGAACCTGCGACCGTAGCAGCCGCGTGGTTCCGGACTGAAGTGCCTAGAACCGCTCGAGATAAATTACTCAAGACGTCTTAATATGGTTAGAGTGAGAGGGTAAAAGTATTGTTCGATGTTCTCTAGAGAGAGAAAATGAGAAATGATCTTAAATCTGAAATTTTTATGAAATAACGTAGGGAGTTAATCTGTCTGCCTGTGGACATCGAGATTCTGGAGACGAGAGACAAACAGTGGGAAAGAACGATGAAAGCCACTGTTCTTCCCTCTTCACTGATCCATTCTAACGTTCAGCCAAAGTGGTTTGCAGAGATAACGAAACCCTAACTCAGAAGTGCCAGCAGAGATTTACACTGCTGTCCCCCGTCTCCTCCCCCATTTCCCCAACACGAATCAAGTGCTATACTGTGAACTTTCGTCATATACCGTGAAAGTGTTTTACATTGTACAGATGTAGTTGAAAGCTATGGATGCACGCTCTTACCCGTTTGCCAAATAATTAGCAAAACAGGTTCATTCCCACAATTAAGCAGCTTCGTAGTGTATTTTATTTTTTAAACTTTTGTATTTATCTGTATTAATGGTTCGTTACCTAGACGAAATAATGTGGACCATGTTCTTACCTTACATTTTTAAACAAGTTCCACAAAATTTGAAGAACTTCTCTTTAAATATGTAGCATATTCTTGTGAATTCATCCCTCGCTGACGCACAATGGTCCCGGCAGTGTTCGTTGCTCTACACTTCTTTCTTTACAGAAATATTTGTTATTTAGCTATTACTAACAAGGAACCCCTTGAGTGTTAAATGCGATGTCTCAAGTTCAATCTTTAGTAAGGCTCATTTGAAAGTGTTGTGTAAACATTTATAGCAGGAATAATATTAGCCGCAGATGACTCACCACGTGCGTCATAGGATGAAAGCAAATGGGTGTCCGGCAGGTGCGTAGATCAACCTTCTATAGCATGTATGTATTGTCCTTCACAAAATGGGCATCGTTGACATTCAAGAAATGCTCAAAATAAACCATTAACTAGCATCATGAACTTTGAATGAAAAATGGCGCGCCACAGTGATCACAAAGGTTCGCACCATCTAGGTCGAAGGCGAACTCCTTGGGAGCTACAAACCGTGCAGGACTCTTAAAGAATGCATATAGAATCATATTGGTTTAACAGGATGATGAGAACTGATGGAATGTGGTGGCATGCAACCGATGGATGGATGGATGATGGATGGAGAGGGTTGTATGGGCGCACGACGGCAAGGTCTTCAGCGCCCGCTCAGTAACAAATTGTGACGGGTGTCAAGAAAATACTCAGAACAGTAAGATAAAATAGAACGTAAAACACAGGTAACAAGCTTGGAAAAATAAGTGCCTACCCACATCGAAGTGTGGGACGAAGCATGCCGCCAGCAGCAAAACATGGACAACACAGAAAGAAAGTGGTAGAGGGAGATAAAACAATCTAGCAGATGGAAGTGGCTGGCTGACCGCAAGGAAAAAAGGGAGGAGCCAGCCACTTTGCAATACACTAAAACCTCCAGCCTAAAAGTTTAGGCCAGAGTCCAGACACATCACAAAACTTTAAAACCCTAGACACACAAGTCTCATCATTTGCTAAAACATAGGGCAGATCTCCATCAACTTGTGCTTCCGCCTTTGCATCACGGTATAAAATGCAGTCTGTTAAAATGTGGCGGACAGAGATGCGCATACCACAAGTATCACAAAATGGGGAATCCTCCCGCCGTAATAAAAGCTATGTGTGAGAGGACAGTGCCCGATCCGAAGGCGCGTGAGGATCACTTCTTCCCGACTGAGCAACCGGCAGCAGGAACGCCACGGCCGAGTTGTTGACTTCACCAACCGCAGTTTATTGGCCGTCACCGCCAGCCATTCTTCCTCCTACAGCTCCATGCACTTCTTGTGGAGTGCAGAAATGACAGACTGCAAGGGGATAGGACACTGGACCACATCCTGCTCTCTGCAGGCCTCCTTGGCAGCCCGATCGGCCTGTTCATTGCCCCATATTCCTACATGACCAGGCACCCAGCAGAAGGACACCTCCTGACCCCGCCGCTGGAGCAAGTACAGTTGGTCATATATCAGCTGGACCATCTCCTCAGTT